>NC_139562.1:13971882-14571882 GCF_965112155.1 Podarcis liolepis
TTTGGGGGAGGGGGAGCCAGAGTTGTTGACCTTCTTTTGAGGAGTCAGAGTTGTTGAGCTTTTTCTGCAGATATCATGTGTCTGGAGGAGTTTGCCTACCACCCGACAGCTGAGGAGAAGCCTGCACACACCAAAGCCACAGCGTACCTCACAGACGTTCAGTGATGCACAGCATTTTGTCACACACCCCTCGGAGGCGACACCCAAGGCAAAATGCACCCACCTGTCCCTCTGTCCCTGCACACCCCTTATTCCCTTTGCACCCCGTGACTGCTAGGTCATATTTAACTAGAGAGTTTCTGTTTCTGTTTCTAATGCCGTGTTTCATTGTGGTGTGTGATATGCATATAACCGTCTTATATTTTGTCCGTTGTAGAGCGCCTTGGGTTCCATTTGGCAGAACATTGGCCTACAGCAGTGTTTCCCAACCGGTGTTCCCCGGCACACGAGTGTGCCGTGAGACACCGGCTGGTGTGCCGCGAGATGCCTGGAGGGAGGCGGGCGAGTCGGGCGGCGAGAGGCGGGGCGGGGGCGGCGAGGAGAGGCCGCGCCTCCTGCTGCTGCCTGGCGCTCCTCCTCGCAGCCGGCAGCGCTGCCTGGGCGCCTCCGCGCGACTCTGTCTCGCTGGGTTTGGTCTCCCAGCAGAGACGGGTCACACGCGCCCCTCCCTCCCTCCCTCAGCCTGCGCGGAGGCGGATTGAGCGCAGCTGAGAGGAGCTGCCGAGGGAAAAAACGTTCACTTTTGTGCGTCCCTCCCGTCGTGACGCTGCGCGCTGACGTCACGGGGCGGGGCTTTAATGGTGGTGTGCCGCGAGATTTTTTTTTAGTACACAGGTGTGCCGTTGCCCAAAAACGTTTGGGAAACACTGGCCTACAGTATATATATATATATATATATATATATATATATATATATATACACACACACACACACACACACACACACACACACACACACACACACTGCAAAATGAATTTTTTTAAAAACCCATAAACAAGTCTCATTAAAATATTTCAAGACTGGATTGCTACAAATGAACTCTACGTGGGGCTTCCCTTACTCTTGGTCCAGAAGCTGCCATTAGTGCAGAATGAAGCTGCATGGTTGCTGGCAAGAACGAGACCCTGGCAGGACAGAGCACTTTTGCTCAGAGACCTGTAGTGGTTGTTGATTTGCTGCTGGGCCGCATTCAAGGTGTTCCTATTAGTATATACCGTAAGTGGAACGCAGGTGGCGCTGTGGGTTAAACCACAGAGCGTAATAGACTTCTGGGGTGGCGCCTCCGGTGATGGCGGACTCCCTCTGAACTGGAGGGACAAGCTCTGCACGAAACGGGTCTTTTCCGCTGCGGCGTAGCGGGGACCCTTCTGAAAATCACAGGCGGATGAAGCCTGTGACCGTGGGACTCGGCGGGCACCTTTAGCACCCCCCAACCCACTAAGGAACCCAGAAACGGGCTCCAAAGTGAAGAGGGGGAAGTGGCGTGGTGCTGTTAGTCAATTGCTTTTTCTGCGGAGCGGAGCCACACAGCCATTGCCGGAGAGCGCTGCCTTTTTCCTGGGACAATTTGGCATCGAAAATAACTAACCGTGAGTACTGGAATGCTAAATACCTGGATTTTAAACAAGAATTGGCGAAATAAAAGGAACTTGGACTCTAAAATTTACCCTAATTTGGTACTGAAACGGAAAGGGCTAAACAGGAAGTCACCCTTCCGTTTTCTTGTAGTTATAACAAAGCAAAGACAACGTAAACTAGAGCCTTAAAAATCACTTTTAAAGGATCGTCTTTCATCATTCAAAATTGTGGAACCCCCCTTCGGAAGCAGGGGAAGAAGGGGGACTTTTATTGAGTTGTTTAAACCTGCGGAAATAAAGTTAAAGTAAAGTAATTTTCCACTGTCCTGACCCTGGAGCGGGGTGTCAGATTTGACGATTGAAGCTCATTGACCAGAAATAAATGCTTTGACAGATAGTTAAAAGGAGGGAAATATTGTGATTCCATTGTTTCCTTTCGTCTCTTAAAAGAACAAATATGGACAAAATATCTTAAAGAAGAAACTCTGTTGCTATTGTTTTCAAGGAAAAGAACAATCAGAAGTTTTTCCCCCTAGAGGGGAACTATAAAATTGTAACTAAATCCTGGGAACTTGCAGCTGTTACTGATTACAACTGTGGGAAAGAATTTTGTGACCTTGCAGGACAATGCCTTCAGAAGCACTGTTGGGTGCTTTCTGTAAAATAAACGCCCTATTGGATCAGTTAAGTCAGAAGATGGTTTTTATGACTAATGCTGCCAGAACCTTTGATCAGGTAGTGGAAAAGTACATGGAGCCCATTCAGGAACTAAAACAGGAGCGTGCCATGACAGAACAACAGAAAGAAGAGGATTTTGCTGAATCTGGGACGCCAGGGATGGAGGGACTTTTAGCCCAGCAGGAAAATGAGCCTTTGGATCTGATAAATGAACTGGAAAAAACCAGATAACCAGATTTGGAAAGATAAAGTTTGGATTGAACTGGAAATGGGGGGTTGGGCTGACCCCCCTTTGCAGGGATGTTTGGACTTTCCGAGTCTGGCAATGGGCCGTCAGAGGTTTGGAGCTGTTGGGACTTTCAATCTTGGAGGGAATTTGAAATATGTTTTTAAACATCATGGAGCTTAGTCTGGACTGTGAGAAAAGGGCTGATTTGCTGAAAAGGGTCAAAAACACTATTAAGCTGGAGTTCCCACGAGTGAAAGGAAAATATGAAGAAGAGCTGCGGAAGGGACATGGAAGAGATTTGAAGGCCTCGGATATAAGAGCACCAGATTAATGTGCCAGACTAATGGGACAAAAAAAAAGACTGACAATCCCGGGATCAGGGAGAGGGGACGCTGGAAGAAGATTGGATTGTTTTTATTTTACTGTATTTTTTTATATTATTATTACTAGAAATGTTTTATGAATGTTGGGAAAATGTTGAAATGAAATAACTTGGCTCTTGTAAAAATGTTTAAAGAATTTGGCAAAAAGGTAATGGTTATGAGAGGTTGGTAAAAAAGATTTAAGTTTTGAGCTCTAAGGTCGTTTTTATAAGACAAGATGATAATAGAGTAAGGTAACGTAAAGATAAAATATTATGAATTATGGAAAGGATTTGCTGTGACAATTATTAATCAAGATACAAGAGATGGGAGGAGGAGGTCATGGAAAGAAGGTAATGGAAATTGGAGAATTTGAAAGCGATGGTTTTATTTTTTATTTTTCTTCTTATGCTTCTGTGTTTTTTTTCTTTTTTGTAATTTTGTCTTTTTTCTGTGCAATTTAAATTTTTTTTGTTTCAATAAATATCATTTTTTTAAAAAAACACCAAAGAGCCTAGGACTTGCCGATCAGAAGATCGGCGGTTCGAATCCCTGTGACGGGGTGAGCTCCCGTTGCTCGGTCCCTGCTCCTGCCAACCTAGCAGTTCGAAAGCACATCCAAGTGCAAGTAGATAAATAGGCAGGAAGGTAAACGGTGTTCTGTGCGCTGCTCTGGTTTGCCAGAAGCGGCTTAGTCATGCTGGCCACATGACCCGGAAGCCGTACGCCGGCTCCCTCGGCCAATAAAGCGAGATGAGCACAGCAACCCCAGAGTCATCTGCTACTGGACCTAATGGTCAGGGGTCCCTTTACCTTATTAGTATATAAAGTCCTTAACCTCTTGGGACCAGTTTACCAGCAGGATCCGCTTACCCCATATATATATATATATATCTCCTCCGCTGCTTAAATCTGCAGAACTGTTACAGGTGCCCAAACAATGCTCATTCTGCATTTGTGAGCCATCAATCTTTTAGTGTGTCAGAAGCTGATCTTTGGAACTCCCTGCCTGTTGACATCAGGCAGGCTCCCTCACTGTACTCTTTTCAGGGCCTGTTAAAAACATTTTTGTTTAGGCAAACCTGCTAACATATGTAGCATATTGACCTGTGTTTTAGTCTGTTTTTTAGCTTATTGTTAATTTGAATTTTTTAATGTTTTAAATAATTGTTTTTACAATGGATAACTTCCTTGCTCCTTCAGTAAAACCACTTTGAGCTTTCATTTTTGCAATCAAGCACTATGCTGTGGGATGTTCCTTCCGGTTTGGCTGAAATTTAAAGCAGCTGGGAGATGAAAGCCACATTAGTTCCACTGAATGTTCTTAACTTGGGCAGGATCATGCCCCGTCTTTGGTCGCTGTTGCTGATTGCTTGCTGGTCTTGTTGAAATACACTCATTTAGCCGAGATATTGTTCATACAGCTGCAGACCCACCAAGTGTCTCTATTTTCCAGGGACAGAAGCAGTCCTGGTTTCTGATTTGATCATGGAATGTCCAACTTTTCTTTAAGACGTCTCTATTTTCATCGGAGAGACACTGGAGGGTATGGAGCTATGCAACTCCTGAACCAAGGAGATAAATAACTATACAACCTTTAAAAGACATCTGAAGGCAGCCCTGTACAGTGGTACCTTGGTTCTCAAACTTTATCCGTTCCGGGAGTCCATTCGACTCCCGAAACCATTCAAAAACCAAGGTGCGGCTTCCGATTGGCTGCAGGAGCTTCCCAAACTCAAGCAGAAGTTGGACGTTTGGCTTCCGAAAAACGTTCACAAACTGGAGCGCTTATGTCGGGTTTGTGGCGTTTGGGAGCCAATTTGTTCGGCAACTAAGCCGTTCCAGAACCAAAGTATGACTGTATAAAGAAGTTTCTTTATGTTTAATGTTTTATTATGCTTGTATATATATTGAAACGGGACGCGGGTGGCGCTGTGGGTTAAACCACAGCACCTAGGACTTGCCGATCAGAAGGTCAACGGTTCGAATCCCCGCAATGGGGTGAGCTCCCATTGCTCGGTCCCAACTCCTGCCAACCTAGCAATTCAAAAGCACGTCAAAGTGCAAGTAGATAAATAGGTACCACTCCAGCAGGAAGGTAAACAGCGTTTCCATGTGCTGCTCTGGTTCTCCAGAAGCGGCTTAGTCATGCTGGCCACATGGCACAGAAGCTGTACGCCGGCTCCCTCGGCCAATAAAGCGAGATGAGCGCCGCAACCCCAGATTTGGCCACGACTGGACCTAATGGTCAGGGGTCCCTTTACCTTTACCTTTATATATATTGAAAGTTGCCCAGAGTGGCTGGGGCAACCCGGGCAGGGAATATTAATAATGATGATGATAAATGGAATAGAACGTCTCTATTTTCATTGGAGAAATGTTGGGGGATATGTTGTCGTTCATGCCTGAAGTAACGAAGGCGTCGTAAGAGTTTTTTATTCTGAAGCACTTATATTTTCACCTAACTGAGCCTTTTTAATCACACTGGTTGGCTTAAACTCTGCAGGATTGCCCTTGTTGGTGCATTCTTCTAGCTGGCTGTATTAAGTCATCATTCCTCACAGGAAAAGGGCGACTATTGCTCCCTCTTTAAAATATGGTTTCTGGTGACTTGAGCAAAGGAAGCGTTTGCAACCCCCCCTCTAGTGGAGAAAGCCTGCCATTGCAGAGGTTGCTTTCCCAATAGATGTTAGGCCTCTCTCCTGCCTGCATAATCTTCAAGTGGTTGATAAATTAAATCCCTTCACTCATCCATCATTTCGAACACAGCGTGTCAGAAGTAGGTGCAGCACCACTTGTAATTCCCGTTTCGGGATGCAGGGAAGTGTCTGCAGCTGAACACAGTGCAGGCCAATCCCAGCCTCTCACTGAAGCACACTTAAAACTGAGGGATCCTCAGAACTTTCCTTTTAATTAATTGCTGGTTTAAAATAAAAATAGCACTCTGGAACCATGGATACCAGCACAATGATTTTGTCTTAGGGAGGGATGAAATTTCCTGGAGAGAAAGGGGTGTGTGGGTGTGGGTGTAAATAATATGACCTTAATGGATTTACTGTGGGGTAGGGCTGGTGTGTGTTTGTGTGTATGGGCGACAGTGGAGCTGAGACACGTTTTGTGAACATTTGTATCGGGGTACCTGCCCCAGTTTTTCAAGCATTGCCTCCTAGGGTACAAAACTATTTTCCATGTTCAGGAAGCTTTGTCCTCACTCTGAATGGGCTTTGCCCTCACTCTGAATGGGCTTTGTTTACTCATTGTGATATTTGCCGCAACTAAAGCCAAATGGCTGCATAACTTTAGGATATCCTGCCCACTCTGTGAACTCTGACTGATCAATATCACACATGTAGGTGAATCAGGAAGACTTGTCCTCTGTCTGAATGGACTTTGTGGTCCATGACATCAGCGCATAGCCAATTCTGATTGGGTATGAGGAACTACGACAAAATTGTGCAACCTACATGTTTTTTACTTCACTGGGAATGAGAAAGAAAGCTTTTCTCAGAAAGAAAGGGTACAGAAGCAGCAGAATGGGGCAGTGGGGGCTAATGGAAAATAGGTCGGGAAAATTGAACATTGTATCAGTTATAGTCCTGGGGGCATGGGGACGGCTACATTTAACCCTCCACCCATCAACCTAAGGTTTCCCATACCTAGAATAATTGAAAACCATTTGAAACAATTACAAGCAGCAGGACTTTTTAGTGGTGGCCCCACTTGTATGTGGAACTCCCAAGTAGTATATGTATAGCACCTTTAGGGAATTAAAACTGGTCTCCTTAAGGGTCTTTACAAATGCCGCCCAAAATAAATTACCAATTTTTCAGACGCTAAATGAGCCATACATATACCACTTGGGAGGAAGTTCATCACAAGCATGGGGCCACCATGGGAAAAGCCCTGCCTCTCGCACCTTCCAGTTTTATAGGTGGCCCTATGAGTGGAGCCTACAAAGCTGATCTCAGAACATGGGCAGGTTTGCACAGCTGTATGTGGTTCCTCAAAAAAGCTGATCCCCAAACCATTGAGACATTCCTTTGTGTAGGGCACTCCAGTTCAGATCAGGCCGGCTTGTTACAGAATCAAGACCAAATTCCTCCCACGTCACATTACGATGATGCTCTGGGCCATTTATACCCTCCCTGATTTCACTTTGCCTTTCAAGACAGGCACATGCCTGGCTGTTCTGGAAACGAACGAGAGCTTTGCCATGCAAATTGATAACCTTGAACTGAAGAGTCCTCCCCTCCAAGAAGATACAAACATCTCATCAGGTAAAGTCCCTTTCATGTAAAAGGCTTCTGTTCCTAATAATGTAACAAAGTATTATTGCAACAATAATAATGTATTAACCCCCTTGCCAACTGCCCAATGAGAATGCAAATGTCTGGCCTCCACCATGTCAGGGTCTAACACTGGCAAAACTCATGACATGTTGTACAGTCATACCTCGGGTTGAATGTGCTTCAGGTTGAGCGCTTTCGGGTTGCGCTCCCCAGCAACCCGGAAGTAAAGGTGTGCATTACTTCCAGGTTTTGCTGCTCGCGCATGCGCAGACGCTCAAAATGATGTCACGCGCATGCGTAGAAGCGGTAAAACACGATCCGCAGACGTGCAGTCGCGTCTTACGTTCTATTCAGGATGCGAACCGGACTATGGAACGGATCCTGTTCGCATCCCGAGGTACCACTGTAATGTAGATTAGATCCTTGCCTTATCACTGTGCTAAAGGTGTGACCGATTTTCACCGGACAACTGTCCATTCTGTGTTCTCATTCCTGCCACACCCACGAGACACAATCTGCAACTGCCTTGTAGTGGTCCTTCATTTATTTATTTTTGAAGGGTTTTTTTAAGTTTTGAATTTGTTTATTTATTTAAGAAAGGACACACACTTCAAAAACATATGGAAAGGAGGGAAAGGAAAGAAGATAATACAACTGATTTAAAATACACACAAAATACAAATTTTGGTTGTTGCAATCACAATCCCTGGAAAGAATTATTCTTGGTTACAGGGAGTAAGAGTAGTAACTCCCCCCCCCTTTCCTAAATTTTATTTTACGTTATTACATATAACAATATAAACGTTTGAGAGATACAGAAATGAACAATGTTTGGCATCATACAGTCCACAACTTTAAAAAGAGAATGATGCTGAGGGGATAAACGGTTTCGATTTGTGTTTGTGTTATTCTTTTCAATACTAATAAAGTTTTTTTAAAAAAATCTTGTTTTATGAAAAACAAACAAACCACCCCTTAAGATGGACAGTGCATTCACCGGCCCCAGTCTGGCTAAGTACAACGCCAGTCCCTACCCAACAGAGACCTGCTGGTTTTCAGCAGTTGTGAGCCAGGGGCTTGAATACAGGGTGAACCATTTCCTACCTGGGTGAGCCTCGTTTTGTACATTTGCCATGCAAGGAGGGGAGAAAATTGAGATCAGCGCTCACAGTGTGCAACACATGGCCTTCTCGACTCTTTCCCCCATGAGCTACTTTCCCTAGCTATCACTCAGCGCATGCCGGCATCATCCGAAGAGAAGGTGAGAGAGCTTCAGAGCGGGACAATTTACAACAGCAGGTGAAGATTGTAACGTCTCTGATCAAAGCAAGGTAGGCACTGCCTATCCCAGCAGCCTCTGCAGGTAGCTATCTATATTTATTAGGTCGTCGGGTGTTTGACACTGTGGGGAATGTTACGAGAATTACCTGCCTTGTTTATGCATGCTTGTCTTACAAAAGCCACACACGTACTTCGCAAGTTCTCTTGCTGAATTTTCAACGCGCCGCGACTGCATTTCTAAGTGCTGGTACCTTGGGCCGCCTTCAAAGGCAATTTGTTTCCTGCCTGATTCTTCGCAGGGCCCCTTTTGCTGTCTCCCACTGGAAGTTGGTCCATTCGGGCAAAGGGGGCACTGTCCTGCCAACTTTAGTCTGCCCTCAACCAACGCTCACCTGCTTGCCTTCTTATCTATAGGCAGTCCAAGGGGTAGAATTATCTACCAGCTTCCTCCTCTACATTGCTGTTCAAGAATGCAGCAACAAGAAGGATGGGGACCAAAGTAGACTTGGTTGGCACTGCCTGTCATTGGCTCTGGCGCCACCTACTGTTGGCTCCCAGCACTCCGCCCAACCAGTGACAAGGAGCATCTGCCAGCACTGCCCTTCCCCCCTGCTTATATCTTATAGCTTAATTACAGGCAACTCCCCATTTACGCACACTGTATTTCTGTGTGCAATTCTAGTTTTTATCTGTAAGCTGTCCTGAGCCCTGCCAGGGAAAAAGACTGAGTGTAACTAAATAAAATAACAACAACAACAACAACAATAAACATTTTTGCAAAGCAATTTCCCCCTATTTATTTAAGGATTTCATATACCACTTAATACTAAAACAGTCTCTAAGCCGTTTGCCATGTATTGCACTTTGTATGCTATTTTGCACTAATACGTGCATTTCTGTCCATACTTTGCCCTAGTATATGTGCTCTGTCATAAACATTACTTGGTTGGAGAGCTGCACTGAAAAATGAGTGGCAATTTCAAAGGCTGGCTGTGTTTGGCTCACTTATTGTTTCAAAAGGTGCTTATAAGTGCTACCTGGGTTGAATTTATCCTCCATCCATAGATACGACCCTTTGCATTGCTTTTTTGTTTTATTTTAAAATCCGTTTGTGCATTGTCTTGTAATTAAAAGAATATGAAAGAAAAATATAAATACATTCTGTAGACAAAGGCAGCTTAGGCAAAAGATTCCTGCATTGGACTAGATGACCCTCGTGGTCCCATCCAACTCTTTGTATTGTATTCAATTGCACCATAACACTCACTTTTTCCCTCCTAGAAAGTAAGGGGAAATGTCTGTGCGTGTTATGGAGGAAATGCCTACGGGTGGCATGCCTACGGATTTTCCTCCTCTAAAAACTACGTGCATGCTATGGTTGGGTGCGTGTTATAGAGCGAAAAATTCGGTATTTAAAATATTAACGCGATTCAGTCTGGTTTCTTAACATAATGGTGTGTGTTTTTAAACCTGCTTGTTACTCACTTGACTCCAGTGGCAAGCAAAAGGGATGAAACTGTAGTCTATTTTCTTAATACAACGAAGGTGGTTTCAACTGAATTAGTTCCAATGGTCACACGACATTTCTAGGTTCAATATCACTGCGAATATTCTGACGGTTCTCCGACCGTTTCATCAATGAAACAAAGTGAATCGCATGAGAACTGGGTCACTGGGTCAGAGAAAAGTGGAACTCTTACCTTTGCTAGCTCTGTTTTGTTCTGCCTCTGGAAAACACATGTGCACAGCACACCTTGGCTCAATATACATTCTAAATTTAAACAATATCTTCTCCAGGAAAGATAGCAAACCCAACGGAACACCTGGGAGCTTTTGAACTGGTTTAATTCTTCAGTGATTATACACTGGAGTCTCATCAGATTTTATCTCTGTCAGAGTACCTGGCTTCAGAATGGGATTTCCCCCCCAACTCTACATCGCTCACTCATTTCATCCGCCCCGTAGCAATTACGGGTGGCACCATTTTTCTCCCCTTATCACCGCCTAGAGGCAAAAGATGCCATTACCCCTTGTGGAGAACCGTACTTAAAAAGAGGCAGTGACACAAATCAGTCGAAAGCAGCCAGGGTGCTGAGAAAGACACAAATGAAAGTTGGTTAGCAGGAAAAAAATATCCAAATCGGTGCCATGGCATTAACTCTCTTTCACAGGTACTCAGATTCGCATAGGACCCCTGCAGATATCATTTTTCGTCTATGTGCATTCGTGATGATTTGTGGTCATGAAAGTATCCAGGCACAATCCCACTTTTCCTACCGTTTGTGCCTAGAAATGTTCTGGGTGGACATACTGCTTTATTTCTAATCAGTGCATGTCCTTTGGCTTCCTGCTGAAATCCTGCCTCTTTTCACATTCCCTTGTTGTCCTGCTTTTGTTGTGCTGCAAGAGTGCCCTTCAAGACAGCGATAACTTTGAGGAAACATCTCACAACAACTCAGAGCTTCATGCTATGTGGACGCTGCAGGATAAACCCATCACTACTTAACTTTTATCGCACCAATGGCAGGCACCAGAGACACGGAACAGAATCCAAGCCATCCCTCAGAGCAAGTAGGTACCAAGCATAAAAAAAGGGAAAAGGTAAAGGACCCCTGGATGGTTGTCCAGTCAAAGGTGCCTATGGGGTTACGGCACTCATCTCGCTTTCAGGCCATGGGAGTCGCCGTTTGTCCACAGACAGCTTTCTGGATCATGTGACCAGCATGACTAAACTGCTTCTAGCGCAACAGAACACTGTGACGAACCCAGAGCGCATGGAAACACCGTTTACCTTCCCGCTGCAGTGGTACCTATTTATATACTTTTGTTTTTTGTTTTTTTTAAATAATATTTATTAAAAGTTTAAGAATTACAGAAAGAAGTAAAAAAGAAAGAGAAAAAGTATACAATACAAATCAATACATTACAGTACATATATAAAAAAACAAAAGACACAATACATCTGTCAGAGCTGCTTGAAGATCCTAGCTCACAGAGGATCACGCTAGCCAGCGATCATTAAGTAAAAGTCTTTATTGAGTTACAGTTTCCATTCTCACGCTGCTGCGTGCAACTCTACGTCTAGTAGCTAGATCGGCGAAGCTCCGTCTGAGTCTCCGCCCCGTGTGCACCAACTTAATATCCTAGCCCGGCTCCACCTTTTCCGCCTGACTGTCCTCCTCTGGGTCCCTCTACCCCCCGGGGTCTCTTCCTTCCGGGATTCTTCTGACGCTGACCCCCCGGACCCTCCTGTCTCCTTGCGCCGGGCTTTAGGACCTGGCTCCCTTTCCGGGCTGCTTACTGCGCCGCCTTCCTCTGCATTTGAACTTGGCGCGCGCGCCCAACCTTCCACTTTCCGCTTAACCGTTTCTTCGCTCCCCGATGGAGGTGTGGCCACTCCTGACTCGTGCCCTCCCTCCTGTGGTGAGCTGCCAGTGCTTGCCCCCTGGCTCCTTTCCTCTTCCCTGTTCTCTGGCGGTGACGCTGGTCCCGATTTCCAACTGCTCTCCTCTGAGTCCCCTCGGGCTCTATCTCCCTGGGGTGCCCCCCTAGACTCCCCCCTTGCCCTGGCCACTGGTGCTCCTTTCTGTGAATCCTCTGATTCACTGGAAAGACTCGGAGATCTCGGGTCGTCGTCATCACTCATCTTTTCTTCTGCCTCCTCCCCTTCGCTCTCTGTTTCCTCCCTTGCCCTTGCCTCTGCTCCTAAACCCCTGACATCCATCCCCCCCTCGAAGCCCCCCATTCCCCCCTCCCCTCCTTCCGGTGCTGGAGCTGGGTGCTGCTGTTGCAAAGGGACGAACGTCGGATATCGTTCGCTTCCCGTGGCGGGCCTCCATCTGAAGTCTCCCGGGTCTTCCTCCCTGCTCTCGTCGACGACGGTCACCTCCGCTTCCATCTCTGTGCCGCCGTGCTCGAAACCAGGGTCGTCCCCGAAAATGTCCATGTCCGTCTCTCCCTCACTTCCTCCTGGCGGCGTTGCTCGTCCTGAGCATTCCAGCCACTTTCTGCGGAACTGCTCCTCTGGTCTATCGTCCCACCAATACGAGGGTTCTGATGCAGATCTCGAGGGTGACCCCTCCGGGGAACGGACGTCTCGTGTCAGGTCCTCGTCCGAGTCGAAGCCCCGGAACGTGCTGGCCGAAAGCGTGGGCGTGAAAAGCCAGTCGTCGAAAAAGTCTGCTGGCATAGGTCTATGTGGGAAGAGGGCATGAAACTCGTCTTTGAGCAGAGGTTCGTCCAAGGTGTAGCCCGGCACCCAGCTGTTCGCACTGGCCGGGGTGCCCTCCTTGGCGAGAAAGTATTCTACCCCCTCTTCCCCCCATCTGGAGTCCAAAATCTCCGTGACTTCGTTGATGCGCTCCTTCTGTGCCACTCCCGCGTGCCCTGTTCTGTCTCTGACCGGACTCGGCGCCGTTCCGGGTTCCTGGAACCTGTGCGGTGCCTTGTAGGGAGTGAGCACCGATCTGTGGAATACCGGGTGCATTCTGGAACCCTCCGGAAGTGCCAGTCTGAAAGCTACCGGGTTGACCTGCTCTTCGACTTGGTAGGGCCCCAGTTGTTTATGCCCTAGTTTCTTCTTGGCCAACGACCTGGCCGGCACTGCGTGGGCTGCTAACCAGACCCAGTCTCCCACGTGGAGCTCTTCGCCAACCCTTCTGTGTTTGTCCGCTTGTACCTTGTATGCGTGCTTGGCCAGCTCCAGGTGGCGCCTCAGCTGATCGTGGACTTCCTGCAGCTCCGACGCGAACGCATCTGCTGTCTGCGGCTCCCCCTCCCCCATTCTTTCCAGTCCCGGGAAGGTTCTGGGGTGCCTCCCGTTGTTGGCGAAGAACGGCGTGACCCCCGTGCTTCGTGTTGTTGTAGGCGAACTCGGCAAGCGGCAGGTAATCCACCCACGTCGCAGGCTGTTGATTTGCATAACATCTCAGGTACTGCTGCATGATGGCATTGACCCGCTCCGCTTGCCCGTTGGTCTGCGGGTGTCTCGCCGACGCCAGGTTGATCTTGACATTCAGGAAGCCCATCAGCTTCTGCCAGAAATTCGAGATGAACTGCCGCCCCCGGTCGGACAGAATAGACCGTGGCAGACCGTGAACCTTGAACACGTGGTCTATGAACAGTTTGGCGGTTTGCTCCGCCGTGGCCACCTTAGCACACGGAATGAAATGTGCCATCTTGGAAAACAGGTCCACCACCACCAGCACTGCCGTCTTGCCCCTCGAGCTGGGCAGATCCGTGACAAAGTCCAGGGCCACCCTTTCCCAAGGTTCGACCGGAGTTTGCAGCGGTTCCAACAGTCCGGCCGGTGGTCTGTGCACTGGCTTGGCCCTCTGGCAGGTGTCACACCTTGCCACGTAGTCTGCGACCTCCCCTCTCATTCCAGGCCACCAGAAATCCCTGGCTACTAATTCCACCGTCTTCTCCTTGCCAAAGTGCCCGGCAGTGGGCGCGTCGTGCAGCTGCTGCAGCACCTTGGCTCGAAGGTCGTCTCCCGGCACGTAGATGGCCCCTTTACGGATGAGCAATCCATCGCGTAGCTGGAAACCGTCGGCCGCTGCCTTGCCCCTTTGCACCTCTGCCATCTTTGCTTGCACGAAGGAGTCATCCTGCAACGCTCGTCGCACCGCCTCCAGGTCCACGGTTGCCGCGGCGCACGCCCACACTGTTGGTGCGAAGATGTGCATGGCGGCCGCTGGCGTTGCGTCCTCCAGATACTGCGGCTTACGGGAGAGAGCGTCCGCCATGATGTTAGTGTCCCCCGGGACATACTCTATGCGGAAGTCGAAGTTCGCAAAGAACTCAGCCCAACGTATCTGCCTCTGGTTGAGGAACTGTGCCGTGCGCCAGTGCTCCAGATTCTTGTGGTCCATGCAAACCTGCACCGTGTGCTTGGCGCCGATCAGGAAGTGCCTCCACGCTTTGAACGCTGCATGAATGGCCAGCAACTCCCTGTCCCAGATGGTGTAGTTCTGCTCGGACTTGCTGAGCTTCCTGGAGTAAAACGCTCCCGGTCGCCACACCCCCTGCGGGTCCTTCTGCAGCAGGACCGCCCCCACGGCTCTGTCCGAGGCGTCTGTCTCCACCCTCATCGGCCTGCTGGGGTTGACATGAAGCAGCTGCTCTTCCGACGCGAAGAGACGCTTGAGTGCCTGAAAGGACTGCTCCGCCTGCTCTGTCCAAACGAACTTCTTTTTCTTGGAGCTAAGCGTGTCTGTGATGGCCGCTGTCTGCATAGCGAAGCCTTTGATAAACTTGCGATAGAAGTTCGCAAAGCCGACAAACCGTTGGACCTCCTTCCGGTTGCGTGGACTCTTCCAATCCAATACCGCTCGAACCTTGGCGCTGTCCATGGCGAGCCCCTTGTCAGACAACTTGTAGCCCAGAAAATCCACCTCCGTCACGTCAAATTGGCACTTCTCCAGCTTGGCGTAGAGCCTATGTTGCTTTAGCCTGCTCAGCACTTCCTTGACGTGTCCGTCATGCTCCTGCTGCGATTCCGAAAAGATCAGGATGTCATCTAAGAAACAGGCGCACGTCTTGTAGAGAAGTCCCGCCAACACGTGATGCATGAAAGCTTGAAAAACGTGGGAGCCATTTTGCAATCCAAAAGGCATAACTCTATATTCGTAGGTACCCAGTGGCATGAACATGGCCGTCTTCCACTCATCTCCCTCCCGCATGCGAATGAGGTTGTACGCCCCTCGCAGGTCTAACTTGGTGAACACTTTTCCCTTCCGCACCTTCGCCAGGAGGTCGTCGATTCGGGGCATGGGGAAGTCCGATGGCTTGGTCCCATTGTTTAAAATGCGATAGTCCACTAGCAGTCTTTTTTGGGGCGTGTCCCGCTTTTTAACAAAGAATACAGGACTGCCTCCCGCTGCCTTGGACTCTCGGATGAAACCGCGCTCCAAATTATGATCTATGAACTCTTTGAGTTCCTGCAGTTCGTCCTCTGACATGGAATACAGTTTCCCTTTAGGCAGCGCCACCCCCGGCAGCAGGTCAATTTTGCAGTCATGTGGTCTGTGAGGGGGTAGCCTGTCTGCCTCCTTCTCGCAGAAAACTTCCAAAAATTCTGCGTACTTGTGGGGAATCGCTTGCAGCGTGCCTAGCAGCAGCTGTGACTCCTCTTCCTCTCCTTCCTGCCGGGGCACGATGCAGTGTTCAGCACAAAAGGAAGAGCCGAAGATCAGCTGCCTCTGGTACCAAGCCAGCGTTGGGCTGTGCTTGTCCAGCCAACTCATTCCCAATACAATGGGCGTATCCGATAGTTGAGTGACATTGAAGCTGATGATTTCTTTGTGATTCCCAAGTCGCATCGCCATCGGTGGCGTCTGCTTCACCACTTGCCCCCCGAGCAGCTCCCTGCCATCCACCGTGACAACCTGCAGGGGCAGTGTGGCCGGCAGCAACTGTATAGCGTGTTTGTCGACAAAGTCCTGCCCTATAAAGTCCGCATTGCTGCCCGAGTCAACTGTGATTGGCACGTCCATGGTGATTCCATTGGGCAGCTGGAGAGATGCGGTGAGCCTCACCACTGGTTTGGGCGGGAGGGGGTTCACGGGCTGTAAAATCTCTGGGGACTGCGTCACTAACACGTCTGGCTGGGCCCCAGAGCCTCTTCCTCCAGCCAGACTGCGTCGTTTCCCTGCTGTGGTCCTCCTTGCTGCGTTGCTGCAGTCACCATTGCTGAGGCTGCAGTGAGCTTGTGGAGCCTCTGGGGACACTCTTTCGCCATATGCCCTGGCTCCTCACAGACGTAACACTTCCTGTTCCCTCTAGGAGGCTTCGCTTTCACTGCTGCCGGTGCTAGGGCTCTGGTTGCTGACTGAGCCCTTGCACCTCCAACCTCCATAGGTTCCGCTCCTCCTCCTGGCGGAGGCGTGGATTGCGCACGCGCTGCTTCTCTGGGAAGGAAGGAGGAGCCCCTGGCTGGTTCGCGCCCTCCACGCCCTTCGTCCCTGCTCCACGGACGTTCTTCCAGCCGCACCCCCACTGCCAGTGCCCTCTGAACGACCTCCTGGGTGGTCCGGGGTCTCTCCCCCCTCGCGATTTCATCTTTAATCGAGCTGTGCAGCCCCTCCCAAAAGAGGTCTCTTACAGGGGCCGAATCTCTGTCCCATTCCAGGGCACTGACCAAAGCGAAAAAGCGGGCATGGTACTGCCTCACGCTGGCCCTCCCTTGCCTTAGTCCATGCACCTCCTTCCGGGCAAGATCCACGTCAATGCTTGATAAAAAAACACCCATCCATCGCTTTAATAAAGGCATCCGCATTTTGGAGCGCCGGATCCTTATCTCTCCATAAATTGCGCAGCCATGCTTTAGCATCCCCATGCAAATGGGACATGATGAATCCCACTTTCTCTTGCTCATCTCTAAAGTCTTTATTCAGCAGTTGCAGTGCGCACAGTACGTCTGCTCTAAAGTTGGGATACTGTTGCAGGTTCCCATCGAAGTGAGAGACCAGACCGCCTGTTCGTCTCGCCAACCCAATTCCCTCCTGCCTGGGTGTCTGCTTTGTCAGCACGTCTAACCTGACCTGGAGATCCCTGCAGGCTGCCGCTGCCTCCTCCTCTCTCTTCCTGGATGCGAGAGCCGCTGCATTCAGTTGTGACACTGCTTCTCTGAGTTCCGCTATCTGCGGCTCAGCCGTCATGTCGGCTGCCGTTCGTGAGCTCGCTGGTAGGCACCTGCTTCTCTCCCCTCCTCGAGGCTGTAGATGCCCACAATTGGGAGACGGAGCTTACTGTCAGAGCTGCTTGAAGATCCTAGCTCACAGAGGATCACGCTAGCCAGCGATCATTAAGTAAAAGTCTTTATTGAGTTACAGTTTCCATTCTCACGCTGCTGCGTGCAACTCTACGTCTAGTAGCTAGATCGGCGAAGCTCCGTCTGAGTCTCCGCCCCGTGTGCACCAACTTAATATCCTAGCCCGGCTCCACCTTTTCCGCCTGACTGTCCTCCTCTGGGTCCCTCTACCCCCCGGGGTCTCTTCCTTCCGGGATTCTTCTGACGCTGACCCCCCGGACCCTCCTGTCTCCTTGCGCCGGGCTTTAGGACCTGGCTCCCTTTCCGGGCTGCTTACTGCGCCGCCTTCCTCTGCATTTGAACTTGGCGCGCGCGCCCAACCTTCCACTTTCCGCTTAACCGTTTCTTCGCTCCCCGATGGAGGTGTGGCCACTCCTGACTCGTGCCCTCCCTCCTGTGGTGAGCTGCCAGCGCTTGCCCCCTGGGTCCTTTCCTCTTCCCTGTTCTCTGGCGGTGACGCTGGTCCCGATTTCCAACTGCTCTCCTCTGAGTCCCCTCGGGCTCTATCTCCCTGGGGTGCCCCCCTAGACTCCCCCCTTGCCCTGGCCACTGGTGCTCCTTTCTGTGAATCCTCTGATTCACTGGAAAGACTCGGAGATCTCGGGTCGTCGTCATCACTCATCTTTTCTTCTGCCTCCTCCCCTTCGCTCTCTGTTTCCTCCCTTGCCCTTGCCTCTGCTCCTAAACCCCTGACAACATCAAAACAAAAACAAAAGCAAAAACAATTAAAAACACATCCAATATTTCCATATCTTTATCTTTCATTAACTTGTTTCATCGACCTCCTCACACCTCCCTTTTTTGTGTTCTAGTTATTAATTATTTCAGCAAACCCTTTCCATCTTTCACTGTTTTCTGTCATTTAATTGTCTTAATTTATTTTAACCTTATCTTACCATTAAAACCCTAAAACTTATTTATACTTAACTCCTTATAACATTTCTACTAAAGCCGTATAATTTCATTCCAACATTTTTCTAACACTCATTAATTTTACAATATTTCTCTAAATAAATTTTTAAAACTTTTTTCCAATCTTCTTCCACCGTCTCTTCTCCCTGGTCTCGGATTCTGTCAGTCCTCTCTATTAGTTCCATATGGTCCATCAGCCTGGTGATCTTCTGTCCGAGGCTCTTAACTCTTTTCCATGTCCCTTCTGCAGATCTTCTTGTTCTTAATTTCCTTCCTTTGGCACTGAGGAGTAGATCTCGGGGAAACTCCAACCTAACAATGTCTTTATTCCTTCTCGACAGGTCAGCCCATTCTCCATAGTCAGAACTAAAGTCCAAAAGATATTTCAGAGCGTGTTTCAAAATCCCTCCAAAGCTAAAGGCCCCCACAACTCCAATCTCCCCCTGACCCAAATCCAGATCCCAAAGGCCAGAACATCCCTGCGTAAGGGGATCTATCCAACTTTCCTTCTCCAAACCAAGCGGGACTCCATCCCTCCAAATCTGGCTTTCTCTAGATTCAATCGTAAAAGGCCACAGCTTATGTTCATCAAATTGCCTCTGTAAGGCCGGGGCTCTCTCCACTTGAATTACTTGAGGTTCAACAACAGCTTTCTCCTTCATCTTCTCCACAGCTTGCCATGTCAAAACAGATTCAAGAATCGATTCCTGAGTAGTTTCTGTATAGGTATTCACTTTTTGTCCCAAATCAGTCATTTTTTTGTCCCAAGTTGTCAATTTTAATAATCATCACATCCGTCTTCTCATGAAGCTGTTCCAATAAAGCACTTGTCTTGCAAAATGCAATCACTAAGGCTTCTTCTGTCGACATTCTTGTCCAAGGTCAATCTCTGATTCTCACGGTCTTTAATCTCTGCAGCTGGAAAATTCCCCAGCTCCACTCCTGCAACAGTTTCAAAAGCTCCCTCTAGGGGAAACAATTTCCATTTGTATCCGTCCTTTTAAACGCAGATCCAGCAACAAAGTTAGTTTTGATTTTCCTTTTTAAGTGCAAAAGGAAACAATGGAAACAATATATTTCTCTTATTTAACTATCTGTCAACATACGTTTTATTCACAGTCAATGAACTTTCCCAAAACGTCGATCTTACTGGCAGCCCATTCCCAGGTTCAAAACGGTGGTAATTTATCTTTCTTCACTCTCTCTCCTGCAGGCTTAGGCGATCTAAAATTTCCCCCCTCTTCTCCTGCTTCCAAGGGGGGTTTGGTAATTTTAACCGATGGAGATTTCATCCTTTACAAAAAGCTTTCCAGACTTTAGCTTGCAACGTCTTTGCTTCAGTTTATTTACAAAAGAGGAAGGCGGACTTCCTGTTTGAAACCTTCCCGTTTCGATGCCAAATTAAGATGTTTAAAGATCCAATTTTCCCTTCTACTCACGGGTAGCTGTTTAAAGTCCAATTGTCCACAGGAAAAAGTCAGCGCTCTCCGGCAACAGCAATGCGGCTTCACTCTGTGAAAGAAGCAGTCGATTCGAAGCACCGTACCACTCACCCCACGTCGCTCCGGATCCCCGAAACTGGGTTTCCCCACGAGTAGGGGAGGCGCAAAAGGTGCCAGCCGAATCCCACGTCCACAGGCTTCTCCCGCCTGTGGTTTTTAGTGGGTCTCCGCCTCGCCGTGGCGGTCCAGACCCTGTTTTCCACAGAGCGGATTCCTCCCGATCAGAGGAAATCCGCCATTGCCGGAGGCGCTAACCCGGAAGCTCGCACTGGTGTGCTTTTGAACTGCTAGGTTGGCAGGAGCTGGGACAGAGCAACGGGAGTTCACTCCATTGCGGGGATTCGAACTGCCGACCTTCCGATTGGCAAGCTCAAGAGGCTCAGAGGTTTAGACCACAGTGCCACCCACATCCCAGGTACCAAGCATGGCAGGGCAATGGGGTGGAGCTGACTGGTGACCAACTGCACATTTATGATAGGTGAGTTTTGAGTTGCTCTACATCTCCCAAATTCCCTCGCCACCTGTACCCATAGCAAACCCTCCGGTGCCCACTGATACACAAGAAGCTTTTCCTCAAAAGAAGCTTGAGGAACTGCCAGCATCCAGCTCCCATAATGCTCTCTGCTTCCCCCAACCACCACCACTGGGTCTGCCCTGAGGAGAGAGGAGGAGGAACTTTTCCTAAAGAAACAAGTTGGCTTTTCCATTCTATTATAACTTTTTTTTAAAAAAAAAGCCAATACTTGTTGTAGTGATCTTACATGAACTGCTTTGTGAGGTCCACCTGAAAAGTGGTAGAACAATTCCGCAAGTAAGCAAATTCGGGAGGTTGCATCCCAAATTCCGTGGAATTTATATTTCCCTCAAATATAGCTCTGCTGGCAGAACATGAGCCTCTTAATCTCAGGGTCATGGATGACGTAAAGGCTGGCAACATCAACCCTGCCATGCGGGATTCCCTTGCAGACGACCGCAGTGCCTGGAGACAGACAGTCAGGTTGTGTATCTGCAGAAGTGAGCAGAGGAGGAATGGCCGCTGGGAGGAGTGCAGAGAGAAGTCATGCCATGGTGCATCTGCGGCAGCACAACTGGACGGCTTCCTCTGCCCCAGCTGCAACAAAACATGTCTCTCCCGTGTCTGTCTCTATAGCCACAGCAGGCGCTGCAAATCTCCAACAGTTTGTCTTCACCCCCAAAGGTGCATTCCTCTATTATTTCCCAAAACAGACAGATACCAACACCTACCTTTATTCCTCAAAGCAGGATGCCTCTGAATATCAGTTGTTGGCAATCACAGGTGAACAGAGTGCTGTTTCTCTCAGGTTCCTGACTGCAGGCTTCGCAGAGGCATCTCTCTGTGAGAACAGGGTGCTGGACTAGGTGGGTGATTGGCCTGATCCAATAGCTTCCTCTTATGTTCATATTTTTATTTTCTTTATTTTCTTTCCTGAAAGAGACATATCACCATTAGCAGCTGCACATGAACCAGCATGCTGGCCTTGCATTGGGTTTGGGAGCGGGGAGAGCAGAATTTGGGGGAGGCGGCATGCAGCAGCAATCAGACGTACCCCACTGTCAATTCAGTCTCCCCATTGGCCTCTGCACGCTGAGATTGTCATGAGGCTAGACACAAATTAGTCCCATTGACGTGGATCCGATTGGTTGTGGATCAGGCAGTTTTACGGGCCATGAAAAGGAAATCTGAACTTTTGATGTGCCTATTACATTATGTCACACTTATCCCTCTTCACAACCCATTATCCATTAATAAATTCTGTAGCATGGTTAGTTTCGCTCCTGACATCAAACTGAAAGTGTCAACTATTTTAACAAGTCCCTTTTATCTATTTGAACATCAAAAACATGCACATATTTTTCCTGATGTCTGAGCTGACAAGTAAATCTGTATCTTCAAGGAAAAATAGCATCTGACATAACATCTAGGGATTCCAACAGCAGTTTTTAACTTGATCCAAGCATGTGTCCAGAGTAGCACACATCACTGCTCTGCTGTCTCTCACTGTTCTGCTACTAATTTCGATGCATTCTCTATTCATATGCAACAGCTTCCCCCTGGAACTGGAAGCTTGGCTTTTGTTACCCTCTAAAATAACATTACATTTCCGCAATGGCACACAAGGGTCCGTATTACCGTAGCCAAATAGAATCGGAGATTTGAAGAGTTGGAAGGGACCCCAAGGGTCATCCAGTCCAAACTCCTGCAATGCAGGAATCTTTTGCCCAATGTGGGACTCGAACTCAGAACCCTGAAATGAAGAGTCTCAAGATCTACCGACTCAGCTATGCCAGACTCGAACTTTTTAAAAGCTCATTATGGCATTCTTTTCCTGGGAAATCCATCCCCTTAGCATCATCCAAGACTGCCCACTGCCATTAGGCAGTGAAGACTGGTCCTGTAAGGCAAATAGTTTCCTTGTCCCACTAACCTCAGTTTGCTCTCAGTCTCTCACTGCCTGCCTGCCTGCCTTGTTACTTACAAACAGTCCAGGGGGCGGTCCTCTCTGTCAGCTTCTTCCTCCTCCTTGACAGCGGCGTAGCGTGAGTTGTCAGCACCCGGGGCAAGGCAAGTAATTTGCGCCCCCTAACCCGGGGCAAGGCAAGTAATTTGCGCCCCCCCAACCCCTAACCTGCCGCGTCAGGTGATCTGAGGCGAGTTGCCGCTGGTGCTGCTGCCCAAACGACGCCGCTTGCCCGGAGGAGGAGGGGGGCAGAGAGGCGAGGAAAATGCAACATGGCCCAGCTGCAGCAGCAGCGGCGGAGGCGGGGTTGTGAGGAGGGGCTGCCTGGCGCGTCCTCCGGGGCCCTGACATGCGGGGACCACGGCGAGCGCTGAGAGCCGCTGCCTGCCAGACGCATTCAGCCCGGACGCGTGCACAGCTCGTCGGTTCCACGAGACATGCGGCTCTGCTACAGCCTGCGCCCGAGGCTCTTCGGCGACTCCGGAGGCAGCGAGCGCCCCCCCCAGATGTTGCGCCCGGTGCAGCCGGCCCCCCTTGCACCCCCCACGCTACGCCACTGCTCCTTGATCCAAGTCATAGCTGTCAACTTTTCCCTTTTCTTGCGAGGAATCCTATTCGGAATAAGGGAATTTCCCTTTAAAAAAGGGAAACGTTGACAGCTATGATCCGAGTTGCCTTTCATAGAACTCTGCAGGGACGACAAAACTAGAATTCGTTGACTCCGCCTCTTGGCTCTGGCGCCACCTACTGTTGGCCTCCTTACCATCCACCCTACCCATCCCAAGCTCTTGGCTTGGGTCCTGTCCTCTGGAACAGGAGAAAACAAGCTTGCTTTATCTTCCATGGAGCTCCATCCTATCATCTCAATCTCCTCTTTTCCAAGCTAAACATACCCAGCTCCCTCAACAATTCGTCATAAGGCTTGGTTTCTGGACCAGATCATCTTAGTTGCCCTCCTCTGCACATGTTCCAGCTTGTCAACAATCTTCTTAAATTGTGCTGCCCAGAATTGGACACAGTGCTCCAGCTGTGGTCTGACCAAGGCAGCATAGAGCAGTACTATTACTTTCCTTGATCTGGACATTATACTTCTGTTGATGCAGCTTAGAATAGCATTAGCTTGCTTTTCTTTCTGCTACTACATCACACTGTTGACTCCTGTTAAGCTTTTGATCCCCCAAGACCCCCTAGATCCTTTTCACATGTACTACTGGCAAGCCAGGTGTCCCCCATTTTATATTTGTGCAGCTGGTTCCTTTTGCCTAAGTGTTGAACCTGACATTTGTCCCTATTGAAATTCATTCTGTTTGTTGGAACCTAGTTCCCCAGTCTGTTAAGGTGACAAGAGTGAGACACTGTCAGCATAGAAGTCCTCTGCTCAGATATTTTTTGTTGTTGTTGTTTAGTCATTTAGTCGTGTCTGGCTCTTCGTGACCCCATGGACCAGAGCACGCCAGGCACTCCTGTCTTCCACTGCCTCCCGCAGTTTCGTCAAACTCATGCTGGTAGCTTCGAGAACACTGTCCAACCATCTCGTCCCCTGTTGTCCCCTTCTCCTTGTGCCCTCAATCTTTCCCAACATCAGGGTCTTTTCCAGGGAGTCTTCTCTTCTCATGAGGTGGCCAAAGTCTTGGAGCCTCAGCTTCAGGATCTGTCCTTCCAGTGAGCACTCAGGGCTGATTTCCTTAAGAATGGAGAGGTTTGATCTTCTTGCAGTCCATGGGACTCTCAAGAGTCTCCTTCAGCACCAGAATTCAAAAGCATCCATTCTTTGGCGATCAGCTTTCTTTATGGTCCAGCTCTCACATCCATACATCACTACTGGGAAAACCATAGCTTTTACTATACGGACCTTTGTTGGCAAGGTGATGTCTCTGCTTTTTAAGATGCCGTCTAGGTTTGTCATTGCTTTTCTCCCAAGAAGCAGGCGTCTTTTAATTTCATGCCTGCTGTCACCATCTTCAGTGACAGAGATTTGTAATGGTTGCTGATTTGTTACCGGATCAAGTATTGTTATATAGAGCCCTTAACCAGTCCCCTTGTGGGATCGCCTTGTCTTATCTGTGACACCCAATTACTTCAGTCTGCAGAACTGGTACTGTTACAGGTTCTACATAATACTTGTTCCTCATGCTAAAAGATATTGGGCTTTTAGTGTGGCAGCACCTACACTTCGGAACTTCCTGCCCATTGATATCAGGTAGATGCATTCACTGTTCACCTTTCAATGCCTACTGAAAACATTTTTGTTTCGGCAAACGTATCCAAACACCTAGGTGTTGGTCTGCTTTAATCTATTTTTAGTCTACCATTAGTTTTAATTACCCTTTAAATGTTTTCACTACTTGTTTTTAACTGGTTTTTATTGACGATTTTAATATTTCTTGTAAACCACTTGGAGGTTTTATTACAGTCAACCATTACATAAATTTCAATTAGATAAAATGAATAAATACCTAAGACCATCCTCCCCACCCTCACCTGCAACTCAAACACTCAAGAACATCCTTGGCACCTTCAAGGAAAGAAGGAAGGCATCTTATCCCTCCCCAGGATAAGATGAAACAAACCAGTCTTGCATTCAGATGTTCTTTGCTGGAATTAAAAGAGTTGCAAATAGTAATTTTCTATGAAAATATCAAGGG
Source organism: Podarcis liolepis (assembly GCF_965112155.1). Classification (NCBI taxonomy): domain Eukaryota; kingdom Metazoa; phylum Chordata; class Lepidosauria; order Squamata; family Lacertidae; genus Podarcis; species Podarcis liolepis. The sequence continues at coordinate 13,996,651 of NC_139562.1, forward strand.
AGGTCTGGCCATTTGTCATGTGAGCTAAATTCCTTGATCCAAGAGGAAACAGAAAACGGTCTTGTCTGAGTCGGGTCGATTGTGTTCATTTTACAATATACAAAGGTAACTCGATACAGAGGATGACCTTTCCTAACAGTGTGGGTGGGGAGTCTTCAATACCTGACATTCATTAACAGCAGGTAGCCTGGTGCTGTTTCTTAAGGCCGGCGGCAGTCCTATTGATGCACCTGCTTGCTTAAAATGCTGAATTTTCACTCTCCAGCTTCTGGGCTTAATGCTGGCCAGTGAAAAGGTAGCAGCTTCCCAAGCAACATTTAGCTTCATCTCTTGCATCAATGCTCAGCAAAGTTTCTTTCGCAGGATTGTGCCCATGCTCTGGCATGGAGCTGCCCCCTTCACACAGGGGTTGCTGCAGCTTACCTGGGCAGGGCTTGAGTGGGGCAGGGTGGTGGCAAAGTCTGGGGCATGTGGGAGCATGAAATTGGCTTCACCGGTGTAGCCTGACTGAATTGCTCAGGACCCATGGGAGTTGTAGTCCAAAACATCTGGAGAGAGCACCAGGTTGAGGAAAGTGTCCATGCAGCACTCTTGTGCCCATTTGATTGCAACAGACTTAAACCAGTGTTTCTCAAAGGTTTTGTAAACTTGATTCTCCTTCTACACTTAGTGTGTAGTCCAAGATCTTAGGCAAGATGAGACCACCTGATGCTGCTGAACTACAATTCATCAGCCCTAGTGGTCTTAGCCAGGAGTTGGCAAACTAAGGCCCGCGGGCTGGATCAGGCCCAATTGCCTTCAGGATCTGGCCCATAGACTGTCCGGGGATCGGCGTGAAGATTCTGTTCGTTCGGGCTGCGCCATATTTTCCCCTGCACCATTCCAATTTCCCCTCCCTCCTCCCTCCCTCCTCCTGGCTTCTTCCCACCCTGCCTAGAGGAGGAAGGGGGCTGGGCTGAGCTGGCTGAGCGCCATTTTAAGCAGCCCCTCTCTGGAGCCCTTTTGCACCGCTCATCTTCCCTTTGCCGCTGCCGCCGCCCTGATGCTCCTGTGGGCCAGAGAGCGGAGCGGGCAAGCTCACTCTGCCTACCCACGAGAAGCAAGTCCAACAATGCAATATCAATATAAACTCTTTATATAATCTATACGGAACATAGAATATGACCACTGCTCCATAGTTATTGTTGTTATACATTTCCATTCACCATATAGATGGGTTTATGAAGCATTTCTGTATCCTTCTGCTGTGCTGAAGAATAATTCTATGAAACAGTGGGTATATCCGGAATCACTGTTCAATATGTCTGTTTTCGGACCACTTTGGCAGCATTGGACGTCATAAAACAAAGCTTTACGGCTTGTTTTCACCGGATAAGAATCTGACCTATTGCTTCTTTCAGAGACTTGCATGGTCTACAAAGAATTTCAGAAACATATAAGACTTATGTTTATTTGGTTCTACGTTTTCAAGAGAATCCATCAAGAATACACATTTTGTGACTTTCAGAGATTTATAAGATTTCTGTTTATTTTGTTTTGCAGAGAGCACATATTTCATATATTTCATATTGTTCTATGTTCTGTATAGATTATATAAAGAGTTTATATTGATATTGCATTGTTGGACTTAGTCATCGTGATGCCTTGGTTATTACTGATATTTGTTTGCAACACAGGGGTTTATTTGTTTGGTTACCCACGAGAAGCACCAGTGGTGGTGGCAGCCCCTGGGAAGGTAAGCGCAGCAGCTGAGAGTGTGGGATGCGGAGGAGGACTACTTGACCCCCTCACCTCTTCTTCCAGCTCCCCTCCCCCCGGCGCTGCTTCTCTGGCCCGCCACAAGGTCTGAGGGACAGTGGACTGGCCCTGGCTAAAAGATTTTGCCAACCCCTGGTCTTAGACAATGGTGATGGGTGAGTGGTGATGCTGGTATTTATTAATCCATGCTTCCCCAGCAGGATTACAATCTAAATGCAGAACTGAAAACGTTAGGAGTGTGTTGTGGCACTGTGGGTTAAACCACAGAGCCTAGGAGAGCCAGTGTGGTGTAGTGGTTAAGAGCGATGGACTCGTAATCTGGTGAACCGGGTTTGCGTCTCCACTCCTCCACATGCAGCTGCTGGGTGACCTTGGGCTAGTCACACTTCTTTGAAGTCTCTCAGCCCCACTTACCTCACAGAGTGTTTGTTGTGGGGGAGGAAGGGAAAGGAGAATGTTAGCCGCTTTGAGAATCCTTCGGGTAGTGATAAAGCGGGATATCAAATCCAAACTCCTCCTCCTCCTCCCCTTCTTCTTCTTCTTCTTCTTCTTCTTCTTCTTCTTCGACTTGCTAATCAGAAGGTCGGTGGTTTAAATCCCCACGATGGGGTGAGCTCCCATTGCTCGGTCCCTGCTCCTGCCAACCTAGCAGTTCAAAAGGACGTCAAAGTGCAAGTAGATAAATAGGTACCGCTCTGGCAGGAAGGTAAACGGCGTTTCCGTGCGCTGCTCTCGTTTGCCAGAAGCGGCTTAGTCATGCTGGCCACATGTACGCTGGCTCCCTCGGCCAATAAAGCAGGATGAGCAATGCAACCCCAGAGTCGGCCACAACTGGACCTAATGGTCAGGGGTCCCTTTACCTTTACATTCACAAGAATAGGGAGTTGTATTTCAGCAACAGCCGGAGGACCCAAGATTCTCTACACTTGTCTTCTGCCATTGTGCCATCTTCACCAACACTGGGCAAGAATGGCCTGCAGAGCAGAGAAAAGCAACCAGTAACTCAGCCCTCAATTTGTGTGGGTTGTAGGATGTTTGTGTGTTAGGGAGAGAGATCAGGGGATAAAAGGATAGCAGGGAGAGTTTGAGGAAGGGTAAAGAGAAAGAAGGAAAAAGGGTGCCATGCCTATTCTTGTTCTGGCCATGCCAACCACTGGTTCTGGCTCCACCCTGTGCCAGCATGTAGCCCCGATAGATTGTTACTGGGGGAATGTGGCCCTCGGAAGAAAAAAAGGTTCCACACCCATGATATACAGGTATCTTTGCTGAAGAAAAATGCTCAGAATAAAGCCAAAGGACCATTTCTTTGATCACTTTTCAAAGCTCAATTTTGACAGCTATCTATGAAAAGGTCCTTTACTTTGTATGTCTTCAATTACACACACACACACATCTTTTGAACCTTACTGAAGAATGGAGGATCAATACTTGGGAGTGAGGTCTGGAGTTTTCCCAGTTTATGATTTAAACCTTAATGCTACCATAGCCTGTTGATTGCAACTCTCTTTAAACGATCCCATTTTACAAGATTGCAAATCCATTTCTTTCCCCTACTTGTTCCTTTAAGGTTAACTGTGTGCTTTGTTTGAGGACAGTCGCCACAAGTTTCCCGTCGGAGTGGATTTCCAATTCATATTCTCCAGACAGACTTCCCCTTCCTCCCCCTGAAGCTTTTAAAAACAACCCCATATTGATCCAATTCTTCCTTTGTTAAGAGACATTCGGCTGGGACTGTCAATATCAATGTGGGTTATATTGTCTGCCTCTAGCAAAAGCCCGATGCTTCCTTTGATTTTTGGCTAATGGCCAAGGTGCTTGTTCAGTGTCAATTATGTTAAAGTTAAATTTGTGAAGTCTGTCCTTGCCAGAATTGTCAATGCGCATTTTCCCCCTGAGGGGTGAGAACCGTCTATATGACATTGTAGGATTTTCGCCTGGAGTTATTCCATGGTAGTTTGTCTGATTTAGTCGGTGCAGCCTTGTAGTAATCATCTGCAGGTACAGCCACAATGAATATGTGAAGCAAAGGGTCAAGGCAACTGGGTCACCATGGCAGGGAAAACTAGGGGTGATCTCCAGAACTAGCATCTTCATCCCATCCGAATGACAGCTCTGCAAACTAGTGTCATGAGTTTGGAGGTGCCAGACTCCCCTAAATTCCTGGATCCCTTAAGTGTTAGAAACACGCTCTACGTGGAGCTACCTTTGAAGGTGACTCAGAAACTACAATTAATCCGGAATGCAGCAGCTAGACTGGTGACTGGGATAGGCCACCGAGACCACATAACACTGGTCTTGAAAGACCTACACTGGCTCCCAGTACATTTCCGAGCACAATTCAAAGTGTTGGTGCTGACCTTTAAAACGGCCTTGGCCCAGTATCCCTGAAGAAGCATCTGAGATGCAGCACCAAGGGCCTTCTGGCAGTTCCCTCACTGCGAGAAGAGTAGTTACAGGGAAGCAGGCAGAGGGCCTTCTCAGTAGTGGCTCCCGCCCTGTGGAACACCCTTCCATCAGATGTCAAAGGATTAAACAACTATCTGATGTTTAGAAGACATCTGAAGGCAGCCCTGTTTAGGGAAGTTTTTTAATGACTGATTTTTTTAATGTATTTTTAATCTCCTGTTGGAAGCCGCCCAGAGTGGCAGGGTTTAAGTAATAAAATATTATTAATATTACTATTATTATTATTATTATTAAAGCCTCCTGAACCCCTGGATCCAGCAAGGGTTAAAAGCTAAGCCAGGCTAGCTTCCTCAGAAGGTAATCACTTGGGAGATGAGCCATTAAGAAAACAAAGGAAAGGTAATAAGCCAAGGAGAGGGAACTCTATGCCAGATGACAGATGAATGGGGCCCCTCCTCTAGCTCTGAGATTGTTAGAAGAAGAAAAGCCAGAGTTTAGAGCTTTACAATTTGCTGTAATGTGACTTGCGGATAAAAGGTTGCAGGATGATAAATACAGCAAGCTGGAGCGAGAGTCAGAGCATGATATTTGAATCCAAGGCTGCAGTGATGAGAGAAACATGACCCTCTTGGGTTGTTGATGCTGTGAAGCCCTCCATCATAGGCTGAAGTTGTATATATGATTCTTTGTTGTAGTTGTTGTTTAGTCATTTAGTGGTGTCTGACTCTTCGTGACCCCATGGACCAGAGTACGCCAGGCACTCCTGTCTTCCACTGCCTCCCGCAGTTTGGTCAAACTCATGCTGGTAGCTTCGAGAACACTGTCCAACCATCTCGTCCTCTGTCGTCCCCTTCTCCTTGTGCCCTCCATCTTCCCCAACATCAGGGTCTTTTCCAGGGAGTCTTCTCTTCTCATGATGTGGCCAAAGTACTGGAGTCTCAGCTTCAGGATCTGTCCTTCCAGTGAGCACTCAGGGCTGATTTCCTTCAGAATGGATAGGTTTGATCTTCTTGCAGTCCATGGGACTCTCAAGAGTCTCCTCCAGCACCATAATTCAAAAGAATCAATTCTTTGGCGATCAGCCTTCTGGTCCAGCTATAATTTCAACCTGCATAATTTCAGCCTTATATGAAGGCAGCCCGGTTGAAATTGTGCAAGTTAAATCCAAGCAAGGTAGAGAGCTTAAAGGCACTTTAGGCGCTGGGCTCTCTGGGGTTACCCAGCATGTAAAGAGCTTTAAAGCCCTCTGCCTTGATGGGGTGGGGGCAGGTTTGCTCAGAGTGCCATCCAGAGATGGAAGGAAGAGACAGCCTTGACCAGAGAAGAAAGGCAAACCAAGCTGATGGACTATGCAGAAATGGCAAAACTAACTGGGAAGCTCAGAAATCAAGAAGACAAGAAATTTTAAAATGAATGGGAAATGTTTATAATATACAGTGGTACCTCTGATTGCGAACAGGTTCCGTTCCGGAGTCCTGTTCGCCACATGAGCAGAATGCAACCCGCGCCTGCACATCTGCACATGCGCAGGTCACGACTCACCGCTTATGCACGTGACGTCATTTTGAGCATCTGTGCATGCACGAGTGGCGAAACCCGGAAGTAACCCTTTCCGGTACTTCTAGGCTACCACGGGATGCAACCTGAAAAGATTTAACCTGAAGCAAACGTAACAAGAGGTATGACTGTATGTACAAAATCATTGTCAACAGGTCAAAACATTAGCAGGATTTTAAATACACAGAAAGTATAGATAACTTAGGAAGATGGAAAATTGGAGAAGTACTGCAGTTGCAAAATAGAATCAAAGGGACCCATGGAAAGGATGGGGGAAAGTCAGGAGATTCAGACTGATCTCGGTATTTGGATTTTGTGTTGTTTTATGTTGTATGTTTATATTTTCAAAAATCAATTAAAAAAAATTCTTTAAAAACAAAACAAAAGCAGAGTGCCAGCTCTGGGATGCTTGAGCAAGATCTCATGTGGCTATCCACGTTCCCATAAGATCTCACATGAGCATTCCTTAGCCTCCCAGAGCTCATGTGTCAAGTGGGCCTTGCAAGCAAGACACGAAGCTGTAAAGTGTTTTTTGTGCCAGGTCCACTTGGGTTACCCAGCACAAAAAGAGCTTTTAAGCTGTCCGTCTGGGAGTGCAGGGGGTTCTCTCTCTTTCCCTACCTCACCAACTAGCCATAGAGTGGCTCCGAGGGTTTGAGTATACATGGTTTTTGTGTACGCAGGGAACCCTTCAAACTGAACCCCCATGTAAGGTGATAGAGTTGGAAGGCCCCAGAAGGGAGAGGACGTTACAAAACAAATCGACCCCCGCCTTTTAACAGGAAATAGTATTTCTCCGAGGTCAATGAACTACTCCCTAAACAGCAGAATGAAATTGGGGAAATTACCGTATTTTTTGCTCTATAAGACTCACTTTTCCCCTTCTAAAAAGGGGAAATGTGTGTGCGTCTTATGGAGCAAATACACGCTGCGCAGCTATCCCAGAAGCCAGAACAGCAAGAGGGATCACTGCTTTCGCTGCGCAGCGATCCCTCTTGCTGTTCTGGCTTCTGGGATTCGGAATTATTTTTTTTCTTGTTTTCCTCCTCCAAAAACTAGGTGCATCTTATGGTCTGGTGCATCTTATAGAGCGAAAATACGGTACATTTTGACCCACAGAATGAGACCCTTGTTATGTCGACAACTGATGCCCCACCACACAAACAAAGCTTTAAATAAATTTATTTTCTGGTGCTACACTCAGTGCCAGTTGAACGTGTCTCCATAGCCTCCGTTTTGACATTGTAGAACTCAGCAGGGAGGAGAAGGGGGAAAGCCATTGCTTGGTGGTAGAGCACCTGCTTTGCATGCAGAAGGCCCCAAATTTAACCTCCAGGTAGTGCTGAGAAAGAACCTTTTCTAAAACCCTGGAGAGCCACTCAGACAATACTGAGTTAGATGGGCCAATGACCTGAGGCAGCTTCCTATGTTCCTAGAAGGGAACCTAGACATAGCTGGCTCTGCCCGTCATTGGCTCTAGCGCCACCTACTGTTGGTCCTCCTGCCTTCTGCCCAGGCAGCCCCAATAGGCACCATCTGCTATGGCACACAGACGCCTTGTTCACCTATCAAAAAAGCTCTGTCTGTGAAGAGCTGTTTCAGACAAGCAGCTACATGATAACTGCAGCCCCTACAATGATAAACTTGCCTACGTGAGTCCATTCTTCCCCCACTGCTGTCCTAATACTCTTCAATGGGAGACAAATTGTTTAAATCCAAATGCTTATTATTACCCAGTATATGGATAGGGATGCTTGTAATGTTATTTGTTCAAGAAGTTTTATTGCACAGCATTTCGATTGCACCTGTCAGTGCAATTTTTATTTTATTTTATTTTTTGCAAGCACTTCCCACTAACAACAACATCAGCTTTTATTGGCTTAAATGAGTAATTTTTCAGCTGTTGAGTTAAAATCAAGAGGAGAATCAATATGGGCATCTCTGTAATTGAAAACCAGTGGGTGATAATTCGGTGCTGAAAACAAGATAATAAGAACAGAGATGAAACACCATCAGGGGAAAGGGAGAAAAGATTATGGATACAATCTCAATTAAATATCAATTATTAGCAATGCTTGATAAAGAAACGTGCATGTTTCATTTTTCCAGTCGCATGTATTTCCTCCCTTTCCAGTTCTCTTCTGCCAGATGTTACCCAATGAAAAAACCACCGATGTCACTGATGTAACAGATGGAGACAAAATCAAATCTGGATTGATACTAATGCTGAAGGCTGAAGTAGGAATTCCCTGTTCCTTGGCTTTTTAGGGTTTATTTGCCTTCCTTTCCCTCAGCGGAGAACATAACAGTTGGGTTTTTACTGGGAAAACAGTGCAGGTGATAGGGTTAACCCCATACACCAGGAGTACCTCTAGACTACAACTCCTATAATCCCTAACCATCAGCCATGTTTGCTGGGGCTGATGGGAGTTGGAATCCAACAACAACTGGATTGCATGCCTGCTAAACACACACACACACACAGAGAGAGAGAGAGAGAGAGAGAGAGAGAGAGAGAGATGCCTGACAGGACTATTAGGATCAGTTCAAGACATTTTGTAGCCTGAGGCAAAGGATAGCATGACAAACACAAACATTCCATGAACATTGAATGGCATTTAGAGACATAGGAAGCTGCCTTACACTGAATCAGGCCATTGGTCCATCTGACCCTGTTCCTGATGTACATCTTTACTCACCCCTTCTTCCCTGCTGGCGAGGAGGGTGCTATTTTGTGGTTCACTTCAGGTGTATTGTGCTGGCCCTGCCACTACTGACGCCACAACTCATATACCACCTGAAGCACCTGCTTCACTTTGCCTCATGGTAGGGCTGTCCCTGGAGACTTTTAAACTCATTTTTTTAAAAAAGCAGGAATTCTGAACGTGAGATCCCCAATGTTAGTTGGGGGACCCTTACAGAGGCAGACCACAGCCAGTTTAAGACCACAGACTGCATAATTTGATTTTGTGTTCCATTATATAATGGGGAAAAGCTTAACACCTGGCATTTGACTCCTAGCACGCAGATAAGAAAGCACCTTGTTTTTCCACTGGGGACCAGCATGCCACGCTCTCTGCTGTTGCCACAGAAGTCGCAGGTCATACAGGCACTTCAGGAAAACATCTGTGCAGCTCAGCTAGGGAGTGAGGTGTTAGAATTCCTGCTCCATGATTGCAGTCATGGGATTTTTGTCTTTCACATGACGGTGTATGTTTTGACTCCACAGAGTGGGAAGTGACGGAGACAGGATGTTTGTGTTACTGTGTTCCGTGAAGTTGGACTATTGTCCTTTGTTCTTTTTCTCTTTGCTGTTTGATGCTAGAGAGAGAGGGAGCCATGTTGCAGTGCTCCGTGTGTGTTTATATGTAAATAAAGTAGATTAGCCAAAATGCTGAGTTGCTGAGGTCTGTTACCCAACTGAGAAGACTCTGCAGATCCCCAAGTGTGCCGATGTCTGTTGGCATCAGTCGCTGTGATGTTCGGGTAGAAGAAAGCTTTTGAAGCTCCCGAACGATCGACCAGGAGGGAGAGAACATGCCAGTCAGGCATGTGTCTCTGCCAGGGTCCTACTCGAGTGTAGGCTGAGCTTCTGACATGAGGTGGGCTTTAGTCCAAATCTAGTACCCATCACTGGTGCAGTTTTTATCAGCAGTGCCTCCTATTCACTGAGAGGCCACTGTAGAGGCAGCGGCGGAGCAAGTCGATTGGGTAACTAGCGCGATGCACATGCCCTGCACCCAGGGGCGGGGCCAGCCGCCCGCGGGGTGGGGCCAGCCGGGGCAGGACGCTCCACGGGGCCTCCAAGGAGTCTGACTGCCTCCTCCCCCTCAGCTGCCCTACAACTGAGTGGGAGGTGGTGGGCGAACCATTTGGGGCAGCGCAGAGCCTGCGGGTGCCCAAGCCACCGCATACCTCCCAGGAAAGATGCATGGCTCGGGCGTGCTGCAGGCCTTGCAGTGAGTGCCGCCAGACATTTTGTCACCCCCCTCAGTGGTAACACCTGGGGCAGACCGCCCCCCCTGCCCCCCCTTTCCTCCATTCCTATGTAGAGGCAGAACTGGATGGGCTGCTGAGGAAGAGGTAGTTCCAGCCTCCAAGGAACGATGCTATTGAAAACAGTATCAAAGCATCACTGATTTGGCTGTAGGCAAAATCCTGCCCCCTTCCAGAGCCCAACCCCATCTGCTGCCCTAAGATGCATTCTGCTGCTGGATGGGTTTAGCAATTCAGGTCTCTACAATAAACAAAACAAAAAAATCTGGGAAATGTGGCATTGATAAAATAATAAAAAAGGACCATTAACGCTTACTTTAAGCCCCACTTCTTAATTGGCAGGTTTTAAAACCAATTTTGCTGTTATTTAAATACTCACTTTTCATCATTCTGTCTGTGTGGTTCTTAATAAGCCTACACTATTTTTTTTTCACATGATGACATGCAAAGTCCCCATAAGGTGACTTTATGAAGCTCATCCTGAAGTGTTCCATTCTTTTGGAGGATATGTACATAGATGTTTATCATTGGACTACTTAAAAAAAAAGTCTGTCTAATTATAAGCAGACAAAAGTTTTTATTACGGGTTTAATTCTGAAATGCAAATGGACCATTGTGAAAGTGCATGTTGAAATTTTAATTTGCGCTTTTTATTTGTGTCGGTGGATTAGCAAACTGTCCTGCGTCGAAATTAATTATAGGGAGAGAGACATAAAACTGGCTGCAAGATAACAGTGCTTTAAGCATGCCCGCATGCCGGAATTGCTCAGAGGTCTCCACCGAAAGTTTACATTTGACCTACACATCGCAGTGGTTGTAAATAAATGCTTCCCTACTGCATCGAGATCTACAACGAATGTCTTCTGCAGATGATACATATCCTATTTAATGTTGCCTACTGTTACCAGGACTGTGATAGCCTTAATATTGTATGCTCACAGCAAGGTGGCAATTAGTGTTTGGATTTAGAGGAAGGAGGGGATAATATGATTTCATGCAGGAACATCTCTTCTTTAATACTGTTGCTGGGCATAAAACAACAGGCAGTTCTCCATCCAACAAGATATATGAACCATCACATTTTGTGGTTTCAAAATCAGAATCCCACCAGGACCAAGGGGTCTCCCAAAGGTCTTCTATGGTTTTTGTGCCGAATTCTGTAAAAAAAACAACAAAAAACCTCAAAAAAGAGAGATGTTCAGATTGCAGAAATTGTTCATGTAAGAAACTTCCTTACATCAGTCCATATATATATTCCAAGATATAAGATAAAAAAAACAAATAAAATAAAACCTACATACAGCAACAGTGTTTTGTGTTGTGTAGGCTCCTATGATGTAAGCAATGGGCCCCGCCTGCTAGCCTGCTCCCTAAAATATCACCGGTTTGCTCATTTCTATGTATAGGGTACCTACATTCTGCATGGACTGGTTGCATGGCAACATGAGCAAATGGCTTTAGATACCTATTAGGTCCATAAATTACTATATAGCATATATTCAACACAAAAAAGAGCGACCATTTGTTGTTGACAAAGGACAGCTGGACATATAAAGGGCCCCATTACCTTCAGTAGCTCAGGGCATCAAACAACCTAAATCTGGCCTTGCCCCCAAGTAACATGCTGGATTCAGGCACCAGGCCCGTTGGCAGACCAACTTTGTGTTACAAAGATGTTTGCAAACGTGACACGAAGACCGGCAACATCAAGGAATCCCTTGCAGATGACCACAGCACCTGGAAGAGGACAGGTTGTGTATTCATAGCACTGACCAGCAGCAGAAGGACTACTGGGAGGAGTGTTGAGCGAAGAAACACCATCGTACACCTGCAGCAGCACAACCAGACACTTTCGTCTGGGGGAAACCCAATGGATTTTTGGTCCGATTCACAGCAGAAGAGTAGGTTTCCCCTGGGGAAACTGCAGGACAAGCAGAAGTCTGGATGAGCCCTTCACTGCATAGCACTGGAGCATGGCTATTAGGATTCAAAATGGAGGCCCACGCTCAGGAGAAATTCAGCAAGGCTATGCTGGGATACCAGCAGGAAACCCAGGAATATGAACAGAGGAAGTGAGAACCGCTTGGAGGTTTTACTTACAATTAAGCAGTGTATAAACTCCATTGGATAAATAAAATAAAAACGTCCCATGGGCTTTCCCTTGAGGCATATGGCTGGCCTTTGTGAGAATGAGATACTGGACTATGCTGGGCCTTCTGATCTTCTGGAGAGCCAGTGTGGTGTAGTGGTTAAGAGTGATAGACTCGTAATCTGGTGAACTGGGTTCACGTCTCCGCTCCTCCACATGCAGCTGCTGGGTGACCTTGGGCTAATCACACTTCTCTGAAGTCTCTCAGCCTCACCCACCTCACAGAGTGTTTGTTGTGGGGGAGGAAGGGAAAGGAGAATGTTAGCCGCTTTGAGACTCCTTTGGGTAGTGATAAAGCGGGATATCAAATCCAAACTCCTCCTCCTCCTCCTCTTCTTCTTCTTCTTCTTCTTCTTCTTCTTCTTGCGTTCTCAACAAATATGTTTTATTTTCTCGCTAATAGCTGCAGGCTGTCACTTAGGGAAAGCAATTCATAGTACCAGTTTGTCATTTATCATCATCATCATCATATTTTATGTATAAAGCGTCTGGAATTACTAGGTGATGCACAATACATTTGAAAAAGACAATTCCCCCTACCCGGAGGCCACAGTCTAAAATCAACTGATGTACTAGGTAGGATATGGGGGAAGAATAGGGTAAGGAGAGGGACCATTTCCCACCTTGATTGGTGTTGAATTAACTGCTGCCTTTTCAGAAGAGAGTGCATGTGCCATTTCCCATTGTTTTCTTGAATGCCTTTTCTACATCTCCTGTTACTTGTGCTCCTCTGAATAGATCCATGTCCTTTCATTTCACTCGTCATTCACTTCATTCTTTCTCGAAATATTTTCAGCCGCCTTTGTCTGGCCTCTTCCTTAGTTGTCCTTGAGATGGCATCATCTAAACCTCAAAATAATGTTTCACTGGTGAGCCATTACCCATAGAATCACAAAATCAACTGCAGAGTTGAAGGGACTCCAAAGGACATCTAGCCCAACCCCCCACAATGCAGGAACCACAGTTAAAGAATCCCCAGCAGGTGGCCATCCAGACTCAGATATTTGTTAAAATGGCAGATGGTGACAGCAGTCACGAAATTAAAAGACGCCTGCTTCTTGGGAGAAAAGCAATGACAAACCTAGACAGCATCTTAAAATCAGAGACATCACCTTCCCAACAAAGGTCCGTATAGTTAAAGCTATGGTTTTCCCAGTAGTGATGTATGGAAGTGAGAGCTGGACCATAAAGAAGGCTGATCGCTGAAGAATTGATGCTTTTGAATTATGGTGCTGGAGGAGACTCTTGAGAGTCCCATGGACTGCAAGAAGATCAAACCTCTCCATTCTGAAGGAAATCCGCCCTGAGTGCTCACTGGAAGGACAGATCGTGAAGCTGAGGCTCCAATACTTTGGCCACCTCATGAGAAGAGAAGACTCCCTGGAAAAGACCCTGATGTTGGGAAAGATTGAAGGCACAAGGAGAAGGGGACGACAGAGGACGAGATAGCTGGACAGTGTTCTCGAAGTGACCAGCATGAGTTTGCCCAAACTGCAGGAGGCAGTGGAAGACAGGAGTGCCTGGCGTGCTCTGGTCCATGGGGTCACAAAGAGTTGGACACGACTAAACAACAACAAATCATATCACCTCTCAGTTTCCTCTTCTCCAGGTTAAACTCACCCAGCTCCCTCAACCATTGCTCATAAGGCTTGGTTTCCAGACCCTTTATCACATTGATCAGCCTCCTCTACATTTGTACAACTGAACTAATAAACTTAAAGTTAAATAGAAAGAAATATCTGCAGAAGGAGGAAGTAAGATTGGCTTTGAACTCTTAAGGAGTAAATATGTATTGCATTAAGAGTCATCTGGCTGGCATGACCATCACATGATGGCTTTGATGGGGACAGGATCAGAATCTGTTGGATTGAAAAGGGACCCTTTGATACTGCACCTAAACAAAAGGAGGTGCTTGACTTGCTCGGGGCAAAAAATGAGGAATGAACACCCTGAGTTTCATGGTCTTTTTAATGGATTTAAGGCGAGACATTTCAGTTGCTGTAGAGAGGAAGCCAGCTTTTGGAGAGATATACATACATGGCAACCAGCTAAGCTTTTCAGCAAAGCATGTGTGCTCTGTTTAGCTTTGGTGTTGCTGTGAATTCACACAAATTCCAAACCTTTAGGGGGACACAGATGTTTTCTCAATACTCAGTACATGTATTTGACATTGAATGACAGCCACACAAAGCAAAGGTAGCCATGCTGGCTCCTAAAAGCAAACATTTGGCCATGTGTGATGGTTGACAAGTAATGGTATTTAGCATTCGTCAGTGTTTGAGGGATGACATGCAATGGCAATTATCATTCAATAGCTGGAGGGGTGCTTTTTTAAAAAATGCAAAAATTTCATCAATTGGTTATTCAGGATGGGAGCAGGCAGCTTCATTCAGTATCCCCACTCCTTCTCTGCCAGGCAGCTGATATGGGATTTCAGCTTTTTTAAAAAGAGCTCTGTTGGATCAGAGCCCAGAGCTTCATGTTGCAAAACAGAAATAACAGATTTTTAAAGATGCACACTTGTTTAAAATGAAAGGGAAAAAGCAATCCATAAGCTGAATTGGACACTGATTGATCATATTCCCAGATTTCTGCCAGAAAGTGTCCTAAACTAATCTACTCCTTAAGTCCCTTATCATAGCATCATAGCAAAATGTCCCTCCAGCTTCATATCTAAGCCAGAAAATCTGGACCTAATGCTAAACTCAACAAAACTTGATATTTTAACTGTGCTATTTTAACTCACACAAAAACATAGACTGGGAATAAATAGAGATCTCCTATTTGGGACTTGGGATTTTATCACAATAGTGAATATTTATCAAGAAAGATCTATGATTTCCAAAAGAAACATTATTTCCCCCCTTGACCCCTAGAGCATCTCTGAACTTGCATTCAGTTACATGCATACAAAATATCAAGTCTACAAAAATGAGAGGCAAAAGTACCATTTGGAATGCCTGCTGAGAATGATTTGCTTTTTACCACAGTTGACATATGAAAAGTTGCTGAATGGGATTTTGTCTGCTTGGTAATGTCAGACCTTAAGGAAGCTATCAAAAGTTGCATATATAGGATTTTTTTGAAAATGATGGAGAAATGGTCAGGCATGTAAGCTCATGCAGTGGACCCTTTTGTTGGGAGTAGTTGGAGACAAGACACAAAGCAAGCCCCTCTCGTTCTCTGGGTGCACGGTGTGTGCCTGTCTTATCTAGGGCAATCTTATCATAGGGACACGGGTGACACTGTGGGTTAAACCACAGAGCCTAGGACTTGCCACTCAGAAGGTCGGTGGTTCGAATCCCCATGACGGGGTGAGCTCCCGTTGCTCGGTCCCTGCTCCTGCCCACCTAGCAGTTCGAAAGCACATCAAAGTACAGTGGTGCCCCGCAAGACGAATGCCTCGCAAGGCGGAAAACTCACTAGACGAAAGAGTTTTCCGTTTTGGAGCTGCTTCGCTAGACAAATTTCCTATGGGCTTGCTTCGCAAGACGACAATGTCTTGTGAGTTCCTGCGGGTTTTTTTTCCTCCCCCCCCTTTTTCTAAGCCGCTAACCCGCTTATCAGCTGATCCGATCAGCAGATAAGCCGCTAAAAGCCGCTAATAGCGCTAATAGCGCTAATCCGCTAATCTGTCAATGGGCTTGCTTCGCAAGACAAAAAAACCACTAGACGAAGAGAATCACAGAACGGATTCTTTTCGTCTTGCGAGGCACCACTGTACAAGTAGATAAATAGGTACCGCTCCTGCAGGAAGGTAAGTGGCGTTTCCTTGCGCTGCTCTGGTTCGCCAGAAGCGGCTTAGTCATGCTGGTCACATGACCTGGAAGCTGCACGCCGGCTCCCTCGGCCAATAAAGCGAGATGAGCACCGCAAACCCAGAGTCGGTCACGACTGGACCTTACCTATCATAGGAAGTGCATGGCCAGTTTTCCGGTTTTTAATTTACGGTGCAAAATGGACAAGGATTGCAACACTTTCAGAAGACAGGCTTTTAAAAAAAGGGAGTGAAAGCAAAGTGATCTCAGTGAATAAGTGAGCCAGTGATAAGATTGCCTGCATAAATATTCCGTAGTGGGGCCAATACTTATGGAACGGGTGGCTTTCATTTGGAAGTGTACAGGAAATAGTTTGAGTGTGACAGTCTTCATTAGGCTGACTCTTCCCCGGCTCTTGGCGCCCCTCCTCTCCATCTTCTACTTCTGCCTCCGATTCTGGACTGCTCTCTGCCACAGCCTCTTCCTGCTCACCAAACCCTGTTGCCTCTTCCTCTTCTGACAGCTCCTCCTCCCAGTCTTCTCCCTCTGACCACACATCATTGCCCCAACACCAATCCTCTGTCTCTAAACCTTCTTCCCTTGAGGGTTCCCCAGCTGATGCCTTGCATCCAGCCAGTCCATGACATCTGGTTTGAAACAGCCTGAAACTCTGCTAGTCAGCCCTTCCCTATACCAGTATATCATCGGCTTACACAGATGTCAATGTCTCTCACCTCACTAGTAATTTATTGTTAAGGAATGTCTTTTGGTGAGCAAAGGGTTGCCATACAAAAAGTTGTTGAGCTTCTTTTAGGGCAATTGCTCAATTGCCCCTCCACCGCCGCCCACACCAGAGCCCAGGCCACCCAGGCTGAAATATACTCTGAGTCGAGTGTGGATTTCATGCTCTTTATTCAGCTCATAGTAGCAATGAATGGAACTTTCCCCAAAACGTCTAGCTATATATACATTATTTACACAATGGGCCTTGCGTGATTGGCTAATTCCGGGCTGCTCCTGTAGGCCAATCAGGTTGCAGATTCACTTCCTCCAGAAGCCTGATTGGCTGCTCCTGCAGGCCAATCAGGTTGCTGATTCACTTCATCCAGGAGCCTGATTGGATGCTCCTGCAGTCCAATCAGGTCGCTGATTCACTTCCACCTGGAGCTGGATTGGGTGGCTCCTGCGGACCAATCAGACTGCTGCATTCTGGATCCTATTGTTCTAGGATTCAGCTCAGTACATAACACAGGTCAAAGCCAGAATCAGAGTCAACCGCACACAAAAAGTAAAAGACAAAACAAAACAAAATCCAAATCTAGGACATTTGCTTTAAAATGTGAAATCTGCCCCCCCCCCCATGGACACGTAGGACCCTCAAAATTCCTGGACATATAGCAACCCTAGGTGGGCAACAAATCCAGGATTGTTTCTTTATTTCCTTTTTTGTGGGGGATCTTTTGTTTAGTTTTCATTTGGACCACGTTTCAAAAACATTCCACTCTGTGGGCCGCCATTGCTGTGGGGAACAAGTAAAAGGTTGCCCCTTCGCAGCATCAGAAGGAGCGCTTTTTGTTCCTCCTCTACTGCTGCCTGTTCAAAAGGGGACTGTAATGAACGCGACGCACAGAAAGAGACACAAAAACAAGTTTGTCCGGTTTGATCTCCTCGTCTACAACGGTGGTCAGCGGCAGACATGTTGGAAGAGATGGGAATGATACGCTTAATTGTCTTCTGCTTTTGAGAGAGAAAACTTTCCCTCCTGACCCTGCTCGACGAGGATGCCCTGCCCTCAAGCGCGATGGCAGCTTCTGCGCTTTATACCGTCGGTGTCCTTGGCGATTGTCACCGCAGGTGGAGCTTTGTTCTTTTGTTTTTGCAGGTTTGTCCCCACCTCACAGAAACGTTTAATCCTTTTATTTTCAACTTGCCAAACAATTTGCCTCCGTGGTGTCTCGCAGCGGCATGGCAAGTTCTCGGCTATGTTAATTGTTCCCGTTCCCTGCAATTTGAGCAGAGCGGGGAAGACTGAAGCGAACAAAAAATATTGAAAGGGGAGGGGGGGTTGTGAAAGAAAGAAAACTTAATGGCTGGGACAAAATTGGGGGGGTGGGTAGCATCCAGTCAAGAGAAGCATTTACGTGTATTGCTTTTGATGGGAAAGAAGGCCCAAAGCTCAGTGGAAGAACATTCGCTTTGCCCGCAAAAGTTTCCAGGTTCAATTCCCTAGGTAGGGCTGGGAATTGAATTGAATTTTATTATTACCGTCACAGACCAGTCCCGGCTCACTTACAATATCAGGAAAATCAGAAAACACAACAGAAATACATTGGTAGGGCTGTGAAATGTCTGTGTCTCAAATCTTGGAGAGCTGCTGCCAGTCAGTGTGGACAGTACTGAGTTAGACAGACCAATGGTCTGACTCCATAAAAGGCACCTTCCTATGTTCCTGGAGTAAGGATAGAACCAGAGAATGCAGGAGGTGAACCCAAAGGACATCTAGTCCACCTCCTGCAGTGCAGGAAGCACATCTCAGGTATGGATGAGGCATGACTACAGCCACGGAACATTTTCTCAGTTCCATTAGTGTGAAAAGGAAAACCCTGCACTTTGCTCTCTAATAACAGTAAGGTAAAGGTAAAGGGACCCCTGACCATTAGGTCTAGTCGTGGCCGACTCTGGGGTTGCGGCGCTCATCTCGCTTTATTGGCCAAGGGAGCCGGCGTACAGCTTCCGGGTCATGTGACCAGCATGAGTAAGCCGCTTCTGGCGAACCAGAGCAGCGCACGGAAACACCGTTTACCTTTCCACCGGAGTGGTACCTATTTATCTACTTGCACTTTGATGTGCTTTCAAACTGCTAGGTTGGCAGGAGCAGGGACCGAGCAACGGGAGCTCACCCCGTTGCGGGGATTCAAACCGCCGACCTTCTGATCGGCAAACCCTAGGCCTCGTGGTTTAACCCACAGCGCTACCCATGTCCTCTCTAATAACAGTAGTAAAGGTAAAAAGGTAAAGGACCCCTGGACGGTTAAGTCCAGGCAAAGGCGACTATGGGGTGCGATGCTCACCTCGCTTTTCGGGCCGAGGGAGCCGGCGTTTGTCCACAGCGACATGTGACCAAAGGTGCAGGCAATAATCTTAAACCAACTGCACTTTTAAAAAGTTTTTAAAAAGTAACGAACTCTCTGCAACAAACACAAAAATGTGATCTACCAACTTGCTTTAACTGAGATTCTTGCATTTCAATGGGTTGCACTAGAGGACCCTAGGAAAAGTAGATTGAATCTTCCTTGCCTCTGTGTAAATTAGCCCTGGCTATTTATTTCCCCTTTAATTTGCCAGCTTTAAAATTTAAACCCTGTTTCCTCCCCCAGCCGTGTGCACACTTCCCTCCTCCAACCCGCCCCCCCACTTTTTTTTTGCTGTTAAAGAATAATATCAATCTTTTAGGGGCAACTTAAGAAACTGCACATCTTTCAAATGGTCTTTGAAAGGGAACATCTAAGACATTCCAAAGGGAAAGGGTTAATGAGTATCTGACACCTCCATTTTTCTACTCTGCTTTCAAAAGCCTTGTCATCACCAGACTCTGTCTGTCTGTCTGTCTCTCTCTCTCCCCCCCCCCCCTGAGTCCTGAGTAATGGCTGAGGGTTTCTTGAGCATACAAGACCAAACAATGCAGTGAAACCTATTAAAAAAAAACCAGCATTGCAACATAACCAGGAAAGCAGCTTTAAGGTTCTTTCCATTGAATTAGGAATAATATCTATGTAATTTTTTTTTTTAAAGTTTTAGCACAGATTCCCATTATTCAAAGAGCCTCTTGCTCTAAATCCCAGAGGTTATCTTCTTTTGGCATACGAACAACTCACGAGCACATTAAAGCCAGCAGCTTAGAAGTGACATAAACAGGGCTCCCTTCCCTCCGAAACACCCCACGCAAGATAAAAGGCTAAGCTTTAAAGAACTTTATATTTATAGATAAATGTTTCCACAGAAATCATTACAGTGGAAGTTGCTGGCGTCAGCAATCCTTTTGGATCTGGGGAAGAAAAGAACAGAAAGAGGCTTATATTCAAATGAGCAAGAATCAGAGATTCAGCCTTCTACCTGCAAAGTGAAGAAGGGAAAGATCTGTGTCTCAAGAATCATTGAATTGTAGTAGAGTTGGAAGGGACTCTCAGATTCATTCAGTCCCTGCAATGCAGAAATCTTTGGCCCTACGTGGGGCTCAAACCCACAACCCTGAGATTAAGAGTCTCAAAACTGACTCTCAAAAAGAGAGGGAGACATGATTCATGGTCACCCTGTCACTTACCTATAACGTCCCCCACCTACAACTTTTCTCATCAATTCACCGAGGGAAAATTAAGGGGTATTCCCTGAGGTGCATTCATGTATGAAGCCCACCTGCTGATTTGTGGTGCATTTTGTACTTGTTTTACGAATCCAAATTTATCAGCAGGGCCTGTAAGACAGAGCTATTCCGCCTGGCTTTCAATTTGAACTTAGCCTGATCTTTTATTCCCCTTCCTTCCCTCCCCTTTTTATGATTACCCGCTCTGGAATCCCACAGCTAATTCTCCCCATGTCTCCTCACTGGCCCAAATAAGACTAATTTAGCCAGCTAGCCTTGGTGATCATCTAATGTTTATTGGATGGCTTTCCCCCTAAATTGATTTTAGAATTCTGAATTGATTGTTACGCACATTTTATACTGTATTTTATGCTGTTTTTTGTTGCATCAATTAAGTGTTTTAAATTTGTTGTTAGCCACCCTGAGCCTGGTTTTCTGAACTGGGAAGGGTGGGGTATAAATAAAATTTTGTTGTTGTTGTTGTTGTTGTTGTTGTTGACTTTCTGCTGTTTGCCATAACCTTTCCTTTTCTATTTTTCAAATCTCCGAAGGGTCGTCACACGGAGCAAGCTTGTTTTCTGCCTGCTCCAGAGGGTAGGATGCAAACCAACAGATCCAATTGGCAAGAAAAGAGATTCTGGCTAAACTTTAGCAAGAGCTTTCTAGTGGTAAGAGCTTTTCCACAGCAGAACTACCAGAAGCTGCTATAATAACATCACAAATAACTTTATGATGCATCACAAATGACGCCATCGTCTGAAACAGTATCCCTCTGAATGGCAGTTGCTGGGAATTGCAAGCGGAAAGACTGCTGTTGCACTCAGCTCCTGGTGTGAGGACAAGATGTTACTCTAGATACAACAGGGCCTTTTCTGTGGCAGCCCCTAAACTGTGGAAGTACCATCCCAAGGACATGGTCTAGCAGCTTCATTATACAGCTTCTGGTGAATGCTGAAGATGCATCTTTTTACCCTGACTTTTCACACTTCAGCTGTATATATTTAGAACCCACCATATTTCTGTAAGTATAAGTTGCTTAAAGCTGATTTTAATACAGTATGCCCACAACTTACGGGGGTTAAGTTTCAGGAATCTCACCTAAAACCAAAATTGCTAACAGTCAAAAGACATAGGGCTCAATTGGGCCTCTTTTCTTTTTCAACCAGAACTCAGTTCTGGCACCTCTCATGTGGGAGCCATTGCCATGCTAAGAGAAGAAGGTGAGTTCCAGCCCCTCTTTTTCTAGAAAAATAGCACTGGGTTCAATGGCATATGGGATTGCCAAAGTCATTTTCCCCAGAAGCCTGTCCCTTTTCCTCCCTCTTTTTATTTTTATTTTTTTGCCAAGTGCCTAAAGCCAAATGCACACAAGTTAAATGCCTGCAAGTTGTGGGCTTGCTGTTGTTATATGAAAACAAAGAATGGCCCAGACAGGTAAGGATAATGCAGCCAGCAAACATTATAAGGTATCTTGGCAAACAGGAGACAAGCCACACTCTCAAATTTCTGTTGTAGACCGCCTCTTTCTGTGACGCATGTTTGATGCTTTTGGGCGGTCTTTGGTTAAGGGGTTGGGTGATTCCTAAAGACTTTAAAAGCTGTTGCACACCTTTGTTCTGGGCCCCCACCACCTTGCAGTAGAAAAATAAAGGTCTGCCTTACTTTCCTACTACTGGTTCCTGTCTCCACTCCATTCTTCTCTGACCAATATCGGGGGACACGGAATCCCTTGATGGGGAGTTGGACTGCAAAAGTCAACCCCAAATTTTCATATAACACTGTATTGCGTTGCAATGTTGTGTTTTTGTTATGTACTGAAGTTCTCACCCTGGGCCAGCAGGGGGATACTGTAGATAGTTTTCACTCAGGTCCACATATGCAAATAAGGGATCAAAAGTGATGTTCAGTGATTGGATAGTAACAGAAAGTTGTTACTGTCGCTTTGTAGTTGAGCTCTATATAAGCAGGCTGACTGAACCCTTCAGTTCAGTTCTGTTCTGGCCTGTGAATAAACAAGAGCTGTTTGAATAATCGCTGTGTCGTCTGCTATGTTCACCCACAACTTAACAGTTTTAATGTTTCAACTTGCCCTGGGACCTTAGGGTGAAGGGAACGTAATCAACTGAATCGTCTTCATTAGAAACTCCCCTCAGTTTCAAAAGCCAAGATTGCTGGATTGCTGGTTCAATCCCCGTATGGGACAGCTGAATATTCCTGCATTGGGGGGGGTGGGGTTTGGACTAGATGATCCTCAGGGCTATGAAAATCAGTCTGCCCTGTGGTGTAAGCAAGTGGTCTGTGAATCCAAGGCCAAAGCCCCCACCGGGCTTGGAGATTTTAATGCGATGCTGTTGTTTTGCTTCCTAGCTGAGATGCTCCTCAAAAGCAAGGGGTGGGTGGGGAGGAGATGGCAGGCCGTGTGCTATTATAGTCCTGGCCTAAGGAAGCCGTGACAAATAGCTACGTACGATGAATATTCACATCTCAGCGGTAATTTCTCTTTCCCTTATAAAAACAAAAGCCTTTTTTTCTGAAGCGAAATGGGCCACGTTTCCACCGATATACAAATGTTTCCATTATAACCAGTCACTGTCAGCACCTCTTTTCAAAAGAGAAAGCCTCGCTTGTTTCTTTTGGCGCGGGGCATTTTTACACTCGCAAAAGACGGCTCTGAGGGGAAGCTGAATAGCCAATTTAACTCTCTCTCTGTGTGTGTGTATTTTTAAACGAGCGCTTTGGAAAGGCATCGCCAGTTGTCTGGCCGCTACACAAGCTACTGAAGTCTGACACTTTCGCTGGACGGAGCGGAGGCTCCAATAAATAATGAAACTCCCCCCTTTTTGGCATGGGGAGATGTTTGTGTTAACACCTAGCCGAGCAGAGGGGAACTGGATGGGCAAAGGTGGTGTTTTGGACTTCAAAGAGGTCGCCCCTGGCAGGGACTGAACACTGGGAGAGGGCTTGGCAGGCGCTTTTGGAACAATGGAGGCCATTGGCTGCATCCCGGCTCCCTGGAATGTTGTTAGGAGTGCGTGGGATTTGCTGCGGTTCAGAGGTGTTGCCATGGCACGTTAACGGCTATGTTAAACAGTCAGGGATGCAGAGGAACACAGAGGCCATTCTGATTCGCTTGTCCATTCATCCAGGTGAGGACAGTGCTGTTAACATCGCTTCTGAGTTGGGCGAGGAGAAAAAGTCTCTGTGCAGAGTGTTCTTTGCCATGGGGGGCGGGACACACGTCTGAAATTCCACAGCGTCAGAAGGGTCAGTTTCCAAAGAAAGGAGGCGGCCCGACAGAACAGAGGAAACTGCCGTATACCAAGGCAGCCCATTCGTGACTCCAGCTTAGTATTGTCCAGTCTGACTGTCACAGGAGTGTTCTGGCCAGTAATCACATGGTTCAAAGATGGAGTTAAGACTTTATTAGCAAAAACATGACCTCCACAGACTCCACAAACGGCCTCGGCCCAGTATACCTGAAGGAGCATCTCCACCCCCATCATTCTGCCCGAACACTGAGGTCCACCTCTGAGGGCCTTCTGGCGGTTCACTCCCTGCAAGAAGTGAGGTTACAGGGAACCAAGCAGAGGGCCTTCTCGGTGATGGCACCCACCCTGTGGAACACCCTCCCGTCAGGTGTCAAGGAAATAAACTGACTTTTAGAAGACATCTGAAGGCAGCCCTGTTGAGGGAAGCTTTTAATGTTTGGTGTTTTATCGTGTTTTTAATATTCTGTTGGGAACCGCCCAGAGTGGCTGGGGAAACCCAGCCAGATGGGTGGGGTAATGATAATAATATTGTGCTGACCTTTAAAGCCCTAAACAGCCTCGGCCCAGTATACCTGAAGGAGCATCTTCATCCCCATCCTTCTGTCCGGACACTGAGGTCCAGCGCTGAGGGTCTTCTGGTTGTTCCCTCACTGCGAGAAGTGAAGTTACAGAGAACCAGGCAGAGGGCCTTCTCGGTGGTGGCGCCCACCCTGTGGAATGCCCTCCCATCAGTATTATTATTTATTATTATTATTATTATTATTATTATTATTAGTTGAATGTCAGGCCTAATGAGCAGAGCACCTCATTCCCGGTGGTCTTCCTCCAGGAAAATCAGATGCTGAGACAGAAAGTCCCTGCCTCCTCACCAGGGCTTTTCCCTAGCAATCAGAGACTGCGCAGTGTGCAGCCAACCTCTCCTCCATCCCTTTCATGCCTCTTCTGGTTCTGGGAGACAAGTAAGGAGAGGAACTTGTCGCAGCAGGAGGGGCAACACTTGTGACTCTTCATCTGCCTGACTCATCTCTTCCTCTTGGACTCCTGCTTCTGTCTCTGCTTCTGCATTTCTCTCTGCCACAGACTCTTGCAGCTCACTAAGCCCCGTTACCTACTGAAATGTCCCTATAGATCCACCATTTGCTTTGTAAAGGAGTTTTCAATGAAGAGGGGGAAGAAATTTGTTTCAGTTTGCATTTAAAGGTGAGCATACCAATTCCACATTTTCCAAAACCATACGTGAACCGAAATTTGCACTGCTCTGACTTTTGCAATGCAGTTCTATAGTCAAGTGATGGACATAAGCATGGATATACTGGAGCCAAATGCCCAGAAAAATGCATATATTTCCAAAAATAGTATACAAAAATGCATTATATTGGGGAAGATTGCTTTGCAGAAATGTGACTATTAGGCAAAAATTGTTCAAAAATGCTGGTGAATGTTCACTTTTTTATTTTTTAAAAATTAAATTTCTAATTGTTTTGGAAACGTGGAGATCTGAATAAAAGACTGGGGTGTGAAATGAAGAGAACCAAAATTTACATATTCCCTTCCTTAAAGCAGGGTTCACTTTCTCTGGATAGTGCCCCCCCCAAAAAAAACCTGAGTATTTTTATTATACAAAAGCAGCTAATGTTAATCAAAAGTGAAGTCAAGGGAAAACGCACACACACACATTTATGGGAGGCGTAAAGTGGACTGTGTCACCTACCCCGAAATTTACCCACATGTGTAAATATCAAGAGCCAGCTAATTCCTTCCTTTCCCTCTGGCACCTCTTTCTCCCACGCAGTTTAATCTGAGTCAGCTGCAATGACCAGTGCCAGCTTGTCAACTCACTGGCACCGTTTCCCTCCTGGCACTCCCAGGCAAGCGAAGCAGATGCATTGTTTATCATTGGTGTGCTGTCCATTCCAGGAGAGGCTGCCCAGAGGCCTCCTCTCTTTCTGCAAACAGGAGTTGTCACTGAAAAAGTCACACACACACACACACACACACACACACACACACACACACACCTCTGCTGCATTGAGGCAAGTCCTGGAGGCTTCAATAGACTTTCTCATCTCGATTCCCTCCCCTACGCACACATCAGTGCATTGCTTTCGAGAGTTTTGTAATTAGGAATGACACTCCATACAGTGTGAAATCCGCACAACCTTCTCTCCATCATATTCCTTGGACGCAGCAGCAATGTGACCATCCACCCACGGTTAGGAGCAGTGTTGCAAGGTGTTGGCATTTCTCCATGAAAGTAGGAAAGGAAGAGGGATGCCTGAAGGTGCTAAGGAACAATTGTGCCCGCGATGAAAAACAGGCGCTCCAATTGAAAAATAGATGCACGAGGATCTTGCAATGCTGTTGAGCAAAGGCGCCCGTGAACACGGAAACCGTAGCAAAGAGAAATCCATTTCACATTTAGGGATTTTTCTACTCCTCTCACAAACAAACCTGCTGTGCAATGAGATGCCCATCTAATGCCAGTTTCAGCATTATGCTTATTTATGACACTGGAGTCGATAATAAGTAGCAGATCTCAGCCATGAAAATAGATGGGGCTAAACTGAGAATGGTTTCATGTGGCGATCTTCCAGCATGTGATCAGGGTTGAGGAATCAGGAAAAACAAATGGGAAGACACCAGTCCCAGGGAAGAGATCTCCAGGTAACACAGGAAAAACTTTTACCCCTCTTCAAAGGCACTTTTGAATATATTTCTCACTAGGGAAATGCGTGGTGTTTTACTATGTTTTATATATGCTGTAAGCTGCCCAGAGTGGCTGAAAAACCCAGCCAGATGGGTGGATTCACTGATTTCCTTATATATGGGTTTTCATAGGGATGGGGCTGAAATTTGATTCAGTTTGCATTTAAAGGTGAGCCCACCTAATTTGCAATTTCCAAAACAATGCAGGAACCAAAATATAGCCGTCCTACAAATTTTCCACTTCTCTGAATTTTGCGATGCAGTTCTCTAGCTAACTAATGCGTCAATAAATGTATATGCATTGTATAATGCCTGTATTAGTGAAGATAATATACAAAACTGTTATAGTACGAGAAATTGCATTGCAAAACTGTGTACGTTGGGCAATATTGCATGCAAAAAAAAAAAAAAAGCATTGAAAGGCAAATGAAAGCAAACAAGAGGATGTTGTTGTTTTTTATCAGGAGATTCTGGAGCACTGGCTCTGGCTGGTAGTTCTACAGAGCTAACACATAGATTACTAAGTTAACTAATATAGATAGTTACAGATAGGTAGCTGTGTTGGTCTGCCATAGTCAAAATAAAAATATTCCTTCCAGTAGCACCTTAAAGACCAACTAAGTTAGTTCTTGGTATGAGCTTTCGTGTGCATGCACACTTCTTCAGATACTCATTTAATATAGATAGCACATAGTTAAACTATTTGTTTCCACAAGAGGCAGCGATAGCCACCGACTTGGGTGGTTTTAAAAGAGAACTAAACAAATACATGGAGGAAACTATCAATGGCTACTGATGCTGTCTTCTACAGTGGTACCTCGGGTTACATACGCTTCAGGTTACATACGCTTCAGGTTACAGACTCCGCTAACCCAGAAATATTGCTTCAGGTTAAGAACTTTGCTTCAGGATGAGAACAGAAATCGGGCTCTGGCAGCGTGGCGGCAGCAGGAGACCCCATTAGCTAAAGTGGTGCTTCAGGTTAAGAACAGTTTCAGGTTAAGAACGGACCTCCGGAACGAATTAAGTACTTAACCTGAGGTACCACTGTATACCTGACCCTGATGGCTCTGTTCTCCTGTGTTTTACTTCTGTTGTCCTAGGCAGGAAATGCTTCTGAGTCCCAGTTGCTGGAAACCGAGAGAGGGAGCAGAGTTCAGGTCTTGTGGGTATTCCACAGCCATCTAGTTGGCCACTCTGAGAACAAAATGGTGGACTAGATGGGCCACTGGCCTGATCCAGTAGGCTCTTCATATGATCTAACCTTGGGGTTCGACTAAGAACAAAGTAGTTTTAAAAAGCCTGGAATCAGCCAATGCCTGCATCATTTTCACATCCCACAACTGTCCCCCCCCCCAAAAGACCCCCAGGACATCCTGTTTTCCCCTGCAAGAGCACAGCGGCCTTTTTGGGAACCGTGCTCTCAGACAATTTCCAGATGTGATCTCGCCTTGACAAGAGTGCTTTTTGGGGCCACAACCATGCCTCCGAAAGGCCTCTTTTCAGGGCTGCGATCCCACACACGTCACGTGAGTTGTGCAGGGGGTCGGCCCCAGAAGATGACATCCTGGTTTTCCCTTGTGTCACATTGGAGGTTATGTGTTTTGCAGCGGTACCTCTGGATACGAACGGAATCCGTTCCGGAGCTCCGTTCGCATCCTGAAGTAAATGTAAGATGCGACTGCGAGTCTGCAGGTCACGTTTTGCCGCTTCCGCACATGTGCGTGACGTCATTTTGAGCGTCTGCGCATGCGTGAGCAGCAAAACCCGGAAGTAACATGTTCCGTTACTTCTGGTTCGCCGCGGAGCACAACCCGAAAATATTCATCCTGAAGCTACTTCAACCTGTATATAACTTCTTCTAAGTCCCTCCACCTCAAGTGTCCTCCTTATTAAAGAGGTCCAAATGCTTTAGTCATCCTCACAGGAAAAGTACGGTCATACCTTGGTTTTCGAACAGCTTAGTTCCCAAACATTTTGGCTCCCATACATCACAAACCTGGAAGTGACTGTTCCGGTTTGAGAACTATTTTTGGAAGCCGAACGTCCGACAGGGCTTCTGCGGCTTCTGATTGGCTGCAGGAGCTTCCTGCAGCCAATCAGAACCCGCAATTTGGTTTTCGAACGTTTTGGAAGTTGGACGGACTTCCGGAATTGTTTCTGTTCGACTTCCAAGGTACGATTGTATAGCATCGGACGATCTGCCCAATACTTTGAAGGAAGAATATCTGAACCACCTAGAACATCGGTTTGTTCCTTTTCTTCCTTTTCCTCCACGGAGCCTTAAAACTACCCCCATTGTCAAAACTAAATTGGTTGATTTCTGATGGAATGTATTTGTTCCATAAGCTGTATATGCTTTAATATTCTGGACACGATGTGTACATTTGAAGAAAGCTCACTGAGCTTGTCCCTCACTCCTCCTCCCCCCCCCCTTTTAGCAGTGCTTTGGGATACAAAGAGCTACAGAGAACAGTCCAGTAGCTCTGAAAGGGTCCATTGTCTCCCATCTTGTTTGGATAGGAAATGGTTGCTTTTTAGGTCTCCAAGTGGGAATACAAAACTATGCTCACCTCATCAAAGGTGCCCATTCGCATGAAAAGATTCAGATTCCATAATTCACATGGGAGAGCTGGGGGAGAGAATTCTCCAACAAATGAATCATTTTAAAGACTGCATAAATATTGTACCTTAGGCCAGTGTTCCCCAAACTTCAGACAGCTAAGGTATGCTTTTCCCCTCCAACCCTTTCCAGAGTTAAAACTAGAGGCATGCTTCACCATTGTGTCCCCCCCCCCAAAGGTTTACTTGTAGAGCACGTAAGAATATGTGTTGTACACCTTCGAGAGAGTGCATCATCTGCATTCCTGTATGAATCTCTGATCTGCAAGGAGGCAAGGCCAGAATGGTAACTCATGGAGAGAAGCAGCAAGCTGCCTCTTCTGAATGGAGATGCTATAACTTGTATGATTTGTATGCTGTTTTTTGTTTATTTATTTAATAAATATTATTGAGGTTTATAGAAAAAAAATCAAAACTTAATATCTTCCCCCTTTTTTTTAATCCAAACTAAGACTTTGTTCTAAATACAATGAAAACATAAAAAGCGGCGACGGGTGGGAGGAATAGAAAAAGAAAATAATTAATAATTAATAATAATAAATAATAATAATAAATAATAATAATAATAATAATAATAATAATAATAATAATAATAATAATTTATTTATACCCTGCCCATTTGGCGGGTTTTCCCCAGCCACTCTGGGCGGCTTCCAACAAAATATTAAAATACAATAGTCCTTCAGATATTAAAAGCTTCCCTAAACAGGGCTGCTTTTAGGAGAACAGATGTCTCCTAAAAGTCTGGTAGTTGTTTTTTCCTTTGACATCTGGTGGGATGGTGTTACATGGGGTGTAGAAAAGAGGTTAAAAGAGAAAGATAGAAAAATAAAATTCAGAAAGTAAAGAACTTCAGATTCTTCAATGTCCACTGTGTAAAAACAATACTGACTTCATCCAATCCAATATAACACCCAAAAACCCTATTTTCTATAAACAAACATTCCCAAAGGCTTCCCAAAGTTGTCTGGTTGACCACTGTAACAGGACACTAGGCTAGATATAGACCGTTGATCTTATTAAACAGCTCTTATGGACTTTTATTATTTTTTAATGCTAACCCAAACATACCCTCTTCCTTTTCTCCACCTCTTTCTATATTTGTCTCCTGTCCTTGTATCTTAGGGTTGCCATACGCCCAGATTTTTCTGGACATGTCCTCTTTTTCAAAGGTAAAATCAACATCTGGACAGATTTTAAATATTTTGCAAAATGTCCAGGTTTATATTTTTATTTTTTGTACCATTTGTACCGGGGCCGCTCTAGGAATTGCAGCAGTGAGGCCTTGTGCCGGGGGCCGCCCTAAGCCTTGCGATGAATCCGGGGGCCACCAGGCCTGACACAGCCTCCCGGGGGCCACTCTAGGCTTTCTGCTGTCTCCAGCAGCTGCCTGGCCTTCCCATCATCTAGAGATGTAGCACCTCGTGAGTAGGGGGCCAAAGAAAGCAAAGGTAAGAGAGGGGAGGGAAGGAGGGGGCAAGTAGGTGGGTGAGGAAGGGCTCAGCAGCGGGGAGGTGGTGAGCGACAGATATGCAGGATGCTGGGGGGGGGGATGCCCCGAATCTCTCACAAAATGTTGGAGGGTGTGTCATTTTCATTTTTAATTATAGTTATTAATTATTTCAATACATCTTTTTATCTTTTACTGTACACACACTATTACTACTATTTTTCTCCCTCCGGCCCACCTACAAATGTGTCCTCTCTTTTGCTCCTCTGAATATGGCAACCCTATGTCTATATCCCCTGAATTACCTTTGTTAATAGCCTGGGTGATGAGCCATTAAAGGGGATTAAGGGGCTGGGTGTGAGATGGCAAATGGATGGGGGCCCCTCTCCCAACAGATAAGGCCAGAATTTAGAGCAGAAAGTTTTGGGGGCAGTGATGTGACCGAGAAGCAAAGCAGCAATCAGAGAGAATAGTATAATAATAATAATAATAATAATAATAATAATAATAATAATAATACCCCGCCCATCTGGCTGCGTTTCCCCAGCCACTCTGGGCAACTCCCAACAGAATATTAAAAATACGTTAAAACATCAAACAATAAAAGATTCCCCAAACAGGGCTGCCTTCAGATTTCTTTTAGAAGATAGTCGGATACAGTCATACCTCGGGGTACAGACGCTTCAGGTTGCGTTTTTTCAGGTTATGGACCCGCCGAAACCTGGAAGTACCGGAATGGGTTACTTCCGGCGCTCGTGCATGCGCAGAAGCACTAAATCACGCTTTGCGAATGCGCAGAAGCGCCAAATCACAACCCGTGCGTGCGCAGACGCGCTGCTGCAGGTTGTGAACGCTGCGGGTTACGAACGTGCACCCTGCACGGATCACGTTCGCAACCCGAACGTCCATTGTAGTTATTTATTTCCTTGACATCTGATGGGAGGGCGTTCCACAGGGTGGGTACCACTACCGAGAAGGCCCTCTGCTTGGTTCCCTGTAATCACACTTCTCGCAGTGAGAAAGACAGAGAGAGCCATGTGATATCTCTGCTTGAATCCAAGGCTGTGGCTATGGGAAAAACGAGACCCTTTCGGGATCTTAATGCTGTGAACCCCTCTACTGTAGGCTCAGGTTCCATATAACTGTAAAGAAACCATATATCCTAAAGACACCACAGTCTCCTCTGTGCCTCATTCCAAAAAGAAACTCAAAGCTTGGGCACGTGCCTGGAACCCCTGGAATTTCACGCCGCTTGGAGATTGGAGTGGCGTCCAACAATGCCTTAGTCAAGTTACCTTGAAAAAGTTCAACCACCACTTGAGAACAAAAGAGCACGAAATGAGTACAGTGGAAAAATAAGAATGCCTCCACTTGCCCCTTGAAAACGCGTCACAACCGTTCTTCAGAAGAAGGAGCAAAAGGAAACCTTTCTCCGTTTGACAACAATGGAAACAGAAGATAAATGTGGTTAGATTTATGCTTCCTGCTGGCTAGAACAATGAGCGTCCTTGCAACAGAACCAATTAGCAGAGTCACTTTCTTGAAGTGAGAGCCATCCAAGATAACAACTGGAACAATATTATCATCATCATCATTATTATAATTTCTTATACTGCTCTATATCTGCAGGTCTCTGAACGGTTCACAACATAAAAGCAAAAAAAATAAAAACACAAAATACATAATAAAAACAAAAATAAAAACAAGAACCACCCAATAATCCCCCCCAGCTCATTTTAAAAGGGCACAGCATGTCAGTCAGCCCAAGGCCTGGTTAAAGAGGGATACTTTTGCCTGGCGCCTAAAGGTGTATAATGAAGGAGCCAGCCAAACCTCCCTGGGGAAAGCATTTCACAAATGGGGAGCCACTGCAGAAAAGGCCCCGTTCTCGTGTTGCCATCCTCTGGACCTCTCATGGAAGAGGCTCACAAAGAAGGGCATCAGAAGATGATCTCAGGGTCTGGGTAGGCTCATGTGAGGTATTGAGGTCCTGAGTCGTTTAAGGCTTTATAGATCAAAAACAACACTTTGAGCAAGCAACAAACTGTCTCTACAGACTTGTTGTTGTCACAGTCTGGTTCACGGGTGATTGGGGACATCGGGACCGGGGGCAAGATGGCGGGGTGGGAGCAGGAATGGGAGTCCAGAAGCCAGGAGTCAGAAAGCCAAGAGTTCAAGGGTCAGAGAGCCGGGAGTCCAGAAGCCAAGGGTCCGAGGGTCAGGAAGCAAGGAGTCATGAAGTCAGGGGTCCGAGGATCAAGAGGCAAGGAGTCAAGAAGTCAAACACAGCAAGGTAGGAAACGTGTTGCTGTGGCAAAGAGCCAAAGGGAAAATTCTGACCTTATATCCCTTCCCGGCTCTTGGCACCAGGTGCTGTGAGTTACCAATCGGCCTCACCTGTGCGGCCGCACCTTGCCTCTTCAGAACAAACTTAGGGAGGCCCCAGACCTGCAGAGTCCTACTGGTCACA
Source organism: Podarcis liolepis (assembly GCF_965112155.1). NCBI lineage: Eukaryota > Metazoa > Chordata > Lepidosauria > Squamata > Lacertidae > Podarcis > Podarcis liolepis. The sequence continues at coordinate 14,029,152 of NC_139562.1, forward strand.
GGGCCTGGCTCCTACACACACACCTGACAGTTGTTTTGTTGTTGTCATCATCACAGCCAATGATGTATGCCCACTTGCACAACAAACATTATCCTGTTCGATAGGGCCATTTTCCTTCTTTTCCTCCCAGTAGCTCCCCACATGTCCTACATAACTGCTCAGGAAGGTTTTCCAATCCTCAGGAGGAGATCTAAGAAGGTTCCAGGGGGGATGAGAAGACAGAGAAGCTCTATTGCATCAGCAGGTGTCTGTTTGCACTCTGATGGATCTGACCCACTAATCAGTATTGATATTCATAAGGTGTCCGGTAGCATCAAGCTCTCCAAAGCCTGCTTCCAGCGCCATGCCAAAAATACATAATCCACAAGAATAATAAAAAAGAACCAGAAAAGTGCGATAATAAAATTTGGTTGTTATAACTATGATAACTATTTTTATTTTATTTTATCGAGATTCCTGTATTGCAGGGGGATGGACTAGATAACCCACAGATCCCCTTCCAACACTACGATTCTGTGAGATGCCAGCTTTCCCCTTGAAGTAGCCCAGGGTGGAATGCAAGATAAAATCTATGCTCAATAATTAAAACACCGAAAAATAACAACTCCAAAGAGCAGCATGGCAAAGCAGCTTTGTAACAGAGCTGTTGAATCTCAGACCCAGTTAAAACAAACGCAGCTTAACTGATGTCTAAATAATAAAACAGGGGAGCATGGGGAGAGCACATGTCTGTGGAAAGTGAGCTTCACAGTCAGGGTGCCAGTGGGATCATCTCAGAGCATGAGATGGTAGGTATTGTGGGAAATACTCCTTTAAGTACTTGGGTAATAACTGTTAGGATATTTCCGTTCCACCTTAAAGGGAGCAGGCTTTGTGAGTAACAGAGTCTGCGCATGTCCTAGTCACAGGATGTTTATGTTCTTGCTGAGATTCCTTTCGTTTTCTCAGTTGGCCGAAGATGCTGACACAGAACGGTCACGTTTTCTTTTGTTCTGTTAAACGCTAATAAAGTCTGAAAATTATGCTCTTCTGCGGTGCAAGCTTTTGGCTGTGTTTCTGCTGATAAACAGTGTACACCCAGCCCTGGAATGTGGCAAGGAATTTCCAGAGGCTTCGTGTCGCTAACTGCTGGATCTGCCTGTCTACGGGAGGCCGATGGATCGTCCAGAACTCCGGCTTGGGGGCTCATGATGGACACTATCTCCCTGGCAGTTTCCCAACAACGAGGTTTCGGGCCCAGATTCACAGCACCTACAGGAGAGTAAAGCTGCAACAGACTGCGTTAAAGAGGTATGGTGGGAAAAGCGAAAGAAAAAAAGGGAGGTTTTTGGCTTTTCTGTTTTACCTCGTCTTTGATCTCCGGCAAGGCAGATTAATCGGCCTGGGAGCCGAGCCAAAGAGTTCGTGATTAATGGGCTGCCAAGATAAGGGGTCTTTGAAGGCATAAGACTCACGGCTAATGCCAAAAGCTGGAATGGAATTTTTCCAAGCTTCTGAAACTGCTCCGTGTCCTAAGTTGGATGGGCAGAATTATGAACCCTGGGCAAACTGGTGTGAGAGTTTACTGCGTCAGTTTGGGGTGTGGCATGTTGTTTGTGAAGCCCCCCCAGTTCCTCTGACAGAGAAATGGAGATCAGCTGATTCGAGGGCGATTGACATAATAGTCCTATCCGTATCTCTTGAGGAAATTAAGACGCTGGCTGGCAACACCACTGCACGTGCAATGTGGTCTGCTTTAAAAAAAGCTCACAAAGCAAAAATCCCAGCCCAGAGTTTGACTGCATCGGAGGTCCTAGCTGTTTCCCAGAATGCGAATGAATGCAGGGATGCTGAGGGCAGCAGTTGCAAGCTGCAGGGGGAGCTGACCGTCACGTCATCCCAGGCAGCATTCCAGCCTCCAGGGGGAGCCAAGGAGTCGGCAGCTGAGAGCTCTGGTTCTCGTGAGAACCAAGGTCATCGCCTTTGCAGAGGCCGGAAAGGCAAAGGTAAACAGATGCCTACAGATGGCCAGGAGCAGAGGGAGGGTGAAGAGCCCGCGGCGCCAGGGAAAAACAAAGCGTTGTTTACTGGCACAGCTTCACCAAAGGCTAAAGGCACGTCTGCAGATGGCCAGAAGCAGGGGGGCAAGCTGCAAAAGCCCACGCCAGTGGAAAGCAAGGTTTTGCTTGCTGGCACAGCTTCACCAAAGGCTAAAGGCACGTCTGCTGGCCAGGAGCAGCAGGGGGGCAAGCTGCAAAAGCCCACACCAGTGCAAAACAAGGGTTTGCTTGCTGTAAGGACTGCTCCAACAGCCAAAGGCAGGTTTATTGTGGACTCAGGTGCCAGCCGCCACGTTTCCAAGGACAGGCATCTCTTTATCTCCTTCAAGCCCCAAGAAGGTGAGATCCACCTGGCTGATGGAAGGACGTTGCAAATTGCTGGAGAAGGGACTGTGAAACTTGCAAGTTTGCACACAACCATCAGTGGTGTACTATATGTTCCAGGCGCTGCAAGCAACTTGTTGAGCGTCCCACAGCTTACTGGGCGTGGTTTTCAGATTTCCTTCAAGAGGAGCGTCTGTGTCATCAGTAAAGGCAAAGAGGACTATTTGCATGCAAAGTTTATGGATGGTTTGTTCCATATAACTTATGATGACACTGTTGCTGTGAATAATGCTGATTCTTGTTGTGTTGCACAAACTAACAAAGTTCTTCATGCAGGTTGCATTCACGATGCGCATCGAAGGTTTGGTCACCTCTCTTGGAAGGCACTGGCCAAGATGCCAGAGGTGGTTGAAGGTTTGAACATCAAACCTTGTAAATTTCACATGAAATGTGTATCTTGTGCAGAGAACAAGGTGAAGGTTGCTCCAAAAGGCAAGGAGTCTAGCAGGCAGGCTTCCAAGCCCTACCAGCTAGTGCATGCGGACCTGGTTGGTCCACTAGCGCCCTCTATAGGAGGAGCAAGGTACTTCATGATTCTGATTGATTCTTTTTCCAGGTACATTCATGTGTATTTGCTCGAACAGAAATCGCAAGCGTTTCCAAAGTTTAAGGCATTCTGTGCTTGGTTGGAAAATGTGCACGGTAAACGTATTTCTTGTCTTTTTACTGATCGGGGCGGGGAGTTTACTTCTCAGCAGTTTGAAGCTTTCCTGACTGAGAAGGGAATCCAGCATGACATGTCAATGCCCAGATCGCCATGGATGAATGGGCTTGCGGAGAGAGCAAATCAAACGTTGCTGCAAGGAATCAAAACCTTGTTGCATGATGCCAATCTCCCTGATAAGTTTTGGGGGGAAGCTCTGGGGAATTTGGTTTATACCGTTAATCGCAGATTGTCATCACCCATTGGTTGTACCCCCTATGAGAAGATGTTTGGCAAGAAACCCAACACCAAACACATGAGAATTTTTGGTTCGGACATGTGGGTACGCACACAACAAACCAACAAGCTTGGGAAGCGTGGGGCACATGGTTTGTTCATGGGGTACGAAAAAGGTGCATACAGGGTATGGATGACTGACTCTAAGTCCATAAAGTTCACAAGGAGTGTTGAGTACAATCCTAAGTGGGGGGAAAATGTGGGAATTTTCCAGTGTTACCCAGAGGAGGATGAAGGTAATGTCAAGCAAGCAGCTAAAGCTGAGGAAGCTGCTGCTGATGATGAGGATGAGGATGATGATGAGGATGATGATGATGATGATCAGAGTTCGGATTCCAGTTCAGTGGGCGGCGCTGCTGCTGCTGCTGGTGTCAGTGACAGTGACGACACAGCAGACTACCAGAGCGCAAAAGCCTCAGTCAGACCATCTGATGCGTCTGACAATGAACTGGAAGAACCACTGTTCACCATTGGTCACTTTTCTCCTAAGAAAGAGGAGATGAGTCCAGAAGACTTGCGTCTAGTACGTAGGTCTGAAAGGGCGACCAAGGGCAGACCTCCAAAGAGGTATGCTGATGAGTTTGCTAAGACAGCAACAGCTGTTCTTAGTAGCTCAGAGAAGGTATGGGAACCTTCAAGCTTCAAAGAGGTTCAGGAGTTAACCTCTAAAGATGCTGAGCCTTGGCTTAATGCCATGAAGGCTGAAGTTGATTCCTTGAACAGGAACCAAACTTGGGAATTGGTACCGGTAGTCCCAGGAATGAGACTGGTTGGCAGCAAATGGGTCTTCAAGGCCAAGACAGACCAGAATGGCAAGGTAGTCAGACACAAAGCCAGATTGGTTGCCAGAGGTTTTTCACAGGTACCAGGACAGGATTACCACGAGACCTACTCCCCCACAGTCAAATATGAGAGCATTCGGCTGATGCTCAAGGTCGCTGCGGAGGAGAAACTGCATGTTTCCCACCACGACATTAATACAGCTTTTTTGTACGGGATTTTGAACGAACAGCTGTTCATGCTTCCACCTGATGGGATGGAGATACAGAAGGGTATGGTCTGTAAACTGCGGAAATCCTTATATGGTCTCAAGCAGAGTGCCAGGTGTTGGAACACAAAACTCACTGAGACATTGCTTTCTCTAGGTTTTCACCAGGGCAAAGCTGATCCATGTGTGTTTGTCAAGGAGGAGGGGCAAAACAAACTGTATTGTTTATGTTTTGTTGATGATCTTCTGATGTTTTGGAAGAATCAGGCTTTTTACCAAAGCACCCTAGCTCAACTGAAGGAGCACTTTGACATGAAGGATCTTGGTGAGGTATCCAACTATCTTTCTCTGCAGGTGGAGAGAGACCAAGCAGGTAATTTTCTGGTACACCAAACACAGAAAATTGCTGATGTGTTAACCAGGTTGAATTTGGTTGATGCAAACCCAGCAGACACACCGATGGTGACAGGTTACCAGGTAGACAGTACTGCTGAAGCGTTTTCTGACACAACGCTATACAGATGCATTCTAGGCAAGCTGAATTTCATTGCCAGATGTTCAAGACCTGACATAGCTGTAAGCTGTAATCTGCTTAGCAGACATGCCAACAATCCTACGGTTCAGGATTGGAAAGCTCTGAAGCGCATAGCCCGCTATTTGAAAGGGACTATGCACTACAGGCTGAGGTTCACCAGTCAGAAGACTGGAGGTCTTGAAATCTTTGCAGATGCAAGTTTTGGAAGTGACACCACGGATGGTACAAGCACTTCTGGAGTATGCTACATGTACAACCACTGCCTGTTTGACTGGTTGTGCAAGAAGCAGACAACAGTGAGCCTAAGTTCCTGTGAAGCAGAACTCAATGCTCTGTCATTTTCACTCATGGATTGTGAATGGTTGATGCAACTGTTTAAGGACATCAGGGTGTCTGTGAAATGTCCTATACAAGTGTATCAAGACAATAGATCGTGTTTGGCTTTGCTGAACTCCGAGAGTTGCAAGCAGAGAACCAAGTACTTGCAGATTAAGCTACATCGTGCAAGAGAGTGTATTCAGAAAGGACTGATTCAGGTGTCCTACATGGCAGGAAATGAAATTCCTGCTGATCTGTTGTCTAAGGTTGTTAACAAAGAACAACATAAGGTTTATGTACAAAGGTTGCAATTGAGTGAACCACAGGTACAACAGGTTACACGGAAAGGGGGAGGATGTTAGGATATTTCCGTTCCACCTTAAAGGGAGCAGGCTTTGTGAGTAACAGAGTCTGCGCATGTCCTAGTCACAGGATGTTTATGTTCTTGCTGAGATTCCTTTCGTTTTCTCAGTTGGCCGAAGATGCTGACACAGAACGGTCACGTTTTCTTTTGTTCTGTTAAACGCTAATAAAGTCTGAAAATTATGCTCTTCTGCGGTGCAAGCTTTTGGCTGTGTTTCTGCTGATAAACAGTGTACACCCAGCCCTGGAATGTGGCTAGGAATTTCCAGAGGCTTCGTGTCGCTAACTGCTGGATCTGCCTGTCTACGGGAGGCCGATGGATCGTCCAGAACTCCGGCTTGGGGGCTCATGATGGACACTATCTCCCTGGCAGTTTCCCAACAACAACAACAACAACAACAACAACAACAACAACAACAATAATAATATCCCACCCATCTGGCTGGGTTTCCCCAGCCACTCTGGGCGGTTCCCAACAGAATATTAAAAACATGATGAAACATCAAACATTAAAAACTTCCCTCAACAGGGTTGCCTTCAGATGTCTTCTAAAAGTCAGATAGTTGTTTATTTCCTTGACACCTGGTGGGAGGGCGTTCTACAGGGTGGGTACCACTACCGAGAAGGCCCTCTGTCACTTCGCTTCTCGCAGTGAGGGAACCACCAGAAGGCCCTCGGAGTTGGACCTCAATGTCCGGGCTAAACAATTGGGGTGAAAACACTCCTTCAGGTATACTGGGCCGAGGCCGTTTAGGACTTTAAAGGTCAGCACCAACACTTTGAACTGTGCACAAACCATTTAGTGTGTCAGATGTCAAGGGGATAAATAACTATACAACTTTTAGAAGACATCTGAAGGCAGCCCTGTATAGGGAAGTTTGATGTTTTATTATGTTTTTATCATTTGTTGGAAGCCGCCCAGAGTGCCTGACTGGGCAGCACAGTCAGATGGGTAGGTACAAATAATAAAATTATTATTATTTAATAATAATAATACACTTGTTTATGAAACATTACACTTGTTTATGAAAATACTATCTAAATCTCTACAACATCTAGCTGCTGCAGATGTAACAGGGACAAGGCTTCTTTAAAACATATGTTCATACAATGTCTTACACTGGTAAATTTTTGGCAGAGGGTAATAGAGACAATCAATGTAAGTGTACGGGAAAATCATAAATTTGCAGAGGAAAATATCCTTTTGAATTATATACCCAATACATGGAACCTGACAAAGGGACAATATGAATGGACTCTCTGCACCCAATCTATGCCAAAAGACAGGTATTGATGAGCTGGAAAAATAAAAATGCTGTTCCCTTCAACAAACGGATAAAAAAAATGTATAAACGCACAAAACAGTCACACACAAACATAGTCTTGCAATGGACAAATTTAGCAATACAGTGGTGCCCCGCAAGACGAATGCCAAGCAAGACGGAGAACTCGCTAGACGAAAGAGTTTTCCGTTTTGGAGGTGCTTCGCAAAACGAATCTCCTATGGGCTTGCTTCGCAAGACGAAAATGTCTTGCAAGTTCCTGCGGTTTTTTTTTCCTTTTCGCCCCCTTTTTCTAAGCCGCTAAGCTGCTAAGCCGCTTATCAGCTGATCTGATAAGCCAATAAGCCACTAAAAGCCGCTAATAGCGCTAATCCGCTAATCCGTCAATGGGCTTGCTTCGCAAGAAGAAAAAACCGCTAGACGAAGAGAATCACAGAACGGATTCTTTTCTTCTTGCGAGGCACCACTGTACCGTATTTGGAATTCATTTTTTTAAACACTGAATTGAGTTAAGTTTAGATTAACTACAATAACTTGGAATGTTTATAAGGTGCTTTTTTTAACATGGGTGTTTCCCGCCCCCCCCATCTTATTTTACCTTGTGCATCAATACTTTTGAATTTTAAACATAGAAAAAAATAGTAGTAGTAGTAGTAGTAGTAGTAGTAGTTAGTAACCAGCAATAACACTGAAACAGCACAGTACTGTTGCTCTGCACTACTATGGAAGCTGCTACACATTTAAGCTAGCATGAAATTTCAAGGTGAGCGTGGATGTCTTTGCTTAGATATAACATTTGAGGGGTCTTGAATAAAGTTTCCTATAACTGTGACATTTCTTAGCAGGGCAGTTGGAGGGTATGCAATGTCACCTTTAATGTTCTGTGTGATGATGCAGCAGCAGCAGCTTAACTCATCCTAGAACAACTCAGTGACATTGGAAGTCTGAGGCCATGGCTGTGGGGAGCTCTCAATCACTCCAACTCCCATCAGCCCTAGCCAGAATGGCCAATGGTCAGGGATGATGGGAGTTGTAGTCCAACAGCATCGCCCTGCTCTGAAGAATAATCCCGTGAAGGGCTGCAAAACGTTCACCCACAGAGAGTGACCATCTTGATCAGGCAATGGCTTTTAGGGGAGGGGAAACGCATTAGTATCCTGCTCGAACGCTTCAAGGTTAAACCTTGGCTTTGAAAACAAATTCCACAGCAGAATCTTGGCTCAAATTAAAGCCCTGAAAATGGCCCAAGGCCTCTCTCCAAACTGCATGATGCTTAAAAAAATAAAATACAGTCTAGGCCGTAGATGAAGCTTCTTTAATGGCTCCACTGTATACAATTATCTAGTCTCCAGCAGCATCCCTAAAGCAGATGTAATTAGGGATCTTCGGAGCCAAGCTGTGCATGGTCTTAATTACAGAACCAACATGGGATACTTATTTGTTCCAACAGTTTAAAAGAGAAGAGAAGAGAAGAGAAAATAATCTTTGGGGACACATCTAATTGAACAGAAAAGTTATTTTTACACGCGGCTTGACTCGAGAAGCACGCAGCTGGTGGGGCTGCCTCAAAACGCAATGTTGGGCCTGCCGTTTGGGCAGCAGCTTCAGGGTTTGTTTCCCAAAACAAAGAGGGAGGTCTGACGCGAACCAACCTGAGGGATGTGTAGGGACTTCTGGCAAAGAGTTGCAGCATCGAGTGCTCCTCCTCACAGGGCCAGTTCTGGGCTCCACCTTTTAAGAAGGATGTTGACAAGGTGGAATATTGGCAGAGGAGGGCAACCAAGATGATCAAGGGTCTGGAAACTAAGCTTTATGAGGAACAGTTGAAGGAGCTGGTATGTTTAGCCTAGAGAAAAGGAGACTGGGAGGAGATATGAGAGCCATCTTCAAATATCTTCAGGGCTGTCACACGGAAGATGGAGCAAGCTTGTTTTTTCTCCTGTTCTGGAGGGTAGGACACGAACCAATGGCTTCAAGTCACAAGAAACTTATTGGCACTTACTGTTTGACCGTGGAACAGTCTCCCTTGGGAGATTGTGGACTCTCCTTCCTTGAGGGTTTTTCGTGCTGGGCCCAGGGGTAACCCTTGAAATGCGGTCCAGAACCAGTCCAGAATCCAAAGGTTCAACTAGGAGTCAGTCCGACAGGGCCAAGGCAGGATACGAGGCAAGAAACCAGGCAAGGCAAGGACAGGTGCAAGATCTGGCCTACAGCAATATTGCTCCCACAACCTGGGGCGGGGTCCATCAGCCTTTTATCTTTGTCGGAGTAATGGCTGGTCCTGATCCCCTGGTGACTCACCTCCCTGTTTCGCCCAAGGCAAGCACTCCTCCTGTGAGTACTCAGGTCTCTCCTTCTCTCAGACCTTAGTCTCTACAGCTTGGGAGATGTCGTTGGGTTACTAGACCCAGGGGCTGCCTCAGCCTCTCCTGACCCAACCGGTAGTGGAGCAGCTGTAAGTGATGGCCCAGGTGAAGGCAATGAGGTCATCCCTGCATCTGGAGCCAGGGCAGGCTCAGGCCCCTGACTCGGCCCAGCTGGTGTATTCTGCAGGGGCACCTGTGCAGACTGGGACTCTTCAGGATCAGGCCCCAGACTTGGTTCAGATGATGCCTGAGGCGAAGGATCCGGTGCAAACTGAGACTCCTAGTTCCAAGTCTGAGCCCGAGTCCCAGGCCATCACATTTTTAAGCAGAGGTTGGATGGCCATCTGTCATGGATGCTTTAGTTGAAATTCCTGCTTTGTAAGGGGTTGAACTAGATGTCCCTTGAAGTCCTTTCCAACTCTACGATACTGTGGTTCTAATTTAACCAAAATACCTTTTGAATTCCCAAGTCATGTTATGATTTTTAAAGCACTCCCCATTTGGGGAATTTGAAAGTTGAAAAGTTCAATGCAACACTACAAGCAGTAATGCTTCTGGATACCAGTTGCTGGAAACCTCAAGAGGGGAGAATGGTCTTGAGACTGAATCCTGTTTGCAGGCTTCCCATAGGCATCTGGTTGGCCAAGGTGGGAACGCAATGCTGGTCTAGATGGGCCATTGGCCTGATCCAGCAAAACTCTTCTAATGTTCTTATATTCTTGGCGTCGTCATTTTGTATATCCGTCACAATAGTCATTGAGAGGTCCCTCCGTGAATTTGACACGCAGCGTAAATTAATAATGCAGAGTTTTTAAGTGAAAGAATAAGAGCTTTACTGAGTTAAAATAAACTTCTTCATAAACAACATGGTTCCAGACAGTTTGACTGAGATTACATACTGACTGCTCACAACTGAGGCAGACTGACTCTGACTGAAAGCTTACAGAGAACCCCGAGAAAATGGCTGCTACTTATAAGGAGAATGAGTCTCATGTCAGAGTGACTCAACAGTTAGCAGTTAGGCCTGAATAGCTTTAGTAGGCCCAAATGATTGTGCAGTCCCAGCACTTGCTTTACTGCTTCTGCTCTCATGTGTCTTTGTCACATGACAGAATTAAGGGGGCAGTTCACCGTTCATTCACTGTGCCCATATTCAGTCTGAGAGACTAGGGGCTGAAATTGAGATTGAAAGACCTTCGTGTGTACACAGACCACAACCCTTGAAACTTAATTTGGTCCATTGGTTCCCTTGCTCCAGAAACTAAATGAAGGGCAGGATCCAAAGATTTGGGCATCCAAGCTCTCTTTGCACCCACAGGGGCATTGGGCTAGTTCTCAAATAGCACGACAACCTGCTTTTGAAACCCAGGATGCTTGCCAAACCATTTTGTGATATGGCATGGTGGAATATATAAGGTTACCCAAGTTGTGTGCCACCTCAACTCTCTGCAAGATCCCAGGAGGTTCCAGGTGCTCACCCAGTTCCTTTGGAGAATTGAAACACACACGGAGACTGTCGTAGCCTTAAGAAATATGGTTTATTCACCTATTTACACTTTCAGTCTGCATGGAGGGAATCCAGATCTTACAGCATGGTCATTTCAAGAGGAGCTCGTTCACCACAGCAGTGCAGCCAGCCTTCAGCCAACCTGCCTAAAATGGATCCCAGACTTCTTCTCACCTCTTCTTCTTCCAAGAACCCCTTGCTAAAAAAATATATCTTTATTTTCCTGTTCAAACCCCGCCCCCATCACCTTGGCAACATCCGTCTCAGGCCAAAGGATTCCTCTCAGGTGGACCATCGACACCTTTTGTCACGTTAACAGATCTGCTCTTCACTAAGGTAGCCAGGCTGGTTTGCATAAGCCAGCCCTGGGATTCCTTGTTTGGCACAGTTCTGCAACTTGTACTTTCATTCATATCCCAATTAATCAAAAGACTACCATTTATTAATTTCTAGGGTTCAGGGGGTCCTCCCAATCTACAACGACCACAACAAAACTTTTTTGAGGGGAAATTGCCCAAAGTTGTTGAGCTTTTTTTTTGGGGGGGGGAGATTGCCCAGTTATTGAGCTTCTATCTTTTTTGGGGGGGTCACCAGCGCCAATAACTGTACAGCCTTCAGGCCAATGCAAATCACACGCAAAGCCGCAGCCACCAATTGTCTGCAGGCTCGCCGCATAGACCACACCTGGACACTCGATGCAAGCACAGCTGATTGCACGCACACCTTGCCACTGCCATAAATAGACAGCCCAGTTGCCATAGCTGCAGCCAATCGTCAGCAGGCCTGGCCGCAGCAACCAATCACACGCCCAGTCGCCGCTGCCAATCTCCTGCTGGCTACTGCCAACAATCGCCCGTCCCCCTTCTGCTATCCATGTATAAGACGGCCCACAATTTCCCCCTATTACTTCTAAGGAAAAAATATTGTCTTATATAGGGGGAAATATGGTATATGTATGGAAGACGCTGTTCAGACATGGTGAAAGGATCCGTCTACATACCAGCTTCTATATATCAATTTTTGTTCCCTGTCCCATAATAATATTTATGTGTAATTAACTGAGATGATATTTGCAAAGTGCTTTGAATGCTTTTGAGTACTCCAGAAATGCTAAACAGCATTGTTATTTAGTGGCTTGGGTGTGATGGACCTGCTGCATGAAATTCAATATTTCTTCTTGTTTGCTTGGAAGTGCAGATGTTTAAGTCTTCCCTGAGTACAGAGATGGCTAGTTAGGCTGCCCAAGCCAAGAGGCCTTCGGTCAATTTGCAGCGTACATTATGGGAAATCTATTTACCGGCGCGATCGTCTTCTGTGGACCTTTCCAAACGCACCCAGAGAAACGAGCCCCGTCGCAGTGCAACGCAGCCGCCGTCACCATTCCAGGAGTTCCCTTGGATCCCATCACGCTCCGAAGTTAAATAACAACAGCAATTACATAGCACTTTCCGTTCTCAAAGTCCTGTACAAACAGTAATTAAGCGCTGCAGCTGCATTTTAACAAGGCCTGGATAATTTCGTGACAGATAGCGGGGATTGGAAAGGCTGCGACGTGGGAGTTTCCTCACGCTGCTGGGTGAACCGCTGCAATGAGCTATTGAATCAGACTCCTCTTTCCCTTCAGAGAAACGGGAGCTTTTCCAGCAATAGGCCAGATCAGAAGCCACAGGGAAGTGGAGGAACAATTTTCAACGGGGACCGGGAGCGTTTAGCTATGTGCCTGGACTGCTCCCTTGCCCAGCTGTTTTGTACATGCCTATGTGCCCACCCCTACTTCCCCAAGTCTTCAGTTCAGTTCTCCACATTTCCATACCACAATATATATTTTTTAACTCCTTGTGAAAGTTCACCTGCATTCTAGCGGACATTTCCTCTAGCAGATGTACATTTCCTACATGGTTTAGCAAATAAATATCCCCATCTCTAATGTATAAGAAGAATCTATTGGATCACTCCGACAGCCCAGCACTGTTCGTAGAAGTTCGTAGAAGAACTCGGTCACATTCATAGAATTGTAGAGTCGGAAGGGACCGCAAGGGTCATCTAGTCCAACCTCCCTTCTGCACAACATTGGTCTCGAACCCAGGACCTTGAGATTAAGAAGAAGAAGAGTTTGGATTTGATATCCCGCCTTTCACTCCCTTTAAGGAGTCTCAAAGCGGCTAACATTCTCCTTTCCCTTCCTCCCCCACAACAAACACTCTGTGAGGTGAGTGGGGCTGAGAGACTTCAAAGAAGTGTGACTGGCCCAAGGTCACCCAGCAGCTGCATGTGGAGGAGCGGAGACGCGAACCCGGTTTCCCAGATTACGAGACCACCGCTCTTAACCACTACACCACACTGGCTCTCATCTCTAGAGATTAAGAGTCTCATCTCTACCGACTGAGCTATCCTGAGTTCTCACAGATGTCTCTGGGCCTGAGCACAAGACCACTCTCATCTCCTATGGATTCCAGCAAGCATTACTGACTTCGGCTAGGGAGGCAGAACATAATATCCATGGCTGGTAGGCATCGATAGCCCTCTCCTCCATGAATTTGTCTAATCATCTTTCGAAGCCGTCCTAGCTGGTGGTCATCATTGCCTCCCGTGGGAGCAAGTTCCCTAGTTTAAACTATGCACTGAATGAAGAAGTCCTTTTAAAAATCCGAACCGAAGCTTCCAAACCGGTGCACGAAGCAATGTAGATGCACAAAGTTTTGCTCCCGGGTAAAACGTCGGCTTTGCTCCGCTCTCCTAGGCAGCACACAGAGCTGGAGGATCTGCTCTGAATTTCTGACAAAGAGTTCTTTATTGACAAGGAATCCTCACAGGCCTACTGTGTACGAGGCTCTGAAGATTGCTGGTGGAAATATTTTGTGTTTACCTTTCAACAGGCTATATATGGAGCAAAAGGGCTTGACTAAAGGCCTTCTCTTCTCCCCTGTATAATGGCATTTTTTGTGCCTGATGTCCTGAATGCCTAGTGTGTGTAAGATTTCATAGAGAGCTTATGCCCTACCGTATTCTCAGAGTGAGAGCATGGCTGTCTTAGAGCAACACCTTCTGGAGGTGGAATGGTACTAAAAACAGCTGCACCGAGGTACTTAGCAGGCTTTGTCTCAGAGAAAAGGAGGGCCAAATAATTTACCCCACATTCCAGACTGCAACATTATGTTGCAGATCCCATTTCGTCAGACAGGTTCTGCAAAATGGGTCCTTCGCTTCCTACATCACTTCCCATTTCTCTCTGTGTGTGTCTAAATAACATTTGCATTTAAAGAGGTGCAAAGATCTGGAGTTTGATCCATCAGGAAGGCCACTTGAGGCATTCCGAAAGCCACAGAAGGGCTCCTGACAGCTGCTCAGTTCAATGCTTGGGCACTTAACCAGCCAGAGAAGGTGGTGGAAGGCCAGGCAACAGCAGCTGTGGCCCTGCTCCCTGCACGCGTGTCATTTCTAGAGGAAACAAATTGTGGTTGAAAAGTTCATTTCTACGGCGTGAGCTTAAATCATGTAGCGATAAGCTTTACATAGTGACATCCCTTTTCACAGCGCCAAGAAGTATGGAGAGGGTATCTCTGCACATATTTAGTCATAGCTATGGCCTTCCATAGGGACGCGAGTGGTGCTGTGGGTTAAACCACAGAGCCTAGGACTTGCCGATCAGAAGGTCGGCGGTTCGAATCCCTGCGACGGGGTGAGCTCCCGTTGCTCGGTCCCTGCTCCTGCCAACCTAGCAGTTTGAAAGCACGTCAAACTGCAAGTAGATAAATAGGTACCGCTCCGGCGGGAAGGTAAACGGCGTTTCCGTGCGCTGCTCTGGTTTGCCAGAAGTGGCTTAGTCATGCTGGCCACATGACCCGGAAGCTGTACGCCAGCTCCCTTGGCCAATAAAGCAAGATGAGTGCCGCAACCCCAGAGTCGGCCATGACTGGGCCTAATGGTCAGGGGTCCTTTATGGCCTTCCATAAACATATATGTGCATATGAAATTGCCACGTATATTGGAACAACTCCCGTATGAGCAAAGGTTAGAACAACCTTCTTAGTTTCTAGAAACGGCTGTTCAGGGAGAAGTGGCATGACAGGCATGTATAAAATTATACTGAGTGTGGAGAAAGCAGATCGAGAAAAACTTTTCTCCCCCTCTCGTAATACCAGGGTCACCTAGTGAAGTTGAGGGTATAGCAGACAAAACAAAGCACTTAGGCACACAGCGCACAGCTAAACTTTAGGATTCATTCTTCTGTGAGGTGTAAAACCCTAATTAAATGTTAGCTCTGCACCCCCCCCCCAATTGCTTTGGGGCTGGATTTGGGGCTGTGCATACCTCTACTTATTACTGTCTCCAAGCAGTGGGTCTCTATCATGACAACTTCCATCTTGGTAGCGTTACAGCCCTAATAAATTTAAGGTTAGCAACCGGGAGAGTAGAGTAGAGTAGCTTAACCATCAGTCAGAGGCAGTTTTAGGGCAGTGTGACCAGTTTGGCTTCACTGGGTGCCATGCTGCAGTGGGCGCAAATGGTGAGAGACACCAAATTTTAGTATGGTGGTACCTTGGTTTACAGGGACGCGGGTGGCGCTGTGGGTTAAACCACAGAGCCTAGGACTTGCCGATCAGAAGGTCGGCGGTTCGAATCCCTGCAACGGGGTGAGCTCCCGTTGCTCGGTACCTGCTCCTGCCAACCTAGCAGTTCGAAAGCACGTCAAAGTGCAAGTAGATAAATAGGTACCTCTCTGGCGGGAAGGTAAACGGAATTTCCGTGCGCTGCTCTGGTTCGCCAGAAGTGGCTTAGTCATGCTGGCCACATGACCCGGAAGCCGTACGCCGGCTCCCTCGGCTGATAAAGCGAGATGAGCGCCGCAACCCCAGAATCGGCCACGACTGGACCTAATGGTCAGGGGTCCCTTTACCTTTAGAAGAAGAAGAAGAAGAAGAGTTTGGATTTGATATCCCGCCTTTCACTCCCCTTCAGGAGTCTCAAAGCGGCTAACATTCTCCTTTCCCTTCCTCCCCCACAACAAACACTCTGTGAGGTGAGTGGGGCTGAGAGACTTCACAGAAGTGTGACTGGCCCAAGGTCACCCAGCAGCTGCATGTGGAGGAGCGGAGACACGAACCCGGTTTCCCAGATTACGTGACTACCGCTCTTAACCACTACACCACACTGGCTCCCCTGTACCTTCCCCTGTACACACTGGCTCTCTTTACCTTGGTTTACAACCATAATCTGTTCCAGAGGTCAATTTGTAAACCGAAACAGGTTGAAACCCAAGGCACGCTTTTGCCAATGGGGCCTCCAAAAAAAATTTGTTTGGAATAATAATAAAAAAGATTGTAATCAAAAAAAAGGTTACAAACCGGGACACGCACTTTCAGGTTTGACGTGTTTGTAATCCAAAATGTTTGCAAACCAAGACGTATGCAAACCAAGGTACCACTCTATTTGGTTCTTGCTCTTTTCCTTCTCTTTTTGCTTGCCCAGAGACCATCTAAAGTTGCACTGCAGCCGTTTTTGAACAACAGTTTGTAATACCCAGACTCCGTTTTCCGGGGCTGGCTTTTGCTTTTAAAAGACTCACCGTGTGTTTGTACAGCAAACTCCTCCAGCTGGTTGAAATGACTTGCTTTTACTGAGGCTCTCCCTTGATCAGCCCTCCTCTATTGCTGGACCAACAAGAAACCCGTATTTATTGGCCCCCACATAATAATAATAATAATCCCAATGACCTGCTAGCAGTGGAAACGTGGGAGCTAAGCGCCATCTACTGTTTCGTTACTGAAACAGCTGCCAGTGGTTTGTGATCGTAACAGGGAGCTATTCACCCTCCCAGGCTAAGACTGGCCACGCAGGTTGGGGCTGATGGGAGTTGTAGTTCAATGCGCCTCACTAACTTAATGGGACTTACTTCTGGATATATGTGCATTTGTATGCTGAAAGGAAAAGACAGTGTGTCGGTGGAAATCAAGTGAGGCTTGCCTTGTGTTGACGGGAGACCAGGATTTGTTGTCATTGCAGTCCAGTTAGTATCTAAGACTCTCAACAACTTGGGATCGGTTTACCCATGATGAGCGAAAGATCCCTGCATTGCAGGGGATTGGATGAGATGATCCTTGTGGTCCTTTGCAACTCCATGATTCTATGATTCTACCTAAGAGATCACCTTCCCCCGTACACACCAACTCAACCCCTTCAAACTGCAGAACTGGTACTGTTGCAGGTGCCACACAATAGCTGCTGCACCTCAATCTTTCAGTATGGCAGCACTATGGAACTCCCTGCCTATTGTTTTCAGGCAGGCTCATTCACTGTACTCTTTATGGCACCTGTGGCAAGCATCTTTGTTTAGACAAGCCTGCTCAGATGTTTAGAACTCTAATGCAAGTTGTCATCTGTGTTTAGTTTCTTTGGAGTGGAATGAGGGCATGGGCCAGACCCCCTGTGCTAAAACTATTGTTTTAACAGGGGGTTGAGTTTTAACTCAGGTGGGTGTTGTTTCGGGGGGGGTGAGGTTGTTTAAAATTGTTTTTAATTGTTATATGTTAATTTGGATTTTTGTATTTGTGGGCTGGGGGATTGGTTATGAGCTTTTGTTGGAGAGTGCATTTTTTCTTAGTTCGTATACATAGGTATTGTTAATTGTTTTAACTATTTTTATTATGTATTTTGTGCTTTTATATTGTGTCTTTGTGTTGTGAACTGTCCTGATATAGGTATAGGTATAGGATGGTATGCAAATTTAATTAATAATGCTAATACCTTATTGTTGATTTTGATTTATTTTTTGAACATTTTAAATTACCACAGGGCAGGTAAGGGTAGGGACTTGAAAGAAGGGATCAGAAGCTTAAAGCTCCCATTCTTCCTTTCATCGAGCAAGGTACCTCTTCCCAGGGATATCTGGGAATTATAGTTCCATAGAACCAGCAAAAGACTCATGGGCAGCTAAGAGCTCTTTTCTGGGAGCCCACATACAATGGTACCTCAGAAGTCAAATGTAATCCAGCCCGGAAGGATGTTTGACTTCTGAAACATTCGATTTCTGAGGTGTAGCTTCTGATTGCGTCTTGCAATTGGAAAAGCCAATCGGAAGCCATTTGTCTGCTGCGCTGGACGTTCAGCTTCTGAAAAGCTTTTGAAAACCAGAACACTTACTTCCGGGTTATCGACGTTCGGGAGCCGAAACCTTCGGCAAAAGAGACGATAGAAAACTGAGGTTTGACTGTATTCACACATTTGCAGTGCCAAAGTTTGGATTTGTGTCATATGAGAACCAGGCCAATATGTCACTTGAAAGGGAAAGGGAAAATTTGCCAGGGCGAGTTTAAATTTGAGCAAGATGATTCAAGATCAGGAACTTTGGTACTTCTTCTGCAGCTCAAGTACAGGAAGTCAGATTAACCTACAGAAACTGGAGCAAGCACAGGCTACAAAGCTGAGTATAATGTGTCCTGATTGGACAAAGTTTTGGGGAGAAATCCCTTAGGAAGGGGGATTACAAAATGGGAACGAATTCTTCAAGTCCCTCTTTGACTCCTCCCCCCCATCAGTTAAACTATATTTTTCTTTCTCAGTGTTTTTAGTTCTTAATTTGATTGTGTCTCATTTCTGTTGCTGCTCTTAGTTTAGCTATTGCAATGTTTTCAATGCATTTTTTTTTGTAGCAGTTTTTTATTTTTTAAAAATCTTCATAGTGGGGGGGGGGGAATGATCTCACATTACAGCTCTTAATTCTTCTTTAATGGGCACAACCCAGCAAACAGTAGCAACTAAAGGTGAAACGGAATGCAAAGTGGAAACTCCATGATTTGCTAACAGGAACTGAGAGGATTTAAGTCAGGGAAACAGAAAGGTGCATAGCGTTAAGCCCAGATTTTAAACAAAGAAAAAGATAGCACTTTGGCCTCATCCAACTGAAACCAATGGAATGGGTCTTAATTCCGTCATTTTCAACAGCATGTGCAGCCCGTTCCTATGCATTTTTACCTGTAAGAAAATCCTGCTGGGCTCAGTGGTGCTCACTACCAAGCAGGTGAGCATAATCATTGACTCTGACTCTTTTTAAAAAAATAGCCGGCTTTGCAATTTGCAATGAGACCCCCCATTTCCTATCAATTTACCCTTCCTCCAATTCAAAGATGAAGAGAAGTCCAAGTGGAACCCTATTTAAAGGTAAAGGGACCCCTGACCATTAGGTCCAGTCGTGACCAGAGCAGTGCACAGAAATGCCGTTAAATGCCGTTTACCTTCCCGCTGGAGTGGTACCTATTTATCTACTTGCACTTTGACGTGCTTTCAAACTGCTATGTTGGCAGGAGCAGGGACTGAGCAACGGGAGCTCACCCCGTCGCTGGGATTCAAACCGCAACCTTCTGATCAGCAAGTCCTAGGCTCTGTGGTTTAATACACAGCGCCACCCACGTCCCAACAGGAACCCTATTTAGCTAGGTACAATAAGTTCACAATATGTTGTTGGCACTACAGCTCCCATCATCCTTGAGTCCAGCAACATCTGGAGTGTCACAGGCTCCCCATCACTGATATAAGATAGCGGTCCACACCTTTTAGTGCAAGCTGTACCCTGGGACCTGTCCAAGGTTCTGAAGGGTCTCTCTTGGGTTGCTTTCACTTTCCAAACTTGGATACTTGTAAGAACCTATGGAGAATCCTGCTGTTTCAGAGCAAAGGCCCGCCTAGTTAAGCATCCTGTTCTCACAGTGGCCGACCAGATGATTACAAGAAGCCCACAAGGACACCCTTCCTTCTATGGTGGAGGTAGAACATAACCGTTGTTGCTGTCAACCATTGATAGCCTTCTTGTCCATGAATGTATCTAATCCTCTTTTAAAGCCATCCAGGTTGGAGACCATCGCTACCTTTTGTGGAATTCCATACCTTGATTTGTGTGAAGACATACTTTCCTTTCTCCATCCTGAACCTTCCAACATTCAGCTTCAGTAGATGACTGTGATGGCCTGGGAATCCAATTCAGAGGCTGAACCGGAGGAATCCCAGCCTGCACAGGAGTCCCCGCCTCCAGGGCCGGCTGAACTGGGGCAGGGCCTTGATTCTGAGGCGCCTACACCTGTGCCAGATCCTCAGGAGCAGGCACCAGGTGAATCCATTCTGGCTCCAGAGGTGGTTGAGGACTCAGTGCCTACAGGTGAGTCTCCCCCTGGGCCCAGTAACCCTTCAGCCTCTCCTGAACTGCAGAGGCTCAGGGCAGAGAGGCGGAGGGAACTGGTTTCTCCCAGGAGGAGTGCTCGCCTTAAGGCCAGGAGAGGCGGGTCTCCTGGGGGCCGGGACCGCCCCTGGCCTCAGAGAAGATAAAGGCCAGTCAGCCCAGTCCCAGGTTGCGGAAGCAATGTCATTGTTGAGTACCTGCTCCTACCCGGACCCAGACCTGACCTTCCAGTGTTCCTGTCCCCGCCCGGCTTCCTGCTTCTGACCTTCTAGTGTTCCTGTCCCTGCCCGGCTTCCTGCTTCGGACCTCGCCTTGCTCCTTGTGAACTGTTTCCAGGCTAGTGACTCAGGACTGGACTTTGACTACGACAACGGTAACCTCCCCCCCGGGACTAGCACAATGACCCTACATTCTAGTATCATGAGAGAGGACTTTTCTCTAGCCACCCACCACAATGCAACTTCTTCATCTTTTCTCTGAACTACTGCTTGGAGGAATCGAAGTAAGTGTTGTCCTGAGGCCACGTGTGGAATTAACACGGCAGCTCCAATGGGACGTTTGGGAAGCTTTTAAATGGTGACATGATAATTTAAAAATAATATTATTTATACATCACCCATCTGGCTGGGCTACCCCAGCCACTCAAGGCGGCTTCCATATAACACTGGTCCTGAAACGCCTATATTGGCTCCCAGTACGATTCCGAGCACAATTCAAAGTGTTGGTGCTGACCTTTAAAGCCCTAAACGGCCTCAGTCCAGTATACCTGAAGGAGCGTCTCCACCCCCATTATTCAGCCCGGACACTGAGGTCCAGCTCCAAGGGCCTTCTGGCAGTTCCCTCACTGTGAGATGTGAAGTTACAGGGAACCAGGAGGAGGGCGTTCTTGGTGGTGGCGCCTGCCCTGTGGAACGCCCTCCCATCAGATGTCAAGGAAATAAACAACTATCTGATTTTAGAAGACATCTGAAGGCAGCCCTGCTTAGGGATGTTTTTAATGCTTGATGTTTTATTGTGTTTTTAATATTCTGTTGGGAGCCACCCAGTGGCTGGGGAAACCCAGCTAGATGGACAGGGTATGTATGTATGTATAAATATTATTATTATTATTATTATTATTATTATTATTCCAACACAAAAGTGCCTGGTACTGGTACTCATGGGAGAAGGGGCACCTATATAGGACTGGCTCACTGGACATTCCATTGCTGACGGCTCCCTCTACCCTGGAACCACCTCTGCTAGCACTTAATTCTCTTGCATAAATTGGGAACTGTTAATTTCTGTTTACCACTGTGTAGCTGCTTAGAGTCACAAGGCTCTGTTTACATTCCAGAGACATTCCAGGCTATTGGAAGTCTCACGGGAGACGGATGTGACGTTAGTGGTTTCCTGTTCCTTTGTTCAGTTGCTCTCTGCCTTTGATAGAGAGAGGATGTGTTTTCCGTCTGCGTAGTTAGGAAATAAAACTCTTTAGCCATGTAGCCATAAATCTCATCACTTCCCTGAGGCTGGAATCTCTGCTGAATGGGAATGTGCCTGAGGCCTCATCAAAGGCTCAGGTCGTTAATTATCGTCGGAGGCGATTCCGAAGGACTTGGCCAGAGGAAAATGAGCTTTATCAGCTTGGCCGAGCGGAGATCCTGACAGGAACATAGGAAGCTGCCTCACATCACTGATTCATCTAGCTCTGTATCGTCTACACTGACTGGCAGTAGCTCTCCAGGGTCCCAGACAGGAGACATTCCCAGTTCTATCTGGAGATGCTGGGAATGGAACTTGGGATCTTCCGTACAGTATATACCTTCTGTATATGCAAAGCAGCTGATCTGCGGCCTTCCCCTTGCTGGGCCTTGGTGTAGGGTTTCATATGCTGAAAAGTGCTTTTAGAAAGTATTAATATACTACAATAATACACCATAAATAACAAGCACATATTCTGCAATATTAAGGTCACGCCAAGCCACAAAACAGGTGTCCGTTAAACTGCTTTATTGGAGAGAGAACAACGCTGCATAATTACAGATATTATTTGGAAAGTGCAAGCAGCACTGTGTGTTTCTGTTGCCAGCGAAACACAATTATTACAGCTTTTTTAGACGTACAAATATAAAAGGGTTTCTCTCCGTGCCAGATGGTTTGTGCGCAACGACCCTGTTAGGAATATTTAATTGTACTTCTCCAAAACTTTTAAAAAGAAGAATGAGGTAGAGTTTCCTTTCCTTTACCCAACCATTTCTCTCAACCATCTGCTTCTTTATGGTTCTTATAGGTTTCGTTTCTTTGTAAAAACACTCTGTTAACTTAAACATTTATAAAAGCAGGGACCTTTCGAAAGAGCTGGGTTCCTCTGTCGGCTTTTCTTCTTCGGGATGCCAAGAATGTCTGTGTTGCACTGGCAAGCGGAAAGAACGAAATGAACACTTCTCAAAAACTTTGGGGATTTGTGGCATTGGTAGTCCATTGTTTCATCTCTGATGCAGCAGGAAATAAGGGCTGTGTGGTACCCAAATCACTCTAGATGAAGGTGGACAACCTGTGGCCTGAAGGGAAGGGCTGTATCTCAGTGGTAGAGCATCAATTCCTGGCATCTTCAGGTAGGTTCAATCCCTGGCATCTACAGGTAGGGCTGGGAGAGCATTGTCTGAAATCCTGGATGGCTACTTCCCATCAGTGTAGACAACATTGACCCAGATGGATCAATGGCAAGTTCTGAAGTTCCTAAGTTGACACAGGTGGCAAGGGAAGGAGGTAACAGAGAGAAGGAGAGAGTTGGAGGGTCCTTTACCACTCTAGGTTCTGACCGCTAACTCTGGCCTTCACCCATCCCTGGCTCCAGCTGTGTACCACCAGCATGCGTCCCTCAACAGAAACACCCCTTTCCCCTTTAAAACTGAATAGAATTCCTCATTATGTCCAAACTTGAGGGAACTATGGTTAGTTCAAGCAAGCCAATCAGAAAACATGGTTAACAACCCTGGCTTGCTCACTACCCAGCTTTTAAGATGAACCAGAATTTCCCCCACGTGGATGGAAGAAGGAACTCTGGTTATTTTAAACTGGAAGTAGATGCTTCTGATCACAACCACCCAGAAGAGATAGCAGGGGTTGTCCTAAGCCTGGGGCTTCTAAATGTAGCATTAAAACCATGGTTTACAGGGCAGGTGCTAGGTGGAGATCACATGTATAAGATCCCAAGTTGGATCCCTGGCATCTCTGAGTAGGGCTGGCCAAGACCACACCTGAAACCTTGGAGACCGCAGGATTCAGGGCAGACAATATCAAGTCAATGTCCTACGTTATAGCTGGACCAGCTATGTGCAGCGGCTGCCCTCCGGCATAATCTTAAGGTAGGGATAGCCAACATGATGCCATCCAGATGTTGTGGACTACAACTCCCATCAGCCCCCATCAACATGGCCAATGGTCAGAGTTGATGGGCATTGGTGGTCCACAACATCTGGAAAGCACCACATTGGGATGCTCCTGTCTGCCTGATGTTGTTCTGTACCAATTTGTTGGACCCAAATCTCAAGAAGAAGAAGAATAGGAAAGAACAGAGCAAGGAGAAAGGACACACACAAACCAAACTGGAATTGATCATCATTGTTTAAATTCCCACCACTTGCAAATCACGCACACACGTGAGAGGGCTGAATCACATTTGATCAACCCAATTAAACATTAAATAATTGCAGCCAATTATGCAAATATCACACAACAATATTAATTTGTTGATTCCTTCTTTGAACAGCCCCAAACGTTTCTAATGTTAGCCTATCTTATGTGTTAAACGACCAATTAGCACAACCATAACTAAGCGATGAAGAATGGGTAATTGCCTAGTTATGATGTACCATCCCCCTTGCTATGTTAATCCACCACAATTAAACAAATAGTGCACAAGGGAAGAAAAGACGCACAGATGTTCTTTTACAATCCATTATTAGCTTGGGGAATTGTGTAGCTTCTGCCTAAGCAGGAAGACGGAGTAGGAACGCGGGACAATGGGGCCTAGTATCTCAGTGTTGTCATTTATGTGTAAATAGATTTATTTGAGGAATTAGTATCTGAAAACCCAATGCACTTCAAGCTATAGAAGAGTGCTGAGAAGAAGAAATGGGAAGGATGGCATTGGCTCACTTAGTGGTGCATCTACTTTTCATGCAGAAGGTCCCAGGTTTAATCCCCGTCATCGCCAGGTAGGACTAGGAGAGAACCCCTTTCCTGAAACCCTGGAGAGATTCTGCCCATTTGTGCAGACAACCTTGAGCTAGATAGAGCTGTCTGACATGCTACAAGGCCACTTTCTATGTTTCTAATGGTCTCCAGAAATTCACCAGGTTACTTGTGGAGTATAATAATAATAATAATAATACAAATAATTTATAATTTGCTCATCTGGCTGGGTTTCCCCAGCCACCATCTGATGGGAGGGCGTTCCACAGGGCAGGTGCCACTACCAAGAAGGCCCTCTGCTTGGTTCCCTGTAATTTGGCTTCTCGCAGTGAGGGAACTGCCAGAAGGCCCTCAGTGTCCGGGCTGAACGATGGGCGTGCAGATGCTCCTTCAGGTATACTGGGCCGAGGCCGTTTAGGGCTTTAAAGGTCAGCACCAACACTTTAATTGTGCCCGGAAACGTACTGGGAGCCAATGTATGAAAACTGGGGGAGGGGGCATTTTGCTGAATGTTCTCCACATGAGGAATAGCATTTTTCAAGAGTTCAGAAGAAGCTCAGAGATCAAAATAGAGAATCGTTTGCTGAGAAATGTTAGTCCACTTAAGGGTGAATGAAACCCTCCTCTCAGTCCATATTGGTGGATGAACGAAACCATGGAAGAAGACTAGGAGGAGGGGTGCAAGCCCACTGTTCCCTTCAGCAATATTAAAATAATAACTAAACTCTCTTAGTATTGCATCTTCAGCTGCCACCCCCTCCTCCCAATGGTGATGTATTGCCAAATATCCACTAGCAAAGGAAGGCTTGAAATTCTCTGAACAGTTCAGGGCAAACTGAAAAGGAGAAAACTGGCAAAAATGTGTCAGAAAATTATTTCCTGAGAAATTTCAAATCAGCCCTGCTAATGCATTTCCTCCCCATGAAAGGCCCATACCAGTGTGGTAGTGCTCACCTGACTTTCTGACAACTCAGTCACTCTCAGTCATTGAGAGCCAGTGTGGTGTAGTGGTTAAGAGCGGTAGTCACGTAATCTGGGTAACCGGGTTCGCGTCTCCGCTCCTCCACATGCAGCTGCTGGGTGACCTTGGGCCAGTCACACTTCTCTGAAGTTTCTCAGCTTCACTCACCTCACAGAGTGTTTGTTGTGGGGGAGGAAGGGAAAGGAGATTGTTAGCCGCTTTGAGACTCCTTAAAGGGAGTGAAAGGCGGGATATCAAATCCAAACTCTTCTTCTTCTTCTTCTTCTGACTGGGAGGCAGAGGGCAGAAGGTTGGTGCAGTGCGAAGGCAATCCAGCTCTCCTGCTGATGTGTTTGCACCATGCAGCTTTACCTGCCATTGGGTTTCCATCTCCTTCCCAGTAAAAACAATGACTCACCTGTGTCAGGAGGTCACACAAACACCATTGCCCCAATACACCTCCACTACTGACCATAACTCAGCAATAGAGCATACTTTCCATGTTGAATGCTTCCTGTTCAATCCTTGGCAATTCCAATGAAGAGGAGTGCAGGTTGCAAAATTGCGTGAGACCTCTGGTTAAGACCTTGCAGAGCTGCTTCCAATCTGGGGAGATAGCACTCAGCCGGTCTGCCTGGACCCTTCTCAGCTTGCATGAAGGGACAACTTGGATACCCAAAAGAATTGCAGGACCCTGCATTGATCCCCACGCAAGTTGCAATACTGGATGATCAGAGTTCTAAACCCCAAAGCATAGCTGTCAACGTTTCCCTTTTTTTAAGGGAAATCCCCTCATTCTGAATAGGATTCCTTGCAAGAAAAGGGAAAAGTTGAGAGCTATGCCCCAAAGTGATCTGACACATATAGGTTCCCTGCTTCGTATGATACTAGTGGAGAGTGAGTGGTGCTACCTGGGATTTTTTAGAAACCAAAAATATGCATTTTTTTAAATGGATAGTGTAATTGGCAAGTTTGAACCTGTCACACCAAAAATCAGGTGAAGTCACACAAAAGCCACATTTTGGTCCACTATCTTGATTCAAAATGGCACCCAGCACCCAATCAATAATCAATGAAGGCTGCCACCCAACCTTGGGAACCCTTGTACTGAGTTTGCTGGCAATATGTTAACAGGTGACCCAACCTATGCTGAAAAATGGGCAAAGTTATGTGACAGTCATATTCCGTTCCAGCATCTTGAGTCAAAATGGCACCCGGTGTGCGAAGATTGACAAAGGCTGCCGCCTCCACCTTGGGAAACCTCATGATGAGTCTGGCAACAATATCCTGAGAGGTGAACAAACTTATGGCAAAAAAATGGAAGTAGTGCCAGACTAGGACCCAAAATAAAGGTAAAGGGATCCTGACCATTAGGGGCAGTTGTGACCAACTCTGGGGTTGCAGCGCTCATCTTGCTTTATAGGCTGAGGGAGCCGGCGTACAGCTTCCGGGTCATGTGGCCAGCATGACTAAGCCACTTCTGGCGAACCAGAGCAGCGCACGGAAACGCCGTTTACCTTCCTGCCAGAGCAGTACCTATTTATCTACTTGCACTCTGATGTGCTTTCGAGCTGCTAGGCTGGCAGGAGCAGGGACCGAGCAACGGGAGCTCACCCCGTCGCGGGGATTCAAACCACCGACCTTCTGATCGGCAAGTCCTAGGCTCTGCGGTTTAACCCACAATGCCACCTGCATCCCTTAGGACCCAAAATACGAGGGTTCAAATCCCCACTAAGTAAAGAAGCTTGCAGGACGACATTGAGCCAGTCACACACATTCAGCCTACCTTGAAGGGTTGATAAGAGGATAAACTGGAAGGATAGAACCAAGTATGAGACTCTGAGCTCCTTAGAAGAAAGGCAGCGCTAAATGGAATGAATGCATTATTATCCCTGGAAAATAGTTTGATATAATTCAAGACAATGGGATTCCAGTTATACTAATCTCCTGCCTTACAAAGATCTTGTGCATCTTTCTGCTGTGACTCATGTGACAGATTTGTTTTCTTTTATTGTTCGTGCTTTCGTGGAAACACTGAAAATACAGACAAGAGAAGGTATAGCTTTTGTTTTATTTTTTTTATAGGATTGTCACGCAATATCAAAATACTCTGCTGGTTTGAGTGTGATCTGATAAACCTCTTTTACATTGAAGAAAAGACCATTTAAAAACCAGGACCCTTCATCAATCACAGTCTAGAAAAACAACAACGGAAAACCTCGTACAGATTTTTTTAAAAACCGATTAACACAGATGATTCCAAGATATTCTAAACACTCCTGTAAGTACAAGGCTAAGACACAGCAGTGCACTCTGGTTAGACACTGTGGGCAGAGAGCAAAGAGGTCAGTATCGCACGTGTATGCACACAAATCTTCAGGAGCGTGTTCAGCAGTTTCCCCGTGTGGGTACGTCAACTGCTTGTTTTTAAGAGTAGCTTGGGAAAGCTGAAGAGGCAACAGACGAGAGGCCTTGGGTGCATGCCTGAGAATTGTGTCTAATGTCCTGGTTATGTTCAATACAGAGCTGTTATACTAGACAAATAGCTGTGTTATCTTAGCGATAACTGAGCAAAACTAGCTTTTAGTGGGTATAAAGGCTGCGTCTGATGAGAGCTTCTCTTGCAAAGCTTCCCTGCGAGTTTATTAGTGTTGTCCTCAATGAAAATGCACATTATTATATATTTAATAACAATATAATGTAGCGAACACATAACAAACTTTGAGTCTTTTCTCCATATATTTTGATTTTCAAAAACCTGCATGCAGTGAAGATGGACGATGCAGATTATTAAATGAATTGTTCTATATTTCTTTAGTGTAGCTGGAATACTGACTGATATGACATGCTTTTTTAAAAAATACCCCTTCCCCTCCTAGTGAATATCTATTTATGACAATATATTGTATTAATTTATAAGCTTGGGGGTTGGGGAGGAAAAAAAGAGAGAAAATCCACATTACAGTTGCAACTATTATGGATCTTTAGATTCAAATGTAGTTCTCAAGGAGTAGTTCTGGGCTGTTCAATGCTATGTCTCTGCTTTTCAGTAGTAAGAATTTTATCTGATTAGCCATAGGCCATAAGGCAGATAAAAGAAGCTGAGAGTTAAGCCACAAATTTGGCTCTCTATTTGTATTAAATACAGAACCACGCATGGTAATGTGATTTTCCTTGTTTAACTGCAAAAAGCACACAAACTCATTTGATGTAACAACATTCTTCCTGTGGCTAAACTCAAGACAGATTTTTTTTCCAAATAGATCTTTATACAGAGGACCCTGGGTGACGCAGTGAACAATGTCCTCTACAGCTATTCTACAAAATGCACAGGAACATTCTTCTAACGTTAATTTATTATTGGGGGCCATTCTGAAAGGCAGAGGACATAACACTGAACCTGCAAGCCATCATCCAGGATAAGCTATTCTATTTCCCATCTTCCTCTGGCTTTCCATCCCCTTCTCTCCCCCGCCCCCAGTAAGTCAGTAAGTCTAGGGCTAACAGACCACCTTCAGTCCTAGCTGTGCTGTTTTGGTCCCCACCTCCAGGTTTTCCATCTTTCTGCAACCCTTGGAGATCTCTTAAGCCTGCTGATACCTCCTCTCTTGAGCTCGGCTGGCGCCATTTTGGCAACATACGTTAAAGGCACTCGCCTCTGAACTCTGGAAATAAAGAGGTGACGATGAAGCGAAATTCTGAAACAATGAAGGGCAGAAAAAACTTCCGACAACAAGCACAACCCCACTATATGAAAGGGTGCAACAACAAAGCATTAAGGTAATTCAAGGCACTCCATAATTGTTTTAAAAGAAGTAGATAGGGAGGAGCAATGGACAGAAACCAAAGATGATGTATCATGAGATTAGTTCATTGTGCTTGCTTCTAACAACAGGTGCTGTGCAAAGCCCACTGGGAGGCAGGAGGAAATGAAATGCAAGGCTAATCTCTCCTCCTGCCACTTCTGTGGAATGTGTTAAGTGGCCCAACTCTGAGCCACATTTTCATCAAAAATCTAGTATAACAGGAGTGCACTGAAGGTGTCTTTCGCCTTCCTACCAGGTAACAATTCACCCTCTTCATAAACCTCCCCTGTTTGGTACTTCTTTTATTTCGATTTCATATTATTACAGCAGTTTACACTATTCCTTCAGTCACCCTCGGAGGAGAGCTGCATACAGAAACAATTGCATCTAACACACATTTTATCAACATCAGTGTGGTGCTCCACAACCATTCTGGCAAAAATCAATGGTTTCTGTCTCCCGTGAACCTGAGATTGGCTCGGTTTTTTATCTCTTCTGGACACAGATTCATACCAGCGTAGCTAAACCACTGTCTCTCAGGATAAGAGCACCCCTTTCTTCTTCCCACAAAGTAGCCAATTTCCTTTCCCTTCCAAAGTATTTAAACAGCATTTCCTTCAGGCTCACATCACAAGTGGAGCATTTTGTAAGTGTGAGAGAACGCATCTTGGGCTGGAGCTACACATTCAGTGGTACACAGTGTGAGTGTGTGTGTCTCTGTCGCCACGTTACCCTTGCAAAGCAGCAGAGAAGATGACCCAGAAGAGAGCAATGGGCAATGACTGTTGCTTCCAGCCCCTTGCAATCCCCTCTCCTCTTGCCAGCTGCTTTTCCCCAGGAAAAGCAGTCTGGGGAGAAGAGACTGCAGAGGAAGAATAGTGCTTCAGCAAAGGGTTAGGCTCCTGAACCTCGTCCGTATCTTCTCGACTGCAAATTACTTCCTGTCCTGCCACTTTGCAGGGGAATATGCAGCGTCAACGAGGGTTCTCAGATCCCACTTCTGCCCAATATGTGAGATGGCAAAGTTTTGGTCTTGGTTAGTGAGGCTGAATGCGGACATGCTCTTCTCTAGTCAAAAGGCACTCTACAGTTATGATAGTGGCCTTGTTCAAGTTATTCCTCTGCTCAACATCGAAATTCCTGGTGCGCCCCATCAAATGCTGCGGCCATTGGTCAAACGAGAGAGGAACTGGGGAACCCTCCACCCCAGTGGCTAGGAATACTTGGAATAAAACCGAACAATGATCAGAGCACAATACCACACTCAGGTGTCAAGAAGAAGAAATACACTGTGCTACATCTACCACAGATGGCACAAGAGCTTGTGCTTAACATGTGTCTTTTAAAGAGAACACGGTCTGGCACTATCAACTTCAACTGGTCTTCAATAAAGTGGCTTTTAAAAAGACCCAAAAACCTTGCAGATAGAAAAACAGATAGGAAAAAAAAACCCTCTCCAGAAATAGGTAGTCCCTTGCTCACCAACGTAGAGCAAAGTCAAACAAAATATTTTGTTCTCTGTTTGAGTGGCCCTGGGCCTCCCTGGGTTTGCACATTTGCAGGGAAAGGTGCAAACTTATCACCACAGATACAATAGGACACTTTTATTTTAATTGAGATGCCAGGGGGTCAGAGAGTCCCACTTCAGTCATGGGAATAGCAGCTCACTGTTACCTAGGAGTTGTAACTAGCAGCTGAACAACCTAATCCACTTATGGGATTTTACTTACAAACTGATTTAAACTTCTTTTAAAAGCACTTGGTATAGCGCTGCTCGGAGCGTATCACTTCAGGCTGCAAGCCCTGAATACTCCCTGGCATTTTAAAAAAGAACAACTCTTGGACATAAAGCTAGCATGTCAGGGAGAAGTCTGCGCTAGAACTCTTCTCACTTTTGGGTGGTTCTAGACTGTTCAGGTAACTGCTAACACTGGGTGGGATTTAAGCAAGCCGTCTCCCTGCCACCACCTGTATTCCAAAGTGGTACAGTCCAGGGAATACTGT
Organism: Podarcis liolepis; assembly: GCF_965112155.1. Lineage (NCBI taxonomy): Eukaryota > Metazoa > Chordata > Lepidosauria > Squamata > Lacertidae > Podarcis > Podarcis liolepis. The sequence continues at coordinate 14,059,994 of NC_139562.1, forward strand.
GTCCTGTGCTTTTGCTGAATGTTTTAGGCGGTGATAAGACCAGAAAGGGGAGAGATACAGGGCATATTTCTAGGTGTTTATCAAATCACCAGTTAGAGGTAGGCTCTGTTAAAAAAGTGGCAGAGTTTAAAAGTTTTCCAAAATTTCACCCTTACCCTTTATAGGAAAATATACATATACATATATATATATACTTATTAGGCTGCAGTCCTATGTACACTTACCAGGTATAGGATTGCAGAGTTTAGTTTCCAAAGCACTGCATTAGTGCAATAGTTCTCTGTACTATTTTATTGGCTATCTTACCTGCACCATTCAATTGCTGCCCTGTGAAACTATGCTAATGTTAACTCAACAGATAACCGGACGGTATAATTTGAGCATCCCTAACACCGTAATAAGTAACCGATTTGGCAAGAGATGTCCTAAAGCTAACTCAGGGAGGGGTGAGAAAGGAGGGGGGAAATCTCATTTTTCAGATGGAAAATTCATTGTGGGGTGCAGGAAAAAAAGCAACCAAAGCTATTAGGGACACCACTACGAGGCAGTTTGCTGCAGACTCGGTGCTGCTAGCTACATGATTTCATCCTCACTGTCTCATATTGTTTTCCCATTTAATCCTCACTGAAAGTTTGCATGGGAAATCTGCATGGGAAAAGCCCAATGAAAACGGTAAATGTGCATTGCGTTTGGATCAGGGTGAGCGGTGAAATGGAAGGGCATTTTAATGAGGATGTCCACATTTCGGTGGAAGCATCCAAATTTCAGAGCTGTGAACATGCGGACAGTACTGGAGAGATGCAGGAGAAGGAGAAGCAGAGAGGGGTATAAAATGAGAGGAAGGGGTGGTGCAAAAACAGAAGGTGAACCATTTCTCTTTCAGTCTCCTGCATCTCCCAGCTCTAAAAGGCCCGTTAGATGTTAGAGATGATGGCAGCATGGTCTCGATCAGGATGGTCGAAAGCAGACCGGGATCTACAAGTGTTTCTGTCTCCCAATTGTTCTAAGAGAGGCAGGAACCAAATGGCTTTGCATTCTAAACTAGAATCCCCGACCTGATCAGATTTGGCTCATGGGGTACAGAAGATGGTGAGTTGCTGAGCCACCATTGTGCATCTGCCCCTACGTTGCAACGACCTCTGGTCAGTGGACCTTGCGGTTCAAGTTTGGAGACTTTCCAACATCTCAGGATGCTTGAGACAGCATCGTGTTGGCTCTTCCAGTTGACTAAGGCTGTAGTCAGATGAGCAGCTTCCCTCTTCAACTTGTCTGGCATTGGCAGTGTTACAGGTGAGGAGGGGAGCCAGATGGTGGAATGAATTATGGGACTCCGCAGCCACTTGCTTCCAGGGACAAGCTGTTGCAGAAACTACACAGAACTGGAACGCCCAAAGGGATTTTAATGTTTGTTGGGCTGTGTGATAGCCACATTATCTGGTAACTGGCTCAAAATTGTAATGGATAGGGAAGCTATTGCGCAGTGGAACCTTGCTCCACCCAACAGTTTAGTTCCACACAATACTTCACAGAGATGGCCCAAGACATTTTGCTGCCTGAGGTGAAGGGCAAGATCCTGCCCGCCTTCCCTTGCAGACAAACTGTCAGCTGAATGTGACTTCCCTACTAGTAAGGAAACTGCACACAGAGACAATAGGCTAGCTTAGCAGGCACAGCTCTGCCCTCTTTGCCAGCACCTGCAGCTTGAGGCAGCTGCCTCAAGGTGCCTAACGGTAGGGCCGGTGTCGATGACTGTGGAAATCACTTTCAGTGAGGGAGAAAAAAAGAGGTCATCTGAATCCACTCAAGGTATGGTGTCATTGGGCACCAAAGGAAAATCTGATCCTATTCTTTCTTAGAAGGATCCACAGCTATGAGGCATGGCTTTGGTGACCAACACAAAGAAGTAGGAAACATACTAAAGGAGATCCCACTGAGTCCAGGGGAAATGTTTCACAACACCCCACCCCCCAAATGAAGGCAATATACATCTCTATCTTGAAGATCAATGTTGTGATCTTCCAAGGCTGGAAACAAAGAGAAGACTCCAGAGACAACAAAGGCTTTCTCTGAGTAATTTGGCAATTGGGTTGCATGGAACAGCCTAGTCTGTGCTTTAGAAGTTAAGTAAAGTTGTATTTGGCTTGCACTGAAGAGCAGTTGAAGAACATTTTTGCTTTAAAAACACACCTGTCGACTGTACCAGGGACACAAGCAAAACAAAGCAAACCGTTGGGGGGGGGGGGAAGTGTCTATTGCTTACACTAGCACCTCTACCAGAAGACAGGTTTCTACTCTAGAGGCAAAAAATCACAGTAGAAAAATCAAAAACAGTTTGTGTTCACACTCCCTGTCACGTGGAAATAATCACCCTCCCAGCCCAGGGACAAAGTGATAAACACACAGACTACTCTACACGGAGCTACGGTAAAACTGGTCATCGCTCAGGTGGTACTTCAGCCTGCCTTGTGATGTGGACCGAAGGTCTGGGCCTTCGCCGCTCTTCCCCGCTCACGACACGATGACGGCCCACTCGCTGTCTTCCCTTCCGTACTGAAACAGAAGCAAGGAGAGTTATAAGCATCAGCACGGCACAAGGGTTAAGTAGAGAGGGTCCCCAAACAGCAGGAAAACCACAGCCAATGGGACACATCAGTAGCGTTAAGAGGCAATGAAGGTAATTAATACAACATGATTCAACAATGGCACATAAGGAACACGTGAAACAGACTCATGTTAAGCACACAGAACAGATTCACAGCGCGGCCAAGCTCCTAACAACCACCACTACTAAATAGACTGAAAATGCAAAATATAAATACTGTATTTTTTGCTCTATAAGACTCACTTTTTCCCTCCTAAAAAGTAAGGGGAAATGTGTGTGCGTCTTATGGAGCGAATGCAGGCTGCGCAGCTATCCCAGAAGCCAGAACAGCAAGAGGGATCTCTGCTTTCACTGCGCAGAGATCCCTCTTGCTGTTCTGGCTTCTGAGATTCAGAATATTTTTTTTTCTTGTTTTCCTCCTCCAAAAACTTGGTGCGTCTTGTGGTCTGGTGCGTCTTATAGAGCAAAAAAATACGGTAAATTGTGGAACTGAATCTAAGAATAACATATGGTGGAGTTGTTGAGCTCTCTGGATTTTATCTTGTTTCGTTGCTTCATGGGAGCAACAACAACATGGAAATGATGGTTGGTAGTTGAGCGTAACCCTCTGGGCTGCTTACGTGCCTCTTTTAAAAAAACACCACCACCACACATACGTTGTGTGATGCGAATGGTCAAGAGGAACTCAACCAGCAGGACTTGTCCAAATGGCGTTTGTTCTTCCACAGAAGCTCTTGACACAGAAGTCAAAGTTAAGACGCAGAATGGGGATGCTGCTTGTATAGCCAGGTTCAAATACCCACCAGTGCATGGCTTGTATCCTGGAAACTGACATTAGATGATCTTAAAACTCTGGGCATGGGTGGCTGTTGAAGGCGTTCGGGGTGGCGGCGATTGTAGAAGCTCTCTGCCAGCCAGCTTGTTGCCTGGTTGAGCTCAGGGAGGAAAATACCACCCCTCCAAAGAAAAAATTGTGTTTGCAAGCACCAGGCGCTTAGAACACTGTTTGGGTTTTTGCTTGCGTGTTCACTATCATGTTTAAATATGGCCCTAATCTTGAAACAGAGACAAGGAACCTATCCCCCCCCCGAGGTTGTTAAGACTCCAGCTCCAAACAGCCCCAGTGGACAGTGATCACAGCAGGAAGTGACCTCTCCAGAACATGGAAGGACTCTTTTCTTATTTATTTTTTGGTTGAGATCTCCTGGGTGACACAGATGCCATTAGGCAGTTGAATGCGCCTGCATACTCCGTCTGTTTCCCTCCCAGCGGCCCACCCCTTCTGCACAGCCCCGGGCACTGACAACCCATGCTACGTCACTGACCTCAAAAGACCATACCATTTCAGAAAAGGGGTGTGGGGGGGGCAGAGGGCGAGGAGAGAACACTTTATTTGAAAGAATGTTTATATCAAAATCTTTCTGCACACGGAGAGCTGTCACTCCCCGTGCACGGAAAGCGATCGCGTCAGGAAAGAGACCTCCTGCCATGCCATCTCTCTCACATGGTAGTTTCCCACATGTGGATGATGAATGAGCCCTTAAAACGAAGAATCTTCCCAAATACACATTCTGAGATGGTGTATTTGTGCAAGAAGACTGCACCCCGTTGCAAACAGCATATCTGAATCCGCTCCATGGATATTGCTGGACTAACTTCCACATATTGCAACTGGGATGTTAGACATGAAAGGAACTACTCAGCCATCCCTCCCTTCCATTGTTGATGTAGAAAATAAACGCGACTCTTACTTGGATATCACTCAGCTGGTTCAAGAAACGAGTAGCTAGTTGAGGTCCGTTTTCCATGGTTGGAATGTGCAAATGCTAAGGGGGAAAGACAGACTTGTGAGTAGACGCTGGCCGACGCATGCACGTGATCCGTCCTCTCCTGCTGATATAAGGGGGAGGGTGCAGCTGGGGGAGGCACAGAGAGGCTCAACGTATGACTTGCAGCAGTTGGCTTTGAAGGCAGGAGGACTCTGCTGGAGTGTGTACCAAACACACAAACCATCCCTGAAGAGGGAACCGATTGCAAGGCACGTGGGGAATTTATTGGTAAGAGAAGGGAAGTTAACTCCATAAACAAGAGGACATAATTGTGAGAGGCTTTGCAACTAAAAGGGGATGGATAGTGCCAAGGTTGCAGGTTCGATCCCCTGCATATTCTTGCATTGCAGGGGGTTGGACGAGAAGATGTTCTAAAATGTTCTAAAATCAGAAAACCAAGACAAAACCAAGACCGTCCGGGATGAAGGCAGGAAACGGACTGGGGTTTAGGACAACTAAGCCATGCCTGTCGCAAATTCTTTGCAGCGCTTTAGCAGAAATGCTCAGAGTTTCAGGTTCTTCAGTGCAGTACAGTGGTACCTCGGGTTACATACACTTCAGGTTACAGACTCCGCTAACCCAGAAATAGTACCTCGGGTTAAGAACTTTGCTTCAGGATGAGAACAGTGTGAGGCCCCATTAGCTAAAGTGGTGCTTCAGGTTAAGAACAGTTTCAGGTTAAGGACGGACTTCCAGAACAAATTAAGTACTTAACCCGAGGTACCACTGTATATTTATTTTGAGCTATATATACAAATATCTACAGGCTATAATACACGAGCAGTTCATACAGTCAAACAGAGTACCTGGCTGCACCTTAAAGCAAATAGGAAGATCTCTAACTCTCTCTCTGTGACCACACTCCTCTACACCACCCCTTATTGCTGGACAGGTTTCCCTTTTAAACCGATGACAGCCAATCAACTGACAGCACATTACTGCTGAGTCTTTCTGACCCAGAACTTCCATAGAAAGTATTGCAGTTGCATCAGCTAGCAAACTCAAGCCTGCAGACTTACTATCTCACACTGCATTCTGTGACTCCGACAATGCCTACTTCCTTGACTTGAAGGTGCATTTCCTGCCTTTGGACACCAGGTGGAGCCACAGCCCACGCAAAGGGCTGTACTCCAGGGAGAATTTTTTCGGACAGCAAGAGATTTATTTATACGTCTATCACATTTATATGCCACCTTTCTTCCAAGGTGCCCAAGGAGGTTTGTTCGTTTATTTATTTAAATTATCAACACAAGCAAAAGGTACAAAAAGGTAATCTCGAGTCTTAAGAAGCTGAGGACACCAGCTCACTGGCATGGGACGACTTCGAAAACAGCCCTAGGGCTGACTTCCTGATAACCCTCAAAATAAAAAAATTCCTTCCAGTAGCACCTTAAAGACCAACTAAGTTAGTTCTTGGTATGAGCTTTCGTGTGCATGCACACTTCTTCAGATACACTGAAACAGAAGTTGCCAGATCCTTCTATATAGTGAGAAGGTGGGGAGGGGTATTACTCAGAAGGGTGGTGGGAATGGGAGATTGGCAGATAGCTGAGATGAGCCTGTTGACGACTCTTAACGAGTAATACCCCTCCCCACCTTCTCACTATATAGAAGGATCTGGCAACTTCTGTTTCAGTGTATCTGAAGAAGTGTGCATGCACACGAAAGCTCATACCAAGAACTAACTTAGTTGGTCTTTAAGGTGCTACTGGAAGGAATTTTTTTATTTTGACTATGGCAGACCAACACGGCTACCTATCTGTAACTGATAACCCTCAGCGCAACATGTGTCAAAAGTTACGTAACTTTGCCACAGCAAGACGAAGAGCGTTGTTTTTGGCAGAAGATGAACTGCAGCAGTGTGGAAGCAGTGTTGCGTGCCACATGTAGAGCATAGCTGTCAACGTTTCCCTTTTTAAAAGAGAAATTCCCTTATTCCGAATAGGATTCCTCGCAAGAAAAGGGAAAAGTTGACAGCTATGCATGTAGGGGGCGGAACAGATCATGGGATCATAAGATTGTAGAGTTGAAAGGGACCATGAGGGTGATCTAGTCCAATGCGGGAATCGTAAATGATGCCTTCTTAACATCCCTACTGGTCAGCGAGATTCTAAGTTAGGAATCAGGGCCTCCCATCTGAGCTGTTAACAATGTTTTACTAAAGTTCTTCCAAAGTTCCATAAGGAAGCCGGTTTGAGAGCTAGATGGTGAAAAGTAAAATATAAGACCAACTACAATTCCTTGGGAAATCCCTGATGCATGGTCAACAAGCCTGCTTTGCGAAGCTGAAAAAGAGAACGCTCGCCCTCACCTCGCCAAGGTATAATATTGTAGAAATGGGGCACACGACGCAAGCCGTCCCAGCTCCAAACATCTCCTTCACTCGATTTTCCTTCAAAGCACCTATCAGGTCGCTCATGGTGACGTATCGCTCTGACACCTTGAATTCTCCCTGTGACAAGGTCGAATGGGGAGGAGCCAAAGAAAGCATTATTAAATTACGAAGATCCATTTCCTTTGCTGAAAAAGCGGATAGCTGACTTATAGAAACACGGCACAGTGCTTCCAAATGGACGCTTAATGAGGGTTATTTATAGAGAAAGGCTCCAAAATGCACCTGTTGGAAATTCCACAGGTACCCCTAATTAATTCCTTATCAAGATGAGAAAGCACCCATGAAATCTTTACAGGCCAGCTCGATAGGGATTGTGCTGTTGTAGCGTTTGGTTGCTCGCTGGAAGCAAGAGAGCAATGCAGTCTCCCTTCTGCTCACCAAACGGATCACAGCTTATAGCTTGAGCAGCAGCTCGGAAGATGTTCCCTGAGTTTGCAGAACGGCTCAGAACAGAGGTCACCACATTTGCAAACTGGGGGGGGGAAGTGCTGCAGGTACCACGAACATGCTGCAATTGCACACACACACACACTCACCGATTCCCCTCTTTGCCTCTGGAAGCCAGACTTGAAAAAAAGTCTATTTGCTCCCCACCCCACCCAAAGCCTAAAGCAGGGGGTGATCTTCCTGGAAATCATAACTGGGGAGGCAGGAGTTAATCTTCCCAAGCATGATTTCAGTGCTGGAGGCTTGGGGGAATGGGAGCCTGGCCTAAGAGACTGACAACTACTACTAGCCACTATTTTGTGGCTTAGGGCCCTCGTATTTATGGGACCGCCTCTCCTGGTATGCCCCGCACAGGACCTTAAGGTCCATGAATAATCATAGTTTTGAGGTCCCGGGCCCTAAGGAAATCAGATTATCCTCCACCAGGGCCAGGGCCTTCTCAGTGATGGCTCCGACCTGGTGGAATGCTCTGTCTCATGAGACCGGGGCCCTGCAGGATTTAACTTCCTTCCGCAGGGCCTGTAAGACAGAGCTATTTCGCCTGGCTTTTAATTTGAACTTAGCCTGATCTTTTATTCCCCTTCCTACCCTCCCCCTCCCCTTTTATGAAGATTACCCGCTCTGGGATCCCACAGCTAATTCTCCTCTGGTCTCCTCACTGGCCCATATAGGACTAATTTAGCTAGGCAGCCCTGGTGATCATCTAATGTTTATTGGATGGATTTCCCCCCTAAATTGATTTTTGAATTCTGCATTTATTGTTATTCACGTTTTATACTGTATTTTATGCTGTTTTTTGTTGCATCAATTAAGTGTTTTAAATTTGTTGTTAGCCGCTCTGAGCCTGGTTTTCTGAACCGGGAAGGGCGAGGTATAAATAAATTTATTATTATTATTATTATTATTATTATTATTATTATTATGATGATGATGATTATGATTATGATTATGATTTTTATTTTTATTATTAGATAGATGTCAAAACCTGGAAGCAAAAGACACAGCAGACACCTACCCACTTGCTCGCCAAATCCAAAATGCTCTGTCTTGTCACGCCAGGAAGAATGATGCCGTCTAGGGGTGGGGTCGCCAGCTCCTCTTCTGTCAATACAAAACACAGTAGATCAGCATTGAAACAAACAAGTGCCCAAGCATGACTGGATAGCTCAGTTAGTTAGAGCGTGGTGCTAATACCGTATTTTGCGCCCCATAGGACGCTCCAGCCCATATGACGCACCTAGTTTCTTGGGGGGGGGGGAAATAAAGAAAAAAAAATTATTTATTTTATTTTCCCCCCAGGTGCGGGGCTGGAAGAACCAGGTCGGGGAACAGTGGGAAGGCACGCTCTGCCTCCCCGCTGTCCCCCGAGCTTCTGGGGCTGGCAATGGGGAGAAGTGCGCTGATCCCGGGACGGCAGGCAGCTCTGCGCCGCCATCCGGAGCGGGGCGGGACTTAGCGCCCGGCTCCCGATGGCTGCGCAGAGCTGTGCTGAGCCGGGGACTGCAGGCAGCTCTGCGCAACCCTCGGAGCCGGTCTCCTGAGGGTTGCGCAGAGCTTCCTGAAGCCTGGAGAGCGAGAGGGGTCGGTGCGCACCGACCCCTCTCGCTCTCCAGGCTTCAGCGAAAGCCTGCATTCGCCCCATAGGACGCACCCAAATTTCCCCTTCATTTTTGGAGGGGAAAAGGTGCATCCTATAGGGCGAAAAATACGGTAATTCCAAGATTACAGGTTCAATCCCTGTCTGGGACAGCTGTGTATTCCTGTGTTGCAGAGGGTTAGGCTAGATCTTCAGGGTCCTTTCCAACTCTATACTGAGGTGTGTGTTGCTGTTTTTTAATAAATGACAATGGAAAAAGACATTGGGAAGGAGGAAACATTTTGACTTCTGGCATGGATGGGTGATACCATGAAATCCTTGGTTTGTCAAGCAGAATCTGACCCCAATCCACCTTTCTCCTAGATTTCTGAGGATTTATTATTGCTGTTTAATAAATTTGTATACCACAACTTCACCCGCAGATCTCAAGGTGGTTCATAACATAAAATACAAGACAAAAACACAATAGAAACAAGAATAGAAACACACATAAACCAATACCCCCCTCCAAAAAAACCCCAGTTCAGATCCATGGGGTGATTCCTTACAGTTAAACATAAATGACCATCTTACATACACTTGGCTCAGTCCCCTTTAAGCCCACCCCCCTTTGTCCAAGAGAACATGTAGCAGTGGGGGAGAACCTCAGGCCTAGGGCCCAAATATGCCCCCAGCTCCTTTGTCTGACCCTTGAGACTGTTCCCAGCCCTGCCCCTCAGTGGCCTGGCTTCACTTCCTTCTTTGGCGTTTTCACCTGGCTGGAATTGGTCCCTGGACTGTGATGTCATCTGCTTGTCTGGATGGAGTACAGAGAGAGGTCATATGCCGGGTGTAGAAACTAAGGACTCAGCTACGTTAGTAAAGAATCAGAGATTTGAATACGCTATGAACATGCAACACCAGATGGCGCCAGAGAGCAGGGAATTTTTAAACGCGATTTTCCATAGAGGTTTTTTCTTTTGCAATAATGATCTGATTACAGTGGTACCTCAGGTTACAGACACTTCAGTTACAGACACTTCAGGTTACAGACTCTGCTAACCTGGAAGTAGTACCTCAGGTTAAGAACTTTACCTCAGGATGAGAACAGAAATTGCGTGGCAGTGGTGCGGCGGCAGCGGGAGGCCCCATTAGCTAAAGTGGTGCTTCAGGTTAAGAACAGTTTCAGGTTAAGAACGGACCTCCGTGGTACCCGAGGTACCACTGTACTGACTTATATGTAGTGCTTTCCCCTCTGTTTACATTCACCCCAGAATACTGTACAGAGATAGCATTCTTATTCATTGCTTAGCCCAATTCTGCCTAAGGCCCTGCTGGCCACTGCTATGTGGCCCCTTGGAGGCTGCCTTGAAAGCAATGTGGCCCTCTGGCTGAAAGAGGTCCGGTCCAGTATATACGTGACCAAGTTGGAACCATGTGGTTGAGGATGGTCACGAGGTCACTGAAACAAGTGAAGACAGCAATTCCCCAGCTGCTGCGACAGACTAATACAAATTCTAGTTTCTGTAAGTGGCGCCTTCAAGTCACAAGCCCCTGAGTGCTCCCACAGCTTGGAGGCGTGGGAAGCTTCTCACACTGACAACTTTGGCAATTTTGCCAACCCCCAGAGAGGCTGGGAGATTGCTGTCGTTGGCATCTGTCTGTCTCGAGAGACAATGGAGGAGTGTGTCTTTGGGGGTGAAGTCAAACTGTTGGAAGGTTATAGGGCCTGCTGTGGCTGTACAGACCGATATGGGAGAGACATGTTTTGTTGCAGCTGGGGCAGAGGAAGGCGTCCGGTTGTGCTGCTTCAAGTGCCCCATGGCGTTACTTCTCTCTGCGCTCCTCCCAGCGGCCATTTCTCCTCTGCTCACTGCTATAGATACAGGACCTGTCTGTCTGTCTCCAGTCACTGCAGTCCTCTGAAAGGGATTCCTTGATGTTGCTGGCCTTCATGTCGTTTTTGCACACATCTTTGTAAAACCGAGTTGGTCTGCCAACGGGCCTGGTGCCTGAAGCCAGCTCCCCATAGAGAAGCCTTTCTCAACCTGTGGTTCCCCAGATGTTGGGACTAATAATAATAATAATTTATTATTTATACCCCGCCCATCTGGCTGGGTTTCCCCAGTCACCCTGGGCGGCTTCCAATAAAACACTAAAATACAATAACCTATTAAACATTAAAAGCTTCCCTAAACAGGGCTGCCTTCAGATGTCTTCTAAAAGTCTGGTAGTACAACCATATTGTAAGAACTAGATAAGAACACTCACTTCTGGGTTTGCAGCACTCGGGAGCCAAGCCGTTCGAGTACCAAGGCACCACTGTATATCATTTGAATCACCTCCATTATAGCTTTGTGGTTAAAAATTATATTTTGTATTTCTTTTCTATGCTTTTGATATATTTTTTTTCTGTTTACTGCCATTGCTATCCTTGAGCCTGAAAACATTTTTTTTTTTTAAATGCACACACATCTCTTCATACTCTATCCAAACAAGCAATCTTTGATTTTTTTACTTGCCTATCACCAGCAGGTGCCAGGGAAGATTACAGCAAATTAAAATTGAGAATAAAAATGGTTAAAAACACATTACAATCAAATGAATAGGGTGGGTCCTGAAAAGACACACATCACACGTCAAAGTCCAGGTTAAATTATCAACCTAAACCCTGACCTTAACCCTAAGGACACACTCCAGTCAGACAACAACACTTGAGGATGGAATGGAGCAGAGAAATGGAGGGCTGTGGCTGTCAGGAGCTCGTCCTACACTCGAGTAGGAACCTCGAGGGAACATGCCCGACTAGCATGTTCCCTCCCTCCTGGCCGATCGTTTGACAGCTTCGAAGGCTTTCTTGTGCCCGAACATCACAGTGACCGATGCCAACAGACATCGGCACACTTAGGGATCCGCAGAGTTTTCGCAGCTTGTGTGACAGACCTCAGCAACTCTGCATTTTGGCTAATCTACTTTATTTACATATAAACACACAGAGCACTGCAACATGGCTCCCTCTCTCTCTAGCATCAGACAGCAAAGAGGAAAAACAAAGGACAATAGTCCCACTTCACGGAACACAGTAACACAAACATCCTGTCTCTGTCACTTCTCACTCTGTGGAGTCAAAACACATACCGTCATGTTAAAGACAACAATCCCATGACTGTAATCATGGAGCAGGAATTCTAACAGTGGCTTGGGGAAATGGGTGTGGCCAGAGAAGGGGGTGTGGCCTAGGAAGAATTCCAATAGCCAGACAGTGAGGGCTGGAAAGCCCCATTGGGCCCTGGTCCTTCAGTTCCCAAACTCTTGCCTAAGCACTGTGAAAGTGATCTAGAAAGTGCGCACAATGGAAGTACTTAAAATCTCGGAATAATATTTCGGCAACAGATGCAGCCGCCGCCTGCGGAACACACACAGGGAGTCTCAAGCTCATTTGCTGCTTCCTTCCCCCCTCCTTCTCTGATGTGGCTGCTTTCACTTCCAATTTCCATTAACCGCTTTTAAGTGCTGTCCAAGCCTCAAACCAAATACTAACTATGGATTGTTTGAAGAACCACAAACTATAGTTAAGGTCAGGCACTGCAATTAATGGACCTTAGGCATGCGGAAAGTAATTTCTCACCGTGCTATGGTTTAATAATAATAATAATAATAATAATAATAATTTTTATTTATACCCCACCCTCCCCAGCCAAGGCCAGGCTCAGGGCAGCTAACAAGCAATAATAAAAACAAGTTGAATGAATACAACTTAAAAACAAGATTAAAATACAACATTAAAATATTGAAACAATAAAATATTAAAATGCAGCCTCATCACAGGAGGAGAAAGGAAAAAGGAAAAAGAAAGAGGGGGAGGGAATCAAATTGGCTCCAAACCAATAGCCAGGCGGAACAACTCTGTCTTACAGGCCCTGTGGAAAGAAAGGGCCCTGGTCTCTTGAGGCAGAGCGTTCCACCAGGCCAGGGCCAGTGTTGAAAAAGCCCTGGCTCTGGTTGAAGCCAATCTAACTTCCTTATGGCCCGGGACCACTCGGGTGTTGCTATTTATGGACCTCGAGGCTCTCCGTGGGGCATAACGGGAGAGGCGGTCCCGTAGGTATGAGGGTCCTAGACCATGAAGGGCTTTAAAGGTCAAAACCAGCTCCTTAAATCTGATCCTGTACTCCACCGGGAGCCAGTGCAGCTGGAAAAGCACTGGGTGAATATGCTCCCATGGCAGGGACCCCGTAAGGAGCCTCGCTGCAGCATTCTGCACCCGCTGGAGTTTCTGTGACAGCTTCAAGGGCAGCCCCGCGTAGAGCGAATTACAATAGTCAAGCCTGGAGGTGAGTTTAGTGCTATGTCCAACACGGGCCTTGGTGTACTCCAGGGGTAGGGAACTTGTGGCCTTCCAGGTAATGCTGGACTCCCAGCTCCCATCAGCCCCAGCCAGCATGGCCAATGGTCATGAACGATGGGAGTTATAGTCCAGGAATATCTCAAAGACTATAGGTTTCCTATCTGTGGTGCGTTCTCTCTCTTGAGAAAAAAAGGACCTGGTTATCTTGCCTCCTTTGCTTGATGCCCACACTGAGATCCCCTGCTTTGCCATGCAGCCAAAGCTGCAAACGAGCTTTCAAGGGGCTTGTGCTATTTCGATGCCTCGCCAAGCCAGCTGCCAGAGAGCAGGGAGCCCGTGAACTGTTAAAAACCCCCTTTGATAGGCAAATTCTCACTGACTGAGCAAACCATGCCCACCAGCCTAGCTCTGACTGGAGCAACATCTGCTTCCTTTGGTACCAGCCTGAGAAGGTGGCAATGTGTGTTGGCTGGTCAGCCAAAGAGCGCTCGGTTTCCCTGTGATCTGCAGCCAAACCCGTTCCCCATATGGCTTCGTTTGCTCGTCACTGCTAAAATGTGGGCAGCAGCCGTTCACACTCCACATGTGCTTTGGGGAGCCACTTCCACTTCTGGCAGTACAAACAACTCTGCACTGACGTCCCCGAAAACCTTTATTCAGGCTCAAAGGAAAACGGCACAGGGGAGAATTAAGTATTTTTAACTTATTGTACTTGCTGCGGCTGGTGAGTGCTAATAGGTCAAAGTGTCAGGAGGCCAACAGGATAGAGACGGCTGACCTATACTTACACTGCTGCTCCCCTAAAACATTCCTGAAACTGCACTGACACGGCACTTGAGGCTCAAGGACCAGGCGGCCATTTTATTTGCCACAACGATGCCTGTCAGGGCTGAGGGAAAACATATGGTGTTGGTTAAACACGGCTGGCCACTGTACCTCCATCTTCATTTCGCCAGTACAGGAAGAGATTCATGGTCCCGACTTCCGTAATCTGATGGTCGTCTCCGTACAGCCAGAGAACCTGCTGGCAGCCTAATTCCATGGCTTCCCGCTGGGCATAGATAGAGGAGCCGTAGTTCCTTTTGGAAACAAGAAGGAAATGGCAGGATAGGGTCAGGGCCTTTTTTCAACCAGAATTCACCAGAACTCAGTTCCGGCACCTCTGAGGTGGGCACCACTGCCATCATAAGAGAACAGGGGAGGCCTTTACGCCACAGCAGTTAAGATTAGGTTCGTTAAAGTTGCAGATCGCTTCCCACTAAAAAGTTCTGAAGTGATTTGCAAGCAAGGAAAGAAATACAAAATTACAAAAACTGGTTTGACAATATAATGTACAGTAATCCCACAATTTACGAGGGGGTTATGGTCCGGGAATTGAAGCCAAAATCATATATACTCAAAAGCCACTGGGTTCAATGGCAGGTGTGACTGCTCAAGTCATTTTTCCCAGGACTCCATCCCTTTTTAAATTTTAATCATATTTTTTTGCCATGTTCATAAAGCTGAATGCGCACAAGTTAAATGTGCTTACTGTACTATCATTGCTGCTGCCCCAAATCCCAACAAAATAAACATGTCTTTGCCAGTGCTGAAACAATCACTAGGTTGAGGTCCTTGTTCCCAGAGTAGTTTAAGATTAAATCCGTCTTCCTATACTCAGCCCGGATATTGACAACCTTGTAACTAGAGTGGAGAGGAACCTGGGACCTCTTGCATGCAATGATATGCTCTGCGACCAAGCTATGGCCCCTCTTCTCCTACTTAAACTTAAGAAAATGGAATCTAGGACCTACAGGAATCGCTTCCTCATATCAGATTCACCGTTGCGAATTTCAGGAATGGCCAAGCCACCTTTCCCAGGACAAAAACTTCTTGTGTGCTCTAACAAGCAAGCTGTGCTGGCTAAATCAACAGCTGGGCCATCCTATAGCTCAGTTCTTCTGGCTGGAGCAACAGGCTGCTTGTCAGGCACACTGCCAGCCATGCCTCTGAAGCTATAAAATGCATTCCCGAAATGCCTGCATTTTGCTAGGCGGCCACAGATGCCTTTGCCCTGAGCCAAGGAAGAGAGAGAGAGAGCATTTGCAGCCAGGCTTGTCCCCTCAACTTGGCAGAAGCATGCTGATTCCGATGAAAGCAAAGTGTGTCGTTCCAGGGATGTCGCCAGCTTCCGGGGAACAATGCCGCCAAGCCATTGCACGGCTGCTTCTCAGAGTTCCCGTACCCTGGGACGGGCCGCACAAAGGACGCCTGCCAGCTGCAAGATCAGCTTGTGATTAATGTGAACCGAGAAAATAGGCGGCCCATTTTGAGCCTAGGTCCTACCCGACAAGAACAGAGTTCCCAATTATGGCACAGCACACAAACAGATCCTGAACAGACCAGTCCTGTTGCGACGTGACTCAGATTTGGAGACCCTGTCCTGAACCCCCACCCCCACTTTGACTCGTAGGTTCAGGCTGGCTAGACCAGGTGTTGGGTGAACCACACTAATGAGCTCATTGTGAAATTAATAATAATAAAAATGCACTTATGTTTTCATTTCGTGTATGCAAAGCACTTCACTTTCCAGTAATTCTTACAATGAAAGACGATGTTGTGGTCCTTTTGTTACAGTTAGGAAATATTTTATCTGCCAAAAGAAATGGCTAATATAAGGGATACTAGCAGGATTTTTGTTCTGGGGGCTTGTGGAGAATTAATACATAAGCCAAGGGTGTAGGGAGAAGCCTGTGCCTGGGACTGTGCACTGCTGCCATCTGCAATATTTTCAGAGCAGTTAGGGATGCCTGCAAGGCACAATGACTACGGAAGAAGAAGCCATGGTTCACTGGTATAACCCATGTTTTGCATGCAAAAGGTGTTTGCCCATCTCCAGGAGATCAGATAGCAGGTGATGTGGAGGAGCTCTGCCCAAGCCCTAGGAGAGCCACTGCCCATTAGGGCAGACACTTCAGAGCTAGATGGATGGAACAATAATCTGTCCCTTTGAAAATGCATGCAGATTGGAGCTCCAAAACTGGAGTATACTGTGTCCCAGAGGATTCTGGGACATGTTTTTGATGCACTCTCAGATAAGAAGCATGCTCATCACGTGATTTCCAGCCTAGTCCGTACGTCGTGAACTGAGACTAGCAATGTCCTAGTCCCAACGCTGACATCTCCTCCAACTCTCTGGTGACCAGAGCTGGGAAATATCTCTGCCCAAGAAACACAGAGAGCTGCAACCAGCCGGAATGGACAATGAAGGGCTAGGTGGGCCAATGGCATGAACCCGAATGACCCACCCGCCATTTTGAAAATGAGAATCCAATGCTCTCATGCCTACATGGAATTCAGGAACGGTGAGCATTAGCGTCACATGGGTGTTACTTCATCAGGATGATCTTACCCTCCCAGCTTGCAGTCCCCGGTTCCTCCTTTCCAGGCTCGGACGTATTTTGGATCTGCCCATAAGGCTATGGGGTTGAAGCTGCCGCTCGAAAAGTACGGGCCCACAGGACTCAGTATGACGTAGAGGAGGGCTTTCGACGGCTTCTTGACTCCAAGGGATGGCTGAATAGTGGAAAGAGAGGTGACGTTAAGA
Organism: Podarcis liolepis; assembly: GCF_965112155.1. Lineage (NCBI taxonomy): Eukaryota > Metazoa > Chordata > Lepidosauria > Squamata > Lacertidae > Podarcis > Podarcis liolepis. The sequence goes on from NC_139562.1 coordinate 14,076,777, forward strand.
GCATAAGGAGGGACCTACTGGATCAGACCAGAAGCCCTGTCTCTTCTCAGCAGTGAAACAGAGGATTATGGGAAACCCACCAGCAAACAGCAACAGCATTCTCTTGCATGGGATTCTCTGCAGCAGTTTTTCAGAGGCAAACTGCCCTATACTGGAGGTAGTCCTCTACAACCATCACAACTATAGCAGCCACTGATACCCTTTACTTTCATGAATGTATCAAACTCCCTTTAAAAAATGACACACACACCCCCATGCAAAATTTGGTTCTTCAGTGCCCATTCGGTTGAACGGTGTTCACTTCTAGTTCACTGCGTAATATTTTTTTTAAAAAAAAGACGAGGTTCTGTGATAGCTCCATTGGTAGAGCATGAGACTCTCAATTTCAGGGTAGTGGGTTCGAGCCCCACGTTGGCCAAAATATTCCTGCATTGCAGGGGGTTGGACTAGATGGCACTTGCGGTCCCTTCCAACTCTGTGATTCTAGAGAGCCTGATAGGAATGAAAAGGGCCAAAAATGAAGTAGGATGAGACCCAAGCAATCCCAGATTGATTGATCTCAGGGGTCCTGGATGGCAGGCATGGCTCCCTTAGCTTAAGGTTCTGGATGGCAAAGGTTCCTTGCAGCCGACTTCCAAAGCCATCCTTCCAATAGCAGTTTGATCTGCAGCAATGAGCAAATGACAGTCGAAACTTAGCTCTTTGCCACTGAAGAGGAAGCCACTATTAAAGAAGAAAGGAGCAGGTCAGGCTGGGGAGGGGGAAGAACCAGTTTATAATTGCCTCTGGTTTACATACTACTGCTACATGTTCCATATTGATTTAAAATTGGCTCACCTTCCATACCGATTTGAAATCATATTGATTGTGGAAGGAGGGGATATATTGGTTTGCTTTTGTTCTTATTTTAATTAAGCATTTTGCGTTTTTTATAGTGAAATTTTATGTCGCGAACCGCCCCAAGATCTGCGGGTGCAGGGCAATGTACAAATGCAATAATAAAAATAAATAAATATTAATAATAATAGAGTACTTCCTATGCAGGGACGCAGGTCGTGCTGTGGGTTAAACCACAGAGCCTAGGACTTGCTGATCAGAAGGTTGGCGGTTTGAATCCCCAAGACGGGGTGAGCTCCTGTTTTTCAGTCCCTGCTCCTGCCAACCTAGCAGTTCGAAAGCACATCAAAGTGCAAGTAGATAAATAGGTACCACTCTGGCAGGAAGGTAAACGGCGTTTCTGTGCGCTGCTCTGGTTCGCCAGAAGCGGATTAGTCATGCTGGCCACATGACCCGGAAGCTGTACGCCGGCTCCCTCGGCCAATAAAGCGAGATGAGCGCCGCAACCCCAGAGTCGGTCACGACTGGACCTAATGGTCAGGGGTCCCTTTACCTTACTTCCTATGCAACACAAGGAGACACATATTCTGCAATGCCACACCTGAGCATGCACAACCAAACAGAAGGGAACCTACAGCTCCTTCTGGAGAATATGAATGTTCAAATGAAAAAGAATGGACAAGTTCAAGCTGTGCAATGAAATGAGAAAACACTTCCACTAGGTGGCACTATGGCTATCTCTAAATACAGAAGCTGCAACTTTACAAAAGAGAACATCACACTTGGTCTCGTCTCTTCTCTATGCCGCACACAATGATTTTCCTACAAGAATGGCAGATGAAGCTGATTGATTGTATGGGACTGGCAGAAATGACTAGCAGAATCCGTGACCAGGGAGAAGAGTAGGCAGAAGAAGATTGGAAAAAATTTAAGGACTATTTACAAAAATATTGTAAAATTAAGGAATGTTGAATGATGTTGGATTGAAATTAAGTGGTTTCAAGCTGTAATTATGATAAAATGGTTTTCTTTTTGTAAGCAAGAATTTGAAGTTATAACAATTTAAGATGTTGGAGAGAAAATAAGGTGTTTCTTTTTTCTTTTTTTTTAAGCTGTAATGCTTTGAGATAAGGATTTGCTGTATAAACAATTTGAACTGGATATACAAGAAGGGGAGGTATGAGGAGGTCGGGGAAATAAGTTATGAGAAAATAAGTTGTGAAAGTTATGTGTTTTTTAATGTTTTTATGTTTGTTTTTTTGTTTTTGTTTTGTAAAAAATTGGAAACTCTAATAAATATTTTTTTTTTTTTAAAAAAGATTTTCCTACAAGAGTGCCATTTCGGCTATAGGAAAGAGTATGTACACTTTATTCTGTTTTTAGTGTTCTGTTGGGAGCCAACCAGAGTGGCTAGGAAAACCAAGCCAGATGGACGGGGTATAAATAAAAATAAAATTATTAGTCTTCTTCTTCTTATTATTATTATTATTACTACTATTTTTACTATTATTGCTACTACTACTACTATTATTATTAGCACCTCTTCCTTTACATGGAAAGAACCACGAAGGCACTTTTGTGTGAAGTAGGACTTATTCATTCACAAAGAACACATTAGGATTTCTCTGCTGGCAATTGCAAGTTGCAAGGTTAAAAAGCAGAACCTTGCTCTTGCACAGAAATCCTCTATGCTCAAACAATGCACAGACATTATGCCTTCCCAGGACAACAGAAAACACCAGCGCATGTCGGATGCTCTTTAGGCCATACAAAGGATCTGTGCATGTGAGCTCAGAGCTGTTAACTTCCATTCGAACACACAACGCCTGCTTCTAAGTGCATCAAGTGAGGACTGGGCTACGAATGCAACAGCGACGAGGAGGCAGAATTCTGGAGGTGACAGAATAGACTGTCTCAGAATGCAGGTGGGAATAGGAATAGATGAAACTTTGCAGGGTTTTCCTTTTTTTAATGACACAGAAAGAAATAGGCTGGATTCAATATTTCTTTTTGATGTGCTCTTCCCCCCCTTTTCTAAAAAAAATGCACAGATTTATTTTCACAGGAGGGGGAATTCTGAAAACTGGCTCCCCGACCCTGCAGTTTTAATGTGGTACAACTCATTCTGCCGCCTCTGGATTCTGCTGCCATGTTCAGACCAGGCCTCAGTTAGCATCCTGCCCGGTGCAAAAATGAATAAAAACAAAGAACAAGGTTAGTTTTCCCACACACCTCTGTCCCAATTAAAGTAGGGCGAATGTACAAGCTAGCGGCGGTCGAGTACGGCACCCACTCCTTTTCGACTTCCACGAGTTTCCGGATGCACTCCAAAAGCTCTTCTTTGTCAAATCCCTGAAAGCAAAAGCAGAAGAAGGCAACATTTAGAATAACCTTAACATGGTTGGGAGCACACTTCAGCCGCGACGTTTAATTAGCCTATTAAACCAGAGGCCGTGACGTTCCAACTACCGCTAGTGAATGAGACGCCAGGAGAGGTCATATGATTCTAAACACCCAACAAACAAAACAGTTTAATTGATTTCATAGCAATTGTGCAACACATCTCTAAAGCACGAGTTTGGGCTGGACATTTTAAATGCCTGCAGGGGTTTTTTGGGGGGGGGGTACAGGGAAGGTTCTTTGAGTCTCACATTTCTCCTTTATTACGGATTCCCCCCTTCACAACCAAGAGATGTATTAAAGCAGGCATCCCCAAACTCGGCCCTCCAGCTGTTTTGGGACTACGACTCCCATCATCCCTAGCTAACAGGACAAGTGGTCCTGAAGTGTTGCTATTCTAGAGCCTCAGACTCTTAATCTCAGGTTTGTGGGTTTGAGCTACGCACTGGGCAAAAGATTCCTGAATCAAATGGGGTTGGACTAGTTCAGGCATGTCCAAAGTCCGTTTGGGGGGCCTAATTCAGCCCCCCGGCTGGTTTAATCAGGCCCCAAAAGCTTGACAACTTGGGTCGGCCTTCACACATGTTCATTTCATCTGAGGCGGTTGGAGGATGGATGGCGGCTAACAGATTGAGGTTGAATCCTGACAAGACAGAAGTACTGTTTTTGGGGGATGGGAGGCGGGCAGGTGTGGAGGACTCCCTGATCCTGAATGGGGTAACTGTGCCCCTGAAGGACCAGGTGCACAGCCTGGGAGTCATTTTGGACTCACAGCTGTCCATGGAGGCACAGGTCAATTCTTTGTCCAGGGCAGCTGTTTATCAGCTCCATCTGGTACGCAGGCTGAGACCCTACCTGCCCGCGGACAGTCTCGGCAGAGTGGTGCATGCTCTAGTTATCTCCCGCTTGGACTACTGCAATGCGCTCTACGTGGGGCTACCTTTCCGCCGAAAGCATATAACACCGATCTTGAAGACCTACACTGGCTCCCAGTACATTTCCGAGCACAATTCAAAGTGTTGGTGCTGACCTTTAAAGCCCTAAATGGCCTGGGTCCAGTATACCTGAAGGAGCATCTCCATCCCCATCATTCTACCCGGACACTGAGGCCCAACTCTGAAGGCCTTCTGGCAGTTCCCTCACTGCGAGAAGCCAAGTTACAGGGAACTAGGCAGAGGGCCTTCTCGGTAGTGGCACCTGCCCTGTGGAACGCCCTCCCACCAGATGTCAAAGAGAAAAACAACTACCAGACTTTTAGAAGACATCTGAAGGCAGCCCTGTTTAGGGAAGCTTTTAATGTTTAACAGGTTATTGTATTTGGGTGTTCTGTTGGAAGCCGCCCAGAGTGGCTGGGGAAGCCCAGCCAGATGGGCGGGGTATAAATAATAAATTGTTGTTGTTGTTATCAAATCTGGCCATCTTTGAAAACAGTTTGGGCACCCCTGAACAAGGTGATTCTGATAGTCCCTTCTACCTCTACCATTATATGACCTTATAATGGTCGCGTAGGAGCTCATTCGACATTTTGTGAATACAGATAAACAGCTCTGTGTAACACAAGATCTTGCGTCCTCTCTCACTGATTCTATCTCTGAGGAATCTCCTTGGCAGAAACGCTGCTTTCAATCTTGGAAAGGATTTACCAGTCGGGATGAAAACACTGTCCAAATTCACAGCGGGGGAAAGAGCAGGGGGAAGAAAAGTAAATGCTTGCATTACGCACTGGCAAAGTCGCCCGCAGAGCTGACCGCAGCATCCTGTCCATGTTGAGTCCCGGACGGAACAAGCGGATTTTGCCATCCACCCCTCGGTATGCCTTCATGCCTTCGAACAGCTAAAGGAACCAAGAAGGGAGGAATCGGAGAAATTGAGACGAAACGGCAGACAGCGATTAATATCACACACACATGAACATGCACACACACAGGTAAAATAAAATACTGTAATAATCAACACATGTGCATTCCAAATGAAATCATTGATAGCTTTACATGTTCAGAATGTTAACATTAAATAAAAACTGAGCAACTTCTGCATCATTCCACACATGAGGTTTGCTGCCTCCTATACCCACCTCTCACATTAGAAAAGAACTATCTAACGCATTATTAAAGGGCTGCAAAAATGTACCCGACTTTTTTGGGGGGGGCGGGACTTTCCAGTACTGGCACCCTGAATGATATTTTGTTCCCTCTAGGGCTGTGAGCTTCAGCTGGTTGATCAGTTCACATGGTTAACCTGCCAATTTTCAATCAGTGCCTGCCGATTTTTAAACAGCGGGGCGAAGTTGTTTTTTTAAGCCTTGTCCCGCACCCTCCTCAAGTGCTTTTGCCTTGCTGGAATTTGCCTAGCTGAATTGTGACAGTACCTCCTACTTGGCTGGAAGGAGAGAGGAAGGAATGTGTAAGAACCTCTGGTTTTTGCGAAGCTGGAATGTAGTCAAAGGTAAAATTCGAATCCATTGCCCCCCTCAGTTTTGCCTTTGTCCACCCCTACATTTGCTCCTGCAACCTCTCTGGAATATTACCCTCAAGGGAATGTGTGCCCCTAACCCGCTGTTGAAAAGGTTTCCCTGCCTCATGCCATCCCACAATGAAATCAGGATTTCAAACTATGGATTGTGCAAGCAGTTTTGCCATGGAAAAAGTAAGCCAGGAAAGAAAATGGGAGGATGCAAGGGCAGGAGAGGGACTTGCAGTTTGTACACACATTTATGTTATGACCAAACTAAATATTGTGATTTTATCCTGTGAACCTCCCTGAGATCTGTGGGTATAGGGTGGCATATATATATATATATATATATATGCTTTCGTAGATTTTCACGGGTACAGGAATGCAGGTTTTGGTGTCCTCGGGTGTCTTCCCGTGTAAAAGTTGGGGTGTCTAGGCGACGTTTCGACGAGGTCTCACTCGTCATCTTCAGGCTGGTGCTTTCGGCTTCTTGCTCTGTTCCAGTAACAAGAAGCCGAAAGCACCAGCCTGAAGATGACGAGTGAGACCTCGTCGAAACGTCGCCTAGACACCCCAACTTTTACACGGGAAGACACCCGAGGACACCAAAACCTGCATATATATATATATATATATATATATATATATATATATATATATATAATAATAATAATTCTAGTTTGGTTCTTGTATGTTTGTGATTATGGGAATAAAACAGCAAATATACACTGTCATTTTTAGCAGCGAATGGCAGGTTTTCAGAGCGATCCGAGGTGCGTTTACTGAGAAGTAAGTCCCACTGTGTTACAGGGACTTAACACTTAATATATTATATGTTTAGAAGTGCGGCTTTTGCTTATTGGAGTAGCACGTTCTCGTAATCCTTTTCATATTGCAGCTTCAAAACACCAACGTATCTTCACCTTTTTCAAAAGCACCAGTTTCATATCTATCCTAGCAATCACGACAGCGAAAAACATATTTTATTTGGTAAGAAACGAAAGCTGGCACATCTCAAAGCCGCGCCCAATCTACAGGGAGATAAGCTAAACTTTCAAGTGGAGAGCAGCTTGTACTAGAATTGTATTGGTGTCCCTGGTCTGAAACACTGACTGCCTAGATTCTTACACAGACCCACAGAGCAGAACAACTATTTTATTTTATTTTACCCTAGATGAACTGTTACGGAAGATGCCCCATACTGCCTATTATTATTATTATTATTATTATTATTATTATTATTATTATTATTATTATTAGCTTTTGCTAAAATATTTCGCAGGGTCTGGAGGCAAACCAAGAATGAAATCATTGCACAAGGACAAAAAGGCCTTGCCAATGCCTTTTCTTGTCTGTTCCTGGAAGGACGGGAAACATCTCGAAAATCCCGCAGTGCCCAAGTCAGCCTTTTCAGTAGCTAAGGGGGAAAACCAGTGGGGAGTTCCGGACAGGATGACTAAACTGAAAACAGCAGAGAGAGGGATTTTTCCACCGCAACAAAAATCAGAGCTGGGCATGGGAGCTGGTGAAGTGTCCTGGCTAGGTCATAGAAGTCCCACAAACAAATCTCATTTCAGATTGGAACAGCCTGAACCTTTCTGTAGATTATGAGTTGTACATGTGAAAAGGATCTAGGGGTCTTAACATGCTTAACATGAGTCCACAGTGCAACGCAGCAGCAAAAAAAACCCAGCTAATGCTATTCTAAGCTGCATCAATGGAAGTATAGTGTCCAGGTCAAGGGAAGTAATAGAACCACTCTATTCTGCCTTGATCAGAACACACCTGTAGTACCGTGTCCAGTTCTGGCCACCACAATTTAAGAAGGATGCTGACAAGCTGCAATGTGTGCAGATGAGGACAACCAAGATGATTAAGGCTTTGGAAACCAAGCTTTATGAGGAACAGTTGAGTTGGGTATGTTTAGCCTGGAAAAGAGGAGACTGAGAGGAAATATGATAACCATCTTCAGAGGTCTAAAGGGCTGTCACATGGGGGATGGAGCAAACTCATTTTCTCCTGCTCCAGGGGCTAGGACTTCCATTTGAAGGCACCTTCTATTGAAGGGCTGCCTGGTCCACCTCCAGTTTAAAGATAAAGAACTAGAAAATGGAAGACCAGCATGGGCCCTTGAGGTTGTCCATCAACAAGTAGCACATAATAATAATAATAATAATAATAATAATAGTTATTGGCCAGCTGACTGAGCAAGCCACACAGTCAGCTGAGCACAGCTTTCCACAACTATGGTAAAATGTATTGTGTTTCTGGTTTTGTTCTGTTTTTCTCTAGAAGAGGAAGACTGAGAGGAGATATAGCTGAAGGACCGTCACATGGAAGATGGAGCAAGCTTTTTTCCTGTTGCTCCAGAGTGTAGGACCCAAACCAATGGTTTTCAAGTTACAAGGAAGGAGATGCCGACTAAACTTCAGGAAGAACCTTCTGACTGTAAGAACTGTTTGACAGTGGAACAGACTCCCACAAGAGGTGGTGGACTCTACCTTCATTGGGGTTTTTTAAAGAGGTAAGTTGACCATCTGCCAGGGATTCCTTTACTATTATTATTATTATTATTAATATTATTATTATTAATTTCTATACAGCCCTTCTTCATCTGGGGATTACAAGGTGGTTTACAGTACACAAACACAAAAATACATAATGTAGTAATGAACAAAAACAGTAACCCCCCCTCCCAATTATATTTTTTAAAGGGCATAGATTGTTTAATGAGTCAAAGGCTTGGGAGAAGAGGAATATTTTTGCCTGGCACACAAAGTAAGGAAGACATCAGGTGAGTCTCCCTGGGAAAAACATTCCACAGATGAGGAGCTGTTCTCATGTTGCCTTCAGTTCATATGGGTGGAGGCCTTGCAGGGGTTGGACTAGATGACCCGTGGGGTCCCTTCTGAGTCAACAATTCTATGCATCTATTTCAACCAGAGTAATTATTCCTAAATTATCATCATTAGTAGATTTCTTAACCACAAAAGTCCTGGGGTGGATTACGACTTGTGAAAATTCTTACCATTTTTTTTTTAAAGGAGGGGTTACAACAATTTAAAAAATACAATATTAAAAAATAAGTTAAAATGGGTTAGCATCAAAATAATAAGGTGCATCCTCTCTCTCTCTCTCCCTCTCTGAGGTGTCAGAGGTTAGAGAGGGCCGTCCCTGATCTTAACACCTGAGAGGGTCCGCGAGTGCAGGTTCTCTTTTGAAACGCCACATTTCCTTTGTTTTGGAAATCTGCAAGCGCCCTGCCTATCTGCAAGCCACCCATTCCATCTTTTTTTGGGGGGGGGATAACAAACAGAAATCCCCAAGGAAAGCTGTAGTTTTGTTATCAGACAAACCAGTTTGTGAAGACCCTGCTCCTGTGGAAACTAAGGAAGTGGCCTTCTTAGCTATGACACCCGGATCAGGCCAGCCCTGTTATTGGGAAGAGTGAAGGGCTGCCCCAAGCAGCTGATTTGGGTATCATTAAAGAGGAGCAACTTGCTATTCAATATACAGTGGTACCTCAGTTTACGAACTTAATCCGTTCCGGAAGTCCGTTCTTAAACCGAAACCGTTCTTAAACCGAGCCGCGCTTTCCCTAATGAGGCCTCCCGCCGCCGGTGCCCTCCCGCTGTTCGGCTTCCATTCTTAGACTGAGGTAAAGTTCGCAAACCAGGACACTATTTCCGGTTTTGCGGAATTCGTAAACCGAATCATTCTTAAACCGAGGTACCATGTTTCTACTGTCTGGGAAGCGCAGAGTCACCTGTGGGATTTTCTGCCTCACCGATGTCAAAATAACTTGACAGGCTTCGAGTATTATGTACCTTCATTTATTTGTGGGGGGGTTTTCTTGTGGGGGTGCCATTTAGTGCTGTGTCTTAGGTAGCAATATGTCTCGGGCCAGCACTAACCCCAGTTGTGGAATCTGATGAGATTTCACCCCTCCCATACCCAAGAATCTCCTGATCATCTCCTGATGGTCTCTGCTGACTCTCCAGAGAAGAGGAGGCGTGTCCTGCCTATCTACTTATTCTGCCCAGCAACATATCTGTGTGTGTGAGAGAGAGTCAGTCAGTCAGTGTATCGGAGAGAGTGAGAGTGTTACAGATCCTAGAGATAAGATTGCTGCCAAGAGCAGCTGCAGACTCTCAGTGTAGCATTGATTTATGCTTAGAATGTTCAGCTCTGTATATAGCTTTGTATCATAGTTGTAGTTATAGAATAAAAGGAAGATATTCTACAGAGCTGCTCTCCGAGTGGTTTATACTCTGCAAGACTCTGCAAAACTCTGCTGCGCAACGACTGTAGTATTGAGACAGTGAATCCGGTGCTCTCAGCTCCAAGCTGTGAGTCCACAGGACTGTGACCTGCTCCTGTGAGAAAGGAGGTCTCTGGCGGTGCTACCCAGCTCGCCTAGCCCAGTCGGGGTTGAGGTGCATAAGTCCAGTTGGCGCACTGGCTCTAGGGCGATGCTGACAGAATCATCTCTCTGGGAACACCCATCCTGCTGCTTTGGTGGGGCTGTTCTCACATTACACTGGACCTAGGGACAAACTGCCCCCCCCCCACATCTCGAGTGTAGTGTTTGTGTGTACCCTGTTTGCACAGCTCAGCTATTGTTTACACAGGTACACTGGCTGCACAGCCACTGAACTGTGTACATCTGAACCATTTGTGTACACAGATACATCTGTAATGTGTGAACAACTCTACTGTTAGCTTTTAGGTTCCCAGTGAAGACAAGCTTATTCTTCCAGGTTTTTCATATTCTAATGCCGCTCTTTTGTACTGTTTATTCACTTTGTTTTTAGTAGGCTAGAAACACTTTTAAAATAAAAATACCATTAAGGAGGTACCCCTGGTGTATCTCTCAAACAGCCCAATGGGGAGGTGATAGTCTTTAAAGTGTTACGTTAGGCCAAAGCCTGTTACGATGCTAGCTTATAAACAGCTACTTGCATAGTTGCCTAGGCAACCGGCCAGAAAAGCTCAGAGTTATTACTTTAATTTTACACAGGGCACGCATGTTCCCCCACTCAGATCCTATTCAGGCATTCTTTCCTAAGTCTGTGGGCTAAAAGTGGGGAGGGGATATGGGCAAAAAATGGAAGTCCCACCTCACCATCCCTGGGCATGCCAGCCCCATGTTCTAAGCGAGGGTCCGAAACAGGATTTACAATGCACAGAAACTGCCTTCAGACCTTCACTTTCAATTTCCAGTCTCCTATCCCCTTCCCCTTAATTTTTAGTTAGGGGTAAAAGTGAGTCCGTGGGGTATGATATTGGTGCAAAAAAGTATGTTGTGAAGAAAGTAGATAGAGACAAGGTTTTAGATAAAAGGTAAAGAACCGCTGGACGGTTAAGTCCACTCAAAGGTGACTATGGGGTTGCAGCTCAATGGGAGCTCACCCCATTGTGGGGATTCGAACCGCCCACCTTCTGATCAGCAGGCCCAAGAGGCTCAGTGGTTTAAACCACAGTGTCGTTGCTCTGTCCCAGCTCCTGCCAACCTAAGAGTTCGAAAGTATGCCAGTGCAAGTACATAAATAGGTACCACTGCGGCGGGAAGGTAAACAGTGTTTCCGTGAGCTCTGGCACTCGTCCCGGTCCTCCGTGCGCCAGCAGCAGTTTAGACATGCTGGTCACAGGACCTGGAAAGCTGTCTGTGGACAAACGCCGGCTCCCTCGGCCTGAAAGTGAGATGAGTGCCACAACCCCATAGTCGCCTTTGACTGGACTTAACCATCCAGCGGTCCTTTGCCTTTTTTACTTTTAAGGTTTTAAACCTCCCCCCCCCCTTCAATCCCTCTTGCATAATACTAGAGGCTGTGGCTACCCAATGAAGGACAGACAAAACGAAGTGGTTCTTCATGCAGCCGACAGTTAAAATGCATGGAATTTACTCCCACGAGGTGCAACGACGGCCACCAACTTGGACGGCTTTAAAAAAGGATCGGACAAATTCATGGAGGCTACTAGCCATGCCGGCTATGCTCTCCTGTCTCCATGGTTCCAGGCATAAATGATTCTGAATTTCAGCTGCTGGAAGCCACAGGAGAGGAGATCTCAGATCCTGCCTGCAGGTTTGACGCTAGACCTTTGGCCTCACACAGCAGGGGTCTTCTTATGGGGCACCAGCACTGTTGGGGGTGGGGTTTGTGTCCATGCCCCATCCCCACTTTGGGCTCATGAGCTTATGCCTGAATAGGACTTTACTCATCGCATATGAAAAGCAGACTAGTTGGACCTGTCAGATGCGCCAAACACCTGCTAAAAAATCAGTTGTTCACCAAGGTCTAAGTGGATGGTTGTGTGGCTTATCCTGTTCAATTGCTGACTTTCCTATAATACATGATGGGTTTTTTCCTGCATTTTGATTGTATTCTGATCTTTATTTCTATTATCTGATTGTATTGCACTGGTTTGAATAAAGGTCACCGCTAAAATACACCCCTAAAATGGCTTCTCCTATCTAAAAGAGCACCATTACAGTGATACCTTGGTTTACAACCGTAATCCGTTCTGGAGGTCCGGTTGTAAACCAAAGCAGGTTGTAACCCAAAGCGTGCTTTCGCCAATGGGGCCTCCCAAAAAAAGGGGGGGTTGTAATAATAAAAAAAATGGGTTGTGATCCAAAAAAATGGACACACACTTCAGGGTTTGACGTGGTTGTAATCCAAAACGGTTGCAAACCAAGGGACCACTGTATAGGCTGCACTCAGGCTTCATGGAAGCCAGATGCAGGGATAAAGAGTTTACTGGATTTTGATTTTAAATGTTTAAGCGTTTTTGCCTCCTGCCCCCCCCCCAATACCTCCTTAAGCGGTACATCTGTTTTCTAAATGAAGACAATATTGGAAAGGCTAGTTTAGGCTCAGTCTTGATGGCGGCATCCATACATTCATTCACACACACAAACAAACAGTAATAATCTGACATCTGCTGTGCGTCTGCAACACACGAGCTAGACCACGTAGCCTGCAGAGCCAGGATTATCATGGGCGGGGGGGTCACGGATCACAAGAAATGCAGAGAGACGTGGGTGGGGTGAGATGGGGGGGGGAGGAATGCCAAAAGCATCATTGTCATGTTGTGTTATACCCACTGTATATTCATTGAGCCATAGCATTTGGAGCAGTTTCGCCTCTGTCAGTCCTCTTGGCTAGAGGAAACATGGTGCAACAAAGGGGGAAAAATAAAATAAAAATAAAAAATAGGGGGGAAATATGTATATATTAAAAAGAGCATATTGGTTATTAGCAATGAAGATTTCAGAAACAGCTTATTACACCAATAACGCTACGGCGAGCGAGACACGCATCCAGGATCCCACCATGGCTCCTCACTCCACATAAAAACAGGGGAGTCATTATCGACCCGGTGACCTCCAGAACTTTTGGGTTCCAACTTCCATCAGCCCCAACTGCATGGCTGACAATCAGAGGTGACGGGAGCTTTAATACAAAACATTTGGAGGGCACTAGGTTGGGGAAAACTGCCTGACTGCACCCAGATCTCCTCAGTCTAAAAAATTCCTCCCACCCCCCAAAAAATAACCCCCACAGAGTTCTTCTTTGGGAGGCAAGAGGTTAAAATGTTTACTTAAAAACAAAAATGGATTTAAAAAATAGAGAGAGCCTAGTACTGTCTTCCTGAGAGCTTAGACATTTTTCAGGGGAAAGGGTTTGGGGCCAAATTCTGTTCCCCATCTAAATCTTTGGAAAGCATGGAAGTTCAGCAATGCCAGAACAAATGTACATTTTTAAACGTGTCCAAGAGGGAGAGGACTTTACGGCCACATTTTTTCCACATGCTCTGTGGCAGCGGAAATGTGCACTTGCTGAGGCTCTGACACCAATGGTGGCATAACATGTTCAGTCTCGTTGGACATTTGGTGCCTTAACCGTTAACCATCCTGGCTTCTGGTAGTTACCAGTTCGTTTTGCTGCAGGAAGCTTCAAGTTCTACAACTGTGCTACACCACTATAAATTACTTAATTGTCCAGCAGAACGGCTGGCGTAGCTTGTTTTGCTTGTAAAGACGAGGGGCTAATTAACAAACGCAATCAGTTGCCTTTTGCAGTATCGAATGATGAGTTGTGTGTGCAAATGAATCAGCATGGGCCAGACATCACAGACAATACTTCCATAGTGTCTGTGTTTGAACATCACAAATAAACCAGAGTTTATCATGATGCAAATGAGCCTATGCGAGCCTTCCATGTTCCCCCTTCTCATCTGGTATGGCTCACGAGGAGACTGGAAACTTTTGCTTCTGTTTCATTATTATTATTATTATTATCATCATCATCACCATCATCATCATCACCATCATCATCATTACATGACCCAAACTGTCGATATAGTCTTAATTTGGAGTAACTGAAGCTGGCCAGCTTCACAAACTATGGCTTGAAGTTGGTTTGTTTCTGACAAACCATAGTTAAGCTAACCATAGATGGTTGAGTTCAGGCAACACAGCAAGCCACCGTTAATCAAAACGGAAATCAAATCTTCTAAATTTATCATACCCGTGCTGGGGAGAAGGCGAGTAGAAGTCTGATGATTTGGCAATCTCATTCCCATCATGATAAACCATGGCTTATTGTGATATCATAATGTGCAGTCATAATCTAAAGTGCAATACTTTTCGTGGCAGTCAGTTCATTCATTCAGCTTCAAGTCATTCGTTTTTTTAATAACTGAGTGATTTACGTACAGGTCTGAACCTCCCTTAATATGTTTGCTTATTTATTTCACAGCATGCATTCTTAAAACCCCAACATGCAGCACGGCTAGGAATGTAACCAGATGCATCGTGTGTCTTGGAGGCGTTCACCATTTTGAGTATATCTCCAGAATAAAACTTATTTTATGCCTGCTTTTTTTAAAAAAAAAACAAAAACAACTTAGCTCAACTGCAGGAACAGTGGGCAGGGATGATGGGAAACACGGGCAAGGCATGCCTGTTAGAATTCCTGCTCCATGATTGCAGTCATGGGATTGTTGTCTACCACATGACGGTATATGTTTTGACTCCACAGAGTGGGAAGTGATGGAGCCAGGATGTTTGTGTTACTGGGTTCCGTGAAGTGGGACTATTGTCCTTTGTTCTTTTTCTTGTCTGAAAGAGGCAGCCATGTTGCAGTGCTTTGTGTTTCTATGTAAATAAAGTAGATTAGCCAAAATGCTGAGTTGCTGAGGTCTGTCAAGAAAGCTGCGAAGACTCTGCAGATCCCTAAGTGTGCCGATGTCTGTTGGCATTGGTCGCTGTGATGTTCGGGCAGAAGAAAGCTTTTGAAGCTCCCAAATGAAAGACCAGGAGGGAGGGAACATGCCAGTTGGGCATGTATCTCTGCCAGGGTCCTACTCGAGAGTAGGATGAGCTCCTGACATGGGGCAAGGGGTGGCTATTGCTACCAAATTAGAGAAGACAAGAGTTAACCCTAGAAATGTGGGTTTGTTCCACTGCCTTATGGTTGAACAGTGTTCTCATCTGGCTGGCTATTCTTGACATGACTGAGTCGTCTTTTCAGCTGCAAAGAACTGGCAGCTCCCAATCCCACCAAGAAAAATGGAGGGTGGGGGCTTGGTATTTCACAACAGCTGCTCTCCACCTGGCCCCCCTCCCAACTTTCACTGTGGTACTACATGGATGTTTAAAAATGGCAGAAGTAAACTGCTACGGTCTTAAACAGTTGTCACAAATAAAATGAATGGTGCTAGTGGCACACCCCCAGGCTTCTGACAGAGTAAACATGAGTTTCTGAAATCCTACTGAGTCGGTTCTCAATAGCCTGCGTTGAGATCGTTGGTCTTCAACTGGAGGGTTGGGACTCACAGCAAGGTCATACCTCAATTGAGTCAGAACAGTAGAAGTGCTACCATAAATATATGGAAAGTTGAAGAAGTGGGTCCTCAAATGTATGTTTGGACCAAAAGGTTGAAGGTTTTTGAGCTAAACTACATGTTTTGCAGAAGGGCACAGGTGCCTCCCCATAAGAGAATTCCTGTCGAGATATGACAGAGGCCGACTATCTACACTAACTTCATCATCATCATCATTTTATTTATGATTTTCAGTTTTATACATTTCAATAATTTTACAATCATTTCAACATTTTAAAACTTGACTTCCTTCCCCCTCTTTCTCTTATTTTTAATATTTTCTGCATATCCAAATTAACTTAATTTACTCATTTATTCATCTACTTTAAAAATATCCCCTTATAAAACTGCAGGTTATTACAATAATCCTGCCAGTGTTCTTATCCATTTACAGTTTATTTGTAAATATTCAATAAACCATTTCCATTCCTTTATAAAAAAGTTTGTTGTCTTGATTCCCCCCCCCCCGGTAAGTTTTGCCATTTCTGCATATTTCATAAGTTTTTCTATCCATTCTTCTTTTGCTGGGACTTCTTCTTTTCATTTTTGGGCAAGTAACATTCTTGCCACTGCAGTTACATACTTGAATAAATTTATATACAGTTTGGGTTGTTCTGTCCTTTAATTCCCCAAAGGACGGCTTCTGGGTTTTGTTTTGTTTTTACAAACGTTATTTTAAACATCTTTTTCAATTCATTATATATCATTTCCCATCATTTCCTATCTACACTTTCCTGAAACAGTCGAAGATATTTTTGTTCCAACAGGCTTTTTCCAGCTATATAAATGGGTATTTATCATGAGTGTCCACTTGTTAGGGTTTTAGTCTTGTTTTAAATATATCTGTTTTGTATTTTTAACTGTTTCTAATTCTTTTACGTGTAAATCACTTTGTGTGATTAATAAATCAATTGTAGCAATAATAATAATAATAATAATAATAATAATAATAATAATAATAATAATAATATCAGTGGCTAACGTTAAAGCTTTTGAAAACTAGCAAAATGATGTGATCCTGTGGACATGTCCCTGTCTTGACGCAAATGGCAGCCAATGAAATGGGGATGAGGACATAGGTCATCATACATTTCCTCCTAACTATATGTTGCTGGAAAAATGGGGTCAGCAATGTTGCCATCTCTCCCTCTCTGCATTCCTTTCCCTCCATATCCGATTATTCTAGAGCTACCCTCAGTAATAACAACAGAGTAGATTTTGGCACCTTGCGTTTTATCACTGAAACATAGGTGAAAACATTTTATAAAGCACAAGAAGAAATATTCTGTTTCAAAATAAACCCACACTCAAAACCAAAATCCATAGTTGGGGGGGGGGTAATGTTTATTAGACCGAATATCATAAAATAGTGAGCAAAGGGTGTGGGTTTTTTTTAATATAAAAAAAGTTTTTCGAAAGTGTTCATCGATCTGGATGTTAAGCAAAGCAGGGGATAGATATGAGGGAGGGAAGGAGAGAGAGGGAGAGAGAGAAAGAAAGAGAGAAGCAAGCTTGGTGTTAAAAACCCCACCTGCATTATACAATGGACACTCGGGTTGCGAATGTGATCCATGCGGGAGGCACGTTTGCAATCCGCAAGTGCGGTGCTTCTGTGCAAAGCGCAATTTAGCGCTTCTGCGCATGCGCCAAAACCCAGAAGTAACCCATTCCGGTACTTCCGGTGCGGTGCACAACCCTAAATCGCGCAACCGAAAGCGTCTATAACCTGAGGTATGACTGTACATGTAAAGCAGTAGTTCTGCATGTAAACCGTCATGAGCTTCTAAGTGTGCTGAGAGTTGTTAGGCAACCCCTGCTCCTGTTTCAGAGCTACAATTCCCATAATAGTTTAACGACCAATGCCGCTTCCCAGTGACCTGTAGCTCTGCGAGGGGAGCAGGGGTCTCCTAACAAATCTCAGCCCCCTTAACACACTAACACTTCCCACGACTCTTTGCGGGAAGCCAGGATGGCTTAAAGTGGCATTATACTGTTTCGCTGCTTCTCATACTGTCGCTGTACTCACTTCTACGGCGTAGTGAAGAGCAGAGATGGAGGGGTGCAGCGAGAGGTTTTCCAGAGGTTTGATGTGAGGCTTCTCCCAGCCGGAAGCCAGTGACCATTCGATGAAGAGCATGTTGTCGGTGAAGACAGTCCCAAACACCAGGCCTTTCGGGTCTGGCTTCTCTTTGAAAGTTGCAGACGGGGTGATGATTAGATCAGCAGCCTGGGCAGACGAAAACAACAGTAGCACATGAAAATACATGTAAAGCTATATTGATGGTGTCCAGCTGAAACTATCCCGAGACTAGATTTCAAAGATGGCTCCGCAAGAAACTAAGTGCGTTTTGGTTTGGGGGCTTGCCCACACGGCCTGTTTATTTGGCATTTAGACAGGTCTGCTTGTACAAAAATTCTTCTTTGGCGTTCACTCACAGCAATTTAAAACAGAAGTTCACAGCCACTCGCCATGGGAAGCCATCCAGCAACGCTGGCGCATTCTGCCAGGGCATGTGGACCCTGTCCATTGGCCAAGATTATTAAGTGCTGACACTGGTCCTTTCAACCAGTGTTGGTGCTGACCTTTAAAGCCCTAAACGGCCTCGGTCCTTATACAGTGGTACCTCGGGTTAAGAACTTAATTCGTTCTGGAGGTCCGTTCTTAACCTGAAACTGTTCTTAAGCTGAAGCACCACTTTAGCTAATGGGGCCTCCCACTGCCGCCGCACCGCAATTTCTGTTCTCATCCTGAAGCAAAGTTCTTAACCCGAGGTACTATTTCTGGGCTAGCGGAGTCTGTAACCTCAAGCATCTGTGACCTCAAACATCTGTAACCCGAGGTACCACGATATACCTGAAGAAGCGTCTCCACCCACATCGTTCACCCCAGACACTGAGATCCCGCACCAAGGGCCTTCTGGCGGTTCCCTCATTGCGAGAAGTGAGGTTACAGGGAACCAGGCAGAGGGCCTTCTCGGTAGTAGTACTCGCCCTGTGGAACGCCCTCCCATGTCAAAGAAATAAACAACTGTCTGACTTTTAGAAGACATCTGAAGGCAGCCCTGTTTAGGGAAGTTTTTAATATTTATTACTGTTTTGCTTTTGACACTCGACTGGGAGCCGCCCAGAGTGGCTGGGGAAACGCAGCCAGATGGGTGGGGTATAAATAATAAATTATTATTATTATTATTACTGCTACTACCAGGGATTTTGATTTTTGGAAAACAAGATAATGCCACTGCAATCACATGGCGCATGCTGCCCTAAGTAAGCGCAGGACTGCAAGCTGAAAAACAGAATTAACATTCATCCTGCACCAAGACACGTGCACCAAAAAAAAACCACGAGACAATAGGGTGGGAAACCGCAGGTTCATTTCCTCGATGCAAAACGTCTGCGTTGAGGAAATGTTAATGCTGACTTGTCAGGATGCAAAATTGGCACCGAAGTCTTCTATGTAGGCAGGCGGGAAAGCACTGCATGAAATGCTGTCCTTACAGAACCGGCAGTGGCTGCGAAAGGACAAAAGCGGCTGCGTGATTGTGCTGGCATTCAGAGCCACTGTGTGGGGAACCTGGTCTTCGTGGGGAGCCTCGGCAGGTGGCAACTTGGGAGGCTCAGAAAGCAAACGCAATGGGACAATACATACATATGCAACAGCTATTTTAGTTTGTCGGTGCCTGTATCTAATCTGCAGGGCGGGGGGCAGACTGGGGAAAGGCGGCAGCTCAGCGGTAGAGAATTTGCCCTGCATGCAGAGGGTTCCAGGTTCAATCCCCAGCATTTCTAGATTTGGTGGGGAGAAGCTGTTGCCTTAAATTGTGGAGAGCTACTACACGGGTGGCACTGTGGGTTAAACCACAGAGCCTAGGACTTGCCGATCAGAAGGTCAGCAGTTCAAATCCCAGCAACGGGGTGAGTTCCCGTTGCTCGGTCCCTGCTCCTGCCCACCTAGCAGTTCAAAAGCACATCAAGTGCAAGTAGATAAATAAGTACCGCTCTGGTGGGAAGGTAAACGGCGTTTCCGTGCGCTGCTCTGGTTCGCCAGAAGCGGCTTAGTCATGCTGGCCACATGACCCGGAAGCTGTCTGCAGACAAATGCCAGCTCCCTCGGCCAGTAAAGTGAGATGAGCACCGCAACCCCAGAGTCGTCCGTGACTGGACTTAATGGTCAGGGGTCCCTTTACCTTTACCTTAAAAACATGGGGTGGTAGTCAGTGCTAGGCATATTGACTTACCTTTTACCTTGTGTTCTCTAAGTACAGGACGGCATTTTCCAGGTCTGTGCCTGAGTGCTATCATCATCATCATTATTATTTACACTAGTGGACAAAATTGTGGAAACCTTTTGGAAAAAGTGTCTTTCTGAGGTTTGATGGCTCATGACACCACTTTTTTTTTTAGTAATACCGTAAAATTATATATCAATTGAAACATAATTTAATGAAGAATGTAATGCAAAGTTTGTTCAGTTATCTGCATTCTATCAAAGTTATAGCCAAATAACCAGAAAAAAGGAAGCACAACTTGCTTAGGTTGATATGCAATAGCTTTCTGTCATTTGAATGTAGCCAATGAGCAGGAGTGTTTAGAGAGCCAATCAGGTGTTATGAGCCATCAAACATCAGAAACACACTTTTCCCAAAAGGTTTCCACAATTTTGGCCGCTAGTGTATTACCCGATCCTTACTGCTGAATCGGAGCAAACAGCAATTCAGATTTTCTATAGGATGCTCCGATTCAGTGGTGAAGAGTTGGTTTCCATGGGGAAAGCGGGGGGTGGAGGACGAGAAAAAATGCTCAGACATAGACCTGGGAAGCCCAGATCTGTGCCAAGAAATGTAGAAGAAGGGGAAGAATGGATGAGCCTTCAGACCCATTGAAAATAATGGACATGACCAACTTGGACCAATTAATTTCAGTGGGAGGTGTTCAATGCACTTTTTCTGCCCCTGTGCTCTCTCTTAAATCTACTCTGGGAGTTGTTCCCCTGGGGGCAGTTTTGGGAGGGCACTGGGTACGTACAGGGACAGGGGCGAGGAGTTCCATTGCACAAATGCAACCCTTGTGCAGAATAGACAAATGCACTGGATACTGCCACCTGGGGTTTACATATCCTCGGTATGTCAAATTTCTGTGCCCAGCATAAAATTTTGTGGGCTGCATTCCACCAATGTTTACTCAGAATTCACTGAAACCAATGCACATGGCTAACTAGGACATGTTAATTTCAGTGGGTCCACTCTTGAGTATAGTGGACGCTCGGGTTGCGAACGTGATCCGTGTGGGAGGCACATTCGCAACCCGCAGCATTTGCAACCCACAGCGCCGCATCTGCGCACACACGGGTTGCTATTTGGTGTGCATGCGCAAAGTGCAATTTAGTCCTTCTGCGCATGAGCCAAAACCCGGAAGTAACCGTTCCAGTACTTCCGGGTTTGGCATGGTGCGCAACCTGAAAACGCACAACCTGAAGCGTCTGTAACCTGAGGTATGACTGTAAAACCTAAGCTGAATGTAGCCCGTGTACACAGTACTATCCCAGCAGCCCACATGCACTAATAAAGAAAGAAAGAAAATAAATGGCATGCGCACAAAACGTTCGCCTGATGTTAGTCATTTGGTAACATGAGCAGGCGCAGCAAAACTGAAGTGCATTGTACCCTGAAGGGCAGCCCCTTGAGGGTGACCACAAACACCTGCGGAGGCTTATAATTTGCGGTTTTCCATTTAATCCGGAACTGTAACCATTTTCTTATTTGGTACTGGCTGCCAGAAGCCGCTGCCACAATTCAAGCAATTTTCCTCTGACTGCCAGAGGAAAGAGAAGAAAGCATTGGAGCCTGGTGTATTAGGGCATATGGAGAACAACTCCCGCCCCCCCCCTTGCCTTTCTCCCCGCCTCAATTTGCCTACAGTGGTACCTCGGATTAAGAACTTAATTCATTCTGGAGGTCTGTTCTTAACCTGAGGTTCCACTTTAGCTAACGGGGCCTCCCACTGCCGCCACTGTGCGATTTCTGTTCTCATCCTGAAGCAAAGTTCTTAACCCGAGGTACCATTTCTGGGTTAGCGGAGTCTGTAACCTGAAGCGTCTGTAACCCAAGGTACCACTGTATTTACAACCAGTCTAGGGGGTAGCACTCACTACCTGGCTGTTAACCAGGAGGCTGGTGGTTCGAGCCCACCCAGGGAAGGCTGTGGACGGGATTCCTGCATTGCAGAGGGTTGTATGATGTTTCCTACTTAGCTTAAATATTGCCTTTGCATAACTCTGCCTGGAGGAGGAGGAGGAAGAAGAAAACTAGAATTAGTTGGTCCTGCCTTGTCACTGGCTGTGGATCTACCCAACTGCTGATCTCCTCTGCCCTTTGCCCCTCTAGTCTCAATAGGAAGGGACCACCCAGGAAATGTCAGAAGCAGGGAGGGGGAGAAGAGTGTTAATTTGTGGAATAATAATAAAATAATAATCTTTTAACCACATCAGTGAACAAACATGAATACATACACTATAATGTTACTGTTTCAGTTAAACAAATTGTTTTAACTGTTATTCAGGAAATGATTATTTTTCTCCTTCCGATAAAGTACAGCAGAAAAGTTGTCCAAATATAAACAGTTAACTTATTAAACCTCACAATAATTTCATAATTATCTGTAATTGAATAACCAAATCAGTAATTTTTTATATAACTTTAAAAAGTACTCTGAAAATTTAATATTCCAAAAATGAAACCTTCATCTGGTTGTAAATATTAAGATTATACCAGCAAGAATTAGTCTTTCTGGGGGGAGTTGGGGAGAGATTTAAATCAAGGCTTCCTGACTAGTGATTTAAATTGTGATTTAAATCAATTTGATTTAAACCAAATCCACCCTGCCATTCCTGCTTCTTCAAGCCCCTCCTGGTCCTTACGCCACTTGTGACGCATCCTGCACTTCCTGTCTCCGACTGCTCCATCTCTTCCCTTTCGTCCATTCCTGGCTCCTGCTTCCCGGGTGGCACAAAACCCCATAGATCGCTGACCGTTTCCCCTCAATCAGCCTCTGCCCCCTTCCTGCCTTTGCTGCACACTCGTCGCAGCCCTGCCAGTCCCGGACAATCAGGATGCGTTCCCCCCAAATGACCGTCAGCCTTGAGCAAAAAAAATTTTTTTCCAGGAAGCATGCAATCGTTGTTCTGTGTTTTTAACCGCAGATACGTTTTCAGAGCTTAGTAGGGCATTGGTGAGTGATGGAGCGTTTGGGGGAAGAGCAACAGTCATTCCCAGACTTGGCTCTAAGCTGCGAGGAATCTTTATGCTACCACATCGCTTGGAACGACAAGCTCTCGAAGGCAGACGCTGTACGGTGAGCCAAAACATGTCTGTAGCCGGAGTCTGAGCTCCGACCAAGTTAAGTAACAGAACCATAAGGCATGGCAGTGCTTACTGCTAAGACTTTAGTGTGACCTCGCTTTTTCTTCTTCTTCTTTTTTAAAGGGCTTGTTCTTGCAGGGCCATCTGCTTCATCTATTGGCCTGCTTATCTCTCCCTCCGCCTCCCCCCACCCTCCAGCTCCCTTTCATTCAGGCAGATGGAAGACAGAGAGATGGGCCTTTTGAGGAACGGTTGAAGGAGTTGGATATGTGGATGTCAGGGAACTGACATCGGAGCCTGAGGCGGAGGGAAGGCTCTCAAATGATGCTGGAGAAGGGCCAAGCAGGGAGAGAGGCAGTTCAGCAGAGGGGGAAGCAAATCAACGTTACACCAGGGATAAAGGGGGGCAGATGGGGGAATCGGCGAGAGGGCTCCAGGACTCTTCACCGGACACCAGCGGGGAGAGCACGGGTCCTCCGCTACCCACGCCCTCCCTGCACAGAAGACTTCCACGCAGAGAGAGTAGGAGGAGACTGAGAGTCAAACAACTTTTATGTTGGAAGAGGTTTAAGAAACGCCCACTGACGGATTCTGCTAGCGACTGAGGCAGCCACGAATTGAAGGGCTGTCCAGACAGAAAGGTTTAACAAGGCAACATAGCCAGGAGAGGTGGCAACTTACGCACGAGCAACCCCATACCCATTACAGTTGAGCATGAAGAGGATAGGGCTGAGATATCTCCAAATATCTAAGGAGTCTGAAGATGGAGCAAGCTGGTTTTCTGCTGCTCCAGAGGCTAGGAACTGAAATATCCGATTCCAATTACAGTGGTACCTTGGGTTAAGAACTTAATTCGTTTCGGAGGTCTGTTCTTAACCTGAAACTGTTCTTAACCTGAGGTACCACTTTAGCTAATGGGGCCTCCCACTGCCGCAACGCGATTTCTGTTCTCATCCTGAAGCAAAGTTCTTAACCCGAGGTACAATTTCTGGGTTAGTGGAGTCTGTAACCTGAAGCGTCTGTAATCTGAGGTACCACTGTACAAGGAAGGAGATTCCATCTCGATAGAATCATGGAATTGCAGAGTTGAAAGGGACTAAAACTTAGGAAGAACTTTCTGGTGGTAAGAGCTGTTCAAAAGTGGAAGGGACTACCTTAGAAGGTGGTTCACTCTCCTTCATTGGAGAAGGTTGGGCAGGTTATCTGTCAGGGATTTTTTAGCCGTGGTTCTTGCATTGCAGGGGGTTGGACTAGATTACCCTTGAGATGACCATCCCAACAATTCTATGATTCCATGTCCAGCAAAGAAACAGGGATTCTGGCTCTTGTAGAGCAGGGTTGGGCAACTCCCAAGAGACTGCGATCTACTCACAGAATTAAAAACTGACAGTGATCTACCGCCTTTTGGGGGGGGGTTCAGGTCAAAGTTGCCGCTCTGCCTGCGGACTGTCTCGCCAGAGTGGTGCATGCTCTGGTTATCTCCCGCTTGGACTACTGCAATGCCCTCTATGTGGGGCTACCTTTGAAGGTGACCCAGAAACTACAACTAATCCAGAACGCGGCAGCTAGACTGGTGACTGGGATCGGCCGCCGAGACCACATAACACCAGTCTTAAAAGACCTACATTGGCTCCCAGTATGTTTCCGAGCACAATTCAAAGTATTGGCGCTGACCTTTAAAGCCCTAAACGGCCTCGGTCCAGTATACCTGAAGGAGCGTCTCCACCCCCATCGTTCTGCCCGTACACTGAGGTCCAGCGCCGAAGGCCTTCTGGCGGTTCCCTCATTGCGAGAAGCAAAGCTACAGGGAACCAGGCAGAGGGCCTTCTCGGTAGTGGCGCCCACCCTGTGGAACGCCCTCCCATCAGATGTCAAAGCGATCAACAATTACCTGACATTCAGAAGACATCTTAAGGCAGCCCTGTTCAGGGAAGTTTTTAATGTGTGATTTTAGTGTATTTTTTGTTTCTGTGGAAGCTGCCCAGAGTGGCTGGGGAAACCCAGCCAGATGGGTGGGGTACAAATAATAAATAATAATAATGATGATGATGATGATGTTGTTGTTGTTGTTGTTGAGCTTGTTTTAGGAAGGAGGAAAGCCCTGTTTTTTGTGAGTTAAAGGCAAAGCTGTTCAGCTTTTTTTTAGGGAGGAAGGGGAACAGCCACTCACTAACAGATCAGTATACTCCGTCTTCCATTCTGCAGATCATGGAGGGTGGGCCAAGGGGGCGGGACAGGATTCTAATTTAACAATGGAAAGGGACCCAGCCATAGACCGCGATCCACCAAAATCTCCTGGGGATCTAACAGTAGATCACGATCGACCTTTTGGACATCCCTGCTGTACAGCATTTCAGAATGTCAATGCTGAACCTCACGGACTCAGCAGGCATAAATGAAACTATCTATACTCCACCTAAACACAGACTTTAATGCAAAGAAATGCAGTCTTCCTCCATACACAACACTCCTTTAAATGGTTCCAGAGTAACCCTCCACATATAGGGGTTTTTTTGGGGGGGGGGGGGTAGGAGATGCAGAGGGAAATCACTAACCCTCAATTATTATGGTTTGGATCTTTGGAGCCAAGCTACAATAAATGAATAAAACAAGTAAAGAGCATGAGACTCTTAACCTCAGGGTTGTGGTTTGAGCCCCACGCTGGGCGAAGATAACCGCATTGCAGGGGGTTGGATGAGATGACCCTCATGGTCCCTTCCAACGTTATAATTCTATGATTGTAGCATAGGCACAATACCACAGGGATGGGGAACTTGGGGTCCAGAGGCCGGATGTGGCCCTCCAGGTCTCTCTGTCTGGCCCTTGGACCTTCACTGGCACTGCGTGGCACTCAACTGCTTTTGCCTGGGATGTGTCCGGGATTTCTGATAACACCTCTTTTGTATTTGGATGGGGGACAGAAATGGGTGTGTGATTGTGCGTAGACACTAGCCTGCTGGAGAAAGGTAACATTTGCATCTGTTGCTCCACCCACTTTTGCCTTGGACCCCGCCCACCTCTGGTCCCCAGGAGGCTATGCAGCCCTTGTCTCTCTACCCCCAACAATACTGATTAAGAGTCCTTTGTGATACTTTATTCTGGCTCTATTTTTCCATTTCATGTTTGTTCCTGGACGAATCTAATAGGAAACAGACCACACACAGACACGCAACAATCATGTGCACCGCAGCGACCTTGGATCCATATCAAGTCCGATTCCAAGAAAACGTAAGCGGTTTCAACAGAAACACAGTGCCCATCAAGACAACAGGAAGGGAGATTACTGTGGAAAAAAACAAACTGCCTGTTCATATCTCTTGTGTGTCTGCGAAAACCAGCTCATTCATGGTTTTTAGAGCGAGCTTTCGTAAGAACATATTAACTTGTGCCAGGGTAATTTTCCTTTCCCACCCTGAAAAGCACACAGCCTTCTTCACAGTAGTATTCCTGCCATAAAGATAGTCCCAATTACGGCAGGATTTATTCCTTTCTTACACGTTTAGACCATTCGACAGACACACTGGCTCCCCAAGCCTCTCTATGACAAAATTATAACTGATGCCTTCAGAGAAACAATTTAAAATCTGAAACGGAGTCACCAAAGCTTTTTTTAAAAGCCACAGTAAGCAAGAGCGTAGATAAAATCTGCAAGGTTTAGACAAGGTTCACTGCAAATATTACAAAGAAGTTGCTAACATGAGCCATATTCAGACTGTAGTCAGAGACTGTCCACTTTCAGACATTTGATGAAGGCTGTGTTTTTTGTTTTAATCCAGCTAATTTTTGAATTTGGGGTGCTGGGTGCTTCCAGACTAAAGCTTATTATGGGATGGGGTCTCCTCGTGCATGTGAGATTTTTGTAGCATCCACACTATGTCATTATCGTGAGAATATCCGTCTGCATTTCCTCCCAATTTAATTCAGATTTACCCTTTCACCAGGGCAGGGTGGAGGAAATAAGCAAAAAAGCAAAACTGAGAAAGCCATGGTGCTAACAACCTGTTTGCGATATCTCAATAACTCATTTGCAAGTAAAGCAGAGTAGAGCTCCTTCTCTATTTTGTACTTAAAATTAAATTCAGGTTTGAGGAAAATGGCGGACTTGACGCCTCTTGTCGATGGTCTGTTGTCAGAGATAATTATGTGGTGCTTAACGATAGCCAGGCCATAAATCCTGGCTATCACATTCTCTCTTGGAAAACAGAGAGAACAGGGGTTTAACCTCTGATGCCTGGAAAAGGCTGCTTTTCATGCTGGAAGACCAATAAGTTTCAAGGGACCCAACCGGGAGATGAGTGACATAGAGCAGAGGAACCAAAATTGTGCCCAAACACCACATAATAGTCCTGAGGGTCAGTCCTTAGGGCATAAGGTCAGCAAAACCTTCCTTTTTAATATTACTTTTCAGGCTGTTATTAATTATTAAACTTTAATAATCCTATTAAACATTAGGAAGAACTTCCTGACAGTAAGAGCTGTTTGACAGTGGAATTTGCTGCCAAGGAGTGTGGTGGAGTCTCCTTCTTTGGAGGTCTTTAAGCAGAGGCTTGACAACCATATGTCAGGAGTGCTCTGATGGTGTTTCCTGCTTGGCAGGGGGTTGGACTCGATGGCCCTTGTGGTCTCTTCCAACTCTATGATTCTATGAATTATGACTGAGCTGACCCATCTGTCGATTGAAATTTACACCTGGAATGTGAGCTGGCTGCCGGCTTAAGATGAGGCGATCCTTAAAAGGCTGAAAGCAAAACAAAATTTGCCAAAAGGAATTCAAAAATTGAAACCATACACATCACAGCCTGGAAGGATACAAAGACACAGCTCAACTCCAAAGGGATAATAAAGTATAGTGAGGGCTGTTCAGGACTCCTGTTTAAGGTTCCACGTCCCCTTCCAGAATACTCCATTATAGTGGTACCTTGGTTCTCAAACTTAATCCGTTCCATAAGTCCGCTCTAAAACCAAAGCGTTCCAAAACCAAGGCACGCTTTCCCATAGAAAGTAATGCAAAATGGATTAATCCATTCCAGACTTTTAAAAACAACCCCTAAAACAGCAATTTAACATGACTTTGACTATCTAATGAGGCCACTGATCCATAAAATGAAAGCAATAAACAATGTACTGCAGTCACACAATCAATCAATCAATCAATCAATCAGTAGCTGAACAGGGTTCCACCCAGTCACACAAAAACAGAGAGCCACAAAAACGCAAAATAAATAGCAAAAACATACAGACCTCAGTGTAACACTCAAAACGGAAGTGTGGAACTCAAAACGGAAGTGTGGCACTCAAATTGGAAGCGTAACACTCAAAACAGAGAATGTTTAGACTTCCAAAAAAAGTTCGCAAACCAGAACACTTACTTCTGGGTTTGCAGTGTTTGGGTTCCAAGTTGTTTGAGTACCAAGGCATTTGAGAACCAAGGCGTTTGAGAACCAAGGTACCACTGTATACCCGCTTCCAAGTTTTCGCTCACAACCATCTGTCAGGATTCTGAGGAAGGAACTGAAACTGTTTTCTTCACCCCTAAAAAGCCCTGAAGTTTAATTGCTCCAGAAGATGCAGCCTTCACGTCACCCCCACCAAGACTGCAATGTTTACACATGTCCACGGCACTACAGGCTGACTCCATCTGCGTGCATCTTAAGGACAATGCTTTGCGCAGAGCAGAGAACTGCCACAGGCTCTCCTGCTTTAGCAAACGACATACCTTGAAAGATTCGATCGCATGCTTTGTGGCTGCCTCCATACATCCAGTGGCGCAGTCATTTTGACAACCCTGCAAGAAACAAAAAGGCAACACGGTTTTGAAGAATTTAAGCATATGTTCTAGGGACTCAAAAATGGGGAAACGAAGTCAATTACCGCTTTGGGCAAGACTACCTGAGGGCTACAGTTTTCGCAGCTTGCCAGCGTGCAAGACATCTTGTTCTGTGCCTTCGACTCTTTCTGGCTCACAAGAGGATTGGCTAAATCCTACTTTATGCCCAGCGCTAGGGACCCTGAGACCCCGAGGAACAACAGCACAATTGTTTCAAAATTAAAACCTGGACTTGGCAGCAGCCTGCAATTCTATCTGTTCAATCAATCATCCATACATTTATTTATTGACCTTTTTTAATGACCCCGCCCCGGCCCTTTCTCTAGGATGAAAAATCAAAACCAAATGCTAGTTGCGTTCCACAGTGCAGCCCTGCACTCTTGACAGCAGCCTAGAACAGCAACTTGCAACTGGGGACAGGAAAGACATTTGACTCAACTCCCATTTAAAGGAGAACTGACCTATTCCACACTTTCCAAAGCAATCTGCAGATTTAAAACACAGCGCTTGCCTCTGAATTCCCACTTGTGCAATTTTGCAATGCAGCTCTTCAGGGAAGTAGCGTACACATAAACTAGGGTAAAGTGTGCAAAAGAACACATATATTAATGGGGAGGAGATTGAACTGGACAGAAATGGCAAAGCTGACAGCGAAATTAAGAGATCCAAACAATGAAGAATTGAGGCCGTCTGTGGACTATTTTTTAAAAAATATTACAGTCAAATGAAATCACGGGCAGGATTTGAGATCAAAGCGGGAGAAGGAGGACAATAATATAATTGCAATAGAAAAAACTTTGTGCAATAGATAAAAATACAATGTCGTAGAAAATGTTTTGAGTAAATGGGGGGTGGGAAGTCAAATAATGAAATAATGTAATTATTTGAATCAAAGAAATTAAAGGAATGAATCACAAACAGATGTGTAAATCTGGCGAACAGAAGGTTAAGACTGGGAAAATGAGAAACCAAGAGAAAACAAAATGGACGCGGGTGGCACTGTGGTCTAAACCACAGAGCCTAGGGCTTGCCGATCAGAAGGTCGGCAGTTCGAATCCCCGCGACAAGGTGAGCTCCCATTGCTCGGTCCCTGCTCCTGCCAGCCTAGCAGTTTGAAAGCACGTCAAAGTGCAAGTAGATAAATAGGTACCGCTCTGGTGGGAAGGTAAACGGTGTTTCCGTGTGCTGCTCTGGTTAGCCAGAAGCGGCTTACTCATGCTGGCCACATGACCCGGAAGCTGTACACCAGCTCCCTCGGCCAATAAAGCGAGATGAGTGCCGCAACCCCAGAGTCTGCCACGACTGGACCTAATGGTCAGGGGTCCCTTTACCTTTACGTTTACCTGCAAGAATACCAGTGACTTAGCAATTCTCTTTTCCTAAGGATGGAGTGAATGTAACTCTGTTAACAGAACCGGCCTAGTCTCTGCATGTGTTTCTAAAATCCTGTGTGCATTTACTAGCACTAACAGGATTGTCACGATTTGCATATTGCCTTTCAGGTCAACTCGAGGTCAGGATGATTCAGAGGTGAGCAACTCAGCAACTGGAGTCTCCTGAAGGATCCAGCTGTCCATCAATCTTCCTTTGATATTCTATGCCATTCCTGGGTGACAACCAACCTTTCAAATGCAGCAGGAGATTAGGCAGCTTGGCAAAATGCCTGCAAGCAGAGTCCTCTGCAATACAACAGATAATACAGCTCTTACCCCTCTTTAAGCCCCAAAGGAAAGGGAAGGAAGCATCAGGGTGTGCCTGGCAAACCCACCCACCCCACTCCCTGTTTGTGCAGAAAGCAAGAAAGAAAAAGCTTCACCTGGGAGTCTTAAATATGGTTGGTGTGCTGTATAGGGGCTTAGCAGCTCACTAAAGCTGCCAGGGCTTGTTTCAGCCTAAGTTTCTGGGGAAAGACCTTTGCGTGTCGAGGACCCCCAAGACACCCCTGAATAAAAACACGCTCACACATCATTTTTGTTTTGGTTTTTGGCATAATTTTGGCCACAATTACAGTAAGTGAGTGGTTGCTTAGGCATTGGTTAGAGACAGTCTGTTCCCACTTGGAGGTAGGAACAGAACTGACAACCACACCTGCGCGGAAGTCAGTAAGGGTAAGCAATTTTGGGGAGAGGAAAACCTGGGTGCCAGGCTCACACCTCTCCCCAAATGCTCCCTGGGGCTCTTGCATGGCCCTAGCCCTTTGCCAGGGATTCAGACAAAAGCATGGCGAGCCCCTGGATTCCTTTAACGGAATACCCTTTGCAGCAGCAGCATTGAAGGGGCAGGCACAGCCAACCTCATCCCCTCCACCAACCAAAAAATTCACCAATGTCTAACCGCAACTTACAAGTTCTGACGATTTGCTAGGCAGTAGGCAAAACCCAAATGGCACCAGCCAATCAGCCAAATGGTAAAATTCCTACCAGGCCCCTGCTCTAAAGCAAACGACCCCATGACAGGCATAGCAAGGTCAGCACGAACAAACCCTAAATAAAGGGAGGGTGGGTGGGTGATCCGATGTGCGCAGCGAAAAGAAGAAGCTCAACACTGCAAACAGGGACCTGTAGAGCACCCCCATCAATCAAATAAAATTGCAACAATCAATTTTCTCCAGCAACATTGGAGGTGCCCAATCAAATCCGTGGCCATCCAAACTAACCCGCCCAGCAACAGGGGATGTCATGGTTGCTCCCACCGCAACACGTGCTCTCTATAAAGGAGAACCCGCTTTGCCAGACACTATGGCAGAATGTGTCCCATTGTGCAGGTGTCAGATGGACACTGGTCTTCCAAAGCTCATCTGCAATGGTGCAAGTGATTGCCTTCAGAACAGTAGGAACAGTCCAGTCTGACCATCCTGCTCCATCAACCACAACGTTCTTATTAACTAAGACAAAGGATGTTTGCAAAGGGCTCAGTTGCGGGACCTACATTGGCTCCCAGTACGTTTCTGAGCACAGTTCAAAGTGTTGGTGCTTTTAAGCCCTAAACAGCCTCAGCCCAGTATACCTGAAGGAGCGTCTCCACCCCCATCGTTCACTGAGGTCCAGCTCCGAAGGCCTTCTGGCAGTTCCCTCACTGCTAGAAGCAAGGTTACAGGGAACCAGGCAGAGGGCCTTCTTGGTAGTGGCACCCGCCCTGTGGAACACCCTCCCAGCAGATATCAAGGAAATAAACAACTGTCTGACTTTTAGAAGACATCTTGAAGGCAGCCCTGTTTAGGGAAGTTTTTAACGTTTGATGTTTTATCGTGTTTTAATATTCTGTTGGAAGCTGCACAGAGTGGCTGGGGAAACCCAGCCAGATGGACGGGGTATAAATAAATTTCTTATTCTTTTTCTTCTTCTTTGCAACGGAGAACTCAGACCATGGGCAGTTCCTCTGCCTATGAACCTAGATCGCCGCTGCTAGCTTGAATAGACAAAACTGATGTAGACCAGAGCTTGCCAAACTTCCTGGGCCAATGAGCCCCCCGGCAAACCAGAGAAATTGTCGTGGGCACCACACACATGGACTGCAACCAAGCACACACTACAATATACGTATTCTATTGGCTACAACAGGATGCCATGAAGCCTAATTGCAGCAGAGGGAGTGGCAGAAAAGAACATCCTATCAGAACCAAGGGAAGTCCCCGAGAGTGCATGTGAGCCTATGGGTGCCATGTTGGAGACCCCTCCTATAGGTAGACAAACAATATGATTGGGTAAAAGGCACCACCTCCTGGCGGTGGAGCAATAAAACTGCTAGCACATTTGCAAAGCTAAGCAGGGTCTGGTATGGTTTCATATTGGATGGGGGACTGCATGTTGAGATTTCTGCAGTGCAGGGGGTGGCAGGGGTCAGCAAACTTTTCAGCAGGGGGCCGGTCCACTGTCCCTCAGACCTTGTGGGGGGCTGGACTATATTGGGGGGGGTTGAACGAATTCCTATGCCCCACAAATAACCCAGAGATGCATTTTAAATAAAAGCACACATTCTACTCATGTAAAAACACCAGGCAGGCCCCACAAATAATGCAGAGATGGATTTTAAATAAAAGGGCATATTCTACTCATGTAAAAACACACTGATTCCCGGACCATCCGCTGGCTGGATTTAGAAGACGATTGGGCCAGATCCGGCCCCCCGGGCCTTAGTTTGCCTACCCATGATATAAGGCATCTTTTTATGCTCCTGGAAGGAGGGCAAAAGTCGGAGGGAAGCAAGTGCACATTATTCACGGTGAAACCAGGATTCCCACTTGCTTCATTGTAGATGAAAATTAAATCACAACACTGGCCGTTTTCACATCCACACATCCATGTTTTGACACAGATACACATTTTATTGTCAGAAAACAAATGTGCAGCTTTTGTGCCACAATATAGCAGGCCGGATTTAGAAGGCGATTGGGCCAGATCCGCCCCCCCCCCCCCCGGGCCCTAGTTTGCCTACCCATGGAATAGAGGACCCTGGGGGTCTATGATTCATATGTCTGCAGTAGCAAAATGGGAGCCCCTGGGTCAATGGCCACAGCCCAACTATTTCCTCCCTCCACAAGTCAAGCAGCCCATGGGCAATCCAGAGGTCCATCACCTGTGCAAACAAATGCTAATTGCATGGATGGCACATTTAATTAAAATGCAAAATAAAAGGAAGTAGAGCTTTTGCTTTTGCAATGTTGCCTTCAAAGCTGGAGATTTTCAAAGCAGCATTCGTGCTGCCATTTGCAATACAACATCCTTTTAAAAATTACTACAAACAGCAAGCTCTAGAGGAGCCATTTAAATATATATATATATATATATATTTAAAAATAGAATTAATAGTGTTACTTCAGCCAGGAAGCGATGAAGAAGATTACTTGCAAAGCAATAACAGTACCCACTGGGGAGTTTGTGTTTTTTTCTTTTCTTAAAGAAATAAATAATCCGCTGCTATTTCATCAAGCAGAGAAAGTGATGCTGCTGAACGGCTGAGTCACTCAACTCTATTTTTAACACCAGCTGAAAAGGCTTGCAACTCCTCGTGACCTTTCTGAAAAAGGATCTGAAGAAGCCCAGGACTACATCCAGGTTACTGCAAAGCTAGACCCAGATGAATATCCTCCCCTCAATTCCATTTGACATAGAATGGTTGCAAAAAGAAATATTCCGGGGGGGGGGGATCCCAAACTGTGCAGTAAACAGATGGTGTTTGCTGTGAGATGCTGATTCAAGAGATCTATTTTCCCCTCACCTCACCCCAGGGCTTGACGCTTGGGTGTAAATGTCACTTTGGATCGAACCAAAGGGTTGGCGTGAGGATGAAATGAGGAGGGAGGAAACTGGGTATGCCCCCTTGAATAAACACAGCAAAGGTGCTTTGAAGTTGAGAGAAAAGGTGAGGAGGATAGACGTTTATGGCATGGGGAAAGTAGATAGAGGAAAAAAGCTTGCCTCCCTTTCTCAAAATATCAGAATTTGAGGACATTCAAAGAAGCTGAATGTTGGAAGATTCAGGAAGATGAAAGAAAACCCTTCCTCATGCAGAGCAGTTAAACTACGGAACTCCCTCCCACAGGAGACAAAGCTTGGCCAAAATCCTAGTTGGCTTTAAAAGAGGATTAGACAAATTCACAGAGGAGAGAGAACTATGGATGGCTATTAGATGCTGGAAACCTAGTGGAGCAGCAATAAAACTGCGAGCGCCTTTGCAAAGCTAAGCAGGGGCCAGTATGGTTTCAAATCAGATGGGGGACCGTGTGTTGAGATTGCAGGGAGTTGGGCCAGATGACTCCTGGGGTCCCTGCAATTCTACGTTTCTATGAAAAACCACCTCACAATTTCTTCCATCTCTCCCTACCTCAGCCCATTTAATTAACAACGTCAAGAATGGATTACAGAATTATGCAAGCCCTAAATCTTTAGAAGCAGTCTCAGCGGTTATTCAGCACAGCAATTAAGTTAAGCAGACGAGGCCAGCCAAGAAAGTGTTGCCTTAGAGGAAATTAATATTGTTGTGAGAGGCTGGTTTTTTTTAGGGGCGGATGGGCGGCGTTTAGGCTGTAAGGTGCCTGAGTCCCTTTAAATCCATTGGACCCAGCAAGGGTTAAAATCGAATGGAGGATTCCATTGTCGAATTGGACAAGGTCTAAGCATGGCCACTGGTCTGACAAAAGAAGCTGCTCTGTGCTGGAGGGCAAATGGCTAGTCCCACTCTCTCACCTGGCTGGCACTAAGGAAGACAAAAGCCAGAGAGATGGGTGGGTGAGCTAGGCTAGAGGCCGGCAGAGGGCAGAGAGGGAGAGCCATGCTTGATTTCTGCTAGAATTCAAAGCTGTGGCTATGGGAGAAGCCCAACCTTCTTGGATGTTAATGCTGTCAGCCCCTCCAGTGTAGGCTCAGGTTTTATAAATGTGTGGCGCTGTGGGTTAAACAACAGAAGGTCAGTGGTTCGAATCCCCACAATGGGATGAGCTCCCGTTGCTCGGTCCCTGCTCCTGCCAACCCAGCAGTTCAAAAGCACGAAGTGCAAGTAGATAAATAGGTACCGCTCCGGCGGGAAGGTAAACAGTGTTTCTGTGCACTGCTCTGGTTCACCTGAAGCGGCTTAGTCACATGACCCGGAAGCTGTACGCTGGCTCGCTCAGCCAATAAAGCGAGATGAACGCCCCAACCCCAGAGTCGGCCACGACTGGACATAATGGTTAGGGGTCCCTTTACCTTTACTAAATAAACCATATATCCTAAAGACACACAACAATCTCCACTGCCCCCTCATTCCGAGGAACCCAAACCCTACGCAAGAGCCTGGAACCCCTGGAATCTCGCACCGCTCGGAGATTGGGGTGGCATGCAACAATACGTACTTTGCTTGTTATCTGCAAGTTGGAAGGAGGTGTGCAATTAGTGCAAGAATTTGTTTATTTTATCTATAATTTAATTTTGGAGGGGAAAATGCCCTTCATCCAAAAATGGAATCGAAGGCAGTGTACAAGGGAATTTAAAAATGCAAATGAGTTATGAAAAGCAAGCCAACAGTTATGGATAAAGCAATTTAACCAGTTAAAAAATACCATACTCTTAAAATGCCTGGGCAAATACAGTAAATCCAATACTGAAAAGGATGCGGTGTCAGCACCAAGCCAAAATGGCAGATAGACGTTCTGTTTTGGCGACTGCAACCTTGGTTTAAGGAGCCATTTGGCTCTAGCTTATAATATCTGAGTTTCTAACACTGGACTCCTCAGGGGACCTTGCACAGCAGCTTTATGGCAGAGGTTAAAAAGCCACAAACCAGTGGCTCAGAATTCCTGTGGCCCTGGAAATCAGATGATCACAAATCCCAGGCCACTGCCTGCTAAGATGCAGTATCCAGAGCGTCCAGCCTGCCCTGAGTCCTTGCTGGTTTTTGGAGGATCCAGGAGCTTAGGTCAGGGATGTTGCCTTGGATGCACAGAGGGACAGATGCAAAGCAGTTTCTGTTTTTACTTGGAATTCCAGCACCGTGTGGCGAAGGCGGTGTCTCCTGCCGAATGTCTCCAGCTGAAATATACCTCTTAACACTTAGGTCATGGGGCCTGTTTTCTGAAAACTCGTGTATTGGTTGTCCTCCTTTGACATCCGTATCACTTGCTTTGGAATTGCTGGGGACAAGTCAGTGGCGGCAGCGGCAGAGGGAACAAAGTGGCCAAACGAGACATTTCCACTCTTCTGAACCGGAGAACAGAGCCTCTAAGTGTCTCTTTTGTTGACCTGCTTGTCAGACCCGGCATTAATCCATTTGCTTAACAACTGCATTGTTTGCCAGTGTGACAACAGGGGCAAAAACTGCAACTATATTAAAGCTGCTCGCTGCATCCTGTTGGCCTATAAATCTCACTTCCTATATGCAGATAATTCTCTCTTTGTACCACTGAGCGACAAACAAGACACGCTCCTCCTCTCTTAACAATTCAGAACAAGAAACAAAAAGGCAATAAGGACCAGGAGTCTTTTGTTGACACTAAGAGTGAACTCAGGTACAAGCTGCCTCTGAACATGCACAAGTGTTTGTGTGAAAGGATGCACACTTGTTGACTTGTGAAGCTCAGCACACAGACAGCACACTTGTTGAATGTTTGTTGTTGTTTAGTCGTTTAGTCGTGTCCGACTCTCTGTGACCCCATGGACCAGAGCACGCCAGACACTCCTGTCTTCCACTGCCTCCCGCAGTTTGGTCAAACTCATGCTGGTAGCTTCGAGAACACTGTCCAGCCATCTCATCCTCTGTTGTCCCCTTCTCCTTGTGCTCTCCATCTTTCCCAACATCAAGGTCTATTCCAGGGAGTCTTCTCTTCTCATGAGGTAGCCAACGTATTGGAGCCTCAGCTTCATGATCTGTCCTTCCAGTGAGCACTCAGGGCTGATTTCCTTCAGAATGGAGAGGTTTGATCTTCTTGCAGTCCATGGGGCTCTCAAGAGTCTCCTCCAGCACCAGAATTCAAAAGCATCCATTCTTTGGTGATCAGCCTTCTTTATGGTCCAGCTCTCACTTCCATACACCACTACTGGGAGTTGAATGTTACATGGGAACAACAGCCCATAGGAACATAAGGACACTGTCTTATTCTGAGGTTGGGGAGAGGAAGGGAGAAGAGAGGAAACAGGATTAATGCAGAGAGGAGATGGCTGTCGATGGCTACTAGCCATGACAGCTATGCTCTGCATCCATGGCTGGAGACAGAAATGCTTCTCAGTACCAGATGCTGGAAGTCACAAGAGGTGAGAGTGCTCTTGAGATCAGATCTTGCTTGTGAGCTTCCAACAGCCATCTGGATGGCCGCTGTGTGAACAGGATGCTAGACTGGACGAGCAACTGGCCTGATCCAGTGGATTTTTCTTACGTTCTTATGACTCCACCATAACTGGTAGGGAGGAACTACTTCTGCAGTGTACTTCTGCCTCTGAGCATGTTGACATGACCCCTTATTCATCGGTTGCCCTGTTTGGGCAACAATTATGCCATCACTTAATCGGCTGAGTTTGCTATTAGAAGGAAAGATACGATCATCAATAACAACAAATGCAATGTTCGGAGCAGCTATCAGGGCAGATCTCCACCTTCCCTCCCTAAAGATTTGGGTTTATATTTAAAGATAATAAAAGAGTCGACGTTGCAGGCACAGTCCTACCGCCATTAAAATTCCAGGGCAGCAAAATGTCTTGTACCCGGGAGTATTGTTTGCAATACACCTGTCAGAGGCAGGTGAGGGACGGATTTATGATCATTCCAGGCTGGGTAGCTCATGCAACCAGCCAAGCACGCTAATCCATGGAGCTTGAAGTCAAACAAGAATGGCTCTGCAGAGATGCCGAGAGCCCGTCTTCGCGGACCAGACTGCTGTGTTTATTCTGCTAGAATGATCCTTCCAAAAAGAGTTAAATTTTTATTGCTGTGGGAGAGGAGGCCATAAACAAAATGGACTGGCTGCATTTATGTCTGCAATAACCTAACAGGAAGTTTGACTGGGTAGCTACTCCCTGCTCTGCCCTAGCACTAAAAGGGCCCCTGTTACAAAAGCATCTCTGCTCACAGAGCGAGCAAGTGTGTTTTGAAATAGGATAGGGCTAACTTCAGTCTCTCCAGTAAACAAACCTAGAATCGTGGTGCGCCAATGTGTTTTAAGAAGGCAATAAATCCTATGCATGGTCCCTTGGGAGTTGTGTTCAGTGGGGCTTAGCTGCAGGTGAAAGCAGTGTTTGAAATTTGCCAGGCACATTTTGCACCTGGCTTTTGGCTACTTGCGACCAAGTGAAGATGACCGGGTGCCAGGATGCTGCCTGTGACGTCTCCACCATCTGGAGGGGCATGCCTGGCGATCCTTGGATCTTGACTGCTTTCACATGCAAGCAAATCATCCCGTAGAATTCTAACTGTAATATTTTATCTGAACAATCAGAATGAATTTCAGGAACCAAAACGTTGTACTGAAAAATATGGCTGTCTGGCCCCAAAATGGCAACTAACCCTGGTTTAAGGAGCCATTTGGTGCCTAGCTTATATGCCTGAGTTTCTAACACTGGTTCAGTGGGGCTTGGTTGCAGTTGTAATTTCCTAAGCAACCATGTTTGGCCCTTCTCCCTTTTGTAGTTAAGGGACTATTTCTTCTGTAAGGCTCAGGGCCTTGGTGGATCAGACTGAGTTCAGCAAACAAGAACAGGAGCAACCAGTGGAAACTCCTTCAGCAATTTCCCCATCCCTCCACTGCCTCGCTAAGCGTGACTCAGTGCTCAAGTCTGGGTGAGTTTTCTACAAGCCACATCTATGGGGTTCACTGGAAAAATTATTCCTATGCGCCTGACTCACATGGTGAAATGTACCCTGGGCACCAATGGAGAAGTGTACTAAATAAGGGGTGGGCAATCTGAGGCCTGTGATCCCATTTCATTTGAGCTTTGACCCCATGTGGGTGACAACGAGGAAGAGAGTAAAGTGTGGGATCACACCCGCCTCTAGCTCTGCCCCTACCCAGTTTCAGCTCCAGACCCACCTGCCAGGCGGCCCTTGACAGATCATTCCAAGGCAATGTGGCCCTGGCAGAAAAAGGTCACCCTGAATCATCAGGTTTCCCCCTTCAAAAATCACACACCACAGCCGAAAAAGACTTAGCCCTGGCAGACCAGGCAACCATCTTATGCCCAAAGCACTATTTGATCATGCATTTAAATTCTGTGTACGAACAGTACACATCAAAGGAAGGCAACTCTGAGATTCTAGAACGCAGGGCATCAAATGCAGAAAGACACGGATGTGCTAAGATTTTTTTAAATCAGATAAGACAAGCTAGTGAAAACCTTTGATTATCCCCAAACACTGTTTTCGCTGGATTGATGTGGGAAAGGAGAAGGAGACGCGCTTATCTTTCAGATAAGCAAAGCCAGTGCGTTTTCATTTTCAGCCGCATATGGCAATATTTGCCAAAGTCCTTCTAATGGAGGAAAGTCAATTTAACCTCTAATAAAAATAATGGCTTATTTAAGAGGATGAGCGCCCTGCGTTTTACTCCATCGCCTGGTTTCTTAATGGATACTTTTGCGAGACAAAGCAATTAATTCCAAGGAAACTGGTACTTCCTGGTCCTTGTATAACTGAGACAGGATTCTTGGATTTGCAAGGGCAGAGACTCAGCTGGGGTAGTCATGTAAATAAGACAACTGCTATCATTTCTGAGTAAGCAGTCATAATAAGAGAGAGAAACTGACAGGCATGGTTTTAGCTTGTCATTTTTCATAATTGTGTGATTGTTTAATATTGTCAGGAGGGTTCCAAATTTATTTTGTCAGCACCTCTGAATTTCTGGATGAGAGCAACGACGCTTAGCATTCATATAGCAGTTTTCCAAGGGCTCAGAGTCCTTTGATATACACTGGATGCTTTCAGACAAAACACTAAACCATGGTTTAGCGCTATGTCAACAATTCTAGCCTACAGACAGATTTTCATGCACCTCCTCCTCTTAAGTGCCCAGCAGGACTTCAGAAGCGTTTGCTTTTCACTGATGGACAAACAACAGCTAAAACAAAACGACCTTCCCCATCTTGATGCTCTCCAAACGTTCTGGACTACAACTCCCATGAGTTGTAGTTGCCAGCCAAAGCATCTGTGCCTCATGTATGCAGACGCTGCCATGGTTTTGAGACTCACGTCTCCAATGGTGTACTTTAAGGTCCAAGCACACACACACAAAATCAAGTACAGTACATTCCCACAATCCTAAAATCTCCCCCACCTCTCCAAAAACCTAGCGTCTATCCTGCTGAAAATCCATTTGTGCCCCTTGCGTTTCAGGCAACCCTGCATTCATAAGGAGAAACACGTGAAGCACAGCCATTGAGCTTATGGACACAGATCAGGGCTGTGGTTCTCTAAATAGAATACTAGAATCATAGAATTGGAACCCAACCCTCTGCAATGCAGGAATCTTTTGCCCACTGTGGGGTTCAAACCCAGAACCCTGAGATTAAGAGTCCCATGCTCTACCAGCTGAGCTATCCCAAATGTTGGACTCTGGCTCCCATCAGCCCCTATCAGCATGGTTAACAGTCAAGGATGATGGGAACTGGAGTCCAACAACACAGCCTCTCCGTCCCTGATATAGATACCTGGTGGGTGGCGCTGTGAGTTAAACCACAGAGCCTAGGACTTGCCGATCAGAAGGTCGGCGGTTCAAATCCCCGCAACGGGGTGAACTCCCATTGCTCGGTCCCAGCTCCTGCCCACCTAGCAGTTTGAAAGCACGTCAAAGTGCAAGTAGATAAATAGGTACTGCTCCAGCGGGAAGGTAAACGGCATTTCTGTGTGCTGCTCTGGTTTGCCAGAAGCGGCTTAGTCATGCTGGCCACATGACCCGGAAGCTGTACACCGGCTCCCTCGGCCAATAAAGCGAGATGAGTGCCGCAACCCCAGAGTCAGTAACAACTGGACCTAATGGTCAGGGGTCCCTTTACCTTTACCTTTAGCATTTGGTGCCAGGGAATTAAGGTCTAGAACCCAGCATGCAGCAATATATTAAAAGCAAACTTCTCTTGGTATGATGTTCTCCCCAAAACGTCCAGAGGGAAGGCATTCTACATGGGTGCTTCAAAGAGCAACGGCAAAAATGGGAGTACTTTGCAGCAAAAAAATTGGCAATTTCTCTCCCAAACACCTTCACACAGTTTTTCTTATCCCATTATCTTGTTGGCAGGACATTCCATCACAGGTAACCCAAAGTTGACTTCTGCGTCGCTTCAAACTATTTCATGGTACTGTTGGCACTGCACCCTGCTGTGACCGTACCGAAGTTGGTATTGCCACGACAAACACTAACTAATGATTCTCACTTTCGATGACTTGCAGAGATTAAAACCTGAGCCTGTTAGGACCGGCTATACCTGGGCATGCCTACATCCATTGGGTTGCTGACAAGAATGATTGCACCTTGTGAATTCCCATTGTTTTTATTCAGAGCGGAATCACAGATTATGTGCAGCCCCACGATTCTTCTGGGATAATTTTTAAAAATGTAAAAACGCAACGCAGATGCAATTTTAAGTGGAAGGACGGCGAGCCGTATACGAGGAAGCTGTTGCTCCCGTGGAATAACTTCCCCTCTCTCCAAATATGTTCTAGGGGTTCTTTTTGGGGGGGTGAGGAAAGCATACCGGGTGCAGACAAGGAGAGGAAGCTGAATTGTACAGGCAGAAGTCCTTTTGCTCGCACAACGACCCAGTGAGGGGAATCAATCCAACTGAGAAGAGACGGCTGGGGGAAAACAGTTTCTTCCATCCTTCCCCTCTTGTGCTGTTTAACTGCAGAATACCTGTATGCTCCCCCCCCCAATCCTTAATCAGTTTACTAAACAATATTTCTGCCCTAGCGCCTTTAATTATTTTTTTAAAAATCCTAGGCAGCGTGTACGATATTAACAAAAAACTAGAGAATAATAACTGGTCTGTAGCAAGGACTTTATGGTCTGAAAACAGAGACGCTGTGTGTACTTTTGTAACCCAAGAAAATACTTAATAAAAACATTTTAAAAAGAGAGGGAAAAACAGCATGCAGTACAACTCCTGAGATGAATGCAAAACGCAGGAAGTGGGTGGGAATAATTGCTAAAAAATGACACCAACGAAAAGCTGCTTTTTGTCTCCACTGGGGAAAAGATACTGGGACTGGAATCTTTTCCTCCGGTAAATGCAGTAGGAGGTGGTACTGCTCAGTGGAGAAAATCAATGGAAGAGGAAAGAGTTTAGAAGCCTCCCTCTCTGTGGGAATCTTCCAAAGTGTAAGGGCATCAGGAGGGTCTTGCTGGAACGTATCAGAAAAGCTGAGGCAGAACAACACCTCAACCTCCATGAAATATAACAAAAAACGAAGAATCACATAACATGCACTTCTGCCCTCATGGATGGATATGGAACCTCTGCCTTCTGAGCAGATGCTGATTAATGTTACCTTTTAAGCTCACTTTGCATATTGATTTATTCACAAAAATGTCCCATGTACGGTCCAGCCATCCGCTTCACAATCTCATTTCACACAACTGACAAAGTTGAGCCTTGGTCTACACACTGTTATTTCCTCTGCAAACTTATGATAATACTTTTATTTCTCCTGCTGGTTTGCGCAGCTTTCAATGTGCGTTATTTTACTTCCTTTAGAAATGTTTTCTTTTGAAATGTT
The DNA here is from genome assembly GCF_965112155.1 of Podarcis liolepis. NCBI lineage: Eukaryota > Metazoa > Chordata > Lepidosauria > Squamata > Lacertidae > Podarcis > Podarcis liolepis. The sequence continues at coordinate 14,119,710 of NC_139562.1, forward strand.
TCTAAGATAATTTTGCTGTGCTAAATGTGCATTCTGTCGTTGTGACCTCTGTCACGTTTTATTTTGATAATATTTTGGTTTCCAGTTAACTATGTTGCTTTGAATGTATACTTCATATTTGACTTTCCGTTGTTTTATTCTGGATTGTTTTATTTGATGTCTTAATGTAGGTGGAAAACAGGCTTTGAGATTCGTTTCCCTAAAAATATATAAAGCGGTATAGAAATGAAATAAATAAAATAAAATACATTTATGCCAAGGGGTTTCCTATTCCTTTGACTGGTAGAGATTAACAGAGCTATTCTTTGGGAACAATTTCTTCCATTCCCCATTTGCAGTGGATGAGGATCCTTTTAAAATATTGGAGGATTTTTGACTTTCAGATAACAAGTTCTCATAAACGGCCAATCAGGGAGCAAGCTTGATCTGGTCTGGACCGCTTCAGATTCAATCACATCATGACCAAATGCTCTTTGAAGCAAACAACTATTTCCAGTGCTTGTTTTTGGTAAAAATAAAAGGAGGTGCCAACATTCATATCTTGATAAAAAGTGCCGCGGATGCCAGCACAAACTGGATGCCAAGGGCAGCTAAAAAGAGATGTGATGGTACTCCCCGCAAAAAAACAACCTTGCCTTTCCCCCTGTATTTCCATGCATCTAGAAAGCTAGCTGTTATGCAGCCACCTCTCTGATACACCAAGTTTTCTATGTGTATGAACATTATTGGGCTCCCCCCCGTTCCAATAAATGGAACATTCCATCATGCAAGCACCTACGGCAATCTGTAATGGTACAAGTCCAGTCCTTTGGTTAGTTAGCACATCACCTTGACACATCACCTGAGCCTGAGGAAGACTGCAGGCCAACTGAGCAGTGCCCAAATAATATATACCAGCAATAGGCAACGTGGTGCCCTCGAGATGTTGCCAGGCTCCAAACTCCCATCAGCCCAAGCCAGCCTGGTCAATGCATAAGAGAAACCAGGGTCCAATAATATTTGCACAGCACCAAGCTGCCTACCCCTGAATATATACTCATAAAAGTAAAGGTAAAGGGACCCCTGACCATTAGGTCAAGTCGTGGCCGACTCTGGGGTTGGGGCGTTCATCTCACTTTATTGGCCAAGGGAGCCGGCGTACAGCTTCCGGGTCATGTGGCCAGCATGACTAAGCCACCTCTGGCGAACCAGAGCAGCGCACGGAAATGCCGTTTACCTTCCCACCAGAGCGGTACCTATTTATCTACTTGCACTTTGACGTGCTTTCGAACTGCTAGGTTGGCAGGAGCAGGGACCGAGCAATGGGAGTTCGCCCCGTCGCGGGGATTTGAACCGCCAACCTTCTGATCGGCAAGTCCTAGGCTCTGTGGTTTAACCCACATAACTCCCAAATCTCCGGGGAGCCAAGAAGCACTGTCTAACCACCAAGGGGTCCGGGCACTGTGTTAGCAGGCCTAAGGAGCCCCTAAGTTCCGCAGAAATGGCAACAAATAAAGAAAGCGAAAAGATAGGGAGACCCAAACAACTGAAGGGAGAGTCGTAGTTTAGAGCCAGAACATTTGCCTTGCATGCAGAAGGTACCAAGCAAGGCCAAATAGACCCAGGAGAGACACACCTGTCTGACACCCCAGAGGGCTGCTGCCCATCAGTGCAGGCCACTGCTCTACCGATCGACGCTGCCTGATCCAAGGTGTGCTGCAACAGGAGCAGTACTGCCATGCAAATCTATGGGGGAAGAGTAAGAAATGGGTCCCCAAACACACTTTTGGGTTAAAAGGTTGATGATACCTGGCGCAGACAATACCAAGCCAGATGGGCCCATGGCCTGACTCTGTATAGGACAAGTTACTAAGTCCTATGAACAAGGACTGAGGATGCTAACCAACTGCAGAAGGAGTGCCGGGGGGGGGGGGGAATGGAATGGAATAGTCTGGAAGAGGGCATGGCTGGCTGGAGCCCTGAACAGGAGTACTCCACACGGCAACATTCTGCTGCAGATCCGATTGGTCACTTCTGCATTCCGTACTTTGCATATGCGACGCTGCATGGTGCCCTAGCCTTTGGCAGCAGCCTGGCAGGCTGAAATCCAACAGGCGAAGCTTTTTTTCCTGGATCTGAGAAGTTTGGGAGGAAAAGCTTCAGCGACTTATTAATGCCTCTCGACCCGCTGTTAACGGCAGAGGAGCACAGCCCTTAAGAAAAAGAAGGTGGCGACCTTTATTTTCTAGCTTGTGTGGCTGTCATCAGACGGCAGAAAGGATCCCAAAGTGAGTTTGACCCAGGAGCTAGCTTTCTGGCTGCAAGTCCCAGCTTGCCAGGGGACACGCAGCTCAAAGTTGCAGTGACACTTATGTGAATACAGACCCTTTCTCTGTATTCTCTGTCTCTTACTTGCAGGCTCAACCCCCCCCCCCCAATGCTTCCCGGGGTTCAGCTGTTCACCAGGGTATAAAGTTACTGCCTCCTCCCTCCCCACCCCAAATACCCACAAGGCATCCTGGAAGTTTAAAAGGTGCACATTAGCGGTTTAGATGAGCATTTCTTCCCCTTCGCTTCAACAGAGCAGAGGAAATGTGTGAAAGGAAACAGGATCTGGAGCACATCTGTTACAGAAGCTCGGTTGCAGGAGAAGATTGAGTTGGGGGAGGCGGGAGAAAAGCGAAATACGTAACTGGCAGGGTCTCACGTCTGCGGAGTGGACAGCTCACATCTTCCCATTTACACGGAGGGTGCCCGTCAACAACCAGTGACTCTCCCGTTCCCCGATGACCTGATTCGGAGCATGCAAATTGACTGCAGAGCTAAGATCTATAAATAAACTCCGGGGGCCCCACAAATCGCAGCATCCGACACAAATGCATATCTATCACACACGCAAACAAACTAAGTCACACATATATACAATATAGCTCTTTCCAGAATAAGCCACAAAAATAAACCCTGGAACCCTCCAGTCCGAATTAGTCATTGCAATTGCCTGTTGTTTTTCTGCTGCTGTTTTTGGAGGGGAAGCCACTGAACGTGCAAGATGCCTGGGGGAAAAAATGAATAAATGCAATTCGGGGTTTTAACCCTTAAACTCCCGCCACTTTTTTTTTAAGGAACCTTCAAAATCTTAACGAACTAATGCAAAAAAAAAAAGCAATCCTATAAATAAATTGCGGGTGGCTCCCCCGTTTCCTCAGAGCCTATACATTTTTCAGCACTGGCCCATATGGATACGACTGGGGAGCAAAGAAGCGCAATTGGAACCGGATCATCGGCCCAGAAGCTGCAATCGTTCTCTGCCTCCGGAGCCCGAAACGCGTGAGCTGGCTCCCGTGTGTGTGTTTGCAAACGTGGCCGGGGCTCCTAGACGCGCATCTCCCACCCTCCCGCGATGCAAAAGCAGCAGCTGCTGCTGCGCACGATCGCTTCCTCCAAATCTTACCTTCATTGCGCTGGAGAAATGCAGCCCAATCCCCAAAATTTAAAGGTGGGCAGAGGAAAAGGTGGACGGCTTGCAGAGACGTGTGTGCGCTGGGGGGTGCTTCTTTCCTTCTGGCGTCTCCAAAAGATGCCGCTCCCGAAGCAGAGCTCTGCAAAAAAAAAAAAAAAAAAATAGCCCAGCAAAGCGAGCGCCGGCGGGACACGTTGCAGCTCCGGCTTGCAAGCGAGAGTTTCTCCAGCAGCGGGCGGCGACGGCGGCTTTTTTCTACCCGCGCCGATTGCATCACAGGCAGGAAACGGCGCTCCCCGCAGCCGCCGCCAGGGGGCAGAGGAAGGGGAGGAGGAGCGGCAGATCCCGGCGGCGGCGCCGTCATCCCGGTTCTCCATCCGTGCATCTATATCCCCATCCTTGGAGGAAGGCGCAAGTCCAGCGCTTGCAAAGGGACCAGGACGTGCGTCCTCGCGACCGCTTGCGCTTGCTTCTCCTCCCGGACCTATCTATGCATGCACTGCCCTAGGCAGCCGGTTCGGGGGGGCGGGCATGCTTTTGATTAAGCATCTGAAGGCAGCCCTGTTTAGGGAAGCTTTTAACATTTGATGGATTATTTAATATTATTTAATTTAATATCTAATATTTTGCTGGAAGCCGCCCAGAGTGGCTGGGGAAACCCAGCCAGATGGGCAGGGTATAAATAATAAATTATTATTATTATCATTATTTTGTTATTGTTTATTATTGGGACGTGGATGGCGCTGTGGGTTAAACCACAGAGCCTAGGACTTGCCGATCAGAAGGTCAGCGGTTCGAATCCCCGCAACGGGGTGAGCTCCAGTTGCTCGGTCCCTGCTCCTGCCAATCTAGCAGTTCGAAAGCACGTCAAAGTGCAAGTAGATAAATAGGTACCGCTCCGGCGGGAAGTTAAACAGCGTTTCCATGCGCTGCTCTGGTTCGCCAGAAGCGGCTTAGTCACGCTGGCCACATGACCGGAAGCTGTACGCCGGCTCCCTCGGCCAATAAAGCGAGATGAGCGCCGCAACCCCAGAGTCGGTCACGACTGGACCTAATGGTCAGGGGTCCCTTTACCTTTTACCTTGGGTTACAAACACTTCGGGTTACAGACTCTGTTAACCCAGAAGTAGTACCGTTGGTTAAGAACTTTGCTTCAGGATGAGAAATCGGGCGGCGGCGACAGCGGGAGGCCCCATTAGCTAAAGTGGGACCTCAGGTTAAGAATGGTTTCAGGTTAAGAACGGATCTCCGGAACGAATTAAGTTTGTAACCAGAGGTACCACTGTATTATTAGCAAGGGCAGGGGTGCAATTTCAAATCGAGGAGTTTCTAAGGAGGGAGGCTTCTTGGTGGTGGCTCCCGCCATGATCTGTCAGGAATGCTTCCATGGAGATTCCTGCAGTGCAGGGGGAGGTTGGACTAGATGACCCTCAGGTCCCTTCCAGCTCTACAATTCTATGATTCTGCAATTCTAGCATTCTATGCCTATGTGTCACTCTCCTCCAGATTTTTTTGGGGGGCATACCATTTAAATTCCCTTAATGTAAAAATGATTTTGGGTCACCCCTTTTCTGAACCTTTCCCCAGCTGTGCATCATCCTTTTCTGGGGTGAGGCGACACAGATAATGTACAATGGCATTATCGGTAGATTTATCTTCTGTTCCTTTCCTAATGACCCCTAACCCCTAAGAATTAAATTTGCCTTCAACACAGCTGCTACACACTGAGCCAAGATCTTCAGATAGACTGCCTCTGAACTTGGGGGTTCTATTTAGCCAAATGGCTAACAGCCATTAACAGGGCTATCTTCCCCCATCCCCTTTCTTTCTGATTCAAGTTTTCCTGTGCACAGGAGAAAAGTACCAGCAGACTTAGGGTAACCCCAAGATTTTCAGCTGCAAAAAATTATAATAAACATAATAAACTTTAGGGTAATAATAGGGAAGCTTTGGCCATCTGGTTATTGCTCCTGTCCAGCCCAGTGCCAGGGATGATGGGAATTAAAGTTCATGCAACATCCAGAGGGCCAAAGGTTTCCCTCCCTGGTTTTTAGGGGGTATAAAAATTCAGCAATGAAACCGCTAGCCCATTTGCAAAGCTAAGTAGGGTCTGGCATGATTTCAAATGGGATGCGGGTACCGTGTGTTGAGATTCCTACATTACAGGGTGGGGTAATATACTTTCTACCTCTACAAAGTCTCCTTCCTGGTCAAGTCACTACCAGTTCAGAACCATGGGCATCTATATGGAATTTAGATTTCCACCCCCCACCCCAAAAACATGCATCCAATTACACTTCTTACATTGAATTCCATTCGCCAGTTTACCACCCATTCACTGAGTTTGGAAAGATCCTTTTGAAGATCAGTTCTGTTTTAATAATCCTGAACATTCAGCAAACTCAGCTACCTCATGGCTCCCCTTCTAACCCGTAGTTATTTATGAATAAGTTTTAAAGCCCAGGTCCCTATACCAATCTTTTGGGGGAACCCCACTTTCTACAACCCTCCATTGGGATAACTATGAATTTATTCCTACTCTCTACTTTGTGTTGCCGATCCACAAAAGCACCTCTCCTTTCATTCCGTGACAGCTAAGCTTACTCAGGAGTCTTGGGCACTGTACTTTGTCAAAAGCTTTTTGAACACCGGCATCATAATACCTCCTCCTTATTTCACAGTGGTGCCATTTGGGTTCTGTTGCTGTTGGTCATCACTCCCCGAGTTGCTTTTGGAGGCAGACATTCATGTATGCATGTATTATACTTTTTATTGAATTTGTGTAACTTTTATTTTCCCAGACGTTTTTCTTTTGTTTTCAGCTGGAAATTGTTTCCTTGTTTTACGCTGATGCACCTCCAGCTGCCTTTATCCTTTTTTATTTTTATTGAAATTACACTGCTTCTTAAAATGATTGTACTAATTGCTTTTTAATGCTTCGTGTATACCACTTCCAAGAGATCAGGTGAGCTGGAAGAGAGGGTTGCAAGTTTTTTAAAATAAAAATGAATTCAAAACCAGACGCAGCTCCAAAATGTCTCATCTGAATTCTGGACTGCTGCTGCATTTGAACTGGTGCAAAATGCCATTTTGGCTGATCTGCGCAACAGCTGCTTGCAGCTTTGAACTCATCATCATAGCAATTCATTCTCTCTCTCTCTCTCTTTTGGGAGGGGAGGGTGAATAGGCTGTAGCCCTTACAACACAGAAAGCCAACATGCAAGTTAAGTCTTTGCAAAATCAGAAGGTAGAGTGTGAGGGTTGCCATGGAAATGCTCAAATAATAACCCAGCAGTGAATGATGCTAGAATCCATTTGCCAACCAGCTTTCGCAAGGCTTTTAATAAAAAAAAAATCTAGAATCAATGTGCTAGGGATGTTGGGCAGGGGCTCAGTTCACAAGACACCCATGTCCAGACCCCAGTGCTAGTTCCAGGGCATCCTTTCAGGTTTCCGAGGGATACAGGTTAAATTCATTGCAAAGTTCAAAAAGTTTAGCCCTAGGCACATTCAAGGTTAGATGGCAAAACATCCTTATACAGTGGTACCTTGGGTTAAGAACTTAATTCGTTCTGGAAGTGCGTTCTTAACCTGAAACTGTTCTTAACCAGAGGTACGACTTTAGCTAATGGGGCCTCCTGCTGCTGCCGCGCGATTTCTGTTCTCATCTTGAAGCAAAGTTCTTAACCCGAAGTACTATTTCTGGGTTAGCGGAGTCTGTAACCTGAAGCATCTGTAACCCGAGGTACCACTGTATTTTAACAGTCCTTGTGGTGGTTGTGTCTCTTGACCAAATTAATGCCTTTAGGAACATAAAGTTCTGTGGGATCATATCAAATGCTCCATCTAATGCGGCATTTGCCAACCAGATGCTTCCAAGAAGCCCACAAGCAAGGCTTGAAGGTAATTGTTTAGACTGAGATAAACTATCTCTGAACCTGGAGGTTCTATTTAGTCAACATGGTTAACAGCTATTAAGAGGGCTATCTTCCTTCATCCCCTTTCTTTCTGATTCAAGTCTTCCCAGGCACAAAAGGAAAGTATCAGCAAACTCAGGATAATCCCAGGACTTCATAACATTTAGAGCAGTGGTGAAGAAACTCTGGCCCTCCAGATATTGCTGAACTCCTGTCCACCCCAGTGTCAGGGTTGAGTTCATGTAGCATCTGGAGGTACAAAGGTTTCTTGTCCCTTAGAGGGGGGAAAATGCCAAAGTAGGAAACCGTCTAGGGGAGACTAGAATGGGGCAAAGGATGAACACAGATACAAAAAGGGTGCAGACAAGTATCCAGTTGTCTGGATAGGTCATTTCCAGGTTCATACTGAGGAGACCTATTTAGATATCCCCCGAGACAGAAGTGAGAGCTGTCCAAAGAAAGCAAAGGAGAAATCCAGGATTTTAATGTAGCTGGGAACAGATACAAGTATGCCCACACAAACACACCCGAAATTGGAGAAGGCACCCCACTACAAACAGGTCATGCTCAGTGGGCACAAAATGCTAACTGTTGGGAGGAAATGGGGAGATAGATAGAATGGAGTGGCTGGAAGCCTGAACAGCAGTCCATCACTGCAACCTTTTGCTGAAGGTAAAGGTAAAGGGGCCCCTGACCATTAGGCCCAGTCGTGACCGACTCTGGGGTTGCTGCGCTCATCTCACTTTATTGGCCGAGGGAGCCGGCGTACAGCTTCTGGGTCATGGGGCCAGCATGACTAAGCTGCTTCTGGCGAACCAGAGCAGCACACGAAAACGCCGTTTACCTTCCCGCTGCAGCAGTACCTATTTATCTACTTGCACTTTGACATGCTTTTGAACTGCTAGGTTGGCAGGAGCAGGGACTGAGCAGCAGGAGCTCACCCTGTCGCGGGGATTCGAACCGCCGACCTTCTGATCGGCAAGTCCTAGGCTCTGTGGTTTAACCCACAGTGCCACTTACTAATTTGTCTCAGATCCCTCTAAAAGCTACCTAAGCCTGCAAGTAGCCACCCACCAGAGCTGGTGGCAGCACATTGCATAACCATTTGTGTGTTACTTCTTACATTTACATACCACATTTTTCTTCCAAAGAGCTCCAGTTGGGGCACATGATTCTCCTACATTTCATCCTCACAATAACCCTGTGAGGTAGGTTAGGCTGAGACAGGGTGACTGGCCCAAGGTCACCCAGTGAGCTTCATGGCTGGGTGGGGATTCGAACCCTGGACTCCCAGGCCCTAGTCCAGCACTCTAACCATTATGCCAGAGGTTCTTCCTTTTTGTGTGTCCCGGGTAACCCCCCAAAAGAAATATCCATCCATCTGTAGCATGTACATAATTTGATTTACAAGCCTCTTATCATGTTCCCCCTCCCACACACAAACTCACCTGTTTGCTGTTGCGGGTTAGGAAGGATTCAACTCTCTCTGCATTAAGGTACAATACATTTGTACCTTACAGTGTACAGTGTTGTTCTCTTTGATGTTTGTGCTCGCTATTGGCCTCCTCTCACCACAAAACTTAGTAGGTATGTTTACAACCGGGCTTCAAAATAACGAGACCCCCAGACAACCGATTCTTAAGGCAGCTGCATGCATGCCAAAACTCTCTTTTGTCTACTTCAGGGATGGCCTGAAAGTCGATATGAAATGAAATGGTACTTTGGGTTTGATTTGTTGCGAAGCAAATGCTTCCTGTCAGCTTTGCCAGCCGCCAGCAAATCTGCATCAGTTCAAGAGCTGCTTTAGGAAACTTAATAAATTATCCTGAGGCAGCTGCCACAGTAGCAGGAGGGTCTCTTGCAGAGGGCCCCCCCCCCCAAAGAAAGCTTTACTGTTAGGAAAGATAAATGGAAGAGTTTGTCTGGCTGCTTTTAGATAAGCTCTTTGCAGGATCATTGACCAGATTAATCCTGCCTATTCTAAAAACCACGCCTTATTTCTAGGGCACTAGTGCCAAAACTGCTGTAGACAAACAAGTCCAAAATTGAACCTTGAAAATTTAGTGAAATGTGCTTGTGTGGTTTCTGAAATGAAGGTTTTTTTTTCTTTTTCCTTTTTAAAGGGACATGGATATTAATGAAGCAAGCTTGCCAAGTCCTTTTGGAGACACTCCTAGAAACATATGCAACTTCCAATCCTGTCCACTCATGTCCCACAGCAATGATTATTTTTCTTAGCTTCTTAAAAACTTTTTTTAGGCTTCCCTCAGAATTTCAGGATGAAATGCTACTGTGTGCTGCCTTAAGCCAAGAGAGCGACTAGCCCAATGTCAAAAACCCAGTGAGATTTGTGGCTTTGTATGGATTTCAATCTGAGCCTGCCTGGTCCAAACCTGTAACACTAACCACAATATGGCACTGCCTTTCAGCTAACAGGCAGCAACCAGGAGGAAACGCTTCCCCATGTGAGTTGTCTCCATGCTGGGATATACTTTATCCAGTGCTTTTTCTCTGGGGAGACGCAGGGGTACGCATACCCCTAAACGTTTTGTGAATCTAAGTTTGGCCTCATTGAGGGGCAGTATTTCAGTATGAGTAGGAAAATGAGAGTACCCCTAAACATTTTTTTAGAAAACAGCACTGACTTTATCTAAGAGATGCTGAACCCATGCCCCTTCAGATGCTCTATTTATAAAAAAAATATTCAGGTATTTATATACTGCTTAATATTCAGAATTTCTAAGCAGTGTGCATAATGTATTAGATAATCATGCAAAGAACAATTAAAATGCAACACAGGAACAGAAAACTATCTTAAAATGCCTTTGCTCCATCTAATCTCAGTTGGGAGTGAGTTCCCATCTACTATCAGCCCCAGCTAGCATGGTGAATGGTTAGGGATGCTGGGAGCTGCAGTCTAACAACCCCTTGATGGGCAAAGGTTAGCCACCTGTGCTTTATTCTGTTTAACTTCTGAAACTTGATCCAAGAACTTCACAGCCTGAACAAAGTGACAAGAGATGTGCAACACCAGCCCCTGTGATTGGCAAGAAGCACAGTGCCTCGATACATACATTCTTCAAGTTGTTTCTCAAAGTATCTGGGTAGCAGTGCTAATTCCATTAATTTCTCATTAATGTGATGGAAAATGGGTTATAATGTTCAGTCTCAAAAGAAAAACCCCCACATACCTTGGGGGAACAGAGAAACAAAACTGCTCAGGTAGGTAAAGTCTTTTTTATAACAACAACAACAACAACAACAACAACAACAACAACAACAACAAAACAACAGCATTTAAGGAGTAAGATTTAAAAGAGGACACCATTGCCGATTAATAGAAAAAGTACCCATTTATTCAAGGTATGACAAGTGTATTTACAGTATTTTTTTTCCCCAGGACAAGATTCTCATGTGATTCTTAAAGCAGCAATAAAGACTTACATTTAAATGTGAGAAAATGTATTTTGTTGTTACAGATTGTTTTTTCTGCGAAAGAGTACAACACATGCAGCCCAATCCTATGCATGTCATACTTGAAAGTAAGCCCCACGGAGTTCAGTGTGCTTACTCCCAAGTAAAAGACATAGGATAGTGGCCTTAAGGCTAAGGAGTCATTCTGACCTCTATCATAATACCAACTTTGCACAAATTAATTTTGACCTCTATCATAATACCAACATCACAAAATATATATATTTTGTATCTGCCAAGGAACATTACCTTGGAAATTGCAGGTGTTATTTCTGCTCACAACCCACCTCTGCTACCAATTACAAGTCAAAGCCTTGAGAAGCTTCAGGATATTGCCCCAACATAGATCTTCGGAATCCTCTAACTGAGTATTAGTCAGAAGGGAGCTAACTTTTGAAGAACTTTCCATTTCGCTGAAGGGCAGTGAGAGAGGTACTACCCATTCTTAAAGTCTTGCAACATTTTTTGTGCGCAGAAGTAATCTGCATGCCTTTCTAATCATACAGGGCTGTGGGAAGTCAAAACAAGAATTGTACTGGGTGTTTGTGTGTCTTGACCACTTTTGCCCATGCTGTCTGTTTAAAGAGGCGCTTAAAGATTAATGCAACGCTCGCCACAAAACGGCAGGATTTCTATCAAATCGGGCCATTTTAAGAAGTCAATTGTCTTCGCTTTTACTTTCTAGAGGACTACAGTGCTACCATAGGTAGTGTCCTACCATAGGTCCGTCCTACTTGCAAGGAAACCAGAAACCAGAGCCATGAGAACATGAGAACATGACATGGGCATGATTAATCTAAGGGTGCATTTAGACAGTATTTCTCTATGATATTGTACCCAGTAGAAGCAGTTTCCTCCTGTTCCCCTAGCTACAAGAAGGAGGAAAATTTGGCATTTATCTGAACATAGGAGCTCCCTGGATGAATCAGGAGCATAGATGGTTCTCCTCTGTTCATTTAGTTCCTACTCCTCATAAGTGAGGGGCAAGGAAGAGAACACAGAAATCTGTGACCTGCTCCAGAACTCTTCCTAGGTAGAATTCCAAAGTCAAAGCAACATCTGAACAGGCCCCTATTACAACTCTAGGAATGATGTGTGAATTGCTCAGTTGCTCCAAGGCTTAAGCATATCCCTTGGAGCCCCAAATATGGGTTATTTTATTTCAGATACAGGAATGACTCATGAATGCACTCCTGTGCAGTTAAACCTGCATGTGGGGATTATCAAGCATATGCCAGAGGTGTTCTGCTTAAACAGTAGTGCATACACAGCACCAGGAAAAAAGTTTGAGCTGCAAAACCTTATTTCATGAGCGTGTCCCATTTGATTCAACAGGATTTGCATTTTTATTTTTTTCAGAATTGCAGCTGGAACCCAGGAACCATTTTTTTTAACAGGCAGCAACATCTGTCACAGTGAGATTGATATGGGAGTACACAAATGGCTTCAGGACTGAAGAAAACCAATTTCAGCGCTTTTTGGCAAAAAACGAAACTCTATTGCATTTCCTAAGAGACAGTTTTCTTTCTTCAAGAGGAAACCAGCAAAATGGGGAAGCTCATGCAAAGTTTGCTCTTTCAACCAGAAGCATCAATTACTTTTTCAAAGTTTTTTTTTTATTTAAAAAAAACTGGCTTACCACAACTAAAAATGTCTATTTAAATAATCACTCATTCAATTAAAATGGCTACTTCTGTCAGGCATTAGCAGACAAGAGTGGTTTTATACCGGTGTTTCAAAATCAGTTTGCATCAACACAAACGCTCACGCAAGTCAGATGATAGATGTTCATCTTGATGGGGGCTTATATGCAGCTTTGCCTACAAACACCAGTTTGAACTAGGTATTTGTACAAGAGCCACAATCAGACATTCCACAGACGTGGTGGGAAGCAGAAATAGCTGTGCTTCCTTTCCGTTATACGTCTGCATCTTCTTGGGAGCAATGGGGACAAAGCAAGTTCTGTCCCAGTGTAAGTCAATTCACACTTCCATACTGGCCACTTCGGTGGAATGCCTGAAGTGGCCTAGAAACTCTTCAGGTGCTGAAATATGCATCCTTCCTAAATGCTGGGATAGGAAAAAATTAAGCCACAGCAATAAAAAATGGCCTTGAGATGTGGCACTTGATCAATGCTGCTATAATACAATTCTCCAAGACTTCCTCCCAGCATACTTCATATTTTTTTACTTAGTTTTCCGAAAAAGTTATTTACATAATAAATTAGCTTTGTAACATGCTCTCCTAAAACAAGGATAGGATGTCCAAATCTTAGTGCCTTTACGGCATAACCAGGTGCTTTGCCAGTGTACAAAACAGGATGTTACATGCTGCAGGATGTTACACTGGCTGCAGACAAAAGAGGACGAATATTCAGGAATGGAGTGTCTTTTCAGAGGTTCGGCTAGCTGAGCAGGTCCGAGTTCATAAAATGTGCTGAGCACCTTAAAACAAGTCATTTCAGGAGCTAAACATGATGCACACAAAACGTATTCAGTAAGAAAGGGTTCTATCCTTTTTGTGATAAATAGATGTAACATGTATCTAGGAGAACCAGTCAAAAAGGAGTGTAAAATTGGTTCCCATAATCCCTGCCAAACTAAATGGATATTAAACTAAATGGATATTAAAACCAAGAGTGGTTTAAGACTGAAGTACAAAAAATCATTAGTTTTTGCATATTCCAAAAGGTAAATACACACCTAATCAGAATTTACCTTTGGCTTTAAACATTTTCCTACAAAGCAGTATTTCAGCCACACATTTACATGGTTTATACGGCATGTTCGTGCAGTGGAATCCTCTGCTATCGCACACAGTTAAAGACGACAATCCATCTTAAAACACACTGCGCATCATGCTTATGGGAACTCTTGCTTTCAGCAGAAGAAAAAAATGTAGGAGGGGTGATTTACCTTCTTTCAAGAGAGGGGAGGAGTTTGGCAGGAAGAAAGAGAGAAGGGTGACTCCTATTTGCTCTGCTACACCTTCAAAAGTAGGAGGTAAAAGTTACAGGCACTGTTAGTTCCATGGGGGAAGTTGCTGCATTTAGCTCATATCCCAAAGCATTAAGTAGTCTTGAACAGTTTTAATACCATGGGTTTCCCCATGACTTTTTCTTCAGTTCAATTCACAGAATTCCTGGTGCTTAAAGTCTTGGCTGCACACTTGCTCTTTGCTAAAAATGTATTTTGCAGACTATGGTGTAAATTAAAAACTTACGTCAAGACCGTTACAAACTCTGCCTCTGTACACAAGAGAATCTTTGTGCTGATCTTTTCTTCAGAAGGACCTTATAAATAATATAAGTTTAGAACCAGTCTTCGGCACACTTGCCATTATACCATGCTGTTGCTTTCTCCAACTTTATCTACAAGCTGCCAGGAAAAGAGAGAAAGGGGGTGGGAGCAGAGGAGAGAGAGAGTAATTAAGGTGCAAACTACTTCAAACAACATGTAGGCATTGCTGAGCTTTTAAGTAGATGACCAGGTGTGATCATATTCAAATAGTACGCACCAAGGTCTCACGAGAGACCTTGTAATGCAATTCGCATTGCAACAGTGTTTAGGCGTGGTATGTTTTTATGTTGACACAGAGCAACATGAAGATGCAACAGAATGGGGAAAAAAATCCGAAAGAAATGCAAATATAAAAAACTGTTAGTTCAATAACCCAAAGAAAAAATAAAAACATCAGCCATTCATGCATTAATAGACTGAATATGATATTTTCAACTAACCATTACTGGGGACTGTCTCCTGAGCCTACGCAGGCTTTGAAGAAAACATCAACAATTAACTTTTCAATAAGGATTTAACTCCATGAAAACCGATTTATAAATGATATTCGTAAAGACCGAGAATGAGAAATATGTAAAGCCAGATTATCAAGGGACTGAACACAACAATGGTTAAATAGATGTAACATGAGAAAAAAATCCATCTATATTAATTAGGCTTTTGTATCAACCCTACAAATTATGGCATTGGAAAGGAAGTGCTTAGGGTGGGGATGCTGAGACTACTGCGTCAGCATAAGCTAGATGCACAAGCTATGAAAGGGCACACTACCACGCGGAGAAAGGACATCATGGAGCAGAGATAGAATTGCTTCTGCCCCACCCTAAACCCATTGTGGCCACAATGAAGTCAGAAGTCACTGTGCAATCTCATACACCTAACGTTTAGCACTGTCAGTTTATAGTGAGTTGTCTATGATCAAATTCCAGCCACTAGGCTTATGATACCACATATGTTCAAGCATGCATAATGCAAAAACAAAAGCCGGCCATTACAGGCACAAACAAATACGGCAGCACCCACAAGGAGGACACCATGTTTGTTTACATGAATGGGCCTTTTAAAAAAGTACGTGCTATAACATAATGAACATCATGGCCAAAACAGGGGCTGAGTGGCTGGCAGGAGCAGTCAGTGAGCCACAGAGATGATGGTCCTCAACAGCTTCTCAGGAGATGGGCCTGCCCTCTTCCTTTAATTCAACATTGAACTGCCTAAACAGTGAACAATACAACTATGGTGTTTGCTCAGTTTTAATGTGGTGTACACATAAAACTAGCTTTCAAAATTCAGTTATCAATATTAAAACTACTGGATCCAAATTTGAAGTGTCCATGAATACAACAGTTATCTGAGTGTCTATTGCAAAGGACTTTAGGGATTGTTCTGGAGTGCGCAACAGGGGCTCTTAATCATTCTGAGTGAACAGAGCATCCTAGAAGATACCCCAAACTTCTTTGCAGTGGCACACCACAAGGGAAGAGAAGTAGTGGTGGGTAAGGTGTCTTGTGGAAAAGCTTCCCTGATCTTTTAATTGGGAAGTCTGAAAGCCACTAACGTTAAGACATGCTCAACATGGTGCCCTCTGTGATTTTTGGACTACAATACCCATCAGCTCCACCCAGGGATGATGGGAGGTGTAGTTCAAAACATCTGGAGGGTAGTAGTGGCTTTCAGATTGCATCTTGGGAAAACTTACAGTTCCTCAGAGCATTAGTGTTGGAAGCTTAACATTTAGTCAGGTTTGGGGTGAAATCACATTTTTTTAAAAAACAGTTTAGCAGATAGCAAATATTTTGTATTGGCATAGGTCACCTGGACAGGTGCTTATAAATGACATGATAACCTGTGGGTACCAACATGTTCATGTCAGAAATACGAGAGCCAAACAATTTCTTTACTAAAACTGGTATTAAACTGAAGCTCCAAAACCAAATTCAGCTAATGGTGTAAGAAACAATGATTCATTGTGCCTAAGGAGCACGATAATATAACATTCATTCTCTACAAGTCACAGGTGGAGTTGCCAAATTATTTGGCAACATATACTGAAGGCAAGGGAAATCTGTGTAAGTCGGATGAGATTGAAAAGGCAGATCCCAAAGACAGACAAATTGTTATTGAATCATCCTCTACTAATGTTTGGAAATCATGATGTATCATGCAGATTTGGCTAATACTGTGTTGCATTTGGTATGGAACCAGCATAATTTAGAATTCCACTCATATTTTTAGGTACAGAGTCACATATGCTACACATTCAGGTATGTGATAGCTCATATGTTGAATACATGTCTTTGCACAAAATAACAAGAAGGCAAAACACCTCCCACTACCCCAGATTCTTTTAAAAGAGGTGTTCAACTTTTTTAAAATAAATAAATAATAATAATAATAATAATAATAATAATAGATGCTCTTCAGGACATTAATTAAAATATTTTAAGATATTTGCACAATCAAAATATTAAAAAGCCAATTATTGTATCTCTGCTGCATTTCACCTCCTACAGTCTACAGATGAAGTGGGCTGGCAAACAGGACAAACAACTTAGGAACTTTAGAGCAGGGATCCCAAAGCTTATGTGAATTAGTTTTAATACTTACTGAGCTAATGCCAGGTAAATTCAAGAGATAACCAAGGACCGGCACTCTTCTAATAAAACCAACCACCACAGGGAAAAAGCCCCTTTAAATAAAGAAAGTGTCACAGGTTAGATATGGCAGCATTACAACCCAAACTGCTCGTGTTTTGTACCAAAAAATGCACTCTCTCTCATACGGCATTTGCTCCTCCACCCTTTCTGGGTAAGTAATATACTCTTAACAAAATCCTTATACATTTCAGGCAACTTCAAATGTCAATAGACTTCCTACATAGAAACAGCTTCTTATAGGAAAATGAATGAAAGCCATATATAGATGGCATAAATACACGGTCATTTGGTTACTTGGTTTGGTTACTTGTGTACAGTATATGCAGTATACCTGCATATACTGTACACAAGTAACCAAACAAACCCCTGTGTTGCAAAGAGAACGTCAGCAATGTCTAGGCAACACGATGGCCATGTACATACACAATAGACAATCTTTTATAGAATTCCTTCAAACCATAACAAGTCCAAAATGAAATCTTAGTCTCAAAGTCTCTGAAAGTCTTTAAATGAAGCGAGGTACCAGACTTTGTATGATGAAAGACAAGCTGTAAATCTTTGTGTATTCAGCAAATACGATGTCCAACACTGAACAGTGATTCCGGATATAGACTACTATATCTGTAGCCAAAGAAGCATGTTTATGTGAGAAATAAGTTATGTGCAAGAATCCAATTCAAGTACAACTTTCTAGGTTCTTTTCCTTTATGTGGAAAAGAAATTGCTGTGTAAAGAGCATGAGAGGTAAAATATCAAATCAAGTAGAGTAAGATTAATAACCGGTAGGAATCCTAAGGCAAACCTATGTATCTGCCGTCGATGCATCCCTTACAAAGGAGGATTAAGGGATTCATGTGAATGCTTTTGTTCTGGTTAACCTCTGTTGGGATTCCCATACATGCTCATCATTTGATGTCTGCAGCATCAAGTGTCAGCTTGTGTGAATGAGCCATCACATATGCAATCAAGATGCAACGACACTGATTCATATGCTTCTGTCTCTGTGTTGAGAATCTCCCCTTGCTGACCTGAGCCATACATACTACCTCTAACTAACAGTAGTTGGCATTTACCAGGCTCCTGGTTAACAAACCAGTTTCAAACCCTGTTTCCAATTCCTGCTGAAGAGGAAATTCTGGTTACAATTGCACCGGTGTCAATGAAAACTGTTAAAGACTGGATAGTGAATTTTGAAGGGAAAGGGACAATTTCCTCAAGTGTTCTGCTTGATGAATCTCTCTCTCTCTCTCTCTCTCTCTCTCTCACACACACACACACACACCCCACGTCAAAACTATTATTTCATTGACTGCCAAAAGCACTCCACCTTAGAAAAAATCATTACTGCCCCAAACAAAAGCAAAGACCAGCAAAGAAATCTTACCTGAATAAGAGGAAGAAGCCATAAATTTCAAGGACCATTCCTATCAAGGGCCAGCCAATAAGAACTATAAGTACACCACCCAGAAAGAAGCCTGTGGCTTTCACTTTGTGTTTCTGGAAGAAGAATCTGAATGTCCTTTCTAAACCAATCACAAAAGCCAGGCCAGCCACAAATAAAACCTACAAAAAATAATTTCATAATGAATAAAAAAGTATTTGAGCACACCTTCAGAAATTTTAAAGGGGACAATAGACTATATTTTACTAAAAGTAGATTGTTGAAATTAATGACCCTGACTTAGTCATATTCATTTCAATTTTTCAATGGGTTTATCTTGAGTAAGACTTAGCTGAATTCCACCCTGGGTATTCATAGAACATTAAAAAACAACAACAACAGATGTCCAAAACCAGAATGCAGTCTCTTGTTACCACTATGACACTAATTAACTCTGGAAGGAAACATGAATGTGTCAAAGGGATTTTTCACAATGCTGGCACAATACAAAAGAAGACTTCATTGCAGCAAATAAATTAATTTGTAAGCACTTACTGTGAGTGGTAGTAGCATGACTTTAAAAACAATTTGTGCTGGAAAACGGGCATTACATTGAAAAAAAGTTTGTGATTTAATCAAGCAGGGGGGAAAACTGATGTACCTGGACTTCATCAAGGCGTTCAGCCTAGTCCCAAACAATTGTACTGTAAGCTTACAAAACAACTACAGGGTGGTAATTAACTATGTTGAAACATGGTAGTAAGAAGGGTAACAATAAAGTAATGATAGTCTAACTGGATCAAAGGATCTACTGCCATTCTGCAGGGTCAATCCTGGTACCATTTTTTGAAACCCAAATTACTGGCCAGGTTCTGGAATAGCAGAAATCCATATTGAATAGGGAGTTCTCATCAGTTTGATCAATCCTATATTTATCACAACAAAATATGCACTTTTATTGTGAGCGCATCCTCGTGATAAAGAAGGAAAGCTAGAAATCAAAGACTTATCTAGAAATGAGTTTCTGGCATATGGGAGCTACACCAACTGCCAAGTGGAAATAAGCCTTTTGACTATAGAGACTTTTAATTCACTACCTCTAGCTATTTGTAGAAATTAAATATTTACAGGACTAATTAATGTGGCTAACTCATTAGGTGGCAGGCTGGTGCTTAAGGCTCCATAACCTAATGTTCTACTCAGTTACACTGAGATAAATGAAGCCTCTTGGTGTTGCTGCTCTTGGGTGCTGATCTGTGACGGGGCCTTCTTTCTAACAGTAACCCGCTTATGGAATGCCCTTCTTTGTGAAGTGTGTCTGTCCCACTCATTCATTTTTAGGCAGCATTTTAAAACGTTATTGTTCATCAAAGTGTTTGGTGGTTGAAAGTAATTTTTTTCTACAGACTTAGACAATATTAGTTCTGAGGATGTTTGGTTTGTTTTCAGATGTTTTAAACATTTAGAATTGTTAGATACCACCCAGGGTACAAAGCTGCTGACTGTTCAACGTTTTTCACTTTGCTGTGGAGAGGAAAGGCATCAACCAAGCTACAACACCATCCTCAACTATATACAGTGGTGCCCCGCAAGACAGAAAACTCGCTAGACGAAAGAGTTTTCCGTTTTGGAGGTGCTTCGCAAAACGAATCTCCTATGGGCTTGCTTCACAAGACGAAAATGTCTTGTGAGTTCCTGCGGTCCCCCCCTTTTTCTAAGCCGCTAAGCCGCTTATCAGCTGATCCGATAAGCCGCTAATGGGCTTGCTTCGCAAGACGAAAAAACCGCTAGACGAAGAGAATCACAGAACGGATTCTTTTTGTCTTGCAAGGCACCACTGTATGATCAAGGTGATCCTATGATTCTCTAGTGTGCCCTAGACAAGGTGTTCCTCAAGATTTAACTCCCCCCCCCCCAAGGTTATCCATCCTTGGACATCCACTGTATATTCAGAGACAAGCACATTCACAATTCATGTAAATATCACTCATGTAAAATATCACTTACATTCCCAATAGCCAAAAGTGCTTTGTCAAAAAACAGGATCATCCCAAAGAAAAGGAAAAACACTCCAAAACCTGTGAGACCCATTCCAATTTCTGCAATAAAAAAGGAGAGAGTTAGTATTATGTAGCCCCCCCCCCCCAAGCACATAATAATAAAATACACAGAACTTTCTTTTGCAAGCTACGGTCACAACATTCGCCGATGTGTATTTAAAACCAGCTCTCCCCCACAGCTGCACATGACATTTGCCCTCTTTCAGGCAGGAAACATGCAATGATGCAGGGAGCTGCTTCATAACATAAGAGTTTTCTTGCTGGATCTAAGGGTCCATCAGGTATTGTACTCTGGGCTCATCCAGACTTCCTTATGCGCAATGTATCTAGGTGCAGCTCTGTGTTTTAAAGCTCTCCGAGTGCTTTGCTTTTTTTAGCCCTGGTGCTTTCCCTGTGAATATCCACTCTTTACCACTGAATCCACAAAAGAAAAAGTACTCGGACACTGAGCTTCAAAGTAAGAACTTGTGCCTAGAAAGCACAGGGCAAAAGGTAAGTGTAGATGAGCAAACACATTGGGTTAGAGATTCAGCTGTAATCATATTTTTTTCTTATATTTTCTGCTTCACGCCAACACCATTAATTTAATATGTTTGGTAACTGTATTATGATCTCTTTAGGAGAGTAACTAGGATTGAAGTAAAAAGAGATCATCCAGTGCATTCTCTTTCAAAATAGAATTAACAATATCTTGTTTAAAGAAAAAGTGCCATGTCTTCTCTTCTCTCTCAAAGCCCTGCGAAATGCACAACACTACTAGTAAGAATAACTTGGAAAAAGGACAGAACACCTGCTAGTCACAGGACTGCATATGTATGTACACAATTAACAGATATAATTTATCCGGTTTACCTATTTGTATGACTTTCACACAAACCTATCTGATTAAAGAGGAGATAAGTTAAGTGGCTAAGTTTGAACCATTAATTTGAGAAGCTTGTTTCAAACTGCTGCGTTTTCTGGAAACAAAAAGGCTGCACTATTAGGGACGTTGGCAACAAGTAGAAGGGATTTTTTCCCCAGAAGATTAGTGTCAAGTGTATTTATGTACCTGCCCACAGCAAAATGGAAATAGTCCTTACTGAATAAGCTGAGTAACTTATAAGTATCAGTTTCACCAGAAAGCTAAATCTCCGTTTAAAAGAAATTGGATTTCTTTTTCAGCCAGAGATTATTTTTGCAAGTTTCATTCAGTCCAAATACTCTACAGGATGAATTCAAAGCGTCTGCAGTCACTATCTCATCTAAACAGCTGTACAATGACACTGTCAAGAACTAGGTTTTTAAAAATTATTAATGAATTGCTCTATGAATCACAACAAAAACAGGATGGATCATGTCTTCTGTCTTGGAAAAGTTATGAACAGCTCTTAAGAGAGGGTCTGGACCAATACCCTAAGAAAAAATTTAAACTATTTTGATTTTTCCAATTAAAAAATCTAAATGGAAAAAATATGCCCTGCAAACAGAAGTCTGACTTCTTAACACATAATGTATGTGTTAAAACAGACATAGTTCAAACAGTTCAAACAAGATCTATGATAAATTTTGTATTCAACCGTCGTTTTCCATATATAAGACTATATTTTTTCCTAAATTTTTGAAGTTTAAAATAAGGTGTCGTCTTATACACAAATAGTGCATGGTGCATTTTCTTAAATATGGTATATCTTATTAAGGAGTCCTCAGTTGATCAATATATTACACAAAACAGCAGTGCTCAAATCATGGAAGAAAGGTAAGCAAGCCCCTGACGGAACCTGTAAGTCCTAACCCAAAGTACCCAAAATTTTAGTCAGATCACAGTTCTGCTGAAAGCTAAAAACAGTGATTAAGGGGGTAATCATAAGTGGTAAGGGATGCAAACCTTCTCTGACCCATGTATTAGAGCAATGCAGAAAGATATGTTTTTGAGGTGTACCCCAAAATTTAAATTAAAAAACAAAACCCACTGTGATCCCATGAGGCCAGAAGGTTTTGTTTCCGCCTCCCCACCCTCATGCCTTACTTTTTTTTTTTTAAAGCATTGTTTACTGACTGCAGCCATAAGATCTCCTGTTCCTAAACTCTTAATGCCAAAAGTGTTTGCATCCCCCAAATTGTGTTCATTTTAAAAATAAATAAATGACCACACCCACTTTTACACTTCAGCTTGAGGATTAGATGTGGGTCAGTATGGCCGTTGGCCCAAAAAAGGTCAGCCACCCCTGAGCTAGGCAGTGCTTTGAGGATATTATTTTTCTATGCAGCAAAAGTACATATACTATTCCAACATTCTTTGCCATCCACAAATAACCAGCTACAATTAAAATTAAGCTTATACACTTTCATCTCTGAGGATCACCCCATCCTTAGTGGCATCAATCAACTAGCGTTCTACAAGAAACCTAAATTATTGCTGTACCATAAAAAGCAATCCAATGCTTATAATCTCCCCTCAGGCAAAAAGCCAACATTTAAATACTGTATAAGGAAAATGGTCATGTTTTTGTGCATTGTTATAAGAATGTACAAATGCTTCTGAACACTCCTTTAGTTCTGACATGACTATGCAAGATATTTGTGCAGAAATGAAGCATACAAAGATGCCTCTATGGTAATTGTGCATAATTTTAAATCTTGGCTTTAACTGGCACAACAAAGCAGATGCTGGCTTGGACTTTCATATTCATATTCATATTCCTTTCAACATGTCTCAACTGTGTCATTGCATCACAAGTCTCACCACTTTCACATTAATAGTGTACGCCTCCTAATTATGCAACATCTATGAGTAATAATGGGATAGATTTATTTTAAAATAAATCATCAACAAATGCAGTACTAGTTTGTTTAACTGAGATAATCACACACTGCACAGAAAAGGTTGCTCCTCTGAAGTTTTTCAAACTGCGGGCAGTGTAAAATATGTCTACTCAGAAACATACCCCATTTAGTTCAGTAGGGGTTACTTCCAAGTCAGGGTGTACTGAAGTACAGACAAATAAACCTACACCAATCATTCTACTTGGGAATGGCCTTGGAGAAAATTCAGAAGTATGGTGAACAGGTGACTACAGCAGTTTCGCTGGAAGCTACAGTATAATGAAATCTTCTAAAAATCTCTCACCTAGTATGTGTCAGAGAATGTGGCGTTGGAAAGGACCCCAAGGTTCAAAACAATTAAAAACTTTATCAAGAATATGTATATCCCACTCTGAGTTGTTAGTATTTTTATAGCTTTGATGTTTTTGATTCTAACAGACCTGAACCTCTGATGTCACAATACTAAAGCATGATCACTAACTTGGGAAGACCAGGGTTATTACTGTCCTCTGGGCAAATGAATTCCCACAAACTTCACACATGAAAAATTGCCCATTCTGTTAATCTGACAATCCATACTGCAGTACAACTCCCAAACTACATTTCATTTGTCAGAGTAGACTTCCAAACCACAACTATGCTCCAGGCAGACATTCCTAAAAATTCTTACACTCCTCTGCCCCTTCATTCTACCTTCCCCAAAGCATTCTATGCCAGATCCCTGCCCTAAAGATTTTTCTCCAAAGGCATTTAACTTCTAAATGAATGTGGCATTTGCTCACATTCTTATCAACTGAACTTTCTCTTTCTTTTCTCACTTAGTTCCACTTACCATTTTCCAGCTACCTGAACATGTACAATATATTGAGATGTTTATTGTTCCAAAACAAAAATAGTAAAATACAGCAAGAAGTTACTTTCTCAAGCTTTCTTTTTTTAAAAAATGTTGTTGCTGGCGTTTTTGTAGGGACATCTATTGGCACCCTGTATTTAAGCACTAGCTTGGCAGTCACAGGTGACAAGGAACTTCATGCAGGTGAGCGAGAAGGCTGGCAGAGAATGGTCAGAGGACTCCATCCCTCCCAAGTGCTCAGTTTAAAAACTAAGCAGGCTGGAAACAGGAGAGAAGCAATGGGCATTTCTCCCATCATGGAACCCAAGCTGGCATACATGGGGCAAAGCACCGAGCAGACCCAGATCTGCTTAGCTTCCCTGGGCTGATAATCTTAGGGAACTTCATGACAGTGTGGTGCAGTGGTTACAGAGTGCTGGACTAGGACCTGGGAGACCAGTGTTCAAATCCCCCACTCAGCCATGAAGATCACTGTGTGTGATGCTGGGCCAGTCACTCGCTCTCAACCTAACCTACCTCACAGGGCTCTTGTGAGGTTAAGGTGGACTGAGGAACTACCCGGAACTACTCTGAGCTCCTTGTAGGAAAGGTGGGATATAATGCAATTAATAACTACAGAATCCTATGATTGTAGAGTTGAAAGGGACCCCCAAGGATCTTCTAGTCTTTGCAATGCAGGAGTAGGCAGGTGGCCCATTTGGGTGACAGGCAACTAATAAATCTATTAATAAAAATAATAAACAGTATGTGTAACAAACCCACCCACCACAAATCAGCACCATACTCTAATCATCGGAGCTAACTGGCGTGGCCTACTGTATAATAGCAGTAACAGCACAGTAATTCAAACTGCTTTATTCCACACACCCAAACACATGTCCTATTGCTATCTTTAAACAGCATCCCTACTTGCAAGGCTCCTCTATTCCCCAAACCTGAAAATATTAAGTTATATTTCCCTCTATCTCTCTCTCAGGAACAGCAGCAATGTTTGCTCAAAGCGTGTGCTTTGGGTTTGTTGAGGAGAGGGGCGGTCCCCCCCCCCACTCCTGAACTCCCCCTACCCAAGTGGCCCTAGTAATAGTACTGTAATGGTGGGCGACTCATTGGCTGAAGGGTCTCCCCAGCCCCCTCCTCCCCGGCCCGTGACATAACTCTGCGCCCGTCCCCCTCAAAACCAACGGTAACTCTTCCTTCCCCTCCCCTCCCCCCACGCCCCCCCCTCCACACACCCCTTCACCCACTCTGAGTGTCCGTGAGGGAAATCATGGCGACGGCGGGAGCAGCGCGGAGTGCGCGCTGACAGGACTCTTAGCGGGAGAGGCGGGAGCCGACGGCGGACGAGCGAGCGGACGAACGGAGCCGCCTTAGTAGCGAGCAGCGGTAGCAGCAGCCGCCACGTCTTCCGGAAACACGCAGCCCCGCCTCGCCTCGCTTCCCTCAGCTCAGGCTGCCGGACCCTCCCGGCTGCCGCTCCTGCCGCCGCCGCCGCCGCCAACGAACCAAAGCGCCGTCCCATTGGGCAGGGCGCGCTGAGCCAATCAGCGCCCGGCTTATTCCTATCTCCCCGCCTCCGCCACCTCAGAGCCACCGAGATGAGGATGACGACGGAGGAGTACTGAGAGCGCGCGCGTGGCAGCGGCTAAGGGTGGGAAGGGGCGGAGCGGGGCCGCCTCGGGCCAATCCGGAGAGACCGCGGCTCGCCGGCGATTGGGTTGGCTGCGCCGGAAGTGGGCGTTCGAGAAGGGAGGGAGTGGGCGGGGCGAAGGTGGAAGCCGGCTGGAGCTTCCGGAAAGGAGAGCGCTCAGTGTCTTGAGGAGAAGGAGAGAGGCAGGAGTGCGGAATGCTTGTTCCTGGGTAGGTAGATGCGGGCGGAGGGAGTCGCTGGGAAGGGCCGCGTCCTTATGGGTGGAGTGGTCTGAGGGAGGGGCGGAGCGCCTGCTCTGCCTGTGAAAGGTAGTAAGGCAGCTTCCTATGTTTCTAGCCTGGTGTTGTTTCTCTTCCCTTTCCATCCCGTTTCGCTTTCCATGGAATTGCAGGGTTGAAAGGGACCACGAGGGCCATCTAGTCCAGGAATATATTTTTTTTGCCCACTGTGGGACTTGAACTCACGACCCTGAAATTAAGAGTCTCATGCTCTACTGACTGAGCTATCGGTGTGCCTCGTGCCTCTTCTGTTTTTTTTTTTTTAAATAGTATTTTTTATTAGTTTTCAATTACATTCCAATAATAGCCTCATTATAACAATACCAGTTTAATGCTGTATTGTTTTTAACACTCGATTGGGAGCCGCCCAGAGTGGCTGGGGAAACTTGGCCAGATGGGCGGGCTATAAATAAATAAATACATAAATAAATAAATACATAAATAATAATTTATTATCACAATACCAAATTATCGCGTCTCTTCTATTGTTAAGCCTGTGGACGTGGGTTTCTTCTGTGTATTGGTGATACACGAGCCGCTTTAGGAGATGTTAGCTGGGCCTAAAGTGTTCCCTTCCATTGTAAAGAGGGCTAGAGGGAAGAAAGTGGAAAGAAACTCAGCCCAGTCCAGGAATTCGGAGGGCACCAGGTTAGCGAAGGCTGATCCAGCAGGACAATTGATTCAAAACTGCCTGCGGGGATATGTTGGAAGACCGGGTGCTGGAAAGAGTTTTGGTTTCATGACTGGCGAGTTCTTATTAGGAAAGTATTTCACATATAGCAGGGATGGGGATCCTGTGCCTCCTCTGATGTTTTTGCACTACAACTCCCATCATCCCTAACATGTTCCTGCTCGGTGGGTGTGGTGGCCCCCTTGACAGTTGCCTGATGTCACCTGTCAATCATGTGACATCCCTGTCCCTGCAAACTCTGCTTTTTTTGCCCAGGCAGCTTGAAATCAAAACACACTGAGGAGTAACAAATTTATTACAGGATAAGTTTCTCTATATAAATAATAATAAATAATTTATAGAATAAATAGTACAACAGGAGGTTTTATTATGCAGTCAAAGATGTAAAATAAATAGCAATGTAACATGAATAATGTACTAAATAACAAATTTATTAGTCTCTAAGATGTAGCAAGACACTCTTGTTCTTTTGTGCAAGACGACAAGTCCTACATAAAACATGTCAATTTAAAAAAATCCTTGCTTAACTATGGGTCTCTATGTGTGATGCCCTCTAGTGGCTAAAATATATTCCATAAAGATAAGACAATTTTATATCTGTGGGCTAAGCAAATCCAAGTATAAATGGGCAAAAATAGTCGAAAGCAAAAATCTGCAAAAGGCACCTTGAAGACATTTTGTCCCTGAGCTCAGGGCAGTATAAATTTTGCTCGTAATAAATTAAATTATGAGTGACTGGCCCTAGATCATAAGCAATACAATCCGATGCATGTTGATACTCTTAAGTTTAATGGGGCTTAACTCCAAGATAAGCATGCATGGCATTGCAGACTCAATAGGTGAGTGGCAATTTGAACATGAGCCTATCCTATACCTACATAAGAAAAAAAAATGTGACTATAGTCCATAGAAATGGGAGGTGGACAATAATGATATACTGAGTGTGGTTCCATATTGGAGTGGGATCTTAGCGTGGCTCTTTCTAGTACAGATGAAAGTGTTTATTTCTCTGTTTAAAGGCTGCATTTTCTGTTGCATGGCTGCTGTTACATCCCAAAGAGATTTATATGGTGCTAATGAGCACAGAGGTTCTGCAATAGAAGCTATTCTGCTTGCCTGCAGGCTTTCATAAAATTAATAATATGCTTTCAAAATTACCTTTACAGAAAGAAATTATTAGAAAATTGCTTCGGTCAATATTTTACCAAGTGAGGTGCCTTTCCAACTTTGAAGATGACAACAACACTGTCAGGTAACCAGATTTTTGGCTACAGTTTATTTGTTCCATTAGCAATAAACCTATGTTGTTCCTCTGATATCCTCCCCCATTTATTTTCTGGATAAAACTTTTGTGCATGGGCCATTTTGCTTGTTGTTCTGGCTGTATAACAAACTGCTTGAATACGAAGGCAGTGCTTGGGGTACCTGGTAGTTTGAGATAAAGAGCTGGGCATGGAAGTTTCTAAGAGCTCAGGAGTTCAGCCCCATGTAGCATTATTCTCTTCAAAGGGAACCAGCCAAAGAAGACGCCCTCTCCTGATTTAGAGTAAGGTTTAAAGAAGAGTTCCTAATAGGAAGAGTAAAAAGGCTCTGCTAAACTCCTTTTGAGTCCTGGGTTGGGTTAATGTGGCCTAGCACAAGATAACAAACATATGTTAGAATGCATGGCAATCTTTCTACCTTAGTGCTGGAAGAAGAATTGGCATCTGTTGACAGTGAACTGCAGGCTCTGGAGATCCAGGTACAAGAACTTCTTGAACATCAGCAGGAGCTCATTCAGAAAAAGACAGTGCTAAAGAAGAAAATAAAACAGTTTTCTGACACAGAGAGCGGGAGCAGCAAAGATATTGAATCAGCAGCAGAAGACTGGAACAAGGAAGGTCGGCACTTACTATTTTTAAATTCTTGGGCTGTCACG
Source organism: Podarcis liolepis (assembly GCF_965112155.1). NCBI lineage: Eukaryota > Metazoa > Chordata > Lepidosauria > Squamata > Lacertidae > Podarcis > Podarcis liolepis. The sequence goes on from NC_139562.1 coordinate 14,148,130, forward strand.
AAAACTGTTGTCGAACAGTTCAAAACATTACTGTTGTTTGCTGTTAAAATAGCATGAGATGTGACTTTGCAGAAAGGTAGTTTCTTGTACAGTGGTGCCCCGCAAGACGAAAAACTCGCTAGACGAAAGGGTTTTTCGGTTTTGCATTGCTTCACTAGACGAATTTCCCTATGGGCTTGCTTCGCAAGACGAAAACGTCTTGCACTTTTTTCTTAAATGGCTTGAAGAGGCGCAGTTGCGACGGACCGTGCTTCGCAAGACGAAAAACATCGCAAGACGAAAAGACTCGCGGAACAAATTATTTTCGTCTTGCGAGGCACCACTGTAGCTTATTTTGAAGGGGTGTGTGTGTAAAGATGTTTTTCATTATTATTATTATTTTTTAAATGAGCATCTGTTAAATGAGATAAAAGCATTAAGGTTGCCACGGCTGCCAGAATAAATATTCTACAGATACCATGACTTCATCTTCATTGCTTCACTTAAGTTTGCAAATTCTTTCCCAGTACACCTACCTACCATAATTTAGTTTGGCCCACAAATGACCAATGGAAAGCCTTCCACTCAGCCATGCTCTTGGCTTTTAGCAGGTCTCTTCATATTTGTCTTCGGGATGGTGGTTACACTGACATAAAAGTATGCCTCCTGTATTTTCCCTCCACTTCCCAAGAAAGGTTTAGCCTGCTGGTCTTAGGGTTCCTAGTATTCACTCCCAAATGAGCATTTGAATTGCAAGGGGAAGACAGAAATCAGATCCCAGGTAACTCAGGCTGCATTCCTACACACACTTACCTGGGAGTAAGTCACATTGAACTCAGTGGGACTAACTTCTGAGTAGACATAGGCTCATTTGTTGTTCACCACAGACCTATGTACACTCACGCAGGCAACGCTTACAATTTAGGGGATTAAAGTCAACTTGGAAGACAATGTTCACTATTCTACCTTGGTGGTGGGAGGGAATCCCTTAACGCTTTCTGTGTTCAAATGAACTCCAGTGTTGTTTTAAAATGTATGACTGCTATTTCATTTTCACAGATTTTTCATGGTCTGCAAACGTCAGAGATGCTTTACAAAATAACTTTAAGCTTCAAAAATTTAGGCCTTTGCAATTGGAAACAATCAATGTTACAATGGGTGGAAGGGATGTATTCCTTGTCATGCCTACTGGAGGGGGAAAGAGTCTGTGTTACCAGCTGCCAGCAGTATGTTCTGACGGTATGTACTTGTACTTATAGGCAAAATGACATTAGTTAAAGTTGTTCAACTTGGGCTACAGGAGGAGGGGTGAATTTGCAAGAGCAAGCCATGGTTAAGGCATGGTTAAGTTTCCCTACATTTCTTGTCCTATCTGCTTGCCAAGGTGACTAGTCCCGCAAATGACATCCTTTGAGGCTGAGAGCTTAGCTTTTCAAGCTAAATTGTGGTTTTGCTGTATATTTGTAAGCGATAACAGATCGTGTTTAGTACTAATCGTGGCCTCAACATGACTGAAGCTAGATGTATCTGCCATTAGAGGTGTGTGTGCAGAATCCTGCCATTTGACATGTGCTGAAACAGAACTTTTTCGGTGACTTGAGACGAGGGGTTATTTTTCATTTCAGGCTTCACACTTGTGATTTGTCCTCTGATCTCACTAATGGAAGACCAGCTAATGATGTTGGAGCAGCTGGAAGTTTCTGCGACTTTACTAAACGCCTCAAGCAGTAAGGTATGGCTGGCTGCCCAGCAAGGTGGCTGGCTGCCAAACATGGGCATCAGTCTTTGTCATCCGAGAGAAATGTTGACATGCTTACCTCATATATTAGAAGCTGCGGCCACAAGTCACTGATGGCCCTTCTGCTTATTCGTATGACTTGTTCAAGTTGCATGTGAAAGGGCAAAAATTCTCCGAAAAAGAATGTTCATGAAAACCCTCTCTAGAATGTTGATATTGAAGGGGTTCAGTTCGCCTGTTCTTTTGTACACAGTCTCAGTGGGGTTGGGTTCCGTGCTTAATTTCTGGAATGGGATTTGCTGTCCTGAAAGGTTAACTTTGACTTAGAAGGCGACTTGCTTCCCCCATTATCCCAGGTATATGGAGCCATGCGATAGGAACTCATTGAGAAGAGAAGGGCATTCTGCCTGTCTGCACTAAAGCTTTACAGTCTGGATTGGCTATAGCTAGCTTGTGTCTGAATCTTAGATAAACCTCCTTTAAGGCGTCATTCTGATTAGAGCAGGTCAGCCCAGGAATGAAAGCCAATGGGGACATAATTGAACTTGAGGCTAGGCGTATTTGATCAAGTTGCATGGTTCAAAAATCTTTTTAAAATATAAAAACCCTATATTCATCATTTGGTGCACCATGGCCACAGGTGGTTTTTGAATCTCAGTTTGACAAACAACTGGTGCTTAGATAGACGCATGATGCATGTATACCCAATTTTGTGGGTTTTGATAGGGCAGAACTGGAAGTTGTTTGCATTACATTTTCTGAAAATGCATAGACATGCATTCCACACGTTCCTCAGCTGATGAAATTGATCATAGCTTGGGAACATACAGTTTTCACCTTCATAATATGAACAAGTCAGGAGCTTTCTTGATGACTGTAAGGCAGTGAACTTTACTTAAAGCTAGGTTACTTGCTCTGAGTGTTTATGAAAGGTTTTCCTGCCCTTAGCAGAGGTGGTCTGCTGAGATGGGATTCTAGATTTACATACTTGTAGAATTTGTATCGCACCCTTCGTTGCCAGGTGATCTCTGGGTGGGTTGCAACAATAAAAACACACCATAAAATACACCAGTAAGCTTTAAAACCAAATAAGCAGCATATCTCTGTACAATTCACATTGTCTGTTCTTGGTGCAAACCAAGTGCAGGACTGATACAAGTCTTTGAGTTGCCAAGAGAAGTTATCTTATCACTTTGCAAGGGGTACTTAAGAAAGGAAACCGCTGTTTTCACTTTTCTTAAGGTCTTGTTTAAATGGAATGAGGATTTGTCATGGCGGTCACTCAGCTTCTTTAATACTGGCATATGTTGCCATCCTGTTCTTGCTTCTCCTGGCACAATTCCATAAAGCAGCCCCCCTCCTTCCGACTCAGGCTGATTTGACCCATAAATAGCAGAGTTGTTAGGTGCCCCTAAAGTTTTGTGATGAAATAATAATGATTTCTATACCGCCTTTCATCTGAGACTGACAGGGCAGTTTACAATATAAAAACACAAAAATATGTTATATAGTAACAAACAAAAACAATACCCCGCAGTTTAAATGGCCACAGATTTTTATAATTCGGCAAAGGCCTGGGAGATTAGAGAAGCGGTTGTTGGTTATAACGCTGCGTTGCCATTTTGATGCCCCTGGTATCTGTGGCAAGCACACTTTTTTTCTTCCCAAATAGGAACATGTGAAGTGGGTTCATGCTGAAATGTTGTCCCGCAGTTCGCAACTGAAACTCATTTACGTGACCCCAGAGAAGATTGCGAAAAGCAAGATGTTTATGTCAAAGCTGGAAAAAGCTTACCAAGCAGGAAGGCTTACGCGCATTGCAGTGGATGAGGTTCACTGCTGCAGCCAGTGGGGACATGACTTCAGGCCTGGTATGTCTGTCTAGAAGGAATTCCATGTTACCAGGAAGAGCTTTGACTCTTCTCCACTAGAAACTATTAAGCCTCATTGCTCTTCTCACTTCATTTTTTTAGTTGCATTGATCAGTTCCCTGTGCCCAAGGTTCTTTCTCTCTCCCTGGACCACATCTATCACTCTGCTGCAGTATCCTGCCACATGGAAATATTGGTGGTGGGGGGGGGGGACTGCTTTTCAGAGAAACACATCAGCCATTACTTTTTGTTGTTTTTAAAAGGGATTTTTTTAAAAAGTGTTGTTGGTTTTTTTTAAAAAAAGGCTGATTGATTTCTGCAGTGTTGAGATTTGCCTAGTTCATAACTGCAAAATGATTTTGTCACTTACAAGTAGCTTAAGCAGAGCTAGACAGAATATAGTGGCAGCAAATATTGGGGGTTTTATTTGTATATTTAAATTCCTGCTTTTTTGTCTTCCACTTCTGTTCAGATTACAAGCTGCTTGGTATCTTAAAGCGGCAATTTCCTAATGCTCCATTGATTGGGTTGACAGCGACTGCAACAAGCCACGTTCTGCATGATGCTCAGAAAATTCTTTGCGTTCAGAAGTGCATCACTTTCACCGCATCATTTAATCGGCCCAACCTATATTACGAGGTATCCCTGTTGAGTCTGTTCTTGCCTTTGGGAAGATAGCCTTTTCTAGGAATATTTGAGCAGCTCGCTAAGAAACCAAACATGGATGTGTAGGATATAAGCTGGTTTCATCACATTCATAGAGAGTTTTAGTTTAACTCCACCATTCTTGTACTGGTGGAGTCATGAATTCTGTATAATTTCACACCTATCGCACCAGACTATCTCATTTATAAACTTTCATTGCAACAGTTGTTTACTTTTGTTGTAAGTCATGTTGGGCACATGCATGCTTTTCTGCAAAACTTACAGTTCAATTTCTTAAATACTACTGTCATGTTGGGAATTGAAAGGCAGAGTCTTCAATGACGTGTTGCTTTTCCGAAGTGTATATACATATGGATCTGGGTGCATTGTAGCAAAATAACTCAGTCCATCCCCGCATAGCCTGAATATAATATGGAAATAGGCAGATTTGCTCAGATCACTTCTTTGCTTCCAGGACCAGATGAGCTAAGAACTTGGACTTCCTAGTTGAGACCTTCTTTAAAAAAGAAAACAAGGGGTAGAGATGTGGCCACCCAGATATTGCTCCCATCATCCTAGGACATTGGTCATGCTGGCAAGGGCTGTTGGGAGATGGGATTTGATGTTTGCAGAACACTGAGTTAAGGTGGTCTCAACCAATCATAGCAGGGAGTGTTTCTATTCCAAAACGTACACAAGGCTAAAATCACTTAGCAGTTTTCTGAAGAGATGGAAAATGTAATTTGTATATGTGTGCTATTGAATGCCTGTTTCTCAAAATATGCATTTTAGGTTCGACAAAAGCCATCAGCTGCTCAGAATTTCATTGAGGACATAGTTAAACTCATCAACGGAAGATACAAAGGCCTTTCAGGTGAACTTTGTAATGAAAAAGAGTGCTGACTTCTTAAAGCACGGTAGCATCTGTAGGAGACCACTACTTGTAAGGTAGCGCTCCCAAGTCTTCCCAAGCCCTGCTTAAGTACTGCATAGCTTGGACCCCATTTGTTGATTTCATCGGTATAAAATTATTTTGATACAGGAATTATCTACTGCTTTTCCCAGAAGGATGCTGAACAGGTTACTATGAATTTACAGAAGCTGGGGATTAAGGCAGGTGCCTACCATGCCAACATGGAACCCAAGGATAAGAGCAGAGTTCACAAGCGATGGTCTGCCAACGACATTCAGGTGAGCTGTGCGAGAACTCCATCACTTCCTCCATTCAACTTGCATCCCTCATGTCCTGATGATCCTCATTGCCTTTGGGTTTCAGGTGGTAGTGGCCACCGTTGCCTTTGGCATGGGAATCGACAAGCCAGACGTGAGGTTTGTAATACACCATTCAATGAGCAAATCCATGGAGAACTATTACCAAGAAAGCGGGCGTGCAGGTATGCTCAACGGAGAAGAGATTCTAGGTAGATGCTTCTGATGGGGGGAAAGAAAAATCTGCTTCTTAATATTTCCTTCTAGGTCGGGATGACCAGAAAGCCGACTGCATCTTATATTACGGTTTTGGGGACATATTCAGAATCAGCACAATGGTGGTGATGGAAAACGTAGGGCAACAAAAATTGTACGACATGGTTTCATATTGCCACAACATGAGCAGGCAAGTGGTTTTGTCTGAGGTTGTCCTTTTTTTGTTTTAAGCTACTTTTCCCCTTGAGTTTACTGTAAAATGCAGTGTTGGCCAGGATGTTGAAGTTAGTATCCGAAAATACCAAGCCTCCAAATATATTATTTACTGTGAAAAATTTTTTAAGGAAAGCAGGGTTGTGCAGTTGGTCACTTTTGCCCTGCGAGGCATCCTATGCTCTTTTGCTGTCTGCCAGTATGTTGATATTTTTAAATATATATATTTTTAATTCTCAGCGGTCCAACAGAGTCTTAAGTGGTTGCAGAAATAACTTTTGCTATTGAATGTTTTGTGCTACCAGACTATGCTGCCTTGGGTAGGAAGAGCAGGATATAAATTTAATAAATGAAATGTTAATCTCATCTCTGTTTTGTTTTTGTTTTTAAAAACCCAAAAGTTAAATGCCAAGCACCATGTTTTCCCAGGTCAACAAGGTCAAGCCCAGACCTATAGATGCCTGCCGCTGAGACTGGCTCCTTATTTGCAGAAACATGGTATTCAGAGTGCCAATGCTACATTTGCATCAGAACTGCCAGTATTTTGAGAAAATCCAAACTCGATAGCAAGGAAACCTAATTTTTCCAGGGTGACAGGTTTCTTCAATTCAGAAAATACCTACCATGTTCACTTTTCATATTTTAGCAACTGCAGAAATATCTCAGACATTTAAAAGAAATGATTACAGGCTTGCATGGGTTGTATCCATGTGTCCGTTTACACCGTTGTTTCTCTCTGTAATCTCATATTAAGGGCCGCGCACAGAAAATTGGAATCTATTTCTCATGTGTCAAATAGTTCCTCTCCACCTCAGAAATCTGTATATTTCAAGTGCACACTTAATGTCTGTAGTGAATTTAAATTGCTGAAAGGCATTGAGTACCAGAGAAATTAAGCTCCTATTCCAATTAATAGACTTTCATTTCAGTGAGACTTGTTTATCCCACATTCTTCCATCCATTCGGTTATTGAATACAGCACATGCCTTACTTGCAATGTTTACTCTGCCCATTGTCTTATAGCCTTTCCATAGGAGCCACATGCATTGGGTGGCATCCTAACCTCAGGTATTTGTACTTGCAGATGTCGCCGAGTTCTCATAGCACATCACTTTGACGAGGCCTGGGACTCCGCCAACTGCAACAAAATGTGTGATAACTGCTGCCGAGAAGAGCGTAAGTAAAAAAGATTTCAAACTTGGAAGGTTTGAAATAAACCAGATTGGCTCCCTCTTAGCGCAGCTCACTCCCAAGTGCCTTGCAAGGATTTGTGTTCTCCTGCGCCAGCTGCGCTGAGGAAGCCAATCGCTTTCTTGAGCATAAGCTACCCATGACTGGCTATTGTTGCAGAACAGCAAGTGCCCTTTTCTTCAGCCCCATTGGCTTGCGTCAGGCCACACCCACATGGGTGGGACTTGGTCTCACTCCAAGGAACAACTTGCACAGCTCTGTTATTACAGTTCAGTTACAACTTTCCTTTAACGTGCATGCCAGAGATTTTTCCAAAATGTTGGTTGGCCCAAGGAAGGCAAGTGTACCATGCTGAAGAGAGCCGCATACTTTGTACAGTCATACCTTGGTTCTCAAACGCCTTAGTACTCGCAAGTTTTGGCTCCTGAACGCTGCAAACCTGGAAGTAAGTGTTCCGGTTTGCGAACGTTTTTTGGAAGCCGGACGTCCGACGCGGCTTCCGCTTGACTGCAGGAAGATCCTGCAGCCAATCGGAAGCCGCGCCTTGGTTTTGAACTGTTTCGGGAGTCAAATGGACTCCCGGAATGGATTAAGTTTGAGAACCATCCGAGATTTGGGAGAAGAAGCAATGGAGGAGGACTGGAAAAAATTTAAGGACTATTTGCAAAAATTTTACAAGTTATATGAACTATAGGATTTCGCATGATTTGGAACGTTAGCTCCAGCAATGAGAGTGGAATATATATGAAATTAGACAATATTAATGAAAGAATCAAGGTTTAAATGTTTAAAAATGATAATATGTTTGCTTATAGAGTAAATGGATAATAAGTGATTTAAACTTAAAATGCAAATGAAAGTACAAAAGAAACACATGAAACAAGGTTATAATTTGCTGATAAATTTATTGTTAAGATTGCACTGTGCGGGAGATGTGGGGAAGTTCGATGGAAGATTGAAACGGGCTTTTGAAATAATTTGTCTTTTTTTTCTTTTTTCTTTTCTTGTTTTTTCTGTTTTTCTTGTATATCTTTATCTGGAAAAAAAGTAATAAAAATATTTTTTTTAAAAAAAAAAGTTTGAGAACCAAGGTACCACGGTAACGCCCATGCTTTTTGTTCCCTTTAGCTTGGCTTCACCATTCACTGAGAAAGCTTTGCTAATGGCAGTAGGTACTCGCATCCTCCAGCTATGGGTTGAGAGGTTCAGAGCTGGAGGTTTTTCATATGTGGAAGCCTGCCTGGGATAGGTTGAATTTGATGCCTGTTTTGGTTCCTCCAATTCCTGCAGCTAACATTTTGTGGTTTTTTCCATCTCTCCCCCCACCTCCCACCTGGTGACGCTTAGCATTTGAGAAGATGGATGTGACAGGGCACTGCCGGGATCTTGTCAATATTTTAAAGCAAGTGGACCAAATGAGAGAGAAATTCACTCCTCTGAAGCTGATTGATGCCTGGTTAGGGAAGGGTTTGTCAAAACTGGGAGTAGATGTTGTTTCTCCCAAGCTTCCCCGTGATACACTGGAGAGAATTGTTGCCCATTTGATACTGCAGCAGTACCTGAAGTAAGTATTGAAACAAGAAGCCTATTTGCATACCTCCATGCCTTATATTACCCCCCCCCCCGAATTTTATTACAGCTAACCTGTGGCCCTATAGATTTCGTTGGGCTCCAACACCCACCAGTCCTAACCAACATAGCCAGTTGCTAGGAATGGCAGGATATGTAGTTCCAGCAACATCTGGTGGGGCAAAGGTTAGCCCGCTCTGTTGAGTTAGCTCAGTGTTAACACTGCAAATTCAAAGGAAAAGATTTTATGTGGTGCTAGGCTTAGCAATAGACCCCAAAATATGGTGGATGCTCCCCCATCCCATTTCCAAAGCCAAAGATCCATAAAACATGAGCCTCATTTCTGCTGTGCTTCAGTCAAGTATTCCCCACCCTTTTTAAATTACTCTCCTCTCCCCTTTTCATACGCAAAGGCTTAATTTCTTTCAGGGAAGACTTCAGCTTCACAGCATTTGCTACAATATCCTACGTGAAGATAGGACCCAGAGCTGATCTTCTGAGAAACAAGACTCATGTTATCACGATGCCAGTGGTAATGAGCAAAAACAGTATTGCTAAGGTATTGCTATTATTATACCTGCTATTTTTCTAGGTTTAATACTGTGTTAGGCATCTAATAACAGTAGCTTTGTCTTTACATGCTCATCCCCTTTTCTAATTTTCATAGGAACTTGTTTCGTGTGTGTTAGCAAGTGACACAAATCACAGAGAGACAAATTAGAGCTTTAAAAGCTTTCTGTCCAAAATAATTCTGAGCAGGCAGAACAGTGTTTTTGTTAATGCTGACCCCCCCCCCCATGCAAGGGGGTCAAACTATAGTTGAACGTTCCACAATAACAAAAAATACGGTTTGTTGCTATGGCTGAAATTTTTCTTTCAGCAGTGACATTATGGACTTTACATGGTCTGTTTTGTTGTTGTTATTTGTTGTTGTTTTTTATACCCACCTAGATCACTGTAAGGGACGCGGGTGGTGCTGTGGGTTAAACCGCAGAGCCTAGGACTTGCCGATCAGAAGGTCGGCGGTTCGAATCCCCACAATGGGGTGAGCTCCCATTGCTCGGTCCCTGCTCCTGCCAACCTAGCAGTTTGAAAGCACGTCAGAGTGCAAGTAGATAAATAGGTGCCGCTCCAGCAGGAAGGTAAACGGCATTTTTGTGCGCTGCTCTGGTTTGCCAGAAGCCGCTTAGTCATGCTGGCCACATGACCCGGAAGCTGTACGCCGGCTCCCTCGGCCAGTAAAGTGAGATGAGTGCCACGACTCCAGAGTCGGCCACGACTGGACCTAATGGTCAGGGGTCCCTTAACCTTTAGATCACTGTACTCGTTCCACTCACCCTTTGTTGAGTTTACTTGTGTGTGATTGTGTGTGTGCTCTGTGCAGATAACTGAGTGCACTACATGAATGAGCAGTATAGTTGCTGTGAAACTATGTGGTGTCCACGCTCCAACGTGGCACTGATCGCAGAGCCCTGTTCTACCAAAGCGAAGCCATCAGGAGAAATAGGAGAAGCGTCAGGAGACGATAGGTGGAAAACAGACTGGTAGAGCTTCATCAGTGCTAGGATGCCTAAAGACAAGGGAGATTAATAGCAGGGCTCTCAGGACCCTGGAGAAGCCCCAGGAGAACCTGATGTACTCCCCACTTGCCCCTTCCTCAGTTGTTCAAGTGAACATTGATGAGTGGGGAGGGGCAATAACCTGTGGCTGCTGCTGCGGTGTACATCCTGTGTGGGCAAGTGTGTAAACTCTGGGATGTTAAACCCAAGAGCAGTCAAGTACAACATTCCTAGCGTGAACATGTTTACACATGGGGAGGAATGTTTGTCCAGCCAGCAGATAAACTTCCTGTTTCCTTCTGGGCTGGGACAGACTTCCTCTGCATGTGACTAGAAGTGAGCGTGGCCTCACCTGCACAGGTAAAAAAAGCATAGGACTGGCCACCATCTCTCTCTCTATGACTACTTTCATCGAAGAAGCAACATCTGCTTAGCCAAAGATGCTCTCTTGGCTTCCAGCCAAGAGAATGTTGGGGAATGTTACTATGCTAAATTGTGAACTTGTTAACACAAGTTGGAAAGGCTATAATCAAACAATCTATCCTCTCCTGCATCCCTGAACATTCCCACATAAACTTGGCAACACCCACTTTTGTGCAGACCCCCAATGTCCAAGGACAGATGACCTTGCCGACCCCACCCCAAATTAGCCGCTCCTGCAATACTGGAAGAGATAATGGGGGAAGAAGTAAAATTTCTACATCTAGTTTGAAGTCAAAGAGCATGCGTGCTAACAAAAATTGTTTTGATTGTCAGGTCAAATCTCCATTATCCAGCCGAGGAAGCTCATCCGGAAAGAAAACGGATGTTGCACGTAAAAAAAGGGGAAGTGAACATAAACCGCCTCATTCAGAGAAATGCATCCAAGCAAAAAAGATTAAAATGGAAGAGGAAGAGGATGACGACGATGACGACTTGCTGTTCATCGATGATTCCTAGAGTATTTTGTTTGTATGTTACTTTTCAACTTCAGAATAAATTGGGAGTTGGAAGAAATGCCAAGCAAGCGACGGGGCTGGAGAAGGGCAGGATTTGCCCCCAAGGGTGCTAGGCCCTCACTCATCACATCGCCAGGCTTCTGGCATTGTGCTGGTTTTTCTAGGTCTCCCTTATCCTAGCCTTTGTTTTGGATTATAACACAAGCGTGATGGCTGGCTGGGCAGGGAGGTAATGGGTAGGACTCTTGCTTCCACCAGAAATATAAGGCAATATGACTTTGTTCTTAAAATCCATTATGTAACCTTCTTAAATTGCCTTGAATATCTTGTTCTGGGTCAGGATGTAAATAATACACATTCACCATAATTCATGGTATTTGTAAGGACTAAGATATTGCATGAGTTTGCATACTCAGAAATGTTGTATATATGCTATGTATTAAAATGTTTTTTGTGCCTCTCCTGCTGTGATATGTGTGGACCAGCTTGATGGCTGGAGTGCCCACCTTAAAATTGTGGTTTTATTATTCTAAAAAAAGCTCAACAACTTCAATCCTGAAAAAAACTTTGGTCGGCCTTCACTTCATCAAATGGCCCTCTTTGAAAAAAGTTTGGACACCACTGAGTCATATGGTGTTTGTAACGTTATGGAACCCCCAAGCTTCACTGCACTCTTCAGCACTAGCTAAAAACATTCTTGTTCAGGCAAGGGTACCATGATATTTAGTATTTTAACTTTTGTACGTTTTAAAGTATGGTTGTGATTTTATTTTATTTTTTACTGTTTTATCCTTTGTTGAACTGCTTTGAATTTTCACAATGGTGTATAATTTTTCTGAAAGGAAAATGAAGAGTGTGTCCATCAGCAGCTGGAGCATGACAGTTAAATATAAGTACATAGTAATTCAAAAGCAGGGTATTTACTTGCAAGGGCATAAATGTCTCTGCCATGCCCTGTTTCTCAATTCTAGCGCTGTGTTTTTGGCCACAGTGAACTGAATAGACCTTGGGCTGTTTCCAGAGGCAACTATATTGTAAAACCTGGTGACATACTGTAATAGAGGCAAAGTGCATAGTGGGAACCTAACTACTTCCAATAAAGTAGAACAGTTACTCTTTTTAAAGTGACCTTCATTGCGTAGCTGCTTCTCCCAAGCAAAGTTACTTGACCGATCCAGACCACTACAGTGCAATTCAAGTTATGGGATGTTTTTAATTTTTTCAAAATAAAAACACATTTTAAATTGCCATCCCAGCATTACCCAAGTCCTGAAATTTTATTTTGAAAGCTGACGAATCAACAGGTTCTTTCACTTACCACTTACATGTCCTGGGACTCTACTGAGCAGACCCCGAGGAACCCTCCTCACAGACCTATGTTTAGTTCTGTATCACTGGCTGCAGTGTTCCAGTATCCATGCTTCCCAGGGGGTAGGGATAAAGCCCATCGGTGTGTAAGTGAAAGTGGCCTCCAGCATAGTTAGAAAAATAATTTAAAGAAGCAAATAGATAATCAAAATCTATCCAAAGTTTCAGCACTTTCAAACTTTTTTGGGGGGGGGGGGAGAAAGAGAGAAATTGGCACTGCTGTTTTTTAAAAAGCATTTCAGAATGCTAAACTTTGGCAAAATTATGCCTATAATTTTTAAACTGCAAATAATTGAATCTTTTATTTTAACATCTTATGTAAACTGCTTTTGCATGATGCAAGTAAAATACAAAATATTCAATATGTAAGTCCTGCTGAACCTTATATTGCACAAGTGGTGGCTTAACCTTATCAGGTTGAACTTTACGATGCCTCATCTTAAGTCTGTACTAGATAATACACTTCCCCACAGTTCAGTGCTTGAATGTTGGTAGACCATGTTTAGCAGCAAAGCCTGAAAGCACCCACAACCATGGTTTTTAAGGAAATTACAATCATCTATCCTTATATATGTAGTCTTGCCTAGGAGAACCTTCTCTCTCTTTTTATTTTAAAAAAAGTAGTCACGGACACTTTTTTATATTCAGTCAAAGTAATCCTCTATGTCTATCCTTGGATCCAAAAGATCTTCCCCATAGCGTGACAGATCCATTTGGTTGAGAATCAGGTTTTCAAAGGTTTCTTCTAGGTCTGTTTCTCCAATCAATACTGCTCCCAGCATGCGCCCATTCTGCATCACGACTTTGACGTACTCCTGCCCTTTAGTGCACCTGAGCATCAGTTCATGGTCTGAGCCCAACCCTTGCGCGTTGTACTTTCCCAGCAGCACCACCTGGGGGAATGGGGGGAAAAAATAAGTTGTGGTCTTGAGAGTGCAAGTAGTGCAGAAGAGAGCCCTCTGCCTTAATTTAGTTACTCTAGTAGTGATTTGCTTTGGGTCTGCCTTGAGAATAGCCTCTACATCTTTTTACAAAGGAAGCTCCATGTGGTGAAATTAGGTTTTAGCTACATAAATGTACTCTTGAGATTTGCTATCGTGAAGAATTGAGCTGTGCATATTTCCCAAGTGAGACAGTGATACAGCACCCACAAATCATGGCCTACCTATGGAAATCTAAACCTACTGCTATTGAAGATTAGGCAATATTAGTAGGGCAATTTACAATCATACCTGCAGTAAATAATTGCAATTATTTTGGAAATGGAAGAATCTGGATTATAGCGTTTTGAGGCAAGCTATATGAAGACCAAGGGTAATAACTGGTAGAGACTAATCTGCATTTATGAATTCCTAAACATGGTAAGTCCTGTGCTAACCAGACACTGCTGCTTATGGATGGATTTCCTTGAGCTAAGTTACTCATTTTGTAGGATCATATACTGTACTGACATAAAGCAGTATCTGGACATCTCGCAGTCCAGTATTTTACTCTGAAACTGTGTGCGCTACATGCTGGGGGGGGGGGGGGAGGAAGCCAGTTAGTGTGCTGCTCATCAGTGCAGAGAGAAAGCTAGGTGTAGCATTCTGCAGAATTAAAATGGAATCCCTTGCCATCAAGCCATTCCAAAACAGTGAATCATTGCAGTCGTTTATACACAGTTCATTACCTTGTAATTGAAAAACTTTGTCACGTGAGCAAAGAGTTCAAAGCAAAAGTCCATGTCTGTAGGTTCCCCTAAAGTATCAGCAGCCATACATTTTGCAGCATACCATCCCATCTGCCTAGCCTGGGTCCAAAGCCTCATCTGGAAAAAAGGATATGGGAATGTATGCACCGAGATTGCAAGCAAGCGTTTTAGAACAATGAGCATGTTTTCCTGGAGCCCAATCTCAAGTGCTCAGCTTATCAGAGAGCTACTATAAAGTACGGCCCTTGCTAAAAATATGGGAAGCATTGATAGTTACCCTTATACGTGGGATCCACACAAAAAAACCCATCACTGGCTGAAGTGGTCCTGTTTGTCATGCCTTTCATAGAATCATAGAGTTGGAATAGACCACAAGGGCCATCGAGTCCAACCCCCTGCCAAGCAGGAAACACCATCAGAGCACTCCTGACATATGGTTGTCAAGCCTCTGCTTAAAGACCTCCAAAGAATATCCTTTCCCAGGATATTCAAATAAATAATAATCCTATTCCTCTTCACTTCCAATTTTCCAGCCCCAAGGACACATGGAAGATGAATGAAGATTGTAGATTGGCAGACAACAGACGGCTGGAATAGGAGTTTCTGCAGGTGGCTGTAGAAGCCGCTACAACAAATTGCTGCTACAGTCACCTGGAGACTTCTGGCAGCTCGAGATACTTTATTTAGTATCCTCTGAAAACTGGGGCAAAGTCCTTTGGCCGGCTGTGGATTTGGCCAAAAATTCCACCCCTAAGTTTGATACTTAGGGGATTGAGGCGGGTCGGGACTGCTGATTCTCTTAGATTTATCAGCAGCCTTTGACATGGTCGATCATGATCTTTTAGACCACCGCCTCGCTGATGTGGGGATACAGGGCATAGCCCATAAATGGCTGTGCTCTTTTATCTCTGGTCTCAGAGATAAAAGAGCACAGAGGATGGCACTTTAAAGCCCTTCACGGCCTAGGACCCTCGTACCTACAAGACCGCCTCTCCTGGTATGCCCCACGGAGGACCTTAAGGTCCATATATAGTAACACCCTAGAGGTCCCAGGCCCTAAGGAAGTTAGATTAGCCTCAACCAGAGCCAGGGCCTTCTCAACACTGGCTCCGGCCTGGTGGAATGCTCTGTCTCATGAGACCAGGGCCCTGTGGGATCTGATATCTTTCCGCAGGGCCTGTAAGACAGAATTGTTCCACCTGGCCTTTGGCTTAGAATCAGTTTGATTCCCTCCCCCTCTTTCTTTTTCCTTTCTCTTCCTTTGAAGAGATTGCACCCTAATGTTTTAATGTTGTATCTTAATCTTTTAAATTGTATTTTAATCAACTTGCTTTTATTATTGGTTGTTAGCCGCCCTGAGCCCGGTCTTGGCTGGGGAGGGAGGGGTATAAATCAAAATAATTTATTATTATTATTATTACTTAAGGCAGGTGTTCATTCCCTTCTGTTCTGTCATTTAACTGAACTGCCAGATGTACAATGTGTTTAGGACAACATGAACTAGAAGAAAACCCAGGCTAATTATATACCGGTAATACACTGATGGGATTAAATTACCCTGAGGAAATCTCGTTAAAGCTACACAGGTATCACCATCTACATTTGCCTTACCTGCTGCCAAACTGGACTAGGCTCCCATGAAGTAGTGCAGATGTCCCCGGCCGCGTAGATATCTGGTAGAGAAGTGTGCATGTATTTGTCCACTGTCAGACCCCCATCTTCACCTAGAACAAACTAAACATTTAAGAGGTAAATGCAGATTTCTGCAAAATGGTGGGTGGCTGGAAGACAAAACTTTGCTGGTCTTAATAAGATCTGAGGTTGGGGGCTCTTATGTGTCTTTTAAGGGTATTGTTATGAAGAAGCCACACCCTTTGGCCCATCCCAATTTAGCTATCGGTATCCCAGTCCTTAGAGCTGCTGCGCTTGGAAAGATCCCAAGTCTCTGGCCGCACATCCTGTCCAATCAAGGACTCTTGAGACAAAGATTAAGTGTAAGGTATTGGTTGTGTTTAGAAAAGATTTATGAAAGATTTAGAAAACTTATTGATTAGAATATTTGTATAAGATTGTATGGGGAAAATACGGAATGACAGATACAATTTTGCTTAAAATGTATATAGGAAGTGAAGTAAGCGATGGAAGTCAATCAATGAAATTTTATTATTGAGATATTTGTAGAATAAATTTGGAAGAAATTTTTCCAATTTTTCTTCTTCTTTTCCTCCTTATTTTTTCTTTTTCTTTTTTCTTTTCTTCCTTTTTCCTTTTTGTTCTTTTTTAATATATGTGTGCTTATCTGAAATATATATGTATGTATGTGTTTGCAGTATTTTCCTTGTATTTTGTAATAATTATGTTAAATAAATTTATTTTTAAAAAGGACTCTTAACTGCCCCAAATATTCAGACTGCAGTTTGACAAACAAGAGGCAGGGCTTACTAGCGCCCACACTGCAGGAAGGACACAGAACTTCGAGTCTAAAGGTGGTGCTACAAGCAAAGATTTCCCAAACGCAGACTCCCAGAATGAGGGGGTTTGTTAAGTTCCACATGCTGCCCTCTGGGTCTCAGTTGGCAGAGCACAAGACTCTTAATCTCAGGGTCGTGGCTTCAACCTCTACATTAGGCAAGAGAGTCCTGTATTGCGTGGGGTTGGACTAGATGACCCTTGGTCCCTTCCAACTCTATAAGTCTATGATCCCACGGGACTCTAATCAAGCCAGAGCCCTCACCAGCCCTATTTCATACCCTTCTTGAATGTTCTGGCCTGGCTGGAATGTGTCCTTCAACTCTGATAATGCCTCTAGCTTGCCAGAGGCTACAAATTGGGTGTGCAAGTGTGCAGAGAATCTAACTTATGGTAAAGGTAAAGGGACCCCTGATCATTAGGTCCAGTCATGACAGACTCTGGGGTTGCGGCGCTCATCTCGCTTTATTGGCCGAGGGAGCCGGCGTACAGCTTCCGGGTCATGTGGCCAGCATGACTAAGCCGCTTCTGGCGAACCAGAGCAGCGCACGGAAACACCGTTTACCTTCCCGCCGGAGTGGTACCTATTTATCTACTTGAACTTTGACGTGCTTTTGAACTGCTAGGTTGGTTGGCAGGAGCAGGGACTGAGCAATGGGAGCTCACCCTGCCGACCTTCTGATCAGCAAGTCCTAGGCTCAGTGGTTTAACCCACAGCGCCACCCGCATCCCTTTAACCTATGGTACAAAAGTAAAATGTTATATCTGTTGCTCAACCCAATTCTGGCATGTGGCCCTCAGACGACTTTCCAGAAGGGAATGTGGCCCTTGGGTATGGAAAGATTCCCCTCTCTGTTACACTGATATTCCGTACTAGGAAATGGGTGCTAGTAATGGAGCTAAAAGGAAAACACAGCAAGCCAGACTCTACAAGATATGCATAGCATTTCATTCATTCGGTTCAAATTAAGGTACCCATAAACTGCATACTGCACAGCTCAATATCTCAGGGGACTTACCCACCCCAAATTTTATATTAATAGTACTTTAAATGGGTTGGCCCTTTTTGTATCCTTAAAAGCCTTGTATAGAAAAACAATTTCATATTCTCAATGTTAATCCTTACATTATTGCCGCCAAGGAACGGCTGGACATTTGGAACAACCCCGGTCGCACTGACAATGAAGTCGCAGCCATATATCTTCCCGCTGGTCAACTCGACATACACCGGCCACCTCTCTGGAAGAATGGAAGTTCAGGCATGTGAGCACACACAGTCCAGGTTATGTGGATTAGGCACAGAATCAGAAGTTTCCCAGGTGTTAAGATTCACTAGGATTGCCCTGGATTGCAAGCAGGGGGAGCTATAATTCTTCTAGTGACCCCCTAGAGCCTCCTTAAGATGATACACTTGGGAGAGCGACAGCTGGACACCAGGAATGAGGAACCTCTTTCACCCTGAGGGCCATGCTCCATTCTGTCCTGCACTCTTCTCATCTATCTATCTATCTATCTATCTCCAGGAAGATAGATGATAGATATAATTAAATTAAATTTTCTGTTTTACAATTTAAAATATTCATTTTACATCCTTAAGATAGCAATGACTTCCCTTCTCTTTCCATGGTTCATTTTACATATCATAAATCCCTGCATAATTTACAAAAACTATACCATTCAGTATTCCATTACTGCATCCATCAAAACTTTTCAGCTGTACACAATTATTACCCATATATTCAATAAATGTTTTCCAATCTTCTCTAAATGTATGTTATTCATGTTCTCTTATTCTGTATGTTAAGTCTGCGAGTTGTGCATATTTTGTCAACTTGAGTTGCCATTCTTCTTTGGTTGGGACCTTGCTCATTTTCCATTTCTGGGCTAACAATACACGGGCCGCAGTAGTGGCATACATTTTTTTAAAAAGTCTTGCACTCTTCTTGACACACTGTTTACCATCATCCATTTCTGCATTCCTCTCGTCTGGCTGAACTCTGGGGAAAGCCAAAGACACCTTCTCTAACTGCTGGAACTCTTCCCAGAGATAGATCTTCTTCACTTCGCAAAGGCTTTCAATGTGAACTTTGTGGGACAGCTGAAAGATAACAAATAATTGCATTTGATAACACCATTCCTACTTAAGTTATGTGCGACTCCTACAGTGCGAGCCTTAACAAACACATTTGTTTTGTGCCAAATTTTATTAACATTTTTGATGTTGAGCTTTCTGGTCAATTCAGCTTGCTGCAAACTTTCAAGTGATTTTTAAAGTGTGATCTGGCACAGTATTAGTTACAAGCTTCTATTTTGAAAACTTTCATGGCGTATTGGATTTAAAAGTTGTCTTCTTACTGTTACTTATTACCCACTATGTAGGAAAACTGCCTCATGAGGCTATGCCCTAAAAGTCACTCTGCAAATCCTTAAGAAAGTACTAAATAAGTAAGAGGTCTAGATAAATTTCTCTGTGGCTCCTGTCCAAAAATTTATCTCCGTTGAGTCCTGGTTGATCGTGCCTCTAAATCAAGGAGGGAGCCTAGGAATGTAGAGCAGACTCTCCTCTTCAGACATAATTGCCCAAGGTATAGATAGCCAGCAGAAATGAAGCAGTAGGGACAGGGTCTCACTGCCTCCCAGTCACATAATTCCTTTTTTAAAAATATAGTTTTATTAATTTCCAATATATAACAATTACAAAAAAGAGACAAAATCTAGTTAAGCTTGCCAAAGTACAACCTGTGATTTTGGTAGTTGCCATTCTTCAGTTATCAGTACAGTGGTGCCTCGCAAGACGAAAAGAATCCATTCTGTGATTCTCTTCGTCTAGCGGTTTTTTCGTCTTGCGAAGCAAGCCCATTGACGGATTAGCGGATTAGCGGCTTATCTGCTGATCGGATCAGCTGATAAGCATCTTAGCGGCTTAGAAAAGGGGGGGGGGAGGAAAAAAACCCAGCAGGAACTCGCAAGACATTGTCGTCTTGCGAAGCAAGCCCATAGGAAATTCGTTTTGCGAAGCACCTCCAAAACGGAAAACTCTTTCGTCTAGCGAGTTTTCCGTCTTGCGAGGCATTCGTCTTGCGGGGCACCACTGTAAAGTATTTTATTTTAACTTTATAACAAAGGTCAGGTTGCCCTTCTGTAAAAATGGCCAAGAAGCCCATACTTGGGGTATATTCTGCATGTTGACTTGTAATGTAGTTTATTTCTGTAAACACCCTCGGCCAGAAGGGCTTTATATAAAGTTCCTGATTGTTATAATGGGGCACAGGGGAACATCCGAAGGGGGCTTAGGATAAGCAGCCATACCTCTTTTGCTCCCTTAAGACATAAGCCTTCGTGCCAGTCAGGGCCTAAGGCACTGCCGATTTCCCCTGGGTTTGCTGCAGCACTTTGTTCTATCTCACTTCCTGGGGGACAAGGAGGAAAGAGATAAGGACATATGCTATAGAGGAAGTACAGGCAGCCTATATATTTTCTGGGTACAAAGGCAATACAGCTTCTCTTCAGCCGGGCAGGGTTAATAATAATAATAATAATAATAATAATAATAATAATAATAATTTTATGTATATACCACCCATCTCACTGGGTTGCCCCAGATGAGGTCTTTACAAGGTCCTTCTTCTGTACAAGGTCCTTCTGTACTTCTTTTTTTAAAAAAATAATTTTATTAGCAATTTCAACATAACGAATTATCAAACTGTATAATCTCATACATTATTTCCCCCCTTCCTTCCATCTCTTCCTCCCCCCACACCAGAGACTTCCCTCAGCTCCTCTCTCTGATTTCTCAGCACATATTATTCTATGCATGTTATAAAATTGTACGTATCCTTACATTATTTATCTAACATGCCAAGGAGTCCAGTTCATTTTGTTGTCTTTTTAGATCATTTGTAAAAAGCTCCCATTCTTCCTTAAAGTCACAGTTGTCCTTGTCCCGCAATTTATATGTCAATTTAGCCAACTCTGCATAGCTCATCAATTTTTCTTGCCATTGTTATTTCGTTGGAATTTCCTCATTCTTCCATCCTTGTGCTATCAAGACACTTGCCACTGTTGTAGCATACATAAATTCTTTGTTTTTCTTGGCAGGTCTTGTCCTACAATCCCAGGTCCTTCTGTACGTCTTATTTAGTCATGCTGGCCACATGACCCGGAAACCCCATATTCGCCTCTGACTGGACTTAACCGTCCAGGGATCCTTTACCTTCACTTATTACGAGTGCAACCCAACTTCCCACCCTGTTCTTGCAGCAGCTATTCCCACTCCACAAACTCAGCCCCAACGCTACCTCATCTCTTACAGTTTGCAAATATCTGAAGTGTGCAGGGTTGGGCCGATGCAACGGTTTTCATACAATATAAGCCAATATACAAGCAAGAGCCACTTTATAATGCCCGAGATGCTCTACAGTACCTGGTATTCCACCTGCCGTCGTATATTTTGTTCTTTTACAAGTGATCGGAGGCTCCGGTTTCACGGCACTCAGCTTTGGGATCAGGAACTCAGCCGCTCCTGCATCAAAGAAAGTATTCCCAATCGCTTTGTCTTTGATGGCCCAGATGACTTCGCAACCTTCGATTTCGTACCTAAAAAGAGTTTTGTTATTATTTTTAAGCTATTTTGTTTCTGGTGTGTTACTGTAATTAAGGTGGGGTTTTTTTAAAAAAAGAAAAGAAAAAAGTTTAAAAAGCAACCTGGTTTACATGTCATTATTTTTCACATGAACAAGCAGTGGCTAGTGATTACTCCTGAAATCACAGGTATTTTGCTCCTCCTCCACTGCTGCTATGTTGCTAGGAAATAAGTCACGGCCTGGATTGGTGTGTCATCCAAACCTGGCCTCCAAATTTGTTTCTCTCCATACAAACTATAAAATTCTAAGCCAAGAGAAACCCTAGCTTCCACTCGTGGTTTGTTTTGGAGAGGGACAAGCCACGAAGCTGGTGTTTGGACAAGTGAAAAAACACCCCAAAGACCATGGCTTGTTTCCTTGCAGGAACAGGCATGGAGCAAAGTGGCCATGATTTCAGCACTGCTACTTCACATTACATCATAGTTCATTTTAACTAGGGTTTAATGTGACGTGCAAACCTGGCAATTTTTTTAAAAAAAATTGTTACGTTCTCACACTGCATTCAGCGTTCCAAAAAGGCAAGGATGTACAACAGCAGCACAAATTAGATCTATAGCTAAGATAGTAGTAGTAGTAATAGTAGTAGTAGTAGTAGTAATAATAATCTATTATTTATACCCTGCCCATCTGGCTCTGTTTCCCCAGCCACTCTGGGCAGCTCCCAGCAGAATAATAATAATAATAATAAAGCTCTTAGCTTCACTTATTTTTCAAAAGAAGGAAGATTTACGTACGCTAATTCCAGGGCAATGCCACCATTTCCCACAATGGTTATTCTTTTCGCTCTTGCCAGATGTTTCTGAAATTCCTGCACTTGACACAGAGACAGACAGAGAGATCATTATAGTAACATAAGAAGCTGCCTTCTACTGAGTGATGCAGTTGGCCTGTCAAGCTCAGGATCATCAACCTTGACTGGGAGTGACTCTCCAGGGTTATGAACAACAGCCTCTTCCAGTCCCACAGGAGTTGCCAGGAACTGAACCCAGGACATACTACGTACAAAGTAGATGCTCTACCATTGAACTGTGGCCCTTCCTCTGTTATTGCAACAGAGCTGACCCCATTTGACCCCAAAACAAACCAAATTTAATTACCAGTTAAAACAAAGAGGGAGGGGCACTACTCAGCTCCCTATTTGGGGGAAATATAGCACTCTGCTTTCAAAGTCTGAGCTCCCTTCCACTCCCCTGCAAGACTACATAGCTGAATAAAAGCAGTGCTATCTATCTATCTGAGCTACAAGTATGTGCAAAATCTTCTTTTCTCTCTCTTGTGGTTGTCTTTCTTTCCACATTTTACATTTCTTTCCAATATTTCTGTTCCGTTAAGCAATGCTACAGAACTCCCCTGCTTAGAAACGCCTGTCAGAGCTGTTCCCTTTTGACTTTTCGGAAGCTAGTGAAAACCCTCTCTCTTTTTCTGCGTTCTGGGAGAATGACCCTGGCACACTCTTTGTGCTGCATGGTTATTTCTGGCTTAGACCTCACCAAATTAATAAATCTATGTCTGCGTCAGAGACTGCATTACCGCTGCGCTGTCTGTATCACGGATTCCCAACACGAAGGGGTTTCTTTCAGTAATCAGCTTTGGCCTTGCTCCGGCACACAGACAAAGTTTTTCATAGATGTACTCCTGACCGTCTTCTGTGATTATTTTCTGCAACCATGTTATAAAATGGAAAAGAAAGAAGAGAAGGACATCTTTGAAGGGTCCAGTACAGCATGCCATTGATCCTTTTTTTTAAAAAAAACCATAGACTCATAGAATTGTACAGTTGGAAGGACCCAAGTTTCCCCATCCTCACTCTACATTAATCTCAGAGTCATGGGTTCGAACTCCAGGTTGAGCAAGAGATTCCCGCATTGCAGGAGGTTGAACTAGAAGACCCTTGTGGTCCCTTCCAACTCTACAGTTCTATGATGGGGCGGTTTCACATTGAAAGAAGGAAGAACTGCCCCTGTCCTGTGCAGATCGGCTTCAATGCTTGTTGAGCTTAAGCAAAAGAAACATTTGCGCACAGGAGAATGGAATGAGAGAAGCTAGGAGAAAAGAACCTGAAGCAAATTTCCCACATGTTCTCCAAGGAGTTCCAGGAAGAACAGCGAGAACTTCCTGCCTGCGATACCTTGCACCATTCCCCCTCTTGTAGTTCACCAGCAATCCCTCCAAAGCTACTTCTTCAGTAGGAAGTCTGCAAGCTAGCCGGCTTCCAATGCAGCTGGATGAGCAAATACTTAAGATTCCGGCTGTCAATTCACACAGAGGAACACAAATAGGAAAGCCTTCCTCTGGGTGGCAGTGTAGGACGTTCTGCAAATCTTCTCCAAAGCACTCGACTATGCT
Source organism: Podarcis liolepis (assembly GCF_965112155.1). Taxonomy (NCBI): domain Eukaryota; kingdom Metazoa; phylum Chordata; class Lepidosauria; order Squamata; family Lacertidae; genus Podarcis; species Podarcis liolepis. Next base: position 14,171,774 of record NC_139562.1, read on the forward strand.
CCTGGCTCCTAAGAGCTGGTTTAATGCAATAAAGTGGATCCCCTCCTCTCACTCAGACATCACTTGGGCATTAAAATTCAACAAGCGCTGACTGGCGTATCAACTGCTTCGCCAATATCTGCTCCCGACGACAGCAGTTTCTCACACCGCATCAAAGACTTGCTCTGGAAACCCCACCCTCAACTTCCTGGCCTGGGGCGGGGGTGGGCCTTGCCCCAGTGTGCATGCATTAGTTTCTGCCACAACCAGCTTAATGTCTGCATGAAAAGTCAGCTCCCGTCTCATCTTTATAGGTTGTAAACCAGTGCATGTGTAAGTCCCACTGACAGGGCTATGTCCTAGTAGATTAGAATCACCTGACTCCACCGTGTTGGTCACCTAGTCTACAAGAGACTTGATTTTTCATATCAAGACAGCTCCGCTCTCATCCTGGAAAGGGAAAGCCATTTCTCATTCCAAAAAAAGACAAAAGGATGAAGGGTCCTCTTACATGTTCTTCACTCTTCAGCTGTTTCACTCCAGACTGAATAACCTTAATGTTAGGGTAGCGTTTTTCTAAGATGCCGCTTGCTTGTTCTTCAACATCAAATTCTTCTAAAGTCCTGGAAACCTGTCAAAAACAAATAAAAAAATCCTTCAGGGTGCAAGTCAACTTCCTAACCAAAATCTACTGATGCACAAATGCACCAAAGAACCCCTCGGGTTCTTGTCAACCCTGAAAGGCAAGCTTCATAGATGACACTCCCTTAGGGCTAGTTCAAAAACACACACACACACACACACACACCCTACCCAATAGCTGGACCAACAGCTGCAACTGCAGTGGGATGCTGCTACTGATTACAGTGGTGCCCCGCAAGACGAATGCCTCGCAAGACGGAAAACCCGTTAGACGAAAGGGTTTTCCATTTTTTAGCTGCTTCGCAAGACAATTTTCCCTATGGGCTTGCTTTGCAAGACGAAAACGTCTTGCGAGTGTTCCAATTTTTTTTCGCTCCCCCCCCTTTTTCCTAAGCCGCTAAGCCGCTAATAGCCTTTTAGCCGCTAATCCGCTAAGCCTTTAATAGCCGCTAAGCCTTTAATAGCCGCTAAACCGCTAATAGCGCTAAGCCGCTAATAGCCGTGCTTCGCAAGACGAAAAAACCGCTAGACGAAGAGACTCGCGGAACGGATTAATTTCGTCTTGCGAGGCACCACTGTACATGTTAAGTGGGGAAATTCAGGCTTCCCCAGTCCTAGATATTTGCAGGGACCTGCAAACAGCAGCAATAGCTGCAAAGGAGAACACACACAAACACATCCTTAAAGCCAATCTCACCCAGCATCCTGTTATCCCAGGGACCAGCTCTTAATGGGAAGCCTGCAAGCAGGACAAAGTGCAACAATGCTCTCCTCGCTTGTGGTTCCCAACAACAGTTATTCAGAAGCATACTGCCTCCAACAATGGAAAGAGAACATAGCCATCATGGCTAGTGGCCAATGATAACTTTGTTTCCCATGGATTTGCCTTTGAAAGTTGTCCAAGTTGGTGGCCATTGGAACATCCAATGGGAGCAAATTTCCTACAGCTCATCTATGTGCCATGCAAAGAAGTACTTTCTTTGAATGGCCCTAAATCCTAGTATTAAAAGTGGGCACTACTACAGGAAAAATGGGCCTGCAGTGGCCATTGAAACAGGGTTACAACAGCAGAGTAGATTACTTCACCTTACCCCAAATCCCCAAGAAGCAGTTATTAGTTCTGTTCTCACCTGCTTGAAGTTTGTTACTGCTTTTATAAGAGGAGATGCTGTGACTAATAAAATATCATCAGAAGGAAACTCTGTAGCCAGCTGTTCAAAGGGGTAGAAAATGTTAGAAGTTATTTTTAAAACGAGCAACTCACACCTACATTTTTCCAAACAGACAATTATTGAAATTCATCTACCCCCCCCTCCCCAAATAACTGGTATTAGCATCCTACCTCTGAAACAGAGGTCCTATTTAGACACAGTGGGAAATTTTTAGCTTTCTTACTGTTCAAGGAAAAAGCCTATGTTAAATCATGCTGTGACATTAATTGGAACATGGTAGATCTTGTCCTAGGGACGGGGAATGGGTAGACTGTTGTTTAATCAAAGTTACACTAAAATTCTTGATTTCTGCGTTGTTGCTTTTAATGGGGAACCGTGGGAAGCCACCTCGGAAGCTACGCACCGCATACCCATCTTCTCATTATACGTCTATGAAACAACCAGGAAGTTTCCGTAGGGAAAGGGCGTTGAAGGGAAACGGCCAGAGGGCGCATGCGCAGAGACGAAAGGACGGTACTTCAGCCGCTCAGCAAACGCCGCTCCAGCGGGCGCATGCGCAGAGACCGCGAATATAGTTTCTGAGGCGCAGGGACTGTACGTTACCCGCTCAGCGCACGTCACTCCGGCAATGCCACCTCCCACCACAACGAAGCGGCTCCGCCGGGCAGCGAGCTGGGGCGACTGGGCTGCCATAGCCGCGTCTCGGGCTTGCAAGGCTCCGGCCTCCTCCTCGTCTGGGCGACTCTTCACCTGCTTCGTTGGTGTAGCCTGGCTACGGGTCGCCGCGAGGCTCGTAAAGCTTCCGTTTGGCGTTTTCCATTTAAGGAGGCGTGACCAGAAGAACAGATCCGACTCTCCGCTGCCCCCTATGGGGTATGCGTTTATATTACAACTAAAGGAGCGCAGAAGATTTATGGCTGTAAGGGAAGATTTAAGGAACCCCCCCCCCAATAGCTGGACCGACAGCTGCAACTGCATTGGGATGCTGCTACATGTTAACTGGGGAAATTCAAAATTTCCGAATCCTAGATATTTGCAGGGACCTGCAAACAGCAGCAATAGCTGCAACGGAGAACACACACAAAAACATCCTTAAAGTCAAATCTCATCCAGCATCCTGTTATCCCAGCCAAAGGGAGATTTAAGGAACTGGATTTATTTATTGACTTTGGAAGCCGAGCTTTGTATTGGATAGATTATACAAAAATTGTTGCCAAGAGGAAAGGGTGGTTCTGAGCATAGGCTGAGTGCTGCAGATTTTATATATATTTTTTGCAATATATTTCTCACCTTTCCCCCCCAAGGAGCTCAAAGTGGTGCCGGTGGTTCTCATTTAATCTCCCACAACAACCCCAGGTTAGGCTGAGAGGCAGTGATTGTCCCAATGCCACTCAGTGAGTTTCATGACTGAGGGGGGCTTGGAACCCTGATTTCCCAAGGTCCCAAGGCACTTTAACCACTGCGCTACGCTGGTGTAGATGACTTTGAAGGGGTGTCAGATGAATTCAGGGTTCTTCAGCTGCATGATGGCAAAATGTGCCAGGGATGTGTTTGCAATTCCCTTCTACTGAGGTTCACATGATTAGATAATGGGTAGGCAAACTAAGGCCCGGGGGTTGGATCTGGCCCAATCGCCTTCTAAATCCGGCTCGCGGATGGTCCAGGAATCAGCGTATACTGTGTCCTTTTATTTAAAACGCATCTCTGGGTTATTTGTGGGGCCTGCCTGGTGTTTTTACATGAGTAGATTGTGTGCTTTTATTTAAAACGCATCTCGGGGTTATTTGTGGGGCATAGGAATTTGTTCATTCCCCCCCCCCCAAAAAAAATATAGTCTGGCCCCCCACAAGGTCTGAGGGACAGTGGACCGGCCCCCAGCTGAAAAAGTTTGCTGACATCTGGTTTAGATGAAGCTTAGCAAATGCAGGCCAGAGTTCCTACCCCCACATTGCAGGGAAATAGATGTTGGAAAGACAGTGGCTTACATCAACCCTGCATTGTATATCAATTTGTTTTTTTTATCTCCTTGCTGCAGTTTCAGGGGGTAGATGGTCACATCCTATATTCATGATTTCCACATATCAAGAGGCAGGCTGAGATTGATAGCATTGCTTGCCTTGCATTTTCCCGCAAATGGGAAAACAGTACAAATTATCAGACTCATCCTCAGGATATCCTAGATCAAACTCTGCAAACCTGACACTCTAACCACTATGCAATTGGGCCCAAAGCTGCTTGGAAGGCAGAAGTCTGTCAGGGACAGCGTCTCATTTCATTTAACAGGAGAAGCTGCACTTTGAAGAATGTTCCCCTTCATGTATCTATTGGCAAGAGGATGCTGGAGTAAAATATTTAGATATGTACAATGGTGTTTAGTGTTAGTTGGGAAAGAAAAATAGGTAAATAAAAAATATAATTCCCTGGATGCCAAGATCCAGGTTTGGTGAGAGAAACCCCGTAAAGATTTAAAACAACAAGACATGCATTATTCCAAACAGACCACAAGTCTCTAAAGAAAACTTGCCCAGTAGAGGCAGAAGTTTTTACTTTTCAGAGGTGGGCGAGTGGAAAACAATATCAGGAAATGAGTTATGGCCCTGGAAGCGACAGCTGTTAGTCATAAATGGCTTTTCCTTTGTTTTCTATTATTTAAAGAGCAAGTTTGCTTTCCAGGGCTGAATGTAATTTCCCAATCCAAGAAATTGCTAGACAGTTCAGCCATAAACTAAATATTACTCTTCTACACCTGCAGCCCCTGCTGCCAACACAAATGACCTGACCTGAATAATACAAGAAATTGGACAGGCATGCATTGTAAGAGATGAAATATACCTCTGAAGTTTTTCTCATCAACATAGGACAGTCAAAAGAAATTTCATTCAAGGGCAGATTGATACATTTCAGTCCTCTGTCATAGTGAGTTGTTTGTGGTTCTGTCAAGTTTGGGCAAAAAGAGCCTAAGTCAGACCTCCTTGGACAAAGCTGTATAAGGTGGGCTTCACTGAAAATGGACCTTCAGACTTTTGCAAGGGCTGAATCTGGTCTGAAAATATGGAAGCCAAATGCACCTTTGTGCATAGAAAGGCAGACAAAAAATAAGTAGGCATTTTAGTCTGACAGCAGCAATCAGCCAAGTTTCTCTCTCTCGTCTTTTTCTTTTTTGCCATATGTTTCAGCAGTAGCTCTCTTCCATAGCAAGCACACAAGTTCCAGATGCACAGGGGGTCTTCCTTGCCTTGCCTCTCCCCACACCTCATGAAAACTAATGCATAGGGGAAGTTTGCTGTGACAATAGAACAGTAATACTGATAATGGCTCATAGCCCAGTATACCTGAAGGAGCTTCTCCACCCCCATCGTTCTGCCCAGACACTGAGATCCAGATCCGAGAGCTTCTGGCGGTTCCCTCACTGCGAGAAGTGAGGTTACAGGCAACCAGGCAGAGGGTCTTCTCGGTAGTGGCGCCCGCCCTGTGGAATGCCCTCCCATCAGATGTCAAAGAAATAAACAACTATCTGACCTTTAGAAGACACCTGAAAACAGCCCTGTTTAGGGGATTTTTTTAATGTTTGATCTTTTATCGTGTTTTTAATGTTCTATTGGGAACCGCCCAGAGTGACTGGGGAAACCCAGCCAGATGGGTGGGGTATAAATAATAAATTATTATTATTATTATTAGTCTTCCAGCTTTGGGCTTCTCAGGACAGGCCATGTAAGTATTCCTAATGCAGTTCATCTCCCCCACCCATTGATTCAGATACCAACAATTAAAAACAATGGGCTTTCTCACATACAGCCCTCTTCTCTCAGAAGGAAAGCAATGCCCAACCAGGTGAAAACAGAATAAATGAGGGAGGGAGGGAACTGCAGCCCAGTATAGGAAAAGAGGTGGTATGGGAACACCTAGCTACTTTAAGTGAATTCAGATCTCCAGGGCCTAAAGAGCTGCACCCAAAGGTACTAATCTGAGCTTGCAGATGTAATCTCACAGCCTCTGTTTATAATCTTTGAGAATTGTTGGAGAACAGGTGAGGTCCCTGCAGACTGGAGGCTACCAGCTGTTGTCCCCATCTTAAAAGGTGTGGGGACGGAGAAGACCCAGGCAGATACCAACTAGTCAGCTTGACATCAGTAACCAGGAAAGGTCCTAGAACAGATAATTCATTGGTTGGTCTGTGAGCACTTAGAAAAGGATGCTGTGATTACTAAGACTCAGCATGGGGTTCTCAATTTTCATTTCTTTTTTTGATGGAGTTACAAGCTTGGTGGATCAGGGGAATGCTGTGGACATAGTGTATCTTGATTTCAGTAAGGCTTTTGACAAAGTGCCCCATGATATTCTTGCAGAGAAACTGGTAAAATGTTGGTTGAACGAGGTAACTGTTAGGTGAATTTGTCACTGGTTGAATGGCTGAGTACTCACTAATGGTTCCTCATCATGTGACTTGGACAAAGCAATTGAGGGGATGCTCATCAAATTTGCAGATGACAGCAAACTGGGAGGGTTAGCAAATGTTTCAGAACACAGAACCAGGTTTCAAAATAACCGCAACAAATTAGAGAACTGGGTGCAAATTAAGAATAAACCTTCAGTTCTAAATTTAGGTATGTATTATCAAGTTTGGGAAAACCCAATTCACTTTCTTTTTGAATGCATGTAGTACAAAATTTAAAAGGTGTCTCACTGCAATAAAACGCAATTCAGTCTTGCGTTTGTAGGATGGATACAATTCATATTCCCAAAATGAATAAACAATGATCTGGCTTGGTTCTGCGCCCCCATGAAACTCTGAAAGTTGGGGGGGATGCAAACAGCTTCTCCACTCCTCATTTAAGCTTCCCTGGTTCCCCATCCCTGGTCTTAAGTGCCCCAATTCGACCATCATTCTCAAGCACCCTGTGTTCTTTTAAGTGCTTTTTGCCCAATGAAGAATCTGAAGAATCAGAAGCATTTCAGTATTGGGTGACATTTTTGTTGGTCCTACTAAAGTGGGGCAGCGAACGTTGTTCCCTCCATGTGTTGCTGGACTCCAATGCCCATGAGTCACAGCCAGCATGGCCAATAATCCGGTGTGATGGTAGTTGTACTCCACATCAATGACCAAAGGGATTGCCCACCAGTATGTTTCTTTTTTGTTCCTTTCTTGCCTGAAGAAGCAGTGCTGTTGTTGTTGTTGTGGCGGCTGCCCGTCTTCTCTCCAGTTCCTTAATTAATTCCCTGCCTGCTTCTGTGCAATCTTGAAACTGTCAGTGTTCAAAGGGAATCTCCCCCTGATATTTTTAAGCACGAAATCCCTGGCACCCTGGAGCGCCTTTGCCATTCTTGTTTGCAATTTCCTTTTTGTTTTTATCTGCCCTGCCACCGCCACCAATTCTCAGCCCTTTCACCGGAGACATTCCGAAGCAGAGATGACATCATCTATCATGTTGTGTGGAGGCGGCTCTTGACAGTTCTATTTTGCTCTTTGTTATCAAACTGCACCAATGTCACTTGGCATTACTTGTTTCTGTCTGGGGAAACTCAAATTGATTCTGCCAGCAAAATTTGCAATACATGGACTCGGTCATTGCTCTTTCCCAGGTGCTCATCTCCAGTTCCCAAGTGGGTGTTGTAGGTTGACCAACCAATCTTCTGTATGCCTACTCAGAAGTAAGCAACACTGAGTTCATTCAGACTTGCTGCCAAGTATGAATGTCTAGGATCGTGGCCTAAGCTGCAACAGATCAAAAGCAAAGAAGCTAAGGTACAAATACACCAACATGTAGTTTCTGCCTTGAAAAACATTTCCTTTCCTTGGGAAGAAAACCCCCTTTACTTGTTCTATTTTTAATAGCCATTCAATTGGATCTAGACGTATTTACACTTATTTTGCATAGAAGTGAATGAGCATTAACTCATGACCAACTTCTCCCACTGATTTCAGTGTAATGTAAGTTCAACGAAGGTTGCAATTCTAAGGACACATATTCGGGAGACAATGTCATAGGAACATAGAAAGTTGCCTACCAGAAGCGTTTTTCTTAGGGATTGTAGGACAAGACCTGCCAAGGAAAACAAAGAATTTATTTATGTATGCAACAACAGTGGCAAGAGTCTTGATAGCACAAGGATGGAAGAATGAGGAAACCCCGACAAAAGAACAGTGGCAAGAGAAATTGATGAATTACGCAGAACTAGCTAAACTGACATACAAACTACGAGATAAGGACAACTGTGACTTTAAAGAAGAATGGGAACTTTTCACAAATTATTTAAAAAGACAACAAAATGAGCTGGACTCCTTGGCAGGTTTTGAATAAACATACACAAATTTAGCGATTGATAACATGGTAGATGGATAGGGTAAGGATTTGTACAAATTTATAACACAGAGAGAATAATATGTGCTGAGAAATCAGAGCGAGGAGCTGGGGAAGTCTCTGGGGGAGGGGAGGGAGCGTTTGGGGGGAAAGGGGAGAAAATAATGAATATGATATGTTTTGATATGTTGTTATGTTGAAATTGTTAATAAAACCATTTATTAAAAAAAGGAACATAGAATGTTGCCTTATGTCTCCCGCTCGGACTACTGCAATGCACTCTACGTGGGGCTACCTTTGAAGGTGGCTTGGAAAGTACAACTAATCCAGAATGCAGCAGCTAGACTGGTGACTGGGAGTCACCGCTGAGACGATATATCACCAGTCCTAAAGGATCTGCATTGGCTCCCAGTATGTTTCTGAGCACGATTCAAAGTGTTGGTGCTGACCAATTCAGAGTAGGCCCACTGAAATCAATAAACCTAGGTTAATAGTCAGAAGCAGTCCATTTTGCCACCTGAGGGGAAACACTGAACTCCGTGATGGGGATTGCATTCCTCATAGCCTTGGTACTTGTCTTCTCTGCCCCAGAAGTGGGGAAGACAAGCAGCAATGTCTTGCACTGGAATGTCTTTCTTTTGCTGAACTCTGTGGTGGTGGTGGTGGTGGGGTGCATCTGCAAGGCCTTGGTGACCGTCTTCACCCCAGGGGCAGAGAAGATGAACGGCAACACCACACACCACACACCACACCACAACACCTCCCTCTCACTGAAACTCACTGAGAGCGGGGTATTCCAGCCACAGTGGAAACAGTGGGGGTCTGTTATGTACTGAGTTGAATAGGATCGAAACTGAAGCAGTCTGATTGGTCCTAGAACAATAGGATCCAAATTGCAGCAGTCTGATTAGTCCTAGAACAATAGGATTCAGAATGCAGCAGTCTGATTAGTCCTAGAACAATGCAGCAGTATGATTGGTTGGCAGGAACCACCCAATCCTGCTCCAGATAGAAGTGAATCCACAACCTGATTGGCTTACAGTAGAATTCCGGAATTAGCCAATCATGTGCAGCCCATTGTGTAAATAATGTATATAAAGCAGATACTGTGAGGGGACATTCATTCATTCCTCCTCACCACTATGAGCTGAATAAAGAGCATGAAATCACTTTGCGACTCTGAGTATATTTCAGGGTCTCTTGTGTTTCCACAGCCTGAGGCAGCTGCTTCACCCTGCCCAGTGCCAGATTTACGTATAAGCTAAACAAGCTGTAGCTTAGGGCCCCACTCTCTTGGGCACCCCCCCAAAAAAAATAAAGGGAAAAAACTGGATGTACATTTCCAAAATATAACATAAAAAAAACAAATAAAATACATATTTTGTTATGTTCAAATGGCTTTAGATACCTTTTAGGTCCATAAATTACCATATAGCATATATTCAACACAAAAAGACAATTTGCTGTTGACAAAGGACAGCTGGACATATAAAGGGCCCCATTATTTTTAGTAGCTTAGGGCCTCATCAAACCTAAATCCGGCCCTGACCCTGCCTCGTGGGTGGGTCTGCCCTTTTAGTCATAGTTTACTCTGCTGAGGACTAGCACTAGGTACAACCCTAAGAAAGAAAACTTCTGTAATACTTAGGTGGCGATTTCTGGTTTCCAATTTTATGGGGTGTTGGGTTTTTCTAGTGTATATATACTTGTAAGTTGCTTTGATTTTTAAAAATAAAACTGCGTTTATGAGTATATTTTTTTTTAAATAGAAATAAATCATGCCGTACCCAGCTGACATGCATTTTCAAGACAACAAGATCCTCCCCTTTAACTCGGCAGCAGTTTGGTTCCTAGGAACGTTAGTGGCCATCCCATTTGGGTACACTGGGGGGGGGGGAGAGAAAGAGAAACTGGTTGGCATCACCTGCAAATTATCCCCTCCATTCCTAGCACCGTTTTTAGGCTATTTTGTTCCTTAAGGGGCAAGGTTAACTATTTGCACACGCAAACACACACCCAAATCGTTGACTTCCAGCTCTCAAAAGCAGACGTCTTGTAGAAATGGTAAGGGGGACCCCTGACCATTAGGTCCAGTCATGACCGACTCTGGGGTTGCAGCGCTCATCTCATTTTATTGGCCGAGGGAGCCGGCGTACAGCTTCCAGGTCATGTGGCCAGCATGAATAAGCCACTTCTGGTGAGCCGGAGCAGTGCACGGAAACATTGTTTACCTTCCCGCCGGAGCGGTACCTATTTATCTACTTGCACTTTGACATGCCTACGAACTGCTAGGTGGGCAGGAGCAGGGACTGAGCAACGGGAGCTCACCCCGTTGCGGGGATTCGAACCGCTGACCTTCTGATCGGAAAGTCCTGGGCTCTGTGGTTTAACCCACAGCTCCACCCGTGTCCCTTGTAGAAATGGTAACATTCTCCAAAATATAAAAGTGAAGTAGTATCAACAATTTATACGATACAGCAAAAACTAATCTGTATAAAGCTGTGTCCTTCAAAGGTCAGCACTGGACCCCTCTAAGGTCTGAGCCATAGGCAGCTGCCTAGTTGGCTCTGACTGTTTCCATCAGTAGCTATTCCATTTGGCTGCACCCAAGGGAAAGGTGAGACAATGACCCACCTTGTTGGCTTAGCTGCTATCTACTGTCATTTAGCTTCTCTCAGAACTGTCTGTCCATGTCATGGCCATTCAATCTAGTTGCATCAGAGGAAGCCCAGTAAGTTAGATAGCTGGGGTGGGCTGGACCTACTCTCTCCCACCCAGAACTGTCTCATGCAGTAAACGTTCCAACTGGTCACTGTATAACCATTATGGGACAGTGCAAAGGAGTCAGAATCCACCTCTCCTTGCCCTCTCTCTTCCTTCTCCCTTTGGTATCACGTCTTGTGAGCCATTATTTTAAAATGTAAACCATCTTTTAGTGCTTTGCTGGAAAGTTGGAATGTATGTTGTGAATGAGTAACTAATTGTTTAACTTGGAAAAGGCTCCACAAGGAGCAGAGTCAATAACTCAAATGAACTACCATCTGTGGTGGAGTTATGGTCCACTGTGCAAGCCTTATCCATTCACCTAAATAAACGTGTACGGGGAATCTGCTGGTTCCCCTTGCCCACACTGCATTAAGGATCATGTTAAACTTCTATACAATTCCCAAAGGCCCCATCTAGCAAACTATCTCAAAGTTCTAGACAACGCTAAACACCGATGGGCATTTTCCAGGGCCCGCTTTAACGCTCTCCCTTCAGCTCTTCTAGAGGGAAGATACAATAAAATACTGATCGAACAAAGATTATGTCCCTGTAACAGCAATGAAATCGAAACCATTGGGCATGTCATCATATACTGCCCATTATATCGAGACTCAAGAAAAGAGCTGATCGAACTGATTCTGAGGAAAATACCTCATAGTACAGACGACACCTATATCAGACACCTCTTAGCTGACAAAGAGCCCGAAGTTAACAGGTCCGTGGCAAAGTACTGTTACATTGCAACAAGAATAAGACGAGCAATGATGTCTACAAAGGAGTTCAAACTGTAAATATCGAAAGAACGATAATAAACAGTAGCGACTCCTGAATTGAATTTTAAAAACTTAAAACTCGAAACCTGGTCATAAATATAAGCACCAGTTCTAAGAATTGGCCATATTTTTACTGCTACTTGTAGCACAGTACTACTCTTAATGTCATATTTTATAAATTGCTTCCTGGTCACTGACCGTATTAAAGATATTTGATTTGATCACGTTAGGAGAATCTGCTTACCCAGACTGCATTAAGAATGTTTCAAGAAAATTTGTGCTGGAAAAGCTCAGCCTTGAGCTAGCCTGATAGAAAGTTGGCACCCTGTTTTTCTTGCCGAATCTGGCATCCAGCTCTGATAATGCGGGCATGCTTTCCCTTAGAGAATGTGACTTAATTTCAATGTGTGTGTAAAGCTAAGCCAAGGGACTACCTCTATATCCACCTGTGTAATTTAAAGTTCTGTGGACTCCACTTTTCTGACTAAGTAAAGCCACCTCAAACATCACAGTGACGTGTTTATTGAAGAAATCACCATGTCTGGAAATTTGGGTTGTCATACAAAAAGTGAAAATCCAGACATAAAAGTTGAGCTTGGGGGGCGGGGGGCAAAGTTAAACTCTTTTATTGGGGGGGGGCAAAGCTTTGTTGTTGTTGTTGTTGTTGTTGTTTAGTTGTGTCCGACTCTTCGTGACCCCCTGGACCAGAGCATGCCAGGCACTTCTGTCCTCCACTGCCTCCTGCAGTCAAACTCATGTTCATAGCTTCGAGAACACTGTCCAACCATCTCGTCCTCTGTCGTCCCCGTCTCCTTGTGCCCTCCATCTTTCCCAACATCAGAGTCTTTTCCAGGAAGTCTTCTCTTCTCATGAGGTGGCCAAAGTCTTGGAGCCTCAGCTTTAGGATCTGTCCTTCCAGTGAGCACTCAGGGCTGATTTCCTTCAGAATGGAGAGGTTTGATCTTCTTGCAGTCCATGGGATGGCTGTCACCATCTGCAGTGATCATGGAGCCCAAGAAAGTAAAATCTCTCACTGCCTCCATTTCTTCCCCTTTTATTTGCCAGGAGGTGATGGGACCAGTGGCCATGATCTTAGTTTTTTTTGACGTTGAGCTTCAGACCATATTTTGCGTTCTCCTCTTTCACCTTCATTAAGAGGTTCTTTAATTCATCCTCACTTTCTGCCAGCAAAGTTGTGTCATCTGCATATCTGAGGTTGTTGTTATTTCTTCCGGCAATCTTAATTTCGGCTTGGGATTCATCCAGTCCAGCCTTTCGCATGATGAATTCTGCATATAAGTTAAATAAGCAGGGAGACAATATACAGCCTTCCCAATTTTGAACCCATCAGTTGTTCCATATCCAGTTCTAACTGTGGCTTCTTGTCCCACATAGAGATTTATCAAGAGACAGATGAGTTGATCAGGCACTCCCATTTCTTTAAGAACTTGCCATAGTTTGCTGTGGTCAACACAGTCAAAGGCTTTCGTGTAGTCAATGAAACAGAAGTAGAAGCTTTTTTTTATCTTTGCCCAAAGTTGTTGAGCTACTTTTTATGAAATTCACCAAAATCAACACTACCAACATGGACTGCCATACGCCTGGATTTTTAAAGTAAAAAAAATAATAATTATACATGTTTTCTTTGGCATTTCTTTCGCATGAAATTGTTGGTTAATTTGTCCTAATTTACATCATGCAGTGCAGAGCTCTCAGTCGCTAAAACTGCTGAGCTCATGGAATGAGCTTGAGAAATAGTAGAATGTAAGTAATTTTGAATTCTTAAGGGTGTTGAACAATCATTTGATAAAAAATGTCTTTATGTCTAGAAGTGTGACCCTCAAACCACCAGTAATTAGCTGGCAAGGTGTGGTGGGAAACTGATAATAAAAGAGAATTAGGCTACAAAGCAACATCATTAATGGAAGGAACCTCTTTAAAAACTATGCTGTTTTCAGTTATGGCTGAGGTATATTTTGCACCAGACTTAGTTGTATTTTCTACATCTCCTTTACCTTTAAAACTAACTAAATGAACTACATCACTTGCATGAAGTTGAGGGTCCAGCCTTTTCCTTCGTTTTTGACTTTCACTAGTTGTAGCCTCTGCAGCATCTGTTTCTTCCAGTGTCTCTGATGCTTCACGAACCTAATGAATAGGTTTTTTAAAAAAAGACAAATAAGCTATCTTTCTGTTTTTCTTCATGTTTTTGTATTGCTCTCTTTTTCCACTTTCCACTTCCTGATGATAATGATGTTTACTGATATGCATGAAATCACTTTTGGGAACAACGCACAAATAACAGTCAAAATAAACCACACTCTACGTCACAAAACAAAGAAATAAGAATGAATTGATGGAACCCTAGTCAACTGCAGTCCTGGCTCAACTCTCACCTTCCTATTCAACCTGGTCTGATTTCATGCTTGCTGAAATACCCTTGGTAATTTCTCTCTGCTTGTCCAGACACTTATTAGAACAACCACAAGCAAGTTCTGGCAAGCTCGGGAAAAGAATACACTAGTGCTGTAAAGCACATTGTCTTGCAACATGATGTCACAGATGTCATCAGGGAGTAGGAGAAATGAAGGGTGGAAACAATACAGCAAACGAAAATACCAGAATTCAACAGTGGCAATAAATTGTCATCTACATGCAGCCTCTGGGAGAGATCATCAGGGGGTTTGGGCTGGGTGTTCATCAGTATGTGGATGATACCCAGCTCTACCTCTTCACCAGTGAAGGCGGTGAAGGTCCTGTGTGAGTGCCTGGAGGCGGTTGGAGGATGGATGGCGGCTAACAGATTGAGGTTGAATCCTGACAATACAGAAGTACTGTTCTGGGGGGACAGGAGGCGGGCAGGTGAGGAGGACTCCCTGGTCCTGAATGGGGTAACTGTGCCCCTAAAGGACCAGGTACGCAGCCTGGGAGTCATTCTGGACTCACAGCTGTCTATGGAGACACAGGTCAATTCTGTGTCCAGGGCACCTCCCACCAAATGTCCTCCCACCAGATGTCAAAGAAATAAAGAACTATCTGACTTTTAGTAGACATCTGAAGGCAGCCCTGTTTAGGGAAGCTTTTTAATATTTGATGAATTATTGTATTTTAATATTCTGTTGAAAGCTGCCCAGAGTGGCTGGGGAAACCCAGCCAGATGGGTGGAGCGTCAACCACACAGGCCTCTACTTCTTCACATACCTATAAATCCACCACTGGCTACCATCTTTCTCAAATGCTTTACTCTTCTAGTACTTCTGCCTTGGGTTGAGTATCTAATCATGCTTCTAGATTTGGGGTAGGGATCCTAACTTGGACTCCAACTCCTATCAGTCCCCAGCCAGTATGGCCAGTGGTCAGGGATGATGGGAGTCCAATAACCTTTGGAGACCCACTGGTTCACTGGTCTAGATGATGAATTTGGACATTCTGATATACCCTTTGCCTCTCTGGTTAAGTCACTCATGCCTAATCTCCACTGTTCTCTGACATCAAGGGCAGGAGAACTGCAACATGGTGCCAAGCTTCTGAGGCATTTGTGAACATCTGCTTAATAGCGTGGAACTATCAGAAGCAGTTTCCTGACATGCCGCATGCGTTACATGAAAAGGTCAGCTTGCTGTTAACCTTGTGGGGAAATTTGCAAAAAAAATAAATAAACAAAAATAAACCCCACACGAGCCCTCAACATTTCAAATTGAGATTTCATTTGGCAGGATGACAGCAAGCTTAACATTTCCATACTTCTGCATTTTGTTATTGTAATACACCCTTATGGAAATTCCATATTTCTTCTCTTGACTCGATGGGGCCCTCCAACATCTTTTAAAAAGCACACAGCCAATTTCACTTTAAATGTTTGAATTAAGTTTGCCCCCCCCCCAGTTATCTCACCATTTATGCCCAACCCTTTTAAAATAAAAATTTGCCAAGATGGCTTACATACCAAACCGATAAAATCATTTAAAATTATAATTCTAAAGAGGGAGAATATATAAAAAGCACAGCAGCATAACAACATATACAACAGCCATCAGGACATTTTGGAGGGGGGGGATATTTTTTTTATAAAAAATACAGTGTGAAATAAAAATGACTTAAAAACAGGCTGGGAGATGTGTGTTTGATTGGCACATCTCTTTTGAAAAGAGTTCAGTGGTTAATAACATAGGAAAGGGAGTGCTGGATTAGACCAAAGGTCCATCTTGTTCAGCATCCTATTCTCCCAGAGGCCAACAAGTTGTCCATGAGAAGCCTACAACCAAGAACTGAATTCAACAATGCTATCCAGAGGTGACTTTGGCTCCCTTGTGCCCTTGGCAAGGAGACATACCAGTGCCACCTCCGTCCCTTGTACCCTTGGCAGGGAGCTGTATTGGTGCCAACCGTCCCTTGCACCCTTGCCAGAAGAGTCTGTGTGCCTCACTTGACCTCCCAGAGCAGCAAAGAAGCAGCCCAGGGAGTACATGAATGGGCAGGTGGTCTCCTAGCCACTTTCAGCCGCAGTGAAAAGACATAATTTTTGCGCCTCCCCCGCCCCCTGCCTGTGTCCTTGGTGGGGGGGGCCAACCTGGCCAGCCCCCGAGGTACATTCCTGACATAGTCCCCACTTGTAATTCTCCGTATCTAGTATGCCCTCCCCTGAGTCTTCAACTCCCCAATCTCTTCCCCGCCATCTTCAAGAACCACCTATCCCCTCCATGACATCGTCACAGGACTCATGACAATTACCACCAATAAGGTCTTTTCTCTGATACTCACCTATCTGGGCTTTACAGTCAATGAAATTCAACGAATGTAACATTGAACCCAGTTGGGACTACCTGTGTTCAATTGCTAATTAAGAAATTTTAGTCACATGAGGAAGTGTGTGTATTGTTGTTGTATCAAATGTTAGTAGTACTCAGAGTACACCCATTAAATTAATGGACATGCCAAACTTAGATTCATTAATTTCAATGGGTCTGCTCTGAGTAATCTTTATCTATATATCAAATCAGCAAAGTCCTGGGTAAGAAAACTACAGTGACAGCTGCATTCTCCCTCTGGTCGGGTCACTTTGCTGATAGGAATTAACCTCTACTGAGAAACTGGCCTTATATTTTGCTAACTGTTTCTCAGAGAAGCTTAATGCAATGCCCATAGCCAGCCACCATCCATCCAGTAATGCCATCAAATCTGATTCTTCTAGCACCATCCAAACTCTTCTAGATTGGTTTGTCCTTCCTTTGGCAAAGATGCAAGGCCAATTAATTTTTGCCCATTCACTTACCGGCTCAGTGTGTTCTCCGATCAAATATACCATGAATACTGAAGTTCAAAGGTCATGTACTGAGATAATTGTTTCATATCCCCCCTTTCCTCAAGAAATACCATAGTAACCTGATGTCGTGTTAGGTTTGTCGATGGCAATTTTCGCTCAAATAATCGGTCACAGTGACCATAGCCCATTATTCTTTTTCGTCACTGAAGACTTGGTTGGTACATTAAAAAATCGCCACCTCTAGCAAATGGAACACTAGTCCAGAGCTTCCCAGGGATGTGTGAAGTTCGGCTCATTTGAAAGATGGGGAGCTGTATTAAGCCTCCCAGATGAAGGGGCTGAAGGGGAAGAAGAAAATCCCATTAATGAGTAATGGGATGTATCATGTAATGAGTGGGTGCATAAGCCATGAGCAAGCCAAATTGTTTAATTCACGATGTTGAAGTTTCTTGCTTTACAAAGTAAATAACAATGCAATTTCCAATGATGACTAATTGAATAAAACAAAATGAGACCAATATCTTTAGGCTCATTTCTGATTCAGACATAATTTGTAGTGATTTATGACAGCATCTACTTACCCATCTTTAACTACATCATACCCTGCCACGATAGGTCTGCATCTCTAGGAGCATACTGGCAATGGCACAATCTCTCAAGAGAGGCTCCAAATTTATTATTAAACTGGAACGTCCTGGCTGCTTAGAGAAGCATTTGTCAGGGAGCTATGGTATTATTCCCTTCCACTCAGCATCATCCAACACAGAGGTGAGATGCTTTAAATTAATTTTCGGCTGGTACCCAACTCCTCACCTGACCCTTAGCAGTTTTTAAGGTAATGACATTAGCATTGAATGAGTGAACATATGTCATCAGCCAAACAGGATTCTAACTTAAAGTGATTTTGTGTTGAGCTGTCTCTTTCTCCAGCTTCTTATTGTTCTGTCTTCTTGAAGACCACCAGAAAGGTGTGGTCCCATGGTCTCCCATGCAATGCTGAATGTGATGCCAAACTTGGCATCGGCCTTTGTGTGTCATCAAAGCTTAAACCAAGGCACTGTTTTAGGCTGCCATAGCCTTTTATGCTTGGGAGGAGATGGGTGGCTAGTCAGCAGTTGGTAAGGAGAGGGCGCGGTCCCAGAAAAGCAACAATCTCCAGCCACACCTTCGCAAACACATTCCCAGACAGGTAAAAATAACCAATTGTGATGGAAAGGGTATGGAGAGTTGGGTACCATATCTCACATGTGGTGTTCCTGTGCAAAAAATGGGGTATTTTGTGGCACCTTTAGCAGGGTCAGTTCCACAGATTGAAGTGGTTGTGTGGGCATATATGGGGTGAGGTGTTCTCCTAGGTGAACTCTGCAGGTAAAAATAGCCGCTGCCTCCATATCATCTGCAATAGAATATGGTCCTGAGGTAAGAATTGGAAACAATTGCTTTCCCTCACGGTGGATGTAATTGGTAGAACCACTCTCCCTTTCAAGCATGTCAGCGAGAGAAGAAGCAGACACAGGGAGAGGACAGCTAACAGCAGAAAACAGAGAGGAAGGGGAGAGCAGCTGTAATCTGAACTCTGACCAAAGGGACAGACAGACGTGTGAGAACTATGATAGTGGGCAAGATGTTGGAATGCAGGAAATATGCTCTGCCAAATCTCGTAGGATTTCAAAAGTGGCAGAGACCCACAAAAGATACAGGAAGAGAAAGTGGGGGCTTCCGTGCTGGGGAAGGGGGAGGAGCTCAGTCCGGGCAACTGGGGAGGACGATGAGTAGAGGAGCTCCGTCTTAGTTTGTTGTTTTAGCAATAAATCTGAAATAATTAACAGCCAGAGTCGTCTTGTGTTTGTGGGAGAGACCAAGCCGTAACAAAGCATCATATTTCCACATCAGTGCGGCACAGTTGCTAACCATGACACCAGAGGCAGAAGACTGACTAAATCCAAGGGCCAGCATGAGATGAGAGCACTCACAGAAGAGGTGGCAAATATGTCACTCCAAGGCACATGTAAAGGGGACCTCGGGATCCTGGAGCTGTCCAAAGTGCTGATCTGAAAAAAAGTGGCCCTGAACCTCTATAATGCTGAAGTTTCTAGTGTGACCTGGAATGAATTGAGCAGTATGTTTACACCACAGAGGAGAAAATTACAGGAAGAAGCAAATAAAGCTGCCATATACCTAGTCCAACTATTGGTCTATCTCATTACAATGATACTTTGGGTTAAGAACTTAATTTGTTCTGGAGGTCCGTTCTTAACCTGAAATTGTTCTTAGCCTAAGGTGCCACTTTAGCTAATGGGGCCTCCCGCTGCCGCCGCACAATTTCTGTTCTCATCCTGAAGCAAAGTTCTTAACCTGAGGTACTATTTCTGGGTTAGTGGAGTCTGTAACCTGAAGCATCTGTAACCTGAAGTGTCTGTAACCTGAGGTACCACTGTATTATATGTGGGTCTACAGGAATTCAGACAGGAATCTTTCCTAGTCCTACTAACAGATGCCAGGGATTGAACTGGCAACCCTTGGCATACAGAGTGTGCCCTCTTACTAGTGTGTTATAGCCCCTACCTCTAATTATACCATCAAATCACCATGTTGGGGGAAATGTATATTCCTATGTTCTTTTTTTTATATGCCTGTTGTCTTTGTCCATGGAGTTTTCTTGGCAGGGATACTGGAGTGGCTTGCCGGTTCCTGCTCCAGGTGGATCACGTTTGGTCAAAACTCTCCACTATGACCTGTCCATCTTGGGTGCCCTGCACGGCATAGTTCATAGCTTCTCTGAGTTACTCAAGCCCCTTCGCCAAGGCAAGGCAGTGATCCACGAAGGGGGGCAGAAATGGAGGCAGTGAGAGATTTTACCTTCTTGGGTTCCATGATCACTGCAGATGGTGACAGTAGTCACGGAATTAAAAGACGCCTGCTTCTTGGGAGGAAAGCAATGACAAACCTAGACAGCATCTTAAAAAGCAGAGACATCACCTTGCCAACAAAGGTCCGTATAGTTAAAGCCATGGTTTTCCCAGTAGTGATGTATGGAAGTGAGAGCTGGACCATCAAGAAGGCTGATCGCCGAAGAATTGATGCTTTTGAATTATGGTGCTGGAGGAGACTCTTGAGAGTCCCATGGACTGCAAGAAGATCAAACCTCTCCATTCTGAAGGAAATCAGCCCTGAGTGCTCACTGGAAGGACAGATTGTGAAGCTGAGGCTCCAATACTTTGGCCACCTCATGAGAAGAGAAGACTCCCTGGAAAAGACCCTGATGTTGAGAAAGATGGAGGGCACAAGGAGAAGCGGACGACAGAGGCCGAGATGGTTGGACAGTATTCTTGAAGCTACCAGCATGAGTTTGACCAAACTGCGGGAGGCAGTGGAAGACAGGAGTGCCTGGCGTGCTCTGGTCCATGGGGTCACGAAGAGTTGGACATGACTAAACGACTAAACAACATGTTCTTTTATTCTTTCTCCCTCTCCTCTCCTCTCCTCTCCTCTCCTCTCCTTTTCATCCTTTACCTTTTCTTTTCCGTCTTTTGCTTAACATCGCAGGTGAAGTTCTGAAGAATTGAAAAGCTTGTTCACCGTTTTGTGAGACTTTAGTTACTCCTTATAAAGCTATTATATTATTGCTACATTTGGATTCCCCCACCTCCTAAAAAATCAATATATTTCTAAAAGCAAATTAATTTCGGCAGCTGTTATTAATTTCAGCAAGTATTGAAGTCAAAGAGTGATGGAGAAATGAGTGAAATTCTGGTTAGTCATCCGGCCTTCATCATCAGGAAGTCCCCGTGTGATGTACCTATCTATATTGTTTCCCCTCCGCCCTAAAAAATGTGCAATTCCAGTGATGAAAATGCAGGAGGAGGGCAGAGAGAGGGGAGGAGAAGGAGAAGGAGGTGCTGCCAGGCTTATAAAGTCCTTCAGATCTGACAAGCATTTGCTTTCACCTTCATCTTCTTACTGATTCGCAAGCATAGCATTAGTCAGAGCTATCCAATCTCGTCGCCCCTGCGGCAATGAAGGCACCACAGAAATAAATCTAACACAATCGAGGCAGCTCTACATTTATGGGTATTCTTTTGGAACTCATTGGAATCTCCTTGGCTGACGCTGAATGCACATGGGACCTGCACAACTCAATAGGGCCACTGAGAAATAGGAAGCTTGCTTCCTTCCATCTCAATATGGGGCTGAGCATCAGGATGGGATGGGAGGCGGGGGCCGTGATTCTGGAAAGGTGTGTCCAGATTCTCCTCTTCTCCCCCAGAAGCAAACTAGGCAGGCTAAGTGTCCCTTTTCAGCAAAAACCAAACCCTTTCCCCCTTTATCCCATGCACTGCAGGGATTGGGCTAGATGAACAACTCTATGATTCTGTTTATTCAATTCCATGATTCTCTGTGTATTAGATTGTAATGGTGAGGTAGTAAGTAAGCTGACATAGTAAGCTGGTTTGGGTGCCTTTTTTCTGGCTGAGAAGAAGGTTTAAATTGCTTAAAATCTGGGGTGCCTAACAAGGGTTATGCAAGGCACACAGACCCCAATTCAATTTGGGGGCCCAATTTAGCAATCCTGATTGGGCCCCAAACTGAACTAGGGAACTTGCACTGTCCTAAGTTTTAATTAGGTTTTTTTGTCTGAATTTGGTTTGGGGTGCCAACCCCTAGCTGGGCTATCCCCTAGTTCTGAGGGAACTGGTCTTGCCTTCCCCATAATAATTTTTTTCTGGCCCCCCAAGATTTTGGTGGTGGGTGGTAAAAACAACAGAAAAAATTAAGTTACAGGTAGGTAGCCGTGTTAGTCTGCTATAGCCATAACAAAATAAAAAAAAATCCTTCCAGTAGCACCTTAGAGACCAACTAAGTTTGTTCTTGGTATGAGCTTTCGTGTGCATGCACACTTCTTCAGAAAAAATTAAAGCAGAAATAGCACAGCTGTGGGCAGAGACCAGCGCACTAGTGAAGGAGCAAACCAACCTCTCCTTGGCCATCAGAGAGTTCATTTTGTGAATGGAGAGCAGGGTGTCAATCCCTTTCCTCAGCTAATCTGAAGAGAGGAGGGGAGGCTGCCTACCTGTGTGCGACCTATGTGTGTCTGCATAGGAGTATGCCTGACTAATCAACTGCACATTATTCTGCATGTTGATTTTAATATTGACATTGTTTAAATTGTTATAAAGTTGCCTCGAGGTTGAGGTTGCAGGCAGTATAAAAATAGTTTAATAAAATAATAAATACAGTTATTAAAGGTTAAACCGCTGGGAGTTAGAAACGCTTGCTGGTCTGCTGCAAAGCATCCCGGGTTTGGCCAATAAATCCCCAAAGTGCCTTCTGTAAAGTGCATCCAAGCACAGGCGAATATATTTTCTGAATATTGTTACGCTGCTGGCCTGAGTTATTTGAAGCAAGAGAAATGAACCTCTTCTTTAAGCTTTCTGTCTTTTAGCATATTCCTGATTGCAAAGGGATTCTGGCAGATGCTTGACTCGGCAGCTGAGACAACACACAGCTGAGGAGTGGGAACCGGAAGTGTTGGTAGACAGAGATGCTGAGAGCATCCCTCAAAAGTTAAAGGGTAGCACCTGACAGCATCTGCTCCAAGTCCTGATATGGAGAAGAAATAGGAAGGGGATTGGAGCAACAGAAGAGAAGGAATGATGAAGAAATCAGGCTAGTTCAGAGATCAAGAAGAGAGATTTAGAAGGGAAGGAGGAGAGGGAGACAAATTCTTTTTTATATAATATTTTTTATTAATTTTAGCATATAAATTATAAAATGTACCACAAAACTTATCACTTATACAATCTTTTTAGACTTTTTAGAGCCAGTGTGGTGTAGTTAAGAGCGGTAGTCACGTAATCTGGGGAACCGGGTTCACGTCTCCGCTCCTCCACATGCAGCTGCTGGGTGACCTTGGGCCAGTCACACTTCTCTGAAGTCTCTCAGCCCCACTCACCTCACAGAGTGTTTGTTGTGGGGGAGGAAGGGAAAGGAGAATGTTAGCCGCTTTGAGACTCCTTAAAGGGAGTGAAAGGCGGGATATCAAATCCAAACTCTTCTTCTTCTTCTTCCATCAGCACCTCTGATGATCCACCGTTTTAACCACTTCTTATGTATTTCTTATGAATGATGGTGCTGGAGGAGACTCTTGAGAGTCCCATGGACTGCAAGAAGATCAAACCTCTCCATTCTGAAGGAAATCAGCCCTGAGTGCTCACTGGAAGGACAGATCCTGAAGCTGAGGCTCCAGTACTTTGGCCACCTCATGAGAAGAGAAGACTCCCTGGAAAAGACCCTGATGCTGGGAAAGATGGAGGGCACAAGGAGAAGGGGACGACAGAGGACGAGATGGTTGGACAGTGTTCTCGAAGCTACCAGCATGAGTTTGACCAAACTGCGGGAGGCAGTGGAAGACAGGAATGCCTGGCATGCTCTGGTTCATTGGGGTCACGAAGAGTCGGACACGACTAAACGACTAACAACAACATGTATTTCTTAACTTTATATTGCCTTTACATCTCTTAACAAATCATCCTCCCCCTTGTCCATTTTTGCAATACTTCTAATAATACTCCTCACAAAACTTCTTGCAACCCTACAAACGTCGTCTGTTCTTCACAATTACTTTTCAGAGAGGGAGACAAATTCATGGGGGAGAGGGCTATCGATGGCTGCTACCTATGGTGGCTATGGTCTGCCTCCATAGTCGGAGTCAGCAATGATTCTGAATAACAGTTTCTGGAAACCACAGGAGGGGAGAATGCTCTTGTGCTCAAATCCTGCTCACTGGTTTCCCACAGGCATCTCGACTGGCCGCTGTGAGAACAGAATGGGCAATTGACCCGAACCAGCAGTCTCTTCTTATGTCCATATATTCGCCTTAGGCAATGGAGGGAAAACAAGCGAGCTGAATTAGTGGATGGCTTTGGTGAGGACAACAAAGAGGGGAAACAGGAAGTACAATAGTATAGAATGGTCTGGGGCTCTCATCCCTAGGAAGGAAGGAGGCAAAAAGACAGACAGGAGAGGACACTGTACAAGAGGAGCAAGGAGAAAAACTGTATCAGGGAAAACAGGAGAAAACATCAGAATGTCAGAAGAGCTTGTGGGATCAGGCCAATGGCTCATGTCGCCAAGCACCCTGTTCTCACAGTGGCCAAACACATGTCTGTGGGGAGCTTTTCATGCCCCTTGAAAGACCCCTCTTCACAGATAGAAAGTTAGTCCAGCCCTAGTTTAAACTTGGAGAACACTGACTCTTTCCATCTTTGTACATACGAAAATCTTGCTGCTATGATCCAGGCACGGTCCGCAATTTAAATCTCTGTTTCTGAGCTGTTTTTTGTTTTTTGCTCCAGAGCTTTCCCCACAAAAAACCACTCTTTAATAGGAGCAAATGTCAATCCACAGAAAAGCCAAATTGACGTTGACTCTGATTCAGCTTTAAAGTGGATCTTCAAGGCACACAATACTTTGGGTTACAAACGCTTCAGGTTACAGATGTTTCAGGTTACAGATGCTTCAGGTTATAGACTCCGCTAACCCAGAAATAGTACCTTGGGTTAAGAACTTTGCTTCAGGATGAGAACAGAAATCGCGAGGCGGCAGTGCAGCAGCAGCAGGAGGCCCCATAAGCTAAAGTAGTACCTCAGGTTTAGAACAGTTTCAGGTTAAGAACGGACCACCGGAACGAATTAAGTTCTTAACCCGAGGTACCACTGTAAAATGCTCGGAGACAGCGTGTGTATGAAAAGAGCAGGGCAAAGTATAGATAAGCCCTTAGTTTCTTGATTTTACTCTGTAGCCTTTATATTATTCAACTGTTTGCAAGAATTGCTAGTCTGCCAAGTGGGGCCAGCAGGCACAAGCGACAGGGCCTTTTTAGTGGTTGCCCTGCTGATGTTGATGATAATGATAATAACATTTGAATTTGGAAGCATTGCTGCCTCCGACTGTAGATGCAGAACATAGCCATCAGGACTTATTAGTAGACACGTGTAGAAATGCCCAGAGGTTTTGAGGACTCCTGGGGTCAGAGACAATGCTGACACTGGTGCTGGTCAATGGCATCAACTGATGGTGTTATAGGAAGAGAAGAAGAAGAGTCCAGAGTTTGGTTCTCAGAGTGGCCAACCAGATGCCCATGGGAAACCCACAAGCAGGACTGTGTTCTCCTTAGTCACGATTCCCAGAAGCTGGTATTCAGAGGCGTATTGCTCCAAAGGTGGAGGTAGAACAAAGGCATGTGCTCTATGTGTCAAGTGGCTGCCAGCTCTGTACACCTCAAAGCAATCAATGTCAAAAGAAAGTAGTGAGATTCTGGTGCAGACATTTATTGCTCTCTCTCTCTCTTCCACTAAAATATTACTCCAAATGGAAATTGAACTCTTCTCTTTAATTTGAGGACTCAAACAGGAACAGATCATGCAAAACAGTTCATCATTGTCCCACGATAGCGACGCAAACCTGCATGCGCGATGGAGATAATTTTCATACATTCTATTGTTAGAGCACCTTTAGCATGACAAAGGAAGAACAAAGTTGCACAACGATTAGCATTTTAAATGGTTTATCTTGCCCTGAGATTTGACTTCAGCCTTTTGTCGGCTTTTCAGATTAGCACAGCGCGTAATGACTTTTGTGAAGATGATCCTTCTGACTTGACTGGCGCACGAAATGTAATAACGCAGCGTTCCTGGGCTTGGAAGAACAGAGTTTCCTTTCCCCCCACAAGGAAGGGCAAAACCGCTTTGCAACTCAGAGGAATACTTTCAGCTTCAATCAGGGGTGGGGAAGTCCTTCCAGCCCAAGGGTTGCATTCCCATTAACAGCAGTCTTCCAGGGGCCACTTGCCGTTGGCGGTAGGGGCCAGAATCCAAAGGTGGGGAAAACAATGGGTGCAAATCTTACCTTTGTACTGTTG
Organism: Podarcis liolepis; assembly: GCF_965112155.1. Classification (NCBI taxonomy): domain Eukaryota; kingdom Metazoa; phylum Chordata; class Lepidosauria; order Squamata; family Lacertidae; genus Podarcis; species Podarcis liolepis. The sequence goes on from NC_139562.1 coordinate 14,197,588, forward strand.
GCTGCATCCCAGCAGCCACCCACAAATCAGAGGTTTTTTCATGCAAACACTCCTAGATAAAGGTAAAGGGACCCCTGACCATTAGGTCCCTCGTGACCGGCTTTGGGGTTGTGGCACTCATCTCACTTTATTGGCTGAGGGAGCCGGCGTACAGCTTCCAGGTCATGTGGCCAGCATGACTAAGCCACTTCTGGCGAACCAGAGCAGCGCACGGAAACGCTGTTTACCTTCCCGCCGGAGCGGTACCTATTTATCTACTTGTACTTTGAAGTGCTTTCGAACTGCTAGGTTGGCAGGAGCAGGGACTGAGCAACGGGAGCTCACCCCGTTGTGGGGATTCGAACTGCCGGCCTTCTGATCGGCAAGTCCTCGGCTCTGTGGTTTAACCCACAGCGCCACCCGCGTCCCATGCAAACACTCCAACTGTGTCTCTATTCAAGCAAAAAAGAAGTATTATCAGTTCAAGGATGCATTCCAGCCAGGTTACAGGACTTGGAAGGGTACCGAGGAAGGTCAAAGAACCATAGAAGTGTAGAATTGGAAGGGACCACAAGGGCCATCTAGTCCAACCCCCTGCAATGCATGAATCCTTTTGCCCAACATGGGGCTTGAACCCATGACCTTGAGATTAAAAGTCTCATGCTTTACTGACTGAGCTATTGAGGCCTGGAGAGAAGGAGTAGCTTGGTGAAAGACCTGTGAGCCTGTTGAAGGGCTGCATCCATCCCCTAGGCCTGAGGTTTTCCACCCCTGGCTTAGATGGAGGCCATTATTATTTGTGGCAATTGATGCCTGAAGGTCTAAGAGGGCTTTGAGCTAAGGCTCCAAAAGATTTATTCTGGGATCTCTTTGCTGTGCCTGCTGGAGTAGCCACACATGACTTGTGTGTGTTTATTGTTATATTTGGATGTGTTTTATTGTAAACTGTGAAATAGGCTCATTAAATAGAAATATCCTTTTGACACAAGTGGGGCTTGCTTGCAGTGAGGGGTTGGCAGAGCGAATGGCAGGAGCAGGGCGGCAATAACTCACACGGTGCCAGTGAAGTTAACGGTTTATTCAAAGAAACAAAACAGCGCAGGAGATCAGGCCTCGTGAGCACAGCAACTATTCCAGGTAGATCTTGCCCCAGTGAGGCAGTTGCGAGGACTGAAGGTTGAAAGTCAGAGACTTCCCACAGCTCTCTAAGTCTCCTCCTCCTGCAACGCCATCAGAAGCAATCTGAGGCTTCCTTGTCTCTGCTCCTCTCCCTTCATACCACTTCTGGTCCTGGGGGACCAGGGAGGAAGGGAGCTGGTCGCAGCAGGAAGGGGAGACCCCCTGGCTTCTTCAGCAGCCTGCCTTCACTTTGTCTCTTGAACTTGTCTCTCCCCCCCACTTCTTCCCTCTACTCTGTACTTCTCTCTGCCACAGTCTCTTCCTGCTCATGAAACCCTGATACGTCTTCAGCTTCCGACACCTCCTCCTCCCAGTCTGCTCCCTCTATTCCCTCTGACCACTCATCCTGAGGGCCAAATAGAGATGTCTGAGGGGGGCATGTTCTGTCTCCAGACCCAGAGCTAGTGGCAGACCTAAGTACTATGGTGCCCTGTGTGAGCCCATAGGTGGGTAAGGAGGCACTTGGCTTTAGGAAGGAAGCGGGAGGGCTTCAGGACACTGTCAGAACCTCCCTCCTCCTTCCCAAAGCCCAGCACCTCTCTTATCTGGCTTTTAGAGAGCACCCCCTTGGCTCAGCACCCAGTGCATGTACCTCATCCACACAACCCTAAATCCCCTCATCCTCGCTGCCAGGGCTCTCCATACCTGGTATATGGAGTGGCTTAAGGCACGTTCAATAGGCAGACCATGGTGTTAGGATTCTTTTCCCATGCTGCAGTCATGGGATTGTTTTTATCACATGATGGTGTATGTTTTCATTCCACATTGTGGGAAGTCACGGAGACAGGATGTTTGTATTACTGTATTTCCGTGATGTAGGATGTTTGTCCTTTGTTCTCTCTTTCTGCTGTCTGATGCTGAAGAGGAAGGAGCTGAGTTATGATGCTCTGAGTGTGTATATGTAAATAAACGTAGTTTAGCCAAATGCTGCGCTACTGAGTCTGTACACTGACTGCCTATACTCTGCTGATCCTGAAGTGTGCTGATGCCTCTAAGGCAGGGATGTCCAACAGGTCGATCATGATCTACTGGTCAATCCCTGCAAGGTTTTGGTTGATGGCAGTCAGTCCCTGGTCCCCTTCCGGCCCCGCCCCCTCGCCCCGCCCCGCCCCGCCCTCCATTGTTGGAGAATGGAAGATGGAGTTTACAAACCCGGGCTGTCCCCCCCCCCCAGCGATCCTTTGGTGAGTTGCTGCTTCTCTTTGACCCCCAAATAGTGTAAAAACGTTGCGACCCCCCTCCCAAAGCTAAGCCTAAAAATGGGGCTTTCCCCCTCCCTAAAATAAGTTCAACAACTTTGACCTGAACCCCAATAAAATGGGGCTTTTCCTCTCCCTAAGAAAAGCTCAACAATGTTGACCTGAACCCAACTGGTAGATCACTGCCTGTTTTTAATTTAGTGAGTAGATCGCAGTCTCTTGGAAGCTGGCCACCGCTGCTCTAAGGTATCAGTCGCTGTGATGTTCAGACTGGAGAAAGATTTTGAATCTCCCGAATGAACGACCAGGAGGGAGAGAACATGCCAGTTGGGCATGTGTCTGTGCCAGACTCCTACTCATGTGTAGGACCTCCTGACACATAGTTCCACTCAGGTGGGACTACAAGGACTTACACCTTGCATTTCGTCATTTTAAAAAATGTTTTAATTTTTAAAAAATGAAAGAAAGAGAAACGAGTGGCTGTCGCACTTTTACATTTCAGGTTTTGTGGCATGGGCGCGTGAAGTTTATTTTCTTTTGAAGGGAGGCATTTCACAACCACATTGCAGGAGCGCTACGTGTTTCATCCTTCACACACACAGACAGAGGCATGGTGAATCCATGAAAGTCACGTACATCAGATACCACACAAAGAAAACAAGGCACTCTGAAGGATAGACAGGTGTTCAATGACCAAAAGGGAGAGGGGTCATGTGGGCAGCCAAATCCGCAGGCTGCTTGCCCGAGCGGCAGCCTCGTTCAGACAAAGAGAACTTGGGTGGAGGACTTTTAAGGATCAGGTGCTTGTACATTAAAAAAAACAACAAACAAACAGAGGGAGGGAGGGGGAATCCCTAAGGAGGACTGCGATCCTCGCCATCTTGCAACGTTAAAGCTGTAGATAGGTTGGAGGCTCTCTGTCTCTCTTGCCGTAGGTGTTGGACCCCACGTTGGTCGGCGAATAGATCGCACCGATGGAGTTGCTGGACCGGACCAAGAAGTCTGCCAGGCGCTGTGTCGCACACGTGGCCGTGTTGCACTTCCGTTTCTCTAGGCGGTGACTGGGGACATTGAAAAGAAGAGACACACCACTGTGAAAACCTTGGGACAGGCAGCAAGAATATTATTGGCCCAAAAATGGAAGCAAGAAGAATTACCAACATTAGAAGAATGGAGGATGAAATTGATGGACTACGCAGAATTAGACAAGCTAACAGGAAGGATCCGAGACTGGTGAGACCAGAGGTTTACAGAAGACTGGACTAAATTTACGGAGTATCTGAAAGTATTTGCGATGATCAAATTACGTTTGTAGGGCTACAAGAAGCTCTGTGAGAAGTAATTTAAGAAATATTGTAAAAATGGAAAGGAAGAAATGATTTGTTAGAAAATGTAAAGGCAATATTAAGTTAGGAATTGCAGGAGAAATAATTAAGACGGAAGGCTATCAGAGATGCTGAAGGAAGTCCAAATAAGGATATATGTATAATAATTTGTGTGGTATGTCTTAAAATTTTTGTATGCTAAAATTAATAAAAAATATTCAAAAAGAAAAAAAGAAAAAGAAAAGAAAACCTTGGGACAGGCACTCCTGCTGCCATGGCTGATTGCAACATTAAGCTGCTTCACTAGAACATAACTGGCCCTGAGACAATGAACGGTGGTAGATAAATCTAATCAATAAATAAGTGCATAAGAAGGGCTCTGCTGAATCAGGCTAATGGGTGGTCCAGCTTCCTGTTCTCCCAGTGGCCAACCAGGGAGCAGCACATGAGCACAAGATCCCTCCTGTGGTTTCCAGCAACTGGCCTTCAGAAGCATGACTGTGGAGGTAGAGCACATGATCATAGGTACAGCTATCGGTGGAACAGCTAGCTGGCTGTGATGGCTCGGCTCTGCTTCCATGACCAGAGGCAGTGATGCTTGAACTACCAGTTGCTGGAATCATAGTACTGAAGGGTTGGCAGGGACCCCAAGAGTCATTCAGTCCTACCTTCTGCAATGCAGGAATCACAGCTAGTCAGCAGAGGTCATGTCTGGGGAGAAGGCATGGTCTGGGAAAAGCCCCCAAGGGCCAGATAGACAGTCTTCAAGGGCCGCATCTGCCCCCCTCCCCCAGCCTGAGGTTTCCTACCCCTGGTGTAGGCTGTCAGCCTCCTCTTTATTTATTGAACTTTGCACGTTGCGTTGTTTGACTCTGCTGTGTTGTGAAGTGACTTTGGACTCTCACACTTTCTTCATTAACCTAGAAATAGATTATCTCAGAAAGAAAGTTCTCTGAACTGTCATGAACCTTATGTCTAAAACTCCTGGTAGAGGACAAGGATCTAGAGATCACGCTAAGGGTGGCCAAATTCTGTGTGACTGCCATAAAACTCAGGGAACAAGCTGTACTACCAAAATGATCAAGGTTTTAAATGACAATTTTAGGTTATATTTTAGTGATCAAGATTTAATGTATATTTTTATCTGTCACTATATCTGAATTGTCTCCGTTATACCCAATTGCAATTCAATGTATTCCTGTTGTGTTTTATGATTTTCCTGATATTGTAAGTGAGCCAGAACTGGTCTGTGACCATAATAATAAAATTCATTCAACTGTCATGAACCTTCACTTGTTTTTGCTGACCTGGACGGCATGGGATAACCAACACATGATTCTACAAGTTCTATCAAGAGATCTAACAATCAAGCAAGGTATTGTCCCTCTTTCCCTTGACATTTACATCTCCAGCTATTTGTACATCTAAATACTACAGTGATCCTCATCTATTAAAATCTATGTTTTGTTAAATGTTTTGTCGAAGTTGCAATCCTAATGGATAAAAGATTGCACCTTCTGTCTGACATAGAGATATATTGTTCCATGTTGAATTTGAAAAGTAAACTCATCTTACAAACAACTATGATCCAAATCTTACATACTAAAGTTTATTCTCTGAGTGTGGATCTTTATGTAGCTGAAATCAGGGCTGGCCCATCTACTGTATATGGGCCTCTTACCAATCCGAACCAGTTAGGCATGAGCTTGTGGGTTTTTCTTCTTCCTTTCTTTTCCAAAAAAGTACAATTGCCTTTTCTTTCTGTTACGATCCCACATGAAGCAATTTTTGAAGATTGCTCCTAGTGGAACAAGAATGAAAAGATTCTTCTAGCTGTCAAAGAAGCACAATAACAATAGACCTAGTGGATTTTAATCAGTCACACCAATCCTTGCAGGACCTTTCCAGATCTTTTCTTCTTAAAGCTGAATGAAGAGGTTAATAAATAACAAAGCTCAATGCATGAAGCCAATATCTCGGTTGCATTGAAACCATATAACGACATTGTACCTTGTTCTGTATATGAGCTGATTTCACTGACAATCATGGATGCTTGAAAACGATTCTTCAAGCCATCCCGTCAGGAAATAGGTTTCAGCTCAGAGAGACAAGGGCTAGATTTTCTAAGGTGGTGGGGTGGGAAAACGTGATGTTTCTCAGCCTGAGGTTTGCACTCCTATTTGGGCAAATGTCTAGGGGGGGCGCATGGCAGTGATAGGCAGGGCCAAAAGCAAATGTGAACTGAGGTGGAAATTCTGGCAGGGAAACTGGAGAAGCTGGCAAAACGTGGGCTGGATGAGGTTATTTTTAGTGGATTTGTTAGGCTGGCTGACCGAACCGAAAGAGTGCTCATTAATGGTTCCTTGTCATCCTGGAAAAAAGTGACAAGTGGGATGCTGCAAGGTTCTGTCCTAGGTCTGTTGTTGTTCAACCTATTTGGATACTCATCCAATTTGCAGATGACACCAAACGCCACAGAAGACAGAATCAGGATTCGAGATGACCTCAACAGATTGGAGAACTGGGCCCAAACTAACAAAATGAATTTCAGTAGGGTTCTACACTTTGGCAGGAAGAAGCAGCTGAACAAATATAAGGCAAGGGACACCTGGCTTGCCAGTCGTACGCATGAAAACGATCTAGGGACTTAATAACATGAGTCAACATTGCAATGCAGCAGCAGCTAATGCTATTCTAGGCTGCATCAACAGAAGTATAATGCCCAGATCAAGGGAAGTACAGTGGTACCTCGGGTTACAGATGCTTCAGGTTACAGATGCTTCAGGTTACAGACTCTGCTAACCCAGAAATATTACCTCGGGTCAAGAACTTTGCTTCAGGATGAGAACAGAAATCGTGCTCTGGCGGCAGTGGGAGGCCACATTAGCTAAAGTGGTAGCTCAGGTTAAGAACAGTTTCAGGTTAAGAACGGACCTCCAGAACGAATTAAGTTCTTAACCCGAGGTACCCCTGTAATAGTACCGCTCTATGCTGCCTTGTTCAGAGCACACCTGGAATACTGTGTCCAATTCTGGGCGCCACAATTTAAGAAGGATGTTGACAAGCTGGAATATGTGCAGAGGAGGGCAACTAAGATAATCAAGGGTCTAGCCTTATGAGGAACGGTTGAAGGAACTGGGTATATTTAGCCTGGGAAAGAGGAGCCCGAGAGGAGATATAATAGCCATCTTCAAATACCTAAAGGGCTATCACATGGAGGATGGAGCAAGCTTGTTTTCTCCTGCTCCAGAGGCTAGGACTCAAACCAATGGCTTCAAGTTCCAAGAAAGGAGATTCCAACTAAAGCATCAATGACAGATGACCAACCAACATCTGCTTGAAAACCTATAGAATCATAGAATAATGTAATGTAATAATATAGGTCAGGCCCACATGGACATTTTGTGGTGTCATCTAATGGTCAGGAGGACATGGTTAAATCCTGTTTTGACTACATGCACCTGTTCCCTTCTTTTGGCAGGGGATTCTGTTGAAAATTGCTTTCTGATCCAGAAGGGGTATGCATGCTAAAACAAAGGAGGGGGAACCTTCCATTTTAGCAACACTTCTGACCTGATGCCATTGTGATGTCAGGTGATTGACAAATGGGCGGCCTATCAGGCCAATCCACATAAAGATTTGGCCCATGGAGCCACAAATCACAGAGGAGACTAGATTCCAGCTTAGGTGTAGCTAACACATAGGCCAGCAACTTCCATCTTTGTTGGTTGGACCAAAGAAAAGCTGGTGACTAGGGAAGACATTGGAGGAAAGTATTTTAGGGGGAGCAGTTGCCACTGAATGGAGCTCTTCTCTTTCTTCAGGAGTAGCTGATGGGAGCAAGATATTGTCATGCTAATCATTCTCATGATATCAGCAAGTTCTCTAAATAGCCTTTAAAAAGTGCGTCTGAAAGTTAACATTGAGTCATTGTTGCTGCTTAATGACTTAACTATACTATAATTATCTTTCTCTGAAGATACCATGAAGCTGCTGCTCAAATCGATTGAATGACACCCAAATGGGGGGCCCTTTCTGTGTAACTTACAAGGGTTATTAACATTCATACATTTACAGGGCATTTTGGAGAGGATTTATTCCCCTCCAATTCCCCTCCTTCTACCAGGCATAAAGCAACTGCTGAATGAATTACTCTGAGGACCAGCTAGTCCAACCCCCTGAAATGTAGGAATATCAGCTAAAGCATCCATGGCAGATGGCCACCCAGTGTGGTGTAGTGGTTAAGAGCGGTGGACTCGTAATCTGGTGAACTGGGTTCGATTCCCCACTCTTCCACATGCAGCTGCTGGGTGACCTTGGGCCAGTCACACTTCTCTGAAGTCTCTCAGCTCCACTCACCTCACAGAGTGTTTGTTGTGGGGGAGGAAGGGGAAGGAGAATGTTAACCGCTTTGAGACTCCTTCATGTAGTGATAAAGCGGGATATCAAATCCAAACTCTTCTTCTTCTTCCAATGAAAGAGAATTCACCTTCCAGGTTAAGCATGCCCAGTTCCCTCAACCATTCCTCATAAGGCTTGGACACTAGACCTGCTGAAATCCAGTGATGTCTGCCTGTCTGCACAAGAACTCACACAAGTGGAAGCACGAGAATCGATACTGAATGAGCATCACGGTTCCTACTTGTAAAATCTGCACTGTGCATTCACTCCTTATGTCTCTAACATGAGAAGGGAATTGCAGCAAAGAATTTCAAGAGCACATCTCCATTCACAGCTACCTACATAGTTGTTGCTGTTGTTGTTTTAATTAGCATCCTCTGACAGGTATTCATCTCCCTACAAAAGGCATGGTCTGAGGCTGAGCACGGTTCCCTAACTAAAATTAGGAAACTAATTTAAAATTAGCTAGGCACTTAGGAAGCCTACCAAGGCCTGCTGCCCTTTATGATATTGTTTCATTTGTTTATATCCAAATTGCTCTTTTTATAGCTGTTTAATAAGACAGTATTTATGGTTCCTTAAATGAAAATGCTCCCGGAACTCACAAAGAGCACACCAACCCAGTAACTGTTTACATGGTTGTTATTTTTTAGGTTGTAAGGAACATTCACACATTACATTCGACGAATGCACAGTCTGTGTGTGAAAATAGTTGAGCTGTGCACACTCGTACAGTCATTCACAAGTAATGTTCAATGAGTGTGCAGTCACCTGTGTACAAATGAACAAGGGCTCGCTTGAATGTGTGGAGTGACAGCTTATACCTGTGTGCAGTGTAATGTGTGAACAACCGTGCACATTTATCTGAGCAAGGAAGACTTAAAAACTAATGTCTTATTTCCATGCCTGCTAACACTCTCTCCTGAACATCTTTTTAGGATAGGAGGAAAGAAAAATTCTATGCAATAATCCTTTGAGAAATCAAAAAGCAGTAACTCCATGCAAACGAAACCTTTGCAAAGTTTGAAAAGTATCAAAAGTTTGAGTCATGCGTCTTTGTGGCTTTCCTGATATTTAATATGCCCCCCCAATATGTTAAGCATTCCTCCTTTTTTATTTCATTAAAATGGCCTTGGGGGTCAGTTTGATTCTAATTAAAGCAAATGGGAAATAATGAAATACTGCATACTCAAGGTATTAGGGATCTAAATAATCTTAATGCTCTTAAATCTTCCCACTTGTTCACCCAATAGCTATTTCTTGTGGATTAGAGTAGTTAGGATAAATTGCTGACAGCCATTTAGTATTTGTATTTTTCTTTTCTACTTCCAAGAAAGTTTATGTTCAAGGAAAAAGTGACCTCTAGGAAAGAACACTGGAGTTCATGAGACACCCCAGATCTATAGCTATATCCTTGCTGTATCAACAATAACACTTCATGCAATCTCATAATTAAATGAAACTGGCATCATTGTCAAGTTCACCACATAAAAAATAAATAAATCCAAATTTGTGATCTATTCGATCTTACTACCTGATTGGTAAAGTGCTTTTTAGAAATAAATTCAAGGAGGGTTAAAAGCTTAGGCAGCTATGAGAGACTTGTTAGCAGAACCTCTATAAAACAGAAGCAATGATATACTATTCAATGCCAAATATGCTAGCAGTGGAAGGAGCGAAAGTGCAAATTGCATCTGAAGGCGTGGAGCTGGAGAATATTGCAAACATTGTCTGGAGATATGAAATAACCACAGGAACTTTGAACGCAATGCCTAGGCAAGCCTCAAATGCACTTCACAACACACCATCCCTCTGCGTATCTTTTGCATCTGAATCAAAAGCAATCCAAACAAATCTGGTACCTTCTGGGCTTTATCGCTTCCTCTCCGATCAGTGCACTGTTAATTCCCAAGAAGCCGCTACTTCGGGAGACGATGGGTAAGAGCCACTCTTGTCTGTTGGGAGTGCCATCGGATAAATCGTCAGCCAAGGAGAGAAGTCTTTAAACAAGGATAAAAAGCAAAATTGCTCTTTCTTTTCACACTTCTCCTCCTCCTTCCCTTCCTCTTTATCTCCTGCCCTCCCTCTGCCTTTTGCAATTGATATGGCCAAACACAACAACGCCCAAACCCACATGTGCAACACTACAAAAAAAATAATAATCATTTGACTTCTTTTTAAAAAGCAGAATATGCTTAATGGTTACTGACCTGTCGACAGGCGTCGCTTCCAGGGAATTTAAAGTAATAGACAAAATGATGAAAAGGAAGGGTCCTTTGAGGCTGCACATCTCTCCTCCGGGTCTTTCTGGGAGTGGTGGGGAAAGAAATCACACGAGACAAACTTCAGCCAGAAACATTCGCTCTTCATTGCACACTGAGCACTACAATTGCATCCACACCGAATATTCAGTGTCAGAACAGAAAGAATAACCCGAAGATCCCCGTTCCAATCTAAACGATTAGAAAACATCTCCTCTGTTTCCCCAGATGTTTTAACAGAATTCTGCCTTAACAATTTCCCACCTCAATCCCGGCAAAATTTCCAGTTTGCGTTACTTTAGAATCCACCCCTCTTTTCTATACTTTTTTTCTGATTTCGGTTTGCAAATAAGAACCCGGTTACCTGTCAGTGGCTGAGGAAGGAGCCGAGGAAATCTAGCAAATGCCAGTATTAGAAGCAATCGTGCAGGGAACAATCCCACTCTTGCTTCTGACTCTGGGTTACCTATCCCCCCACCTGTCTTGTTCGCAAGCGATACAAGCGCTTATATACCCTTCATAGCTTTCTCAGCTCTGACATCAGGCAGGGAGAGAGAGAGAGAAGAGAGAGCGAGAGAGCTTCTGTCATTAACTTCTCTCCCTATAGATAAAAAGTGCCCCGATAATGAGCGGAGGCTGATGGGTCATCCCTCCATTTACACGTCGGTAAATCTTAGGCAAGCCAATTCGGGAAGCTCTTGTGAAGGGATGCTAATAACGCAAGGCATCGCGACATGAGAACCAAGACCAGCATTTCGAGAAGAGGTCTAATAAGATGCAGAGAGTTGCTGTCCCCTTTGGGCGTTAACTGATGCTCAATAAGGCAACAAAAGAGATTCTTTAAAAAAAGGAATTGTGAGGCAAGGAAGAGGAAATGAAGCGCAGGGCGGAGAACTAATGAAATGCACAAAGTTGGGCATTCTGTAAGGATTTGTTTGTTATTATTTAGTAAATTTGTAGACCGCCCGCCATCCGAAGATCGCAGGGCACTTCACAGCGTAAAAATGCAAATTGAGAACATAAAGTACATAATGACACAAAACAGCAAAAGGGAACCAATAACCTCCCTCCCACAAACACTTTGGTTTAAATAACCAGAGGCCTGGGAGAAGTGGAATGTTTTTGCCTGGAGCCTAATGATATGTAATGAAGGCGCCTGGTGAGTCTTAATGGGGAGAGCATTCCATTAAACAGGGAGCCACCACAGAAAAGGCCTGTACTCGTGTTGTCACCCTCTGCCCTCTCTTGGGGAAAGGCACACAAAAAAGGGCCTCAGGTGATGATTGCAGGGTCCGGGTTGGCTCATATGGGGAGAAGTGGTGCTTGAGGTTCTTAAGAAAGGAAGAACTATCAGTGTGTGTGTGTGTGTGTGTGTGTGTTTCTTTCATCCATCAATCAATTTATCCATCTATTCCCACTAAAACTGACTGCAGAAGCTAAGTACCCACAACTTTGCAGCCAACATAGGGCAATTCAGAAATATGGGGAAGCTATCAGTGTGCTTGAGAGAACCCAGAGTTTTGCAGAAAGTAGGGGGAAATTCCCTTAAAGCAGGCATCCCCAGACTCGGCCCTCCAGATGTTTTGGGACTACAACTCCCACCATCCCTAGCTAACAGGACCAGTGGTCAGGGATGATGGGACTTGTAGTCCCAAAACATCTGGAGAGGGCTGAGTTTGGGGATGCTTGCCTTAAAGGATCCTTCCACTTTGGGGAGAACAAAAAAATACCCATTTAGGACTGAGCATGCTCACTGGCCATGGAATGCTGAATGTCTGTTGGGCATGGGAAACAGAAAATGGCACGCCCTGGTTGAAAGCCTGGCTGGCTGGCTGGAACCTGAACAGGAAAACTCCACACAGAAATAATTTGTTGCAGATTGTGTATGCCTGCATGTTTGTGTGACAGACAGTATAGTGGTACCTCAGGTTAAGAACTTAATTCGTTCAGGAGGTCTGTTGTTAACCTGAAACTGTTCTTAACCTGAGGTACCACTTTAGCTAATGGAGCCTCCTGCTGCCGCCGCACAATTTCTGTTCTCATCCTGAAGCAAAGTTCTTAACCCGAGGTACTATTCCTGGGTTAGCGGAGTCTGTAACCTGAAGCATATGTAACCTGAAGCATCTGTAACCCGAGGTACCACTGTATTGAATTGAATAATCAGAACTCTACAGTAAGACTGAATTGTTCTCTATGCACCTTGCAACCATGAAGTGAGATGGTTCACAGAGAGGGAAAAGTCTGAGTGCACCGTTAGTGTTGGGGCTGATGGGAGTTGAAGCCCAGCAATATCTGGAGGGCTACACAGGTTAGCGACCCCATAGCGTTTGAATGTGGCGACGCTCGGACTAGGGAAAACACAGAAAAATGTGTGAGGAAAGGGTTAACCTCCCTACCCCCCCCCCCCAGTAACATGGACTTGAATTTGAATTAGGCTGCTCATTCGTTTATCTTTTAAAGTAGGAGCTGCAGCTGTATCCAGTTGCTTACCAAATACAGTGGTACCTCAGGTTACAGACACTTCAGGTTACAGACTCTGCTAACCCAGAAATATTACCTCGGGTTAAGAACTTTGCTTCAGGATGAGAACAGAAATTGTGCTCTGGCAGCGCGGCAGCAGCAGGAGGCCCCATTAGCTAAAGTGGTGCTTCAGGTTAAGAACAGACCTCCGGAACAAATTAAGTACTTAACCCGAGGTACCACTGTACTCTTCACATTATTCCTGCATGATCAGGAATGGGGTGATGGCTGTGCTGAGAGGCGAACCCCTTCCCCCCTCTAAAAAATGTTCAGAACAAAACTTATTGGGAAGAAATCTGGAGCAGAGGCTATTTGTGTTCATCGGTCCCCCCTCACTTTCAACCATCTGGATTCTTTTCCAGGCTTCCCTCCTTCAACACAAGCATGCACCTCTGAAAATGGCAGGGAAAAAAATGAGAGAGGGGGACGATAACCTGCCTTTTTCATTAGGTACTCATCGGATGACGTTTGCTTGACAGTTCTGCTATGAATAGCGACAGCCCCCCCCCCAAGTATTTGGGGAGCTGAGCCTAACTAAGAACCGAGTTGTTCGTTATAGTTTTCTGCAAGGTGCAAAGTTGAGCACGCGAATAAACAAACGTGCAGCCGTTCATTGTGTAGGTGGGCTTACGGTGCCAAGAATGACTGGCTGTAGGAAGTTCCATTTATGGGCTGAGAGGAAGTTTTTGCACTTTGAATGTAGGAAGGCAGAGTTTGGAGCTTGCTGGGGGGAAAGTGGCTACTATGTTTTTGACTGGCAGTGGCGCTGTGGGTTAAACCACAGAGCCTCGGACTTGCCGATCAGAAGGTCGGCGGTTCGAATCCCCGCGACGGGGTGAGCTCCCGTTGCTTGGTCCCTGCTCCTGCCAACCTAGCAGTTTGAAAGCACGTCAAAGTGCAAGTAGATAAATAGGTACCACTCCAGTGGGAAGGGAAACGGCGTTTCTGTGCGCTGCTCTGGTTCGCCAAAAGTGGCTTAGTCATGCTGGCCACATGACCTGGAAGCTGTATGCCGGCTCCCTCGGCCAGTAAAGCAAGATGAGCGCCGCAACCCCAGAGTCGGTCACAACTGGACCTAATGGTCAGGGGTCCCTTTACCTAGTGGACCTATCTGCCAGCATGCTTGATTCCTACTTGCTCAACCTCTACATTTGCAAAGAAACAGTTCCAAAAAAGCAATCCTAAGTCTCTAGGATGTTCTAGTATTGTCTACCTGCCTGCTTCCCATCTTCTCAACTTAGACATTAGCAAATAACCAGCGCCAGGTAAAAAGCACTTGTTTCTGTTGGCATGCATGTCTATATGTGCAATTGATCACACATTATGAAATATTTAGATTTTTAGCACGCAAACCCAGAGTCGTCCGTGACTGGACCTAACGGTCAGGGGTACCTTTACATTTACCTATTTAAAGAGAGTAGTTTTGGTTCAATATACACCAGACAACATACGCTGGTATACAGGGGAGTGCAATACTATATAACAGTAAAAAAAAAAAAACCAGACTGGAACTTAGAATACAAGAATGATCAGTTCTACGGCAGAGCTGAAAATATTGATTAATTGTAGCCATTGTTACATGATGAAAAGCGGCTGGTTAGGCAAACAATTCAAATCAGATTGGAAGCTTAGTTACAACTAGGGATGCGGGAGGTGGGGTCAATTCAGTTTGCATTTAAAGGTGAACTTGCATCATTCCAAAACAACACGAGGACCGAAACACTGCCAGCCCTTTGGAATTCATAGTCATCTGAATTTGGCAATGCAGGTCTCCAGCCAAATAATTTCTTCAAAAAAAGAAGCAGCATATACTAGGGTAACGTGTGCAAAAAATTGAGACATTAGCAAAAACAACATACTGACATGCATTCTGTTAGGGGAAATTGCTTGCAAAAATGTGAGTATTAGGCCCAAATGCCACAAAATTGCCATTAAAAGGTATATAAATTAGGAGTGATCTGCTCTGATGTGTTTTTCTGTGTGTGTGTGTGTGTGTGTGTGTGTGTGTGTGTGTTTGTCATTGCAAGCTCTTGTTTAAATGTAGAGATCTAAACTTAAGAGTGGGAAAATAAAAATGGAGAGAAACCAAAATTGACAGATTGACCCCATTCCTAGTTACAGCTGGGCCCGTTTGAGGTAAGAAGAACAACCTACAAAATATGGAGTAAGTGTAAAATATGTCAAGCAAATAAGAATAGAATGTTTGGCAGAAGGAAGGAAAGAGCAAAGAGACCCTGCTGCCAGCAGATATGTGGCTAAACCTGGAAACGGAAGATGCTGCCAGGATAGTGGCCATGGACACGATGTTTGCATGCTTGCTATTTCCTGGTCACCTTTTGGCCCCACAAAATTGAGGGGGGGGGGAGAGAGGGGGGGTTGCTCGGTGGCCCATCCATGGTGATCAACTAATTGCCGAAGCTTGCAGAGAGCCCTGAGTTGAGCAAGACATTGCAAGCGCTGCCAATCAACTTGAAATGTCCCAACCGAATCTCAGCTTGTTGGTTCACCATCCCGACTGTCCCCAAGGCAGCCCTGTTTCCCTTTTGCAAACACTTTGAGTAAGAAAGGAGAAGCCTGATGGGACTCTCTCGCCTTCGAAGGACCTCTCCGCTGCCTGCTACCCCATCCACAGCTGCCATGGTGAGTTCTTTGCTCCTGGAGGGATGGAGTAGAAAGTAGAAGAGGACTATGTCTTCCTCTATTGGCTGCCCAGTGGAGCATTGTTGCTCAAGTTTTCGTAACAGCCCTAGTGGGTCTCTGCCGCTTCTGATGCCCCCAATCTTAGCCAGTCATGTCTTCCCTATAGCCTTCTAAAAATAGTTGAAACAACAAACACAACATCTAAGGGTATTTCTGGCCAACTACCTTCATTCAGGAACAACCCCCCTTTTTAAAAATAAAAATAAAATCCGCCTTGCATTGCTTAGAATCTAACTAGATACAATTGACAGTTTCTGCCCACGGAGAACATTGGTGCCCCACTTCAAGAAATGGGACCTGGTGGGTAACCAAACGGAAATGTTTTTGGGTTATATAAAGCATTGATTGATGAATCACATAGTTAATGGCATTTTCGGGAGAGGAAGAGGACTCGGGAGATGCAGTGATGCCTTTGAACTGTCAGTCAAGCTGCCACACATTTGTTCATGAACCATTTTAACGACACGCACTGCACCCCGTAACAGGGGATCAAGCAGACCCCATAACAGAGGCATGCAAAGATCCCTTAAGGACCTTCCATTAAAGGCCTTGTTTGCCTAAAACAGGGTCTTTTATTATTTTTGTTTTGATACACTATGGAAAAAAAAAGAATCAAACTGAATGATAGAGCTGCTTTAGACAACCAGAACATTTGATGTTTCCTAACATTCAGAAATGGATGCTTTTGTAATAAGATGTCTTAACGAATTTGCCTCTAGACCAGGAGCTATCCACCTGCTTACATTTTTTAAAAAACCAACCAAACAGAAGCAGGAACGAATGAATGCACGGAGTTTCAGAAAGAAGATGCTTGTGATGACCTTTGTTTTGGGAAGAACGGATGGAATAATATCGTTCAGGGCTTTGAAGCTGGAAATAAGGGTGATCGCTAATATCTTCTGTTGGCAGATTTAAGACAGATAAAAGAAGCTGAATTTTTCGCTGCATAAGATGCACCTGACCATAAGACGCACCTAGTTTTTAGAGGAGGAAAGGGGGAAAGCTCCGTTTTTTGGGGGTTCAGCTCACAGTTCTGCAGCTTCTTTAGGAAAGGAAAGGGAGCCGTTTCTACAGTTTCCAGATAGATAATCTAATCAGCCAGTCACATGTCGCTGGGGAAATAAAAGGCCTCCATCTACAGAACATTCAACAATGGAGACCTGGGCAAGGGGCCGGACCGCAAAGGGAGCCAGCGATCGACCACACATTCGTTCCATAAGACGCACAGACATTTCCCCTTACTTTTTAGAAGGAAAAAAGTGTGTCTTATGGAGCGAAAAATACAGTATTTCGCACAGCACATAGTCAAATTATGGAACTTGCTCCCCCAGGAGGCATTGATGACCATCAACTTGGATGGCTTTAAAAGAGGATTAGACACATTCAGGGAGGAAAAGGCTACTAGACATGATGTATATTCTCTGCCTCCATGGTCAGAGGCAAAGGCTTTCAAATACAGCCATACCTTGGATCCCGAATGTCTTGTGAGTTGAACGTTTTGGCTCCCAAATGCTGCAAACCTGGAAGTGAGTGTTTGTGAACATTCTTTGGAACCTGAACAACCAGCATGGATTTTGCGGCTTCCGATTGGCTGCAGGAGTTTCCTGCAGCCAATCAGAAGCCGCACCTTGGTTTCCGAACATTTTGGAAGTTGAACGGGCTTCCGGAACGGATTCCGTTCAACTTCCAAGGTACCACCATACCAGATTTTGTGAACAAATACTATGGAAATGGAATGCTGGACTATATGGGCCATTGGCCTGATCCAGAAGGCTATTCTCATGGAAGCAAAGATATCTCAGTTGATTAGATCATGGTGCTTATAATACCAAATGCACAGGTTAGATCCCCAAATGGGACAGCTGCATATTGCTGCATTACAGGTGGTTATGGACTATGTTCTTAAACCCTGTTTAGACAATCTAATTAGGAGAGCTGTCAGTATGTAGGAAGAGATATTCAGTTTCGTTCGCATTTTAATGCAAGCTTCCCTAAAGTTTTCGGGGGGGGGGGGAAATATGCAAAGCGAAATATAAGAAGCCTTCACACTTCTCTGAATTTTGCATTGTAGTTCTCCAACCAAATGGTGTGTACAAGAATGCATGCATTAGGAGAAAGTGTGCATAAATGTATATATTTATAAAAATAACATGGGAAAATGCATTGTATTAGGGGGAATGCTGTGTATTGGGGGGACATAAAGTATGCAAATCTGCATGCAAAAATATGTATATCAGGAATAATGTGCAGTAAAATGCTGGCAAAATTTCATGAAGACTTAAGAAAAATGCACAAGCCAATATAGAAAACTAAATTGATGATTGTGAAGATAGGAAAATGAGGAACCTGGAGAAACAAAAAATGATAGATTCACCCATCCCTAGGATTCCACATAGGACCTCTGGTTCACAGAAGTGCCTTTAACAGCAGCCCAGGTAAAGCACAATGGCTGTGGGAGGTTTGGGATTGGAGGGGGGGGGATTGATTCAATTCGTGTTTAAAGGCAAACTTACCTTATTTGCACATTGTGAAACAATACACGAGCTGAAACACAGCCTCCTTTGAATTTTGTGCTTCTCCACCTTTTGCAACACAGCCTGGTAAAGTGTGCAAAATGGCACAAGGTACTTATGAATTCACATTACTGGCGAAAACCACAATGTAAATTCATTGTATCAGGGGAAATCGCTTTGCAAAAAGGTCTCCGTTAGCCAGAATTACATACATACACTTGTGTATGAGGCGATATTTTCGCTAAAAATGCTGATGAATTTTTGTGAAAGCATTAAAAAAAAATGCAGAAACTGAAGTGGAAACATAGAGGACTGAACAATAGACCAGAAGAAAAAAAGAGAGAGAAACTGAGAGAAAACCAAATTGACAAATCTGCCTCTCCCTATTTGGGACAGTGGGCCCTTTGCTAATAAAATCCCACTTCTGCAGGCATAAAATGCCATATCTGCAGACCATGAGCCTCAGGTGAAGGGCAGTGTAGAAATTCAATAAATAAATAAGATGTATGAAAGCAATTGCAAACATACATGTTCAAAGATAAGCAACAACTGAAGTATCAAATTCCATATCTGTGTTCTGCACCAGCCTTGGCCATTGATGAAAATTACAACCACTGCAAATTCCTAACTGCTAAGGACATTATGTATACAGGGGGCAGGTCAGGCTGGGTGAACAGGCATGCAGCTGTTTGCACTCAGGGGAATGCCCTCTGCAGGAGCACCTCTGTTAAAATCCTTCCTGTTTTGTTTGTTTAGGTTCTGTGTTTTTTTTTTCCTGGCATGCAACATGCTTGACAAACTTCACCTTTGACACTACTCATTGATGCCTTGTGTCAGCCTGTGGTTATGGCTGCCAGTTTTCCAACCAGTCATCGGAGCTGCGCTTAAACAGCCACTCGATATGCCAGTGGCACACATGCCCATTGCTACAAATCAAGACATGGTTCCAGGAGCCTTTTCTATCAGCTGCCACCCAACTCAGGGTAGACAGGAAGTCAGTTACATTTGTGTGTTTGTGAAAGTTCAGATAGCCAAGTTTGGTCCTGTGCCTTTTAACAGGTGGAAGGGGAGTTGGCCGGCTTGCCCTGCCCCCACAACTCCACCCCCAACCTTTGTACATTGAAACTGAAGCTCAGCAGTTATGCTGATGTCCCTTGAACCTGCTATTCTCCCTGGGAGGAAAAGGCCATTGATTCCAATGGAAGCTCTAATGATGATTTACATTTATGAACCACCTGATACAATAGAAAATCTTCAAATGACAAAATAGAATCCAATGCATAAATGCAATTTAAAACCATTTTTTTAAATGAATAATACTTAAAATACTCATCCAACATCATATCAATAAGGAGAAGTCCTTATTTCCCAGTTATGTAGGATCATAGAGTTTGACAGGACCTCAAATGTCATCTATTCCACCCCACTGGAAACCCATGATGTGTGAGAAGAAGATTGCTATGACCCAGATACCTGTTTATGTGCACTCGAAATGTATGAGTCAATTATAGCCATTAAGTAGTGGCACTGGTTTCCTTTAACTTCTGAACTGAACTGGGCCTATTTAGGTGGAACCAGGGTTTAACCAAGTTGGGAGGACAGCCTCAGATCACCCCAGCTCCGGACTGCCAGAAGGCAATGCGGACAGGTAGCAGAGGGGATGTAGGAGAGGCAGCCTGTAAGCTGGGCTGGGCTGTTTGCAAAAAGGCTTTTAAACAGCCTTGCACTGTGCTTTGGCAGAGTGGAGGACCATGCTTCACCAGCATGTTCCCTCAGGGGTTGCACTGGTGAAATAGTGGGGAGGGGGAGGAGACCCTGCGTCCCCTTCTTTCCCAGCCTCCCCACCCCCTCCTCTGTGTTTTAAAAACCCAAATAAAATGTGTGATTGGGAGACAGTGGAGGAAGAACTGCCCCCTCCCACTGAATTGATTCAGGGCCCAGTTGCAGGTCATGTCAGCTGCAGATTAGCCCTAGTGAGGGCTGATCCAAAGTCCCAGACTGCACAGCTGTGCCCATACAGAAAGGTAAAGGTAAAGGACACCTGGATGGTTAAGTCCAGTCAAAAGTGGCTATGGGGTTGCAGCATTCATCTCGCTTTCAGGCTGAGGGAGTTTGTCCACAGACAGCTTTCTGGGTCATGTGGCCAGCAGGACTAAACCACTTCTGGCACAACGGGACACTTTGATGGAAGCCACAGTGCACAGAAACGCTGTTTACCTTCCCGCCGCAGTGGTACCTATTTATCTTTTTTAAAAAAATAGTATTTTTATTAATTTTTCAACAAGAGTAACAAAATATAATAAAAAAACAAACAGTAACAAATGCAATAACATCCATAAACAAAGAGAATTATGCATACAAAAGAGAACTATGCATAAAACCATATGAATTCCATAAAGTGGAATTCTCCGAATCCCCTGACTTCCCTCCCCTCCCATTCCTGGTTCCCTAAATTTCTTATCAACTGCAAATCATTTCTACTCCCATCTTTTTCTAACCTCAGATTTACTGTACTATTTCTAAAATTACAAGTGTTCTTAAAATCCTGCCAAAGTATTTATCTGTTTACAATACATTTGCAAAAACATAATAAACATTTCCCATTTTTTAAAAAATTTATTGTCATATTGATTTCTGAACTTTCCAGTTAGTTTCGCGATTTCAGCATAATCCATTAATTTAGTTTGCCACTCTTCTTTAGTCAGGACTGCTTCTTCTTTCCATCTTTGGGCTAACAGCATTCGAGTGTGGTACCTATTTATCTACTTGGACTGGCATGCTTTCGAACTGCTAGGTTGCCAGGAACTGGGATGGAGCAACGGGAGCTCACTCCTTTGCAGGGATTCGAACCACCGACCTTCCGATCAGCAAGCCCAAGAGGCTCAGTAGTTTACACCACTAAGCCAGATTGGCATTATTTACTCAGCTAGAGTGAAGCAAGTTAAAATGTGAGGCTGCAAATATTTGACAGAAGCCTATCATATAATGGCCGCCACATGCTAGTTAATTTTCAACACGTTGGGAAATAAAAGATCAAAGGCAAAATCAGGAAACATCATTCCACATGTTCCTAAACAGTCACAGCGGTAAGTGAATGACAGCATCTGTTTTACTAAAGATCTTGAGTGTGGGTTTGTTTTAATATTCAAGTGTGGTTGCTGACAGAGCAGGAAAAAGGGCCATCTCAGCTCTTCTGCCTTTGACTGTGTCACTTGGCGTGCAGAAATCAGAAAACGGTGTGGAGATGAACACGGTCGCCTGCTAGATTTCTTCATGCCAAGGTGCTATTGCAGGTTTCGTTACACAGTCTGGTTAAAAACTTGGCAACCCTGTTTTTGAAGGGTTCCGTCTGCAGTGCAAAATGTACAGACTCCTGCGGGTTCCGGAATAAGTGATGTTTCTGCAGATTGATTCTCTTGCTCTAGGCAGGTTCAAGCTACGCCGGGTAGCATTGCCAGGCCTAGGGCATGCCAACCTGACCTCCTTGTTGCTTGTCTCATTCCCTGTTGTCAACCTTTTCAGGTTGGTTCCATCCATCTGCTCAAAGTGGACTTGGATAGGGTGGAGGGGGGAAGAGCAGCCAGAGGGGCTTGCAATGCACCAAAATGGGGCAGGTTGGCAGAATATGGGGGGGGGAATCGTGACAAGCCCTCTAGAGACCTAGCCCTGGTTTGAGAGCAGAAACAGTAAGAGGTAATCAAATGGATTTCCTGTTAAATGGCAACATATGAAGGCATACCTGATTAACTAAAAGCAGTGATCACTTTACGTGTGGTTTACCCATATTTGTTTTGGAAATTTTACAGATTTTATCTGTGTTTTAGTAGTGGTTATTTCACACAGACAAAATAGTTTTGCAGATCACAGCTGTGTTTTAGCTACAGTTTTATTGTGTACATTGCTTATGAGAGGTCTTGATTAGGCAGCTTAGACAGTGGTACCTCGGGTTACATACGCTCCAGGTTACATACGCTTCAGGTTACAGACTCCGCTAACCCAGAAATAGTACCTTGGGTTAAGAACTTTGCTTCAGGATGAGAACAGAAATCGTGCTCCGGTGGCGCGGCGGCAGCAGGAGTCCCCATTAGCTAAAGTGGTACCTCAGGTTAAGAACAGTTTCAGGTTAAGTACGGACCTCCGGAACGAATTAAGTACTTAACCTGATGTACCACTGTATAGCTTTGCACATAAAACAGTGATAATGAGATTATGACAGTCTACTACATTTCCCTTCCCTTTCTTCTGTCTGTGGAGGGGTGGGGTGAGGCGAACATATTTGCCACACCCCACACCCCTAGAAGAAGAGGAGTGATTGGATCCTCCCATTTGCTTCGCTCACATGCCCAGACTTGTTTGATTGGACTCCTTGTTCTGGTTATGTTGACTGGCAGATCCTTCACCTGTTCGGCAGTTCGAATCCCTGTGATGGTGTGAGCTCCCGTTGCTCTGTCGCAGCTCCTGCCATCCTAGCAATTTGAAACCATGCCAGTGCAAGTAGATAAATAGGTACCACTGCAGCAGGAGGGTAAATGGCATTTCTGTGCGCTCTGGTTTCCATCACGGTGTTCTGAAGCGGTTTAGTCATGCTGGCCACATGACCCAGAAAGCAGGCTCCCTTGGCCTGAAGAAAGATGAGTGCCACAACCCCATAGTCACCTTTGATGGGACTTAACCATCCAGGATCCTTTACCTTTTTTTAAAAAAAAACCTTTAATAAATATAACCTGTTTCCCCACATTCCTGTTGCCCTGCATCTTCTTTTTTTAAAAAAAAATGTTTATTGGATTTTCACAAATTATAAAAACACAAACAATACACATACAAAAATACACACACACAAACAAACATGTATAATTTCAAACCCTTCTTTTCTTAAAACTTACTTCACCGACTTCCCCATACCTCCCCTTTCTGTATCCCATTTCCCAAATTTGTTTCAACAAATCCTCCCCCTTAATTTTATTTAATTTTTCCTTATTCTTTTCTTTTACTTAATCTTTTACAGCTGTAATCCCCTATTTTTTGTAACCGCAACATTTTAGCTCTCATTAATTTTACAATACTTCTTAAGATAAATTTTGAATTTCATCCAGTCTTCTTCCGCCGTCTCTTTCCCCTGGTCTCGGATTCTGCCAGTCATTTCGGCCAGTCCCATATAGTCTATCACCTTCGTCTGCCATTCCTCCAGAGTGGGTAGGTCTTGTGTCTTCCAATACTTTGCGATAAGTATTCTTGCTGCTGTTGTAGCGTACATAAAAAAAGTTCTATCTTTCTTTGACACCAATTGGCCGACAATGCCCAAGAGGAAAGCTTCTGGTTTCTTAGGGAAAGTACATTTAAGTACCTTTTTCATTTCGTTATATATCATTTCCCAGAAGACCTTAATCTTTGGGCACGTCCACCAAAGGTGAAAGAACATACCTTCAGTTTCTTTACATTTCCAATACTTATTATCAGGCAAATGATAGATTTTTGCAAGCTTGACTGGGGTCATGTACCACCTATACATCATTTTCATAATATTCTCTCTTAAGGCATTACATGCCGTAAATTTTATACCGGTGGTCCACAACCGTTCCCAGTCAGCAAACATAATGTTATGACCAATGTCTTGTGCCCATTTAATCATGGCTGATTTAACTGTTTCATCTTGTGTATTCCATTTCAGCAACAAGTTGTGCATCTTCTTTCGATGTGATAGCAATACAGTGGTGCCTCGCAAGACGAAATTAATCCGTTCCACGAGTCTCTTCGTCTTGCGGTTTTTTTGTCTTGCAAAGCACGGCTATTAGCGGCTTAGCAGCTATTAGCGGCTTAGCGGCTATTAACGGCTTAGCGGCTTTAAGAAAAAGGAAACAAACTCGCAAGAACTCGCAAGACGTTTTGTCTTGCGAAGCAAGCCCATAGGGAAATTCGTCTTGCGAAACGACTCAAAAAACGGAAAACTCTTTCGTCTTGCGCGTTTTTCTTCTTGCGAGGCATTCGTCTTGCGAGGTACCACTGTAGCTGTATTTAGATGACGGGTGAAAATGTACGTCTTTGTCCAGGGTTTTTGGAACCTGAGGGCGTTGATGTTGGTTGGAGTTGAGACTTAGGGCTCAGCTATACAGCTGCAAATATAACGTTTTAAGCGTGCTTTAAGTGCATTATACAAATGTGACACTAGATGGTGACAGTGAGCTAATGGCAAATTCAATATATATATATCTATATCTATATATATATATATATTTTAAGAAGCATTTTCACAGCATTTAAATATATATATATGTCTAGACTCAACCTTAGTGTTCCCGTTTGGTCATGGAGGGATGGTTCTCTTTTATGTTTTGCATTACTGTTTATATTATACATGGTGCTGTTAAGCTGCCATGCACTTTGAGCTGCAGGAAGGAGCAGGGGTAGAAAGACTCTGATAAAATAAATAAATATTACCACTAGCTAGCACCAATTTCTTTCTTTCCTTTCCGTTTATTATATTCATATTCTTCCCTTCTTCGCAAAGTTGCCCAGGGTATCAAACACAAAAAGGTGTATATTGGAGGGGGGGGAGATAATATAATTTAAAATATTGTTATAAGGGGCTCAAAACACAGCTTTCCATAGTTATATAGTTTAAACAATCGCACACAAACAGAAATTTTCCCAAGAGCTAATGCAGCTCCTTTAGCAGCCAAAGGTTGACACCTCCCCCCCTTGCTGTAGACTGAGGAAAACCTGCAAATAGGTTCCTTAACCTGGAAGACCACATTATGAGTTCTGCACAAAGGGGTCCAGCGGATAATTCAGGCGCCCCCAGACTGGCAGTATTTTGCTGGAAGGATTCTGGGTCATCCTGGAACTTTAGGTTTGCCCAGTGGATTAAAGCTCTGCAGCAAAGTTCAGTAAACTTGCTTTGAAAAAAGGGAAAGAAACTAACTTTTTGCCATTTGGAAAAGTGATGAGGAACTGCACTGCAAAGTGTGGGACTGATGAATGATTAACAAGAAGGTTTGTAAAAAAGAAAACTTGCAAGCAAATCAGGTTGAGTTCAGGATGCAGGGTGATGGCACTGCAACTGCTCTGTAATCAAATCAGAACGAGCGCTCAGTAAAGACCAGACATAAGGTAAAAAGGTAAAGGACCCTAACATGGTTAAGTCCAATCAAAGACGACTATGGGGTTGTGGCGCTCATCTCGCTTTCAGGCTGAGGGAGCTGGTGTTTTTCCACAGACAGCTTTCTGGGTCATGTGGCCAGCATGACTAAACCGCTTCTGACAAAACAGAACACCGTGACAGAAATCAGAGTGCATGGAAATGCCGTTTACCTTCCCGCCACAGTGGTACCTATTTATCTACTTGCACTGGTGTGCTTTCAAACTGCTAGGTTGGCAGGAGCTGGGACAGAGCAATAGGAGCTCATTCTTTCGCTGATTCAAACCGCCAACCTTCTGATCAGCAAGCCCAAGAGGCTCAGTGGTTTAGACCACAGCACCACCCTCATCCAGACATAAGGCCTCTGTGGACTTGTGGTTGTTTTGAGAGTGTCTTCTGCAAAATGCCATTGACATCATAACAGCGCAGCAGTGGTGGATTTATAATGGACCGTCCACACACACCATTCTGCTCTATTAGTTGTTCTGTGATGCTTCCCCAATTTTATTGCATTATTGCTGTCAGAAGGGAAGCTGTAGCACAACCAAAGCGAAACAACGGAAAAACCTGGAACATTTGTGGTGGGACCGTTTTTAGGTTTTCAAAACAGGGGCGTAGTGTGGTGGTGCCTGAGGGTCATGCCCCTGGGTGCACAAATTTTGAGGGGATGTGAACCCACGCCCCGAAGAATGTGCCCCCAGTGCAGTGTGGCCCTGTGCTCTTCTCTGCTTGCCAAGGGCCACACTGACCAGTCAGGTTCCCTCCTGTGTGGGCGGGCAGACGGTTCAGCTTGGCCCAGTTTTGCTCCAGTGGGGGTGAGGTTGCTCTGGCAGTGATGACCCCCTGCCCAGTGCCTGCACACCTGCCCTGGATGCCAGCAACGAATGCTATGCCACTGTTTCAGTAGGAAGCTGCAGGACATCATACCCCAGTCTGAAATTAAACAGCATGTATACAGTTACAGATAGGTAGCCGTGTTGGTCTGCCATAGTCAAAATAAAAAAATTCCTTCCAGTAGCACCTTAAAGACCAACTAAGATAGTTCTTGGTATGAGCTTTCGTGTGCATGCACACTTCTTCAGATACACTGAAACAGAAGTTGCCAGATCCTTCTATATGAGCCTGTTGACTATTTAATTGCTCATCGTCTAACATTGTGTATGCCATCAAATGCCAACAGTGTCCTTCAGCTCTCTATATTGGACAAACAGGCCAAACCTTACGCCAAAGAATAAACGGACATAAATCTGACATCAAGAATCACAAAACAGAGAAACCAGTAGGAGAACACTTCAATCTCCCAGGACATTCTATACAAGATCTCAAAGTAGCTGTTTTACTACAAAGGAATTTCAGAAATAGACTGGAAAGAGAAGCTGCTGAATTGCAACTCATTACCAAACTTAAAACCATGGAGAGACCTGGTCTGAACAAAGACATTGGATTCTTATCTCATTATACATGACTAAGCCATTTTTCACCTTCTCACCCCTTGCCTTTTCCTGTAAGACCTATTGCAGTCGTTAAGAGTCGTCAACAGGCTCATCTCAGCTATCTGCCAATCTCCCATTCCCACCACCCTTCTGAGTAATACCCCTCCCCTCCTTCTCACTATATAGAAGGATCTGGCAACTTCTGTTTCAGTGTATCTGAAGAAGTGTGCATGCACACGAAAGCTCATACCAAGAACTATCTTAGTTGGTCTTTAAGGTGCTACTGGAAGGAATTTTTTATTTTGAGCATGTATACAACAATTTTTAGTGGACGCAAACAGTGTTTTAGGGTTTTGTAAAGTTTATTATGATTTCATTTTATAATAAAACAGAAACAAGAGTTGTGAAAACTGTATTGAAAGCAAGATCGTGTATGTGCCCTGGTGCCATCATGAAAAGGATTCCTGCAGGAGTCCATAGTGGTGCCCACTCAGCTGCTGTTGGACTCCAACTCCCATCATCCCTGACAATTGGCCATGCTCGGTGGGGCTCATGGGAGTTGTAGTCCAACAGAAGGCACCATATTGGTTGCCCCTGGACTCCCAGCTGCTGTGCAAGCTTTATGAAAGCAAAGCAAAACAAATGCTCAGTTAAACAGTTCATCTCTAGAGGAGCCAGTGTTCATTATCTCAGTTTCGCTGTGTACATATTTTGCCTTTAATGTGCACATCAGTGCAACATTTTGGATCCTGTTAGGGGTTAATGGCAGCCGACTGGCCAGAACTCAAGGTAATCAAAGACCTGCAGGGATTAAAATTGTTTAGGGAATTATCCAAGACTCAAGTCTTTTTACAAGCTTAGCTGAAAAAGGAAGAGAGAGCAGAGGAGACATTCAGGTAGTGTGTGGTCCGATCCTGGTCTGAAATGGAAACGGAAGCCAAGATGAGTGATAGCATCAAGGTAGGCAATCCAAGGTTGTGTCTAGTTTATTGTCTGAAACGCACTTGCAAGAATAGAGAGGAGAGCTGTAAAGAGAGATACGACCATGTCTTGAAATGGGGCAGTTTTCTGGGTTATTTATTTTGGCTCAAGGTCCCCCTGTTTCTTGTTTCTTTCTCCCGCTCAGCAGGTCACTGCTGAATATAACAAAAGTTTCACTTAGACTTCTTCTAAGAAAGAAGTACATTCAGTCCTGTTCTTTCCCCCGTTGTCTTGGTTTTGTGTCTCTCGTAAGAGATCCTTTCATTGCTCCACAACTGCAATGGCTTTATCCCAAAAGAAACTCCGATATGGGTTAGATTTGAGGAGAGAAGCCAATGGATTTGCCACTAACAGGATCAACGAGGTATGGATAGCAATAAAGCCATAAAGATGCCACAAGACAGAAAGAGATGGGAGGGAAGATCAGAATTGTAAATGGGGAGAAAAGTCATCTAATGGGAATGTTAAAAATAAATGATCAGAGCTTTGGTTTGATGCAGAGATGGGAAGCTTGCTTGGCACAGGGAATATATGACGTTACATTTATCTAGAAAGGACTAGAAGAGTCCTTTTTCAAGAAACATTTTAAAGAATGTTGGGATTTGCAAGATTCTAACACACACACACAAAGCCTTTAGGTTGCATGCCATCAAATCCTAGACTGTAGCATGTTTTGGGTTGTTGTTTTTTGTTTTAGTTTTTTTGCTGGCTCCCTTTGAACTAACAGATCAAGCGATTAAAAGAGTCGCAGTGTACAAGCATTCTGAAAATGCTGCTCCCTTTAGTGACCTGAAGAAATGTCCAAAATAATTGTGTAACCCGAAGTTCAGGGAAATAAAACACCTGACGTTCTTTTAAAGCATTCCTTGGCACGGAGCTCGCAGGACTTTTGTGTATTGTATTTTCCGGCAAGCAGATTTTCATATCCAATGACGCTGCAATGGGGATGGTGTGTGTGTGGTGGGGGATTGGGGGCACGATATCTCTCCTGTGTTGCACCTAAAACTTTCCCTAAAGGAACAGCCAGCACTTCCAAATCGCAGCACTCTGTATATTTGAGGGCACATCGCGTTAACTAGCAAAATGCCGGTCATCATTTTTGTGTGTGTGCATGTGCATGTGTGTAAAGGGGGCTTGAACCTGCTGAGAGGCAAACTGTACACCTCTGCAAGGCATTGCCATAGAATCAGAGGATCACAGCACCATAGACAACTCTCTGCACATCAAGGACGGAGTTTGGTACTATGGCACCTTCTGCGTGCCCAGAATTTGGCTCCCCCCAGTCCTTGCACCCTGCCAGGCTTTGGGAAGGAGGTGTGAGGGCTCTGGCAAGGTCTTAGAGGCCACTGACCTCCTTCCCAATGCTGGGCAAGTATTACCTGGGCTTTGGGAAGGAGATGGGTGGACTCTAGGACCTTGACAGAGCCCTCACACCTCCTCCCTGTAGCCAAGCAAATGCTTCGCAGGTGCCCTCTCTGCTCAGCGCTCAGTGTGGGCGAACTGGTTGTGCTGCCCTAAAATTACCTCTGTGCTCAGTGTGGGGCCTTCTATGCATGATGAAGGAATGGCACCTCTAATAAACAGCTGTTCAGACACCACTTAAATATCTTGAGTGAGAGCCTTGCCAAACAGCTCTTAGCATAGGACATTTTGCCTGATGTTCAACAAAAATCTGCTTCCTTTTACGGCTCCCACCTCCATTTGCCCTGCTGCTTTCCCTCCAGGAAATTTGATCTTTAGTGCGGAATTGGAACAAACAGCAACCGGATTTCCCCCCACATTGCTGTTAGTTCTGATTTAGCGCTAAAGAATGGGTTTACCAGGGGATGGTGGCTGAGCAAAGGCAAAACCACTTGACCCATGTATAGAAAGTGGGAGTCAATGGGGAAAAACCACTTTCTAGGTGTGGGACAAGCCCATAGTCCCCACCCATTGGGCCTAAGCTGGAAAATGTTGCCCACCCCAAGTGTACAGTGCAGATTTTTCAACTATGGCCAAACTGTTATGGTACATGTGTAATATTCCCATTGGGGAGAACAGTGTTGCCCTGCTCTCTAAGCAGTTCCTGGGGCAGCTCTACACACTTGGGAAGAGAAAGTGCCAGTGGAAGCCAGCACTGCCCTACCAATCTACGTAGCTGGGCAGGCTTGCCTAAACAGAAATAGTTTTAGCAGGTGCGAAAAAAGAGTACACCTACCTGTTGTCAGTTGGTGTTGTGGACTGGCTGGATGCAGAGGAGTGGTGGAAGGAACCAGCCAGGGAATCCCCCAAGGGACGAAAGCTCAGAGCCTGGAGACTGGTGGTTAGAGAGAGAAGAGTTGAAGAGTTTACAGGGTTTAGTGAGCAGGGAGAATCTGTGGCAGAGAGAAGTCCAGAATCAGAAGATGAAGCAGGAGAGGAGGGAAGCCAAGAGGCAGAGATGAGGCAGGCTGCTGAAGAAGCCAGGGTGTCACCCCCTTCTGCTGCGACAATCTACCCTCCCTGCCCCCAGTCTCCCAGAACCAGAAGAGGTATGAAGAGGGTTGAGCAGAGACAGACAAGGCGAAGAAGTCTCAGGTTGCTTGGGAAGGACTTGGGGGAAGAGGAGACTTAGAGAGCTGTGGAAAGTGAGGTTCTTCAGTCCTCGCAACTGCCTCATTGAGGCAAGATCTCCTGTGAGGATTTGCTATGCCCATTCGGCCTGAGCTGTTTTGTTTCTTTGAATAAAGAATTAACTTCATTGAGACCTTGTGAGCTATTGCTGACCTGCTCCTGACTCCCGCCTTGACAGTTGGCAGGGAGTCCCAATGTGCAGGTGCCACATGGAAATATTGGCAGGGCAAGTATTACTTGGCTCCTGCAACCAGCTCTGCAGATTGAAGCGGTCGAGTGGGTAAGGTAAACTGGTCCCGAGTTGCTAAGAGCTTTACATACTGATAATAACACATTAAACAAGCAGCTTTCTCTCCTGCAAACCAGCAGACCTTCTCCCCAGAAATTGGCACTGCAGTCTAAAGTTGCCTTCAGCCAACATCTCTCTCTCGTCTCTTCTGAAGTGGAAACTATTGTTTGATTCTCATTCACAATCCTGTGCCCTCCCCTTCCCATCACCGAGCTCTGATAGGTATCTCATCGTTCAAACTCAACAGACAGATGGCCAAACAACTCTCAACCATTAGCTCTCATCCCCTGACCATTATAGGCTATTATCCTTACAGCAGGTTTATGGGATGCCACCTCACATCTTTTTCAGGGGGATCTGAAACTTCCCCACTTCTTTTCAAGGAATGTAATTGAGCCTAACCTTAAATGAAGCTATCCCACTTCACTTTCCTCTTCTTCCTGTGTCAAGCAAGCACCCAGCAAAAAGAAAAGCCAGCAGAAGCTGTTATGCTTTTGGACAAGTTCATAAGAGAATGAACTTGTATTGTTGAGAGAGAGAGCGAGAGAGAGGATCTCAAATGTATTGAGTCCAGAGGTTTTGTATTTTAATCCAGAATAAAAAATCTCGGTGTGCTTATTTAGGTAAGAATCTGCAGGATCAGGGACACGGGTGGCACTGTGGTCTAAACCACAGAGCCTAGGCCTTGCTGATCAGAAGGTCGGCAGTTCGAATCCCCACGATGGGGTGAGCCCCCGTTGTTCGGTCCCAGCTCCTGCCCACCTAGCAGTTTGAAAGCACGTCAAGTGCAAGTAGATAAATAGGTACCACTCTGGTGGCAAGGTAAACGGCATTTCTGTGCGCTGCTCTGGTTCGTCAGAAGTGGCTTAGTCATAATGGCCACATGACCTGAAGCTGTCTGCAGACAAATGCCACCTCCCTTGGCCCATAGAGTGAGATGAGCGCACAACCACAGAGTCGTCCGTGGCTGGGCCTAACGGCCAGGGGTACCTGCAGGATCAAGACATGGAGAAAATAGAGCCATTTCAGCAGTGTACATGCTTTGAAGCTCAGCATATTTCCTGTCTCTTTCTGGGTGATGTGCAGAGAGTCTCTGTGCACATATTAAGATTAGTGATGAACACATTGAGCCCAGTATAATTTGCAATGTGCCTGTTGAATTACAAATCCACTGGCATAAACTTGGGTGGAAATTAGGAACAGAGAAAGCTGCCTTATACTGAGCCAGCCTGCTGTCTCATCTAGATCAAGATTCTTGTGAGTTTGGACAGGATGTGTTTGTGTTAGGCTGTATGCCTCAGTCCCTTCTAATTCCTCAATCCAGCAAGGATTAAAATCTAATAGAGGATGCAATTGTTGGAATCGCCAGGCCAGCTTCTTGGTGACTTAATGGTCCTCTAAGTTTGGGTCCGTATAGTAAAAGCTATGGTTTTCCCAGTAGTGATGTATGGAAGTGAAAGCTGGACCATAAAGAAGGCTGATTGCCAAAGAATTGATGCTTTTGAATTATGGTGCTGGAGGAGACTCTTGAGAGTCCCATGGACTGCAAGAAGACCAAACCTATCCATTCTTAAGGAAATCAGCCCTGAGTGCTCACTGGAAGGACAGATCCTGAAGCTGAGGCTCCAATACTTTGGCCACCTCATGAGAAGAGAAGACTCCCTGGAAAAGACCCTGATGTTGGGAAAGATGGAGGGCACAAGGAGAAGGGGACAACAGAGGACGAGATGGTTGGACAGTGCTCTCGAAGCTACGAACATGAGTCTGACCAAACTGTGGGAGGCAGTGGGAGACAGGAGTGCCTGGCGTGCTCTGGTCCATGGGGTCACGAAGAGTCGGACACGACTAAACGACTAAACAACAACAACAAAGTATGGGTCGTTAGGGTAGCAAAGGAAGTGGCTTTGTGCCAGAGGTGTGTGTGTGTGAGAGAGCTGGGCTAGAAGCAGGATGCAGGCAGAAACCTGAGTGGGAGAGACATGCTTGATTTATGCTTGAATCCAAGGCTGTGGCTATGGGAAACGCAAGACCTTCTTGGGGCCTCAGGGTCTTCATAGGCTAAGGTTGTATATGTGTGTAAATAAACTATATAGCCTAAAAACACTACCATCTCCCTCATTCCGGGGAAAATGAATCCTGGGTAAGTGCTTGGAAGCTCTCGAATTGTAAACTGCCTGGAGATTGGGATAGCATGCAACAATATTCTGGCAGGGTTTCAGATAGGGGGCACTGTCCATGGCTGAAGTTCCACTGCTGCAACAGACCGATGGAATGCTCTCTTCATCATTTGCCCCTTCCACCCCTCCATGCACCCTCCAAATCAGTTCCAGTTTCTGGGACCCTCTGAAGTAGTTTGTGGAAGCAGGCAGCAGGAGGAGAGGAACTGGAGGTCTCCTTGGGCAAGCAAAACTCTGCCTTCACAGTGTTAGATGCAACCCAGCCTGACCTAGAGATGCTGGAGACCTTGAACTTGAGACCTTCTGCTATGAAGTTATTTGTTACCACCAGATTTCAAAGTGTCTGAATTATTGCACATCACTGAAGTGCATCTGGGGAATGTGGCACGCACAATGCAACATTCTTTCCCAACACATGCATTGCGGTATCATGGCATTTTATGATTGGTTGTGATCTCATGTTGTTTGCTCATAATCTCATTGTTTCAAACTAAGAAAACATTTTCTAAAATCATTGAATGAGGGCTCACAATGCTTTGAAGAATTATGAAACTACTAGAGTTGGCTTATGAATGCGCTAGTTTTTGAGTGGCATCATTAATCAATGGTTTGTCACTGATGCTAATGACACTCAGAGTAGATCTATGGAAATAAATGGATATGGCCAACTTAGGTTCATTATTTTCAGTGGGTCTGCTTTGAGTAGTTGGATGTAACCCAATGTGTTTTAGCTATATAACTCCATTTCCCTATATTGTCATATTCAGGAACAACAATTTGATTAGTTTACTCAAAGGATCATTTTACTCCATATGTGTCCACACAATCACTTTGATCTGCAGAATTGGCACTTTCCCAAGTGAGGCCCTGAGGACTGGCTGTCTTCCTTTGTAGCTTATAAAAGCAAACCAACATTGGTGGCTGCCCTTTTTACTACAATAAATAGTTCTGGTATGATTCCTTCTAGCTGGAAGAGAGTAGTAGCAGTAGTGCCCATTTTTATAAAGAGTCAAGCCAATGACCAAGGAAATTATAGACCTATCAGCTTGCTGTCAATTATGGGTATTTATGCATGAACCAAGATCAATAGTTTCTCTGTGTCCTACATACATCAGGTGTGCCTAAGAGCCCAATGCTATGCATGTTTTCAGATGTCAGTCCTATTGATTTCACTGCAGATTATTTCCAGGTAGGTAAACTGAAAGCACCATGCATCCATAAGCAGTTTCTTGTATATGCAAGCTGTCTGACAGATGAGTCCCTGTTGCTTATCGAGAGGGAAGAGGTGGCAGGGAAGTCATCACAGTGCAAACACACTGGCGGGAGCATTGGATTGGCTTTGATGATGGGTTTGCACCTCGCTGACTTCCCTGCCACCTCATCCCACCCAGTAAACAATAGCTACCCACATGCAGGGAATGTAGTTTATTAGCTGTGTACCCCACCACCCCATCCGCAAGCTGTTTTTGCATACCACTCTATAGTATTTTTAAACTTAGTCTTGTTATGACCAGTACGCTTCTTTTCATCTTTCCCTTTAAAAGGATGCTGGGAAAGATACAACTAACCACAAGGAAGATTCCACAGCCGATTCAAAAAGCACAATGAAAGGAGCTAAGGAGCCATCCATATTCTGTCTGACCAAGCTGAAGGTAAGAAAAATGCTATGATTCTTTTGTCAATTAAAAATTCATTTGTTGCGGATGGATCTGCGCAGACCCCTTGAGAAAGTTGCCGAGCACCTAGGAAGGTTGGTTGACTTTCCTTTTAATCCTGTAAATTAATGAATACTGACTCTTGAGTTTCTGCCTCCTTTGCAAAGGAGAGATGCCCCTTGTGTAATTTACACACAGATGGTTGTGTGACCATATACCTGAGCACATAGAAATTGGATCCGACGCCATTGTTAAAGGGGAGGAAAGCAGACGTCTGTTATCTGCCCTCCTATCTCAATTAAGCAGCATGAAGCAGAACAGTCAGTGTGGGCTAGATAATCCAAGAAAACTTGCAGTACTCAACTCAAGGATTCTAATTTAAGATACTCATTAACAATTCAAGAGCAAAGCAAGCAAAGAAAATGGTAATTGTATTAACATAAATCAAGCAGTATTTGCTAACCAGCCCTTACATTGGATAGGTAAAGGGACCCCTGACCATTAGGTCCAGTCACGGACGACTCTGGGGTTGCGGCGCTCATCTCGCTTTATTGGCCAAGGGAGCCGGCATACAGCTTCCAGGTCATGTGGCCAGCATGACTAAGCCGCTTCTGGCAAACCAGAGCAGCGCACGGAAACGCTGTTTACCTTCCCGCCGGAGCGGTACCTATTTATCTACTTGCACTTTGACATGCTTTCGAACTGCTAGGTTGGCAGGAGCAGGGACCAAGCAACGGGAGCTCACCCCGTCGGGGGATTCAAACTGCCGACCTTCTGATCAGCAAGCCCTAGGCTCTGTGGTTTAGACCACAGCGCCACCCACGTCCACCCACATACATTGGATAGATCAGGAGTGAGGAACTCTTCTCAACCAAGGGCCACATTCTCTGATGGGTAACTTTCCCATGAGCCACATGCTGATTGTGGGCAGGGCCAGAGGCAAAAGTTGGTGGAACCTTGGCTGTGGTTCTTCTTACTTTATATGGTAAGGTAAAGGTAAAGGTACCCCTGCCCGTACGGGCCAGTCGTGTCCAACTCTAGGGTTGTGCGCCCATCTCACTTAAGAGGCTGGGGGCCAGCGCTGTCCGGAGACACTTCCGGGTCACATGGCCAGCGTGACGAAGCTGCTCTGGCGAGCCAGCACCAGCGCAGCACACGGAAACGCTGTTTACCTTCCCGCTATAAAGCGGTACCTATTTATCTACTTGCACTTAGGGGTGCTTTTGAACTGCTAGGTGGGACTGAACGACGGGAGCGCACCCCGCCACGGGGATTCGAACCGCCGACCATGCGATCGGCAAGCCCTAGGCGCTGAGGTTTTACCCACAGCGCCACCCGCGTCCCTTTATATGGTAGGCTGGTCCCATTGGGACCAATGGGGTGGAAGGCAGGGAATAGATGGAGCCAGAACCAATTGTAGATGGAGCCACCTCAACCTAGTGTTGCCTGTCTCCTTCACATGGTGCAAGACTGAAGCCAAGACTATGCCTGCCCTAGACTGGTTGTAAATAAGACGGCAGGTAGGCACAGGCTGGATTTACTTGTGTAGTATAAAAGTTGGGCTTCCAACCATTTGTGTCCATAAGCCTTAGCTCATCTTTTAACCCCCCCCTTTATCCTTTAATTTGTTTATATGAGAAAACCAGAGGAAGGAGCAAAGACCACAGTTTATCCGGTTTCCTTAAGGGCACCGCTTCTCGAGATTTAAGTGCTTGGCATCGACTCCATAGGCATGGGATAAAGGAAGAGAAGGACAGCCGACTGAATTGCGTTCTGGGTGTCAGGTTTATGGTCTGCCTGTGGTCCCAAGCAGAACTAATGGGATTAAGGCTTATCAGTATTGGATTTCCATGGCCTCTTTAAGTCTTGGGATTAAACATGACACTGTTGTTTTTCACTTTGTGTCAAGTAGATCCAGGGTCCTTCTCAGTGTCCTATTAGGGAGGACAGGAAAGGGGGCAATATAGCACAGAGAGAAAGGGTCAATCAGACTCAGAGAGAAGAGGTAATTTTGCATGCACACATGGAAGGGGGCAATCACACACATGGGGAATGAAGCAATCACATACCAAGAAAAGGGCAATTTCACATATACCTATGGAAATTGTTCATATGCACAGAGAAAAGGGCAATTATATACACATGCACACTCACAGAGCTTGCCAGCTGTCAGGAGCCAGAGTCAGGAGCAGGTCAGCAATAAAGCCACTGCTGTCAGTGAAGTTAACTTTTTATTCAAAGAAACACTGTGGTCACAGCAACTCTTTTGCCTCAAGGAGACAGTTGCAAGAACAGAAGGACCACACCTTCCCAGCACTCTCGAAGGCTCCTCCTCCTCAGGCTTTGTCACCTTGTCTCTCTTTGCTCTCGTCTTCTGGTTCTGGGAGACCCGGGAGGAGGTGATTTGGTCACACCAGGAGGGGGAGATTCCCTGGCCTCTTCAGCAGTGTGCCTCCTCTCTGCCTCTTGACCCACCTCTACTTCTGCCTCTGATTCTGAACTTCTCTCTGCCATAGCCTCTTCCTCCTCACTAAACCCTGTTCCCTCTTCAACTTCTAACACCTCCTCCTCCCAGTCTGCTCCCTCTTCTCCCTCTGGTCACTCATTGTCTGCTCCTGGCTCTAAGCCCTTCTTCCCCTGAGGGTTCTCCAGCTGGTGCCTCCCACCACTCCTTTGCATCCATCCAGCCCATGACATTGACCATCAAGATTTGCAAGTGTTGCTAGACTTGTGTGTGCATATGCCTAACCCCATTCCATTTGGCTACGATTGGATGGAGTCAAGAGGTGGAGAATGTGAATATTCTTGCCCCTCTCCATACCTTTCCACCCTAAATTACAGGATAACATTTACGCCAGCCCTTCGTTTTGCAATTTCAAGAGCTTGACGATCTTTGAATCCACCTAACAAGGTCCTTTTGGCCAAACTGCGGGAGGCAGTGGAAAACAGAAGTGCCTGGCGTTCTCTGGTCCATGGGGTCACGAAGAGTCAGACACGACTAAACGACTAAACAACAACAACAAACAAGGTCCTATGAGTTTGACCAAACTGCAGGAGGCAGTGGAAGACA
This sequence comes from Podarcis liolepis, assembly GCF_965112155.1. Classification (NCBI taxonomy): domain Eukaryota; kingdom Metazoa; phylum Chordata; class Lepidosauria; order Squamata; family Lacertidae; genus Podarcis; species Podarcis liolepis. The sequence goes on from NC_139562.1 coordinate 14,234,997, forward strand.
GGAGTGCCTGGCGTGCTCTGGTCCATGGGGTCACGAAGAGTCGGACACGACTAAACGACTAAACAACAACAACAAGGTCCTATTGTTGATTTAATGAGTTCTCCACATTCTCTTCTAGGTCTTTCTGGTGTCGCTATCTTTTGCTTATCTTGCCAAGACCATGTCTGGGGCTTACATGAACAGCATGCTCACACAGATTGAACGGCGTTTCAACATCCCTGCCTCGTTGGTTGGTGTGATAAATGGAAGCTTTGAAATGGGTATGCAAGTGAAAAGGTTGATGAGAATTCAACCATAGCTTAACAGGCATGTCTAAATGCATAGAACGACCAATCCAGGAATAGTGGGCATCCTTGAAACCTGGCAAGGTCCACATCCCTTCTGTTGTAACCTGTTGAGGGCCACATGCCTTTGATTGGTAGAATCAGAGCAATGATAGGTGGAGCTAGAGACAAAAGTGTTCTGAACTATCTAGAATAAAGAACACTCTGCTTTTATCTTCGCCATGGCTACCTTGAATTCCCAAACGTACGCAAGTCTTTACAGAAGTAAACCCCATTGAGAATGATGGGGGATCACTCTCAAAAGTATATGCAGGGTGTAGAAAAAGATTAGTACAACAGACCAATAGAGCTAGTGTTCTAGAAAAGAAATGAAAGCTCACTTTAGTGAGCTATATGCTAGGACGGTGCCACTCAGAAAAGCCCAACCTTGAACTGAATTGAGACAATTTGGGATGAATCCAGATCAGGTTGAAGAAAGTCTGGATTGTTCTGGAGCAGTTTGGATTGACCCAAATCGATCCAGAGTGATTAGTAGCTCAAAACACTCTCTTCGAGAGCCAGACAGGTTGTCACCAAATTGTTACAAAGCGTGAGAATAACGCCTTATTAGGAGAACACTATTAGCTCATTCAGTGGCTAGTAGCCACGATTGCTATGTTCTTCAAACACAGTCTAAGGCAGTATGCTTCTGAATATGAATAACTGGAGACTGCAGGAGGGGAAAGTGCACTTGCACTCAGGTCCTCCTTGCACACAAGAAACAGAATCCCCATCCTGGACCCAACAAGATTGTGGAGGCAACTTCAAGGGGGGCGATTGAATGAGGTGTTTAGGGCAGCCAAATAGCTTGGACTGCCTTTGCCTAACTCTCCTACTGAGACTCATGGGACTGAAGAGTGAATAACTTTGGACGGATGATAGTCTATGTTCTCTATTTCCACAGGCAACTTGCTGGTGATACCCTTTGTGAGCTACTTGGGATCAAAACTCCACAGACCACGCATGATCGCCATTGGTTGCATAGTTATGGGTTTCGGATGTTTTCTGATAGCGCTACCTCATTTCTTGATGGGAAGGTAAATCCCATTACTCATACTTCCGAGGTATACCTGTCTATGTGCTCCTGTTGGAACCTTGGGCTCTTCTCCTTGAAATAACATTGAATATGCAACCCCACCCCATTTATCCCATGCACACCTGAACATCAAATTAAAGGGGAAGAATTAAGAAATAAATCTGCAGAAACAGTTAGTAAGGGGCCTCTGATTAATGAGATTTTAATTGTAATATCAGTGTTTTGATGCTGGGAGAGTTGTATGTATATGTATAAAATCAGTGTAAACATTTAAGAAATACATTTGCAGACGTTATTAGAAAGGTATCTTTAATACGAGTTTTTTTTGGGGGGGAGTTGCATGCTTGTTGGTATCCGTCTCTCTTGAGAGCAATGGATTGCGCTCCCTGGGTTGAAGACAAACAGCTACGGAATCACAGCAGCTGCTGTGGTTGCAGAGACTGGTACCTCACCACTGCTGCCTCCCATCTTCTTTTTGCTGCATTAGCAGCACAGAAGCAGTTTGATCATGGAAGCAGAGAGAATGAACAATGTCCCAGAATGCAGCACATCACAAGAGAAAATACCGTATTGGCCTGAATATAACCCTCACATTGTTTTTTTCCAAATTCCGACTGTGAAAAGTTAAAGTGTGGCTTATATTCAGAACCGAGCTCTGCACGCACACCTTCCGGCCCTACCGCCCTGAACAGGGGACGGGGCAGCTTGGGGAGGTAGTGCCAGGAAGCAGCGGCACAGCGTGGTCGGAACCAAGCACTGGCGAGGGCTTGGGGAGCGGGGCACCAGCCACCCTCCATTCAGGGCAGTAGTGCTGGGAGGTGGGCCGCACCCACAAATAAATCTTGAATTTTAAAGTTGTGGCTTATTTGTGGGTGCATCTTATATTCGGGCCAATACAGTATATGGAATGTTTGCACATAATGCAGGGAGTTGCACAGGTGGTTTTTGAAGGCTGATGCAAAAGCATGTGGAACTACCAACAGATCATTGCAGCCAATCACCCAAAGGGATCTTCTCAGTTTTGCACCCCCTCAATTTGGCACCCTATGGGGGTAACTGCCCATGCCATCCTAGATGCAGTGCTGGTTTTACCAGATAGGTTTCCTGCAAGATGGGCACCTGAACATAGCTGATCAGTAAATCCAGGGCTTTATTTTCTTAAAAAATGTTTAGGGGTCCTCTCATTTTGACTCAAGAAAACCACCATTTTATAGTTCAAATCGGGGGGAAATAAATACAGTAAATGGACAAAAGTACAAAAATTCACAAAATGTTTAGGGGTATGCGTCCCCCCCAGAAAAAAGTACTGGGTAAATCTATATAAAAGGATGCTACTCTCATCACCCATAACTACTGATCTGTTTCTGTAATGTGTAGCCACAAGAACATTGGAAGCTACCTTACACTCAGTCAGAACACTGGTCTATTTAGCTCAGTATTATCTATTCATGACTGGCAGGAACTCTCCAGGGTCTGAGACAGAGAATCTCTCCCTACCAGACCTGGAGACACCAGGGAATGAACCTGGGACCTTCTGCATGCAAAGCAAATGGTCTGCAACTGAACCACATTCATTTCATGTGTACATTTTATTCTGACTCCACAGGTACCGCTATGAAAACTCTCTTTCTGTATCTGAAAATTCTTCAACCATAGCTGTTTGCCTTGCAAATCATAGCCAGTTTTCCATGGCGACAGAACAATCCTCAGAAGGTGAGGTTCCTTCCTAGATTCATTTCTCACTGTCTTTCTTTCTACTGTACAGTGGAACCTCGGGTTAAGTACTTAATTCGTTCTGGAGGTCCGTACTTAACCTGAAATTGTTCTTAACCTGAAGCACCACTTTAGCTAATGGGGGCCTCCTGCTGCTGCCGCGCCGCCGGAGCACGATTTCTGTTCTCATCCTGAAGCAAAGTTCTTAACCTGAAGCACTATTTCTGGGTTAGCGGAGTCTGTAACCTGAAGCGTATGTAACCTGAAGCATATGTAAGCCAAGTTACCAAAGCTGCCTTTGTAGATGCCAGCTTTTCTTGTGTTTTTGTCGTGTTTTTGATGCCTACTCTACCTGTGTCTAGGGATGGCCAAATCTGCCATTTTGGGTTTCTCTCGTTTTCTCCAGCTTTTTCCAGTCTTCAGCTGAGCTCTCCACATTTCTACATCCATTTGCTTTTTTAATTTTAAAAAAAATGTTCTCATGAGAATCCAGCATTTTTGTGCTAATTTCTCCTGCTATACATACACATGTTTGTGCACAATTTTGCCTAATGTATACATTTTGGACCAGCCATTTCCCCTACAATAATGCATTGTTGTATGTTATAGTCACTGATGTATGCATTTATAGGCATACCTTACCACAGTAAATGCATTTTTGAACATATCACTTGGCTGGAAAACTGCCCTGCAAAATTCAGTCTATTGTTTCAGAAAATGCAAATTTGGTTAGGTCGACTTTAAATGAGAACTGAATCATGTTTCTCATCTACCTTCCTGTGTGACTGGTGGCTGAGAGTTGGAATGGGTGTGGGAACAGACAGTGCCATAGCACCAGCACATATATTTTCTTTGTGTGTGATTCAGCGGCTCCACTGCAGGGCTCAGGATATTTTGCCGCCTGAAGATTTAACCCCATGAAATAACTCAGACACTCCAAGTGTCCCATTTTTCAGGGACAGTCCTGGCTTCACCAGAAGCCATCCCATTTTCTGATTTGATCCTGGAATGTGCAGGTTTTCCTTAGAACGTCCCTATTTTCATCGGAGAAATGTTGGAGGGCATGGAGTTATGCAACCCCTGAGCCAAGGAGATATCTGAAGGGACCTTTAGATATCTGAAGGGAGTTTTTTTTTTTAAAAAATAAATGTTTAAAGCTTTGTTATGTTTTTATATATGTTGGAAGCCACCCAGAGTGGCTGAGGGCAACGCAGTCAGATGGGCAGGGTATATATATATATATATATATATATATATATATATATATATATATATATAATTATTATCATGGAATAGAACGTCCCTATTTTCATTGGAGAAATGTTGGAGGATATGCTAAGCCAATGGAAGCCAGATTGGCAGTGACCTCCTTAGGAGAGAGATGGAGAAATTGTGGCTTCAAGATGCCCCTGCACTCCAACTGCCACCAGCCACAGTCAGCATGGCCACTGGTAGTAGTGGTAATAATAATAATAATAATAATAATAATAATAATAATAATAATAATTTATTATTTATACTCCATCCATCTGGCTGAGTTTTCCCAGCCACTCTGGGTGGCTTCCAACAGAACACTAAAATACAATAACCTATTAAACATTAAAAGCTTCCCTAAACAGGGCTGCCTTCAGATGTCTTTTAAAAATAGGATAGCTGCTTATTTCCTTGATATCTGATGAGAGGGCGTTCCACAGGGTGGGAGCCACTACCAAGAAGTCCCTCTACCTGGTTCCCTGTAACCTTGCAATTAGGAAACCGCCAGAAGGCCCTCGGTGCTGGATCTCAGTGTCCAGGCTGAACGATGGGGGTGGAGACGCTCCTTCAGGTATACAGGTAAGAGATGATGGAAGTCCAGCAACATTCTGGGAGGCCACAGGTTCTCTGCTTCTGCCTTAGCACAAAAGGGAATGGGGGAAGTAAAACAATATGCACAACAATGCACAATCAGCTGATTTAACTTATGAATTCAGGGACAGGAACGACAAGAGCGAGTCACCTTGCCAGGAGCATCTGGTTACGGATGAATGGGGAGCATTAAAGTATTTCATTACCGGCAAAAATCCTCCATGGAGATTTTCCTTTCTTTCTTTTATGCCCAGAATGTCGAAAACAGGCTGGATCCTTGATGTGGGTTTTTGTGCTGGTGGGAAACATCATCCGGGGAGTTGGTGAAACTCCCATCGCTCCTTTGGGGATTTCGTACGTGGAGGATTTCGCAAGGACAGAAAACTCTCCTTTCTACATCGGTAAACCTGAAAAAGACCCTTCCTCAGTATTGTGTGTTGGATTTAAAAATCAAACCAAGCTCTTAGATAAACTTGGACCACATGTACGGCATACATTTTAAGCACAAAGATGATGCTTTAAGCAACCATAAAAGGTAAAGGTACCCCTGCCCGTACGGGCCAGTCTTGACAGACTCTAGGGTGGTGCGCTCATCTCACTCTATAGGCTGGGAGCCAGCGCTGTCCGGAGACACTTCCGGGTCACGTGGCCAGCGTGACAAGCTGCATCTGGCAAGCCAGCGCAGCACACGGAACGCCGTTTACCTTCCCGCTGGTAAGCGGTCCCTATTTATCTACTTGCACTTTGACGTGCTTTCGAACTGCTAGGTTGGCAGGAGCAGGGACCGAGCAATGGGAGCTCACTCCGCCACGGGGATTCGAACCGCCGACCATGTGATCGGCAAGTCCTAGGCGCTGAGGTTTTACCCACAGCGCCACCCGCATCCTTTAAGCAACCATAGCTTCCCCAAAGAATTCTGGGAGCTGTGGTTTGTCAAGGATGCTGAGTGTTGTTAGGAGACCCCTGTTCCCCTCACAGAGTTTCCAGAGGAGTTGAATCAATCCCTCTTCCAAGGGATCTCTGGGAACCGTAGCTCTGAGAGGAGAACAGGGGTTGCCTAACAACTCTCAGCACCCTACAATTCCCAGAATTCTTTGGGTGAAGCTTAAGGGACGCGGGTGGTGCTGTGGGTTAAACCACAGAGCCTAGCACTTGCCGATCAGAAGGTCGGCTGTTCGAATCCCCGCGACGGGGTGAGCTCCCGTTGCTCGGTCCCTGCTCCTGCCAACCTAGCAGTTTGAAAGCACGTCAAAGTGCAAGTAGATAAATAGGTACCGCTCCGGCGGGAAGGTAAACGGCGTTTCCGTGCACTGCTCTGGTTCGCATGACCCGGAAGCTGTACGCCGGCTCCCTAGGCCAGTAAAACGAGATGAGTGCCACAACCCCAGAGTCGGCCCCAACTGGACCTAATGGTCAGGGGTCCCTTTACCTTTACGGTTGCTTAAAGTGGCATTAAAGAGCTTTATGGTGTGAATTGGTTTCTTCCATAGAATCATTCTGGCTTTGGGTCAAAAGGGAGACTACAAATGCCTTAGAAAAAGTACGTTTTGGGGGATGCTCATGGTGCCATCCTCTGCATATTTATTCAGAAGGCAAATCCCACTCAGTGGAAGTTGATCATTTGGAACAAATGAAGATATACCTCTTTACCCTGGCTTTTAATGCTTGAGGTATATATTGCCATGACCTACCTCATTTTTATCAGTGTTAAGTTGTGTTTTAATGGTGTAACTTGCCCTGGGACCTTAAGGCGAACAGAGGGCAATAAATAAACGAATAAAGAATACATAAATGTTGGAGCCATGGATGGTGCTTTCCAGCAGATAGTGTATACCACATATTCTGTGTCACTTCCATCTCCCAATAGCCAGCCAGTATTCTGTGCACGTTTAGCACGGTTCCAGACTGATATATAAACAGAGTCAAGAGTGGATTTCATGCTCTTTATTCAGCTCATAGTGGTGAGGAGGAATGAAAGTTCCCCCAGTATGTCTGCTTTATATATATTATTTAAACAATGGGCCCCACGTGTTTGGCTAATTCCGGGATTCACCTGTAGGCCAATTAGGTTGCAGATTCACTTCCACCTGGAGCTGGATTGGGTGGCTCCTGTGGACCAATTAGACTGCTGCATTCTGGATCCTATTGTTCTAGGACCAATCAGACTGCTGCATTCTGGATCCTATTGTTCTAGGACCAATCAGACTGCTGCATTCTGAATCCTATTGTTCTAGGGCCAATCAGACTGCTGCATTCTGAATCCTATTGTTCTAGGGCCAATCAGACTGCTGCATTCTGAATCCTATTGTTCTAGGACCAATCAGACTGCTGCATTTTGGATCCTATTCAACTCAGTAGATAACACAGACAAACTTTCGGGTTCCCCCCTTAAGATTGCTTTTGCACTTCTAACCTTTGGGTTCCTTCCTGCAGTTGCCTCCATTTTGTGTCCCCCCCCTCTTTTGACTAGGTAAGGATAATGAGTTCACTTTTAATACAGATGATGATGGTGCCTGGAGGTCTATTTTATGCTTCAGTGCATTGCTATTCTAAAAAACAGTCCTTGAGAGGTTGAGGACAGGAAGCCAAACAAATGTTGGACAAGAAGCTGTGTGAAATATGACAATAACTTGTTTTTTATATATTCCTCTGCCTCTCCCTCTGCCAGGCTGCCTGCAGATAGCAACTGTCTTGGGCCCTCTGTTTGGTCTACTGATAGGCTCCTATTGTGCCAAGCTGTATGTGGATGTTGGTTTTGTAGACCCAGGTAATGCAATGGAAATGGTCAAAACCCATAAGGGCTACTCCTGTTTCACACTTCTTAGGGGCGGGATACCTGGATGGCATCCAGTTCGGGAGGGACAAATCTCTCAATTTCAGATTCTCATTTTTAGGAAGTTCGATTCACCCCCATTCTACACACAGGTGCAAATTTTAATTTTATTTTTTTTAAGTTGCCTAAAAATTTGTGGACATTTATCCAAAGATATGCATTGCTGGTGCAATTTTGCCTGGAGTATGCAGTTTTTATAAAAGTTTTTATTTATACTTTTCAAATTTCATTTTACAATCATTTTAACATTTCAAAGTTTGACTTCCTTCCCCCTCTTTCTGCGGTTCCTTAAATTTATTTTTAAAATATTTTCTGCATATCCAAATTCTTTTAATTTGCTCATTTAACTATCTACTTTAAATATATACTCTTACGAAACTGCAGGTTATTACAATAATCCTGCCAATGTTTTTATCTGTTTGCAATTTATCTGTAAAGATTCAATAAACCATGTCCATTCTTTTATAAAAAGTTTGTTATCTTGATTTCTTATTCTTCCGGTAAGTTTTGCCATTTCTACATATTACATAAATTTTTGTATCCATTCTTCCTTTGCTGGGATTTCACCTTCTTTCCATTTTTTTTGGTGAGTAGCATTCTTGCTGCTGTAGTAGCATACATAAATTTCTATACAATTTAGGTTCCGTATTTTTCGCCCCATAGGGCGCACCGCCCCATAGGATGCACCTAGTTTTTTTGGGGGGGGGAATAAAGAAAAAAAATTATCCCCCCCCCCAGGCACGGGGCTGGCACGGGGGAAGCCTGAGCTTCCCCCGACCCCAGCCCCCAGAACAGCCTGCTATCCGCAAGCCTAGGGAGCCGCGCCGGTCTCCCAAGGGTTGCGCAGAGCTTCCTGAAGCCTGGAGAGCAAGAGGGGTCGGTGCGCACCGACCCCTCTCGCTCTCCAGGCTTCAGCGAAAGCCTGCATTCGCCCCATAGGACGCACACACATTTCCCCTTCATTTTTGGAGGGGAAAAAGTACGTCCTATAGGGCGAAAAATACGGTAGTTCTGTCCCGGTAATTCCCAAAAGAAAAGCTTCTTCTTTTTTTACAAAGGTTATTTTGAACATTTTCAATTCATTTTCAATTCATTATATATAACGGAGTATGCATTTTTGCAAAAAAAAAAAAAGTACATGCTTTTCGATTGGCAAATTGCAACGCAAAATATGGGAAAGGACGGATTTTGAAGGCTTTCTGTATTTTGGTTTGCACATTGGTTTGGGAAGTGTGCATTTTCCCCTTATCCCTACATCCTTCCCCATTCTGCTTTGCTCCAAGCACTAGCCGGCAGAACTCAGTTTCTTGAATCTGGTTTCCAGATGTCCCAGTTCAAGGGGTTCAGCTGTAGGTATTTCATGCATGTATTTCAATTTTTAAAATATATGCAATTGTTCTAACCATATGCAATGGTTCTTAATTTTTTCATATATGGAACGGCTTAACTTGCCGATCAGAAGGTCGGCGGTTTGAATCCCCGCGACGGGGTGAGCTCCCACTTCTCGGTCCCTGCTCCTGCCAACCTAGCAGTTCAAAAGCACGTCAATGTGCAAGTAGATAAATAGGTACCACTCCAGCGGGAACGTAAACGGCGTTTCCGTGTGCTGCTCTTGTTTGCCAGAAGTGGCTTAGTCATGCTGGCCACATGACCCGGAAGCTGTACACCGGCTCCCTCGGCCAATAAAGTGAGATGAGCGCCGCAACCCCAGAGTCGGCCACGACTGGACCTAATGGTCAGGGCTCCCTTTACCTTTAACAAGTGTTTATGAAGGCATCTTTTTATTTCGTTCCAGAAATGCAGTGTTCACATTTGAAAGTAACCCTGCTTATTGCAATCAATTAAGCAAGAAGGGGAGAATCTACCACTGAGAATGATGGGTACCTTGGCGCTACTAATACAGTCCTCTCCATTAATCTCTTTCTCTCCAGAGGATGTGACTTTGAGCCTCCTTGATGCTCGCTGGGTCGGGGCCTGGTGGCTGGGGGTCTTGATCTGTGCCGCCGTGAGCTTCATCGTCGCCATCCCTTTCTGCTTCCTGCCCAAGTCTCTTCCGAAGGAAGGAGAGGAAAACAGTGCCGAGTTAAACACAAAGGGCAACAAAACTTTGCTACCAGCAGAAAATGCAGCTCATGCCAGCACAACAATTCGAGAAATTGCTAAAGGTGAACGGATTTTTTTAAAACCCCTTTCCCTGCCAATGTTTTGTAATACAGTCATACCTTGGGTTAAATGTGCTTCAGGTTGAGCATTTTCAGGTTACGCTCCGCGGCGACCTAGAAGTAACGGAACGTGTTACTTCCAGGTTTCGCCGCTTGCGCATTCGCAGACGCTCAAAATGACATCACACGCATGCGCGGAAGCAGCAAATCGTGACCCGTGCATGCGCAGACATGCGGACGCGGGTTGCGTTCGCTTCAGGATGCGAATGGGGCTCCGGAACGGATCCTGTTCGCATCCAGCGGTACCACTGTACTGTCGTACCTCTTCTTATGTATCCCTCTAGATACATAAATTTCGGGATGCAAACGCAGCAAACCCAGAAGTGCTTTTCCGGGTTTCGCTGTGCATGCATGTGCAGAAGCACTAAACTGCGCTGCCTGCATGCGCAGAAGCAGTCCTCTGGTTGCAAATTCCTCAGGATGCGGCCAGACCTCCGAAACGGATCCCGTTCGCAACCGGAGGTACCACTGTATAGTTTTATTATATATGTTTTTTAAAAAATGTTATTAAAAACACACCATAATTAAAATGCACAATAAAACAATCCCATTATAACAGTAATATATAAATGTCCATAATTAAGATTGCCCATAGAAAAATTCCACCAGCATCTTTTGTAAACAGCTTTGACAGAGCTAGCATCTGGGTACATGCATATACAAAACTAAAATGTATTTCAAAGAGCCCAGTCCTCCATTGTGGGTAAAATAATTGTCGCAGGGCCTTCTCTGTTTGCTGTTTCCAAGGTTGGTGCGGACAGTGGCTCATGGGAGGAGGGGTCTTTCCTGTGGTGGCTCCCTGCTTATGGAATTCTCTCCCTGGGCAAGCACAGCTGGCCCCATCACTGTCCGGCTTTAGACACTGGATGAAAACATTCAAATGTCTCTCGTTATTCCTTAATTTGTAAGTTTCTTTGAGACGCTTGCGTGTAAAAAACAGTGAAATAATGTTACTACTACTACTACTACTAGTACAGTGGTACCTCTGGTTACGTACTTAATTCATTCCAGAGGTCTGTTCTTAACCTGAAACTGTTCTTAACCTGAAGTACCACTTTAGCTAATGGGGCCTCCTGCTGCTGCCGCGCCACTGCCACGCGATTTCTGTTCTCATCCTGAAGCGAAGTTCTTAACCCGAGGTACTATTTCTGGGTTAGCGGAGTCCTTAACCTGAAGTGTATGTAACCCGAGGTACCACTGCAGTAGTAGTAGTAGTAGTAGTAGTAATAATAATAATAATAATAATAATAATAATAATAATAATGCAACTGAGACTAACTGTTCTGGTTCTTTGGTTTCTAGATTTCATCCCCTACCTGAAAAGTCTGGCTTACAATCCAGTTTACATGCTTTTTCTTTTGATCACTGTGATCCAGTTCAGCGCTTGGATTGGGATGATTACATTTATGCCAAAATATATGGAGCAGCAGTATGGGATATCTGCGGCAGATGCCATCTTTTTCATAGGTAAAATGTGTGTGTGTGTGTGTGTGTGTGTGTGTGTGAATGAATGAATAATAATAATAATAATAATAATAATAATAATAATAATAATAATAATAATAAATGTTTATTTTGAATGAAGGGCTGATTATTAACTTTATTTATTTAATATTACACTTATACCCTCCTTGATGAGTCCTACAACCATGAGCACACATGAATAGGAGGGGGCACACCTTGAAGGTAGGTTGGTTGTTCTTAAAACACTTGTGTGGTGTAGTGGTTAAGAGTGGTAGTCTCGTAATCTGGGGAACCGGGTTCGCTTCCCTGCTCCTCCACATGCTGGGTGACCTTGGGCCAGTCACACTTCTCTGAAGTCTCTCAGCCCCACTCACCTCACAGAGTGTTTGTTGTGGGGAGGAAGGGAAAGGAGAATGTTAGCCGCTTTGAGACTCCTGAAGGGGAGTGAAAGGCGGGATATCAAATCCAAACTCTTCTTCTTCTTCTTCTTCGTGGTTCTGCAAGGGCCATGGACAGGGCCATACCTCAACCTGCTGTTTTGTGTTTTCTCTCTAGGTGTTTACAATTTACCAATTATATGTGCTGGTTATTTCTTTGGTGGCCTCATGATGAAGAAATTCAAGATAAGCACCTATAAAGCTGCCCACATTGGGTTTTGGAGTTCTATAGTGGAGTATCTCATCTACTTCTCTGCTTTTTTCATGGTCTGCAAGAATGCTAAGGTTGCTGGCTTAACCATGTCCTACGAAGGGTATGTTCTTGCTCTTACCTAAGCCTGATTTCACCCTATTGGGTGGTGCTGATTAGATTGCATAAAGACAGGGATTTTGGCAGAACCTTGCGTTCGTCCCTGTTGAAATTAATTTTGTTAGTTTGGGCCCAGAACCCCAATCGGTTAAGATCTTCTTGGATCCTGATTCTGTCTTCTGTGACATTAGCTACCTCTCCCAGTTTGGTGTCATCTGCAAATTTGATGGACACCCTCTCAATTCCTTCATCTAAGTCATTTATAAAGAGTTGTTCTGTGGTATGCCACTTGTCACATACCATATTTTTCGCCCTATAGGGCGCACCGGCCCATAGGGCGCACTTATTTTTTTTTGGGGGGGGAATAAAGAAAAAGAATTCTATCCCCCCCCAAGCCTCTAAGATGGATGGATCCCGCTAGCTGTCCTGGCTTCGTTTTTAGCCTCGGGGCTGGGGGTCCGGGAGCGAAGGCGAGGTTGCGCATCGGTCCCGGAGCTTGCATGGCTGGGGGCGGGGGAAGCCCGAGTTTCCCCCAGCCCCCAGAACAGGCTGCTATCCGCAAGCCTTGGGAGCCCAGCGGGAATTCCTGCCAGGCTCTCCAGGCTTGCGGATATCTGCCCAAAGCCCGGGGCACGCTGCTCAGCGCGCCTCAGGCTTCGGGGTGCAGGCTGCTATCTGCAAGCCTAGGGAGCCCGGCGGGAACTCCCGCCGGGCTCCCAAGGCTTGCGGATAGCTTCCTGAAGCCTGGAGAGCGAGAGGGGTTGGTGCGCACTGACCCCTCTCGCTCTCCAGGTTTCAGCGAAAGCCTGCATTCGCCCCATAGGACGCACACGCATTTCCCCTTCATTTTTGGAGGGGGAAAAGTGCATCCTTTAGGGCGAAAAATACGGCAGTAATAATAATAATAATAATAATAATAATAATAATAATAATAATAATAAATTTATACCCCACCTCTCTGGCTGGGCCTCCCCAGCCACTCTGGATTGTTCCCAACAGAATATTAAAAACACGATAAAACATCAAACGTGGAAAACTTCCCTAAACAGAGCTGCCTTCAGATGTGTTCTAAAAGTCAGATAGCTGTTTATTTCCTTCGCATCTGGTGGGAGGGCGTTCCACAGGGAGGGCACCACCACCGAGAAGGTCCTCTGCCTGGTTCCCTGTAACCTCACTTCTCACAATGAGGGGCCTACCAGAAGGCCCCCAGAGCTGGGCCTCAGTGTCCAGGCTGAACGATGGAGGTGGAGACGCTCCTTCAGGTATACTGGGCTGAAGCTGTTACCTCATTCAATCCACATTTCACTAGCTTCCTTGCAAGAATATCATGGGGGACATGGTCAAAAGCCTTGCTGAAATCAAGATACACTATGTCCACAGCATCCCCCTGATCCACCAAGCTTGTAACTCAGTCAAAAAAAGAAATGATTCAGGTATCTCTCCCAGCCCTACTTGGAGATGACAGGGATTAAAAACATAAGAAAGTAAGAATAGCCTGTTAGATCAGCAGCAAGGCCAGCATCTGTTCTCACAGTGGCCAATCAGATCGCTGTATGAAGCCTGCAAATAGGATTCGAGCGCAATAGCACACTCCCCGCTGGTGGCTTCCAGCAACTGGTATCTAGAACTGTTGTTGCCTCTGACTGTGGAGGCAGTGAGCATAGCCATCATTGCCAGTAGCCATTGATAACCGTCTCCGCCATGAATTTATCTAATCCTCTTTTAAAGGTTGGCAGTTCGAATCCCCATGACAGGGTGAGCTCCCGTTGCTCGGTCCCTGTTCCTGCCAACCTAGCAGTTCGAAAGCACGTCAAAGTGCAAGTAGATAAAGTACCTTCTCCGGCGGGAAGGTAAACAGTGTTTCCGTGCGCTGCTTTGGTTCACCGGAAGCGGCTTAGTCATGCTGGCCACATGACCCGGAAGCTGTACGCCGGCTCCCTCGGCCAGTAAAGCGAGATGGGCGCCGCAACCCCAGAGTCGTTCGCAGCTGGACCTAACGGTCAGAGGTCCCTTTACCTTTACCTTTTAGGTTGGTGGGAGAGTTTAACTACGTGCTATGTGTGAAAGAGTAAAAGTAAAGGTAAAGGGATGCCTGACCATGAGGTTCAGTCGTGGCTGACTCTGGGGTTGAGGCGCTCATCTATCTCTGACGTGCTTTTGAACTTCTAGGTTGGCAGGAGCTGCTGGGACCGAGCAACGGGAGCTCACCCCGTCGCGGGGATTCGAACCACCGACCTTCTGATCGGCAAGTCCTAGGCTCTGTGGTTTAGACCACAGCGCCACCCGCGTCCATGTGAAAGAGTACTTTCTTTTATCTGTCCTGAAACTTCCAACATTTGACCTCAATGGATGTCATCGAGTTCTAGGGTTATGAGAGGAGGAGAAAAAACTTTCTCTATCCACCTTTTCCCATGCTATGCATCATTTTATCTGCATAAACTTCGCCCAAAGAATCCTGGCACCTGTAGTCTGTGAAAAGGTGCTGGGAACTGTAACTCTGTGGGCTAAACTACAGTCGCCACGATTCTTTGGGGTGGTGGTGGGGAAACCATGTACTGTAATGTACGGTGTGTACGCAACTTCAGACAATCTACAAATAAACTCCTTTTGTGCTGGGTGGCCGCCGAGTTCTCCATCTCGAAGAGGGGGCCCTGGGTTTGTTTATTCATTTTTCTCATTGTTTGCAGGCTCTTTGCACACCTTTCTGGGTATTTTTCAGGCTTGAACAAGTCTCCTACATGGAAACAAACTTGTACGCGGACTGCAACCGCCATTGTGGCTGCTCCACTAAGGTGTGGGACCCTGTTTGTGGAGAAAACGGCATAGCGTACATTTCAGCATGTCTTGCAGGATGCGACATCTCAAACGGAACTGGGAAAAATACGGTAAGGCAGGTGTTCCAGGCAGCACAAAACTGTCCCCCACCTCCCTCTCTCCCTCTCTCTTTCTGGTACCACCTTCTCGTCATCTCCATCCACACCCACTTTCCCCCAATGGGCTGTTTGGGCAAGGAAGATAACAATAACAATAATTTATTATTTATAGCCCGCCCATCTGGCTGGGTTTCCCCAGCCACTCTGGGCGGCTTTCAGCAAAATATTAAAATACAAGAATTCATCAAATATTAAAAAGCTTCCCTAAACAGGGCTGCCTTCAGATGTCTTCTAAAAGTCAGATAGTTCTTTATTTCTTTGACATCTGGTGGGAGGGCATTCCACAGGGTGGGCGCCACTACCGAGAAGGCCCTCTGCCTGGTTCCATGTAACCTCACATCTTGCAGTGAAGGAACCACCAGAAGGCTCTTGGCACTGGATCTCAGTGTCCAGGTTGAACAATGAGGGTGGAGATGCTCCTTCAGGTATATTGGGCTGAAGCTGTTTAGGGCTTTAAAGGTCAGTGCCAACACTTTGAATTGTGCCCAGAAACATACTGGGAGCCAATGTAGGTCTTTCAAGACCGGTGTTATGTGGTCTTGGTGTCCACTCCCAGTCACCAGTCTAGCTGCCGCATTCTGGATTAGTTGTAGTTTCCGGATCACCTTCAAAGCACATTGCAGTAGTCCAAGCAGGAGATAAGCAGAGCATGCACCACTCTGGCAAGACAGTCCATGGGCAGGTAGGGTCTCAGCCTGCGTACCAGATGGTAGACAGCTGCCCTGGACACAGAATTGACCTGTGCCTCCATGGACAGCTGTGAGTCCTTCAGGGGCCCAGTTGCCCTATTCAATAGATCACTTACAGAGGTCAAGCATGTGACCAAAAGGCCACAGGCTGCCCACCCTCTTCCTTAACTGATTTTCTCTTATGTTTTGGCAGGTATTTAGAAACTGCTCCTGCATTTCAGCCTTCGGAAATGACACGGCGGTCCTGGGCCAGTGCAACAGAGAGAACTGTGGCACAATGCTGCAGTACTTCTTGATTTTATCCTTAGTCTGTTGTCTAATTTATTCCTTCGGAGCCATGCCGGGTTACATGGTCCTCATAAGGTACCAACTGAAGGGAGGTGGGAATAGCAGGGTATATAAGTCTTGGGAGACAGGCGAGTCCCATTTGCGACGTTGTTGACTCAGAACGGTGCATTTGTTTCCTCCTCAGAGTGTCGAAGTTTATATTTCATAGCAGATTTGGTCAGCTTAGTAAAACGATCTTTCTGCCCGCCTTCGGTTTCGGCGAATAATGCTCCGTGCAAAAGACGAGGATTTTCTGTGTGACAATGAGGAGCAAAAGCTGAAATCCAGGTTGAAGTACCTTTTCTGTGGGAAACAGCCACACAGATGCCCTGAAGTGTGGTCACGTTATTAATACACGTGCCCTTTGGAGCGTGGGATCACACTGTGCCGAAACAGCTCCCAAGCTCTCCCCATACAAACCGTCCAAAACTTTCCGTTCATCCTCTGAGGCCTTTCTTTGTGTGGCTCCTACATGAGAGGTCTGAAGGTGGCAACACGAGAACAGGGCCTTTTCTGTAGTGGCTTCTGAAGTGGGATGCTTTCCCCAGGGAGGTCCACCTGACGCCTTCACTGTATATTTTTAGGAGCCAGACAAAAACTTTCCTCAGGCCTTTGGCTGATTTATATCCTACAGCCTTTTGAATGTGTCTGTGAAATGGGGAGGTTATTGTTTTGCTGTTTTGTTTAGCCAGTGTGGTGTAGTGGTTAAGAGCAGTGAACTCGTAATCTGGTGAACCGGGTTCGCATCCCCGCTCCTCCACATACAGCTGCTGGGTGACCTTGGCCCAGTCACACTTCTCTGAAGTCTCTCAGCCTCATTCACCTCACAGAGTGTTTGTTGTGGGGGAGGAAGGGAAAGGAGATTGTTGGCTGCTTTGAGACTCCTTAGGGTAGTGATAAAGCGGGATATCAAATCCAAACTCTTCTTATTATTTTCATGATTTTCCCTGTATTTTATTATGTGAACCACCCTGTGATCATATGGCGAATAAACTAAAAATTAAAATAAAAGCAGTTGGGCAGGGGTAGGAAACTAGATTCAGTTGGGGGGCTGCATCCAGATGTTGCCAACCTTCCCTGAGGCCACTTTGACATATAGTTCTCATATGATTGTAATTTCATATGATGCCATAGGACTGCAGCATCAGTTTGTAGCTGGAAAGGAAGAATCTTCTGGCTGCAAAATGTGTCCCTTGCTCACATACGATTGATGGAGCGTAAGAGTTAATTGTTTAACGCTGCAGTTCAACAGCAATGTTATGCATAGCGCCTTTTCTCATTTATTGGTTTCATGGAAAATTCTCTTCTTCTCCAGATCCCTAAAACCCGAGGAGAAGTCATTTGGTGTGGGTCTCCACTCCCTGGCAGAAAGAGTTTTTGGTAAGGTGCTGGTTACTTTAAATTGCACTTCAAAAAGATGAGCAGGCACATCCAAAACATACATTTACAGGATTATTACATGACTTTAAACAACCATAGCTTCCCCCAAAGAATTCTGGGAGCTGTAGTTTGTTAAGGGTACTGAGAGTTGTTAGGAGACCCCTGTTCTCCACACAGAACTACAATTCCCAGAGTGTTTGAACAGTCAATTCCTCTTCCCAAGGAACTCTGGGAATTGTACCTCTGAGAGGCAAATATGGGCCTCCTAACAATTTTCAGCCGTCTTAACAAACTACAGCTCTCAGGATAGATGGATTTTAGGATATGGTAAGCCGACAAATGGATCACTTCATAAACCTAGACAGCATCTTAAAAAGCAGAGACATCACCTTGCCAACAGAGGTCCGTATAGTTAAAACTATGGTTTTCCCAGTAGTGATGTATGGAAGTGAGAGCTGGACCATAAAGAAGGCTGATCGCCAAAGAATTGATGCTTTTGAATTATGGTGCTGGAAGAGACTCTTGAGAGTCCCATGGACTGCAAGAAGATCAAACCTCTCCATTCTGAAGGAAATCAGCCCTGAGTGCTCACTGGAAGGACAGATCCTGAAGCTGAGGCTCCAATACTTTGGCCACCTCATGAGAAGAGAAGACTCCCTGGAAAAGACCCTGATGTTGGGAAAGATGGAAGGCACAAGGAGAAGGGGATGACAGAGGACGGGATGGTTGGATAGTGTTCTCGAAGCTACCAGCATGAGTTTTACCAAACTGCGGGAGGCAGTGGAAGACAGAAGTGCCTGGCATGCTCTGGTCCATGGGGTCACGAAGAGTCGGACACGACTAAACGACTAAACAACAACAACAACAAGCTGACAAATTACGCAGAGGTTACATTCCAGGGACCACGCCTAAAGCCAAAATTGCATCTAGTCAAAACAGACTGGGTGCAATAGCAGGTGGAACGGTCACAGTTCTCCCCCCCCCCCAGATGCCCATCCCCTTTCTGCCCCTTTTGAATTTCATTATTATTATTTTTGCTAAGCTCATAAAGCTGAATGCACACAAATTAAATGTGCTTAAATTGCGGTCTTACTGTATATGGTTCTATTTACACATGTATACAGTCTAGGCAAAAGATGGAGGGGCTCACAGTATAAACATTTCAACGGATCTTGCCATAGCTTTATGGCCAGCACAGAGCAAGACATGTCTCTGTGTCTCCAGCTTCCAGAATCAGCCAAAACTCTCACACACATGCAGTCCTGCTTGGCCTGTTGTTCTCCATACTAGCATGGCATGGCATCTAGCCGGGTGAAGTGGGAGCAGCACCCCCTTTGTTTCCATGGCAACAGGGCAACCTCTTTGGACATGTAAATGGCAGTACTCGGCTGGCCAACTTGGGCCGTTGTTTTTCAAAGAAACTTGTCTGACCAGTTCAATGGCCTCTTCTGCTAGGTTGTAAACCTCCTTGGTGCAGAATCACAGGCCTTGGCGTGACCCCCCCAAAAAACCACCCTATCGTAACTGTGTACTGTTTACAAAAGCCCCCCAAATGACCTTTCTTGTCTTCATGTCGTATTCCATGTAGCTGGAATCCCATCGCCTATTTATTTTGGAGCGATGATTGACACTACCTGTTTGAAATGGGGAACCAAGAGCTGCGGCGGTGAAGGAGCCTGCCGGATGTACGATTCTGACACATACAGGTATCGCTGGCAGATCCCTGTCTCTCTGGCTTTGTGCTATCCCTAGAATATCTGGGAGGGCAGCCTACACAGTAGCTTCTAGGTCAAGCTTCCTCAACCTCAGCCCTCCAGATGTTTTTGGCCTACAACTCCCATGATCCCTACCTAGCAGGACCAGGGGTCAGGGATGATGGGAACTGTAGTCTCAAAACATCTGGAGGGCTGAGGTTGAGGAAGCCTGCTCTAGGTGTTGCTGCACTTACATCTCCCATCACCCCAACCTGTGGCCATGCTGGTTGGAATTGCCTCCAACAACATCTGGAGGGCACAGCTGCAAATGGATGCAGCTGATGCCTCTGGGTTCAATCCAGTTTATTCTGCAGCATCACATATCAGGCTGAGTGAATGAATGAATGAATGGAGGGGTGGGAAGCCTGTGGCCTTGCCCAGATTTTGATGGACTGCAACACCCAAATCCCTGACCATTCTAGGTCTGATGGGAGCTGTATGGGTACTACATTGACTAGGTCTGCTCCAGAGCCTTGGAAGATAGCTTTGAGGCTGCCACAGCCACTAAGTGGTGCATGTATCTTCTTCTTTGGCGATCACTCGTAGCCGAGTAAGATTGTCTTCCATGAACATGGTTTTAACAATGAGTCTGTAAGTGACTGTGGAGGCCAATTCTGGATCCACACGTCCTTCTACAGTGGGGACATTGGTTCCCGGGCAGGAGTTGATCATGGTGTGGATTTGCCAAGCATACCTTCCTCTTAGCACATTTCTCCCTTGCGTTCTGAGTTTGAGTGTCTTCAAAGTCCATGACACCTTTGGTAAACAAATAACAAATACATAGCACACTGTTTCACACAAACACTGGCACACACATAGAAGTGTGTATCTGTGTTCAGTGTAACATGCAAACAAGCCTTAGGTTACCAAGAAGGCCAATGAAAATAAGCTCCATCAGTGCATGGAGGCGACTTGATTCTCCTTGGGAAAACTTCTGGAGCATGAGAACTTCTGGATACGGTGCTCTTTACTGATGTTGTCCAAATTGCATTCCAGGCAGCTGTACCTGGGTGTGCCCTCAGCCCTCCGTGCCGTGTCCTACATCCCGTGTGTGATTGTGCTCCTCATTTTAAGGAAACAGAACAAGACCTTGGTGCAGGAGGACAAAGAATTGGAAGCCAGAGAAGAGGAAAATGGGTCAGTAGAACAGAAGGATGCACCTGCAGCCCAGAACAGCACACATTTACATCAAGAGACAAGAGACTTGTAAAAAGCAGACTTTAAAGAGGACTGGTGGCTTTAAGGTTGTACGTCAAATGTAGGTCATTATCACTTTTCCAAGTCACCTCTAGAGATCTTTCCAGAATACATATATTACATACAGCAGAGTATGGGGTGACTAGTGTGGCTCATTCTTCATGACTAAAGTTGTAAGTACTGTGTGTTCTATATTATCATAGCTGAGATTCTGGGTTTGTGCTTTTGCTTTTTTTGGGTGCGCACGTGTTTCTGTAATAATTGTTCCCACATATCATTTCAAGATTTCTACAAAATAACGGAAAGGAGAGAAGGGGCCATGGCAGCTTTTGCTCGCTCCAGTTTTCCACTTAGGCTGGATCTAGAACCATCTAAAAAACGTTTCAGGAAAACGCATTGTAAACCTTGTAATGGGAAATCACGTTGGCTTTCGGAACTCTACAGCACCATTTGGTGTCACAGTGTTATAACATGTTTAAAGCGTTTTTTCTTGACTAATGTAGCCGAGTCCTTAATACAGTGGTACCTCAGGTTAAGTACTTAATTCGTTCTGGAGGTCCGTTCTTAACCTGAAACTGTTCTTAACCTGAAGCACCATTTTAGCTAATGGGGCCTCCCGCTGCTGCCACGCCACTGGAGCACAATTTCTGTTCTCATCCTGAAGCAAAGTTCTTAACCCGAGGTACTATTTCTGGGTTAGAGGAGTCTGTAACCTGAAGCGTATGTAACCCGAGGTACCACTGTACATTTGTTGCTCTGTCCGCACTGTACATTTTAAGCAGAATGATACCACTTTAACACAATCATGGCTTCCTCCAAAGAATCCTGGGAACTGTGCTTTGTTTGGTTTTTTAAAAATAATTTTCACAAAGTTTTCAAATTTTACATTTCAAAATAGGCATCTTTCATTATACCCATGCATTCAACAACTTCCCTCCCTCCCCTTCCAAGATTCTATTGATTTGCTTACATATTTTTATATATCTGTCTTAATTCAACTCTCCCCTCTTACATCCCTTTTAAATAGGTTATACTGTTGAATTTACCTTAGTGCTGCCAGCGTTTTCGGAAACTGTGCTTTGTTAAGGGTGCTGAGAGTTATGAGGAGACCCCCGTGACTCTGCGAAGAGGATTTACTTGTTAAACCACTCTGGGAATTGTAGCTCTGTGAGGGGAAGAAGGGTCCCCAATAACTCTCTCTTAGCACCCTTAACAAACTACAGTTCCCGGGATTCTTAGCTCCCCACTGCAATGTCTGTCTAAAGTGGTATAATAGTGCTTTAATGTATAGTGTAGATGGGGCATTCATTCATGATGGATCTCAAGAGGGCATACAGAAGATTCCCAGGTGGTGGAGACTCAGAACTGCTTGGCTTCAGACAGGTTGCTGGAAACTGGCACAGTGCAGAGGCAGGAGATGATGCTACATGGAGCTTGGCTTTCAGCAAAGCTGATGGAATGAGCCCTGCTTTCAATCTCAGACCCTCCAAATGTCCCTATTTTCCAGGGACATCCCTGATTTAGTGAAGCCGTCCTGGTTTCTTATTTGATCCTGGATTGTCCCACTGTCCCTTAGGATGTCCCTGCTTTCATTGCAGAAATGTCGGAGGGTATGGCATTATCTAACCCTGAGACCCCCAGGTATAGGGCAGTATATAAATTCAATAAATAATGATAATAACAAGCCCCGAGCTGCCTGAAAGCAATCCTGTACAGTGAAGGTTTTTATAACTGTCTTATTATGGTTTTATATATTTTGGAATCTGCCCAGAGCAGCTGGGGCAACCCAATCAGATGTGTGGGGTATAAATAGTAAGGTTATCATTATGGAATTGGATGTCCCTACTTTCATTGGAGAAATGTTGGAGGGTATGCCATCTTTCCTACTGAGGCAGCCTGATGGGATGGTTGCATCCAGGTGAGAGGAAGCCTGATGGAGCTGGCCTGTGACACCTGAGCTGACGGAGGACGCGGGTAGCTCTGTGGTCTAAAATACTGAGCCACTTGGGCTTGCCGATCAGAAGGTCGGCGGTTCGAATCCCCACGACGGAGTGAGCTCCCGTTGCTTTGTCCCAGCTCCTGCCAACCTAGCAGTTCGAAAGCATGCCAGTTCAAGTAGATAAATAGGTACCGCTGTGGCGGGAAGGTAAACAGCGTTTCTGTGCGCTCTGGCTTCCGTGATGGTGTCCCATTGCTCCAATAGCGGTTTAGTCATGCTGGCCACATGACCTGGAAAGCTGTCTTTGGACAAACGCCGGTTCCCTCAGCCTGAAAGCGAGATGAGTGCCGCAACCCCATAGTTGCCTTTGACTGGGCTTAACCGTCCAGAGGTCCTTTACCTTACCGTTTACCTGATGGAGTGAGCTTGGCTTCCCAGCTCTCCAAATAATGCCAGGTGCTGACACCAGGCCTGCTTTCAACACGACAACAAGCATAGCACAGTGTCCTCACTCAAGAAATGCCAGGGGAGCTGTCCACCTCTTCCTAAGCAAGAGTTAAGAACCTTTTCAGCGTTTCTCTCAAGTTCCTCTCCTTGCGCCAAGGTAACTGGGGAAACCTGAAAGGATACACTGCATTCAAGTCCCACAGCAGGGAGAAAACAAGAAGCCTTTGTTAGTTAATCAGTGGATTTGAATATCATCCTGTGCTCTCTCTCTCTCAAGTTGCTAAGTGTTTCTAGACCTACTTAACTTGCATTTTTCATATCTTAATGGCAGGGAGGAAATTCATTGACCTCTCCCCCCCCACCCTTGGATCCAAGAGCATGAGACTCTCAACCTAAGGGTTGTGGGTTCGAGCCCTAGAGATTCGAGTCAAGAGATTCCTGCATTGCTGGGGGTTGGACTAGATTATCCTCGTGGTCCTTTCCAACTCTATGAATCTGTGCTATGCATCTAATAGCTATGGGAAGACAAGTGGGAGCTGCAACGCAGTGTTGCAGCACATCCCCACTTGCTTGGTGGAGTGTTCTTGTTCAGGGCTTCAGCTGTTCTGGTGTAGAAGCCTTGCCATGCTATTCAAGTCGCTTCAGAAGTTGGGAAAGGACAAATGACGCCTTTTCTCTCCCCCCCCCCTCTCAGCCCCCTCCTCTCAGGGACTTCCCTTGCTCTGCTATATCCTGTAGGTATCCTGATTAGAATAACAGACTTGATTAGAGATCTGCAAGTTAAACTGACAGCTCAGGCCTCTCACACACATCTGTTCTTCGCAGGAACATTTCCAAAGCGGAACAGGGCAAGCACAAAGGACATGGAACAGCACCACCTCGTGGTAGACCGTAGGGATGCACAAATCTTTCAATTTCAGCTTCTCATTTTTCCTATTTTCAGAGTGTTTCACTGCGTTTCCACGTCAGTTTTTATTTTTTTTAAAGCCCTCACAAAAAAAGAAATTGCAGAATTTTAGTGTGCATTTTGTCTAATGCATACATTTTAAACAAGCAGTTCCCACTGATATACTGCTGTTTTTTGGGGGGGGTTTGCTTGGCTATCATGCATTTTTAGCTACATTCTCCTCTAATTTACACATTTTTCCATGCCCCACCTCTCTCTGTTGGAGAACTGCATCAGAAAATGCAGGGAAATGTGAATTTCAAAGGGTAGCTGTGATTTGGTTCACATTTTGTTTCTGAAAGTGCACTAAAATGCAAACCGAACCAAATTCCTCCCCCACACCTAGTTAGCGCTCTTGCTTAGACAATATATAATAGCCATTACCATATATATAGCCATTACAATACCATAGCAGCGGATGGATGCTAGACCCCCAAACCTGATAATTTTATAGCCATACAGCCGGGCCTCTAACAAAATTCTGGCAAGTGGGGAAGGGAAAATCGTATCCCTTTTCTTTCATTCATTCCTCTTGAAACATCAACGAATGCAATGCAGGGAGGGAGAGTATAAGCTTGAGTAGAGGCACAGCCTATGTTTAAAGCACACCTGTGTGACTTCCCCCAAATAATGCCGGGAGCTGTAATCCCCCCCCCCCGAACTACCATTCCCACAATTCTTTGAGGGAAGTCATGCACTTTAAATGTGCTTTCTTATGGCATGCATCCTCTCCAACTCTAATTCCACCACCCCTTTTAGGATACAGTGGGCCCTCGGAAGTCGAACGGAATCCATTTCAGAAGTCCGTTCGACTTCCAAAATGTTTGGAAACCAAGGCGTGAAAGCTCTTGCAGCCAATCGGAAGCTGAGGAAGCTGCGTCGTATGTTCGGGTTCCAAAGAACGTTTACAAACCGGAACACTCATTTCCGGATTTGCAGTGTTCGGGAGCCAAAACGTTCGACTTGCAAGGCGTTTGTGAATCAAGGTATGACTGTATTAACCACAAGCAATCATAGCTTTGAGCGGGTCAATGCATAATAATAATAATAATAATAATAATAATAATAATAATAATTTATTATTTATACCCCGCCCATCTGGCTGGGTTTCCCCAGCCACTCTGGGCAGCTTCCAACAAAGTATTAAAATTCAGTAGTCTGTTAAACATTAAAAGCTTCCCTAAAGAGGGCTGCCTTCAGATGTTTTGGGACTACAATTCCCATCATCCCTGACCACTGTTCCTGTTAGCTAGGGATGCATCTTGTCTCTTGCCCTTATCCTTTCCCCCCACCCTCTTGTACACAAGAAAAGCTGCAGCAAAGTTCAGCTGCAGCAAAGTATTCTGGATCCAAACTCCATTCTGGAGCAGGGCCCAGGGCTAGATGAGATGCCCCAAGCCCTGGGGTGGGGTGGGGCAGGAATTGCACACCTTTGTGCCACGGTGCAAAAAGGGCAGGGAGCCTCTCTCGCATTTGATCTGGCGGTGGTGCATCGCCACAGAGATGCAGTTTCTGTGAACCGCCCTGAGACCTGTTCTGGGCACCACAATTCAAGAAGGACACTGACAAACTGGAACGTGTCCAGAGGAGGGCAACCAAAATGGTCAAAGGCCTGGAAACGATGCCTTATGAGGAACGGCTAAGGGAGCTGGGCATGTTTAGCCTGGAGAAGAGGAGGTTAAGGGGTGATATGATAGCCATGTTCAAATGTATAAAAGGATGTCACATAGAGGAGGGAGAAAGGTTGTTTTCTGCTGCTCCAGAGAAGCGGACACGGAGCAATGGATCCAAACTACAAGAAAGAAGATTCCACCTAAACATTAGGAAGAACTTCCTGACAGTAAGAGCTCTTCGACAGTGGAATTTGCTGCCAAGGAGTGTGGTGGAGTCTCCTCTTTTGGAGGTCTTTAAGCAGAGGCTTGACAACCATATGTCAGGAGTACTCTGATGGTGTTTCCTGCTTGGCAGGGGGTTGGACTCGATGGCCCTTGTGGTCTCTTCCAACTCTATGATTCTATGATTCTATGACCTCTGGGTATAGGGCAGTATAAAAATTCAATAAATAATAATAAAACAATAATATACACAATACACTCCTATGTTAGGAACATAGGAAGCTGCCTTCTACCAAGGCTGGCCATTGAGTCCCTCTTCTATCTACCCTGAGAGGCAGTAGCTCTGAGAGGATACAGACAGGTGATATTCCCAGCCCTACCCAAAGACGCACAGGGCTGGACCTTCTTTATGCTAAGCCAGGCACCCCCAAACTCAGGCCTCCAGATGTTTTGGGACTACAACTCCCATCATCCCTAGCTAACAGGACCAGTGGTCAGGGATGATGGGAATTGTAGTCCCAAAACATCTGAAGGGCTGAGTTTGGGGATGCCTGTTAAGCTAAGGGTTGGTAAGCTAACAATTCTTCTTGTCCACTTGCTTTCCCCCAGGGAAAACTGCTCTTTAGCGCTCTGTCAGAGCAAACAGCCACTTGGGTTTTCTCTGGATGGCTGTTTGCTCCAATATACCACTAAAGAGCAGGTTTTCCATGAGAAAGGAGCAGCACAAGGGGAAAACCGCTCATTGCTTTCTAGGCATGGGACAAGCAGGTGCACAGATAAGCCCTAATGTTCTACTACTGAGCTGTGGCCATATCTTGCCATGAGTTCGAAAACTGCAAATGTAAAACAAAAAACAGAAAGTTGGCAAGAAAGGGATTCTAGAGACGGGTGGACAAAATGGAGAATTATGAAGAACCGGAACCTTGAGCAAAACACACACACACAAAAAAACGTAAAGGACCCCTGGTGGTTAAGTCCACTCAAAGGTGTCTATGGGGTGCAGTGCTCATCTCGCTTTCAGGTCGAGGGAGCTGGCGTTTGTCCACAGACAGCTTTCCGGATCATGTGGCCAGCATGACTAAACCGCTTCTGGTGCAACGGGACACCGTGACGGAAACCAGAGCTCACGGAAATGCCATTTACCTTCCTGCCACAGTGGTAGCTATTTATCTACTTGCACTGGTGTGCTTTCGAACTGCTAGGTTGGAAGGAACTGGGACACAGCAAAGGGAGCTCACTCCGTCGCGGGGATTCAAACCGCTGACCTTCCGATCGGCAAGCCCAAGAGGCTCAGCGTCACTCGCGTCCCTAGAGCATAGAACCTGAAGAATGGAATGGGTCGCTGGCACCCAGGGCGGGACATGTTTTGTGCCCCCTGGATGAACTGGGCAGCAGTTAATCTCTTTGCCAGCCAACGTCTAATTGAGGGAGTCTCTTTTTCCAAACTAGGCCCAGCCCTGGAAACAAGGGTGGGAAAGACGAAGCCAGGAGCACTGCTGCGTCACCCCACTCTCCTGTCCTTGCAGCAAGGCACTCTGGGCAATGTACATAACAACAACAACAACAACAACAACAACAACAACAACAACAACAACAACAACAACAACAATTTATTATTTATACCCCGCGGCTTCAAACAGAATATTAAAATACAATAACCAATTAAACATTAAAAACTTTCCTAAACAGGGCTGCCTTCAGATGTCTTCTAAAAGTCTGGTAGTTGTTGTTCTCTTTGACATCTGGTGGGAGAGTGTTCCACAGGGTGGGTGCCACTACCGAGAAGGCCCTCTGCCTGGTTCCCTGTAACTTGGCTTCTTGCAGCAAGGGAACCACCAGAAGGCCCTCGGCACTGGACCTCAGTGTCCGGGCAGAAGGATGGGGTGGAGATGCTCCTTCAGGTATACTGGACCTCCCAGGTATACATGGGAGGCACCCTTGCCTCCCCCCTCTTGGCTGGCCCAGGGTCAGTGTGTGCCTGGGCATCCCTTTGCTGGCCACAAGGAGGAGGAGGCAACGCTGCCCCAGCCCCAAAGGCCTGGCGTGGGCGCAGTTTGCTTCCCTGTGGCTCCAGTCTTGATGAGGAAGCCCATCATGGGGGCATCTGGTTGCACCCCCTTGGAAATTTGCACCCAGGGCCATGGTCCCCTGCACCCCCCTACTATGCTACTGATCTGGACTCCCGTACTAGGAATCCATTTTAAAATATGAAGTTTGTCTAATCACTGTTCCGTATCAAAGTTTAGACGCCGTTATTTAAATGAACACAAATATACTGCCCATTTCATCCTGATGGATGGGGAAGCGGAACAATGCTGTTTGCAATGCATCTTTTCTATGGGCTCATTGTCCCGGCGCAGTTTTCTGGAAAGTTGGGTCAACAGGTAGGACGGTTGCTACACACCGTTTACGGTTCGTGACCAAGCCTTGCCTCTGCAACACTGCTGACAGCGGCCGTTCCTCTAGCCAACTCCTGCCTTGTTGCTTTTAAAACTTCAGAACTTAAAACATTCAGATTTTAAACACCTTCACATTTTCAGTTTGGTCCACATTTGTTTGGCAGTGATACTGATGAGGAGATTCACTGTTAACCATTAAACATCTGTGAAGGAACCCAGCCTTCTAATTATTGGTCCCTTTCACTGACACTGTGCTGCGGGTTTAGCAGGGGATTAAACAGTAAGCACTGGTTTAAATGAGTTGATAATTTAACACATTTCTGAGGTGAGGGTGGCAAAGGTGGGTCTAATGCTACATGGGTTCAGTTTCATGTGACTGAAGGTTTCTGAGGCTGCGCTAACACTTCTGTTTGCAGTGCACTCTCAGCCCTGGGGTTTTATTTATACCAGTGAGAGCCAGTGTGGTGTAGTGGTTAAGAGCGGTAGACTCGTAATCTGGTGAACTGGGTTCGATTCCCCGCTCCTCCACATGCAGCTGCTGGGTGACCTTGAGCCAGTCACACTTCTCTGAAGTCTCTCAGCCCCACTCACCTCACAGAGTGTTTGTTGTGGGGGAAGAAGGGAAAGGAGAATGTTAGCCGCTTTGAGACTCCTTCAGGTAGTGATAAAGCGGGATATCAAATCCAAACTCTTAATCTGTGTTCACACTTCCAAAACTCATATGTATCCTTTACCTTGTTGTGAAATGCTTCTGTTTCATACCTTGTTTCGCAAACCAGTTTCACACCAAATAGCATCCCTAATTCATCTCTGCCAAGGTGTGAACATATTTGCATGAGGCAAATGCCTCCTGGTGTGTACACAATCAGAAACAAATTGGTACGCATTCGTTTGATCTGTATTTTGATCATATTGTGTGCCAATCAACCACCCTGGGTCTGAAAGTTTTTCTTGTTGTTCCATGGCTATGCTTTGCAAAAAAAAATCCAATCTCACTCCCTGAATTGAAGCTCGGTTAAGCAACACCTCTCTTTGGATTTTCTGCACATCTGGTAAGATCCGATCCAGCTCGTAAGATCAGCAGCTGTGGAACACAAAATGGTACACAGTAACATCAAACATTGCAAAAGTACAGTGGTACCTCGGGTTACAGACACTTCAGGTTACAGACTCTGCTAACCCAGAAATAGTACCTCGGGTTAAGAACTTTGCTTCAGGATGAGAACAGAAATCGTGTGGCGGCAGCGGCAGGCCCCATTAGCTAAAGTGGTACCTCAGGTTAAGAACAGTTTCAGGTTAAGAAGGGACCTCCAGAATGAATTAAGTTCTTAACCCGAGGTACCACTGTATTAGAAAATTTTGGCAAACTCTATTTTTCCTGTATTATATAATACAGGCTATGCACACAGTGGCGTAGCGTGGGGGGTGCAGGGGGGCCCGGCCGCACCGGGCGCAACATCTGGGGGTTAGGGTTAGGGGGCGCAAATCCACGGGTTAGGGGGCGCAAATCCACGGGTTAGGGGGCGCAAATTACTTGCCTTGCCCCGGGTGCTGACAACCCACGCTACGCCACTGTATGCACATGACACAAAACGTTATAGAGTTACATATACTGTACAAATATCGATCTATCAATTTCAGGGTGACCTTTTTTCAAAAGATTTGGAAATGGCAGTTCATTCCTTTGTTTTTAGGCAAAAGTTCATCTAACTCAGCTACAGGAACATGAGGTTGTACAAAAAAAGAAGTTATAAACCCATGCCACTCGCAAGCCCCCATGCAGGCAAGGAAGTCCAAATCCACTTCAAGGACACATTCCAGCCAGTAAATGACAGCCACAGAGAGGGTGATGCAGGAGCAGTAAGGGGTATAGCTGAGAAGGGGACTTGGGGGGCAGGAGATCTCCAGCACCAGATAGAGGGGCTTGGGAAGTTGCATTCACATCCCAGGTCTCAGTTTCCCAATCCATGGCTTACTATCCAAAACAGACACAGGGAAGTCACAAAAGAGGTGGGAGCTGTTTAAGTGTGCAGTGACAGCAGCAAGAATGCTTCTAGCCCAGAGATGGAAAGATAGAGAAGGAAAGATGGAGGAAAGAAGAGTGGCAGACGAAACTGACGGAGTATGCAGAAATGGCAAGACTGACGGGAAAGATCGGAAACCAGGTAAACAAAGTATTCTTAAAAGATCGGAATAACTTTTTAATATATTTCAAAAACCACAGTTGAAATCATTGGCAGGGATAACAATGACACTTGTAAAGTGAAACGAACTTTGGTTAATGTGATTATATAATAGACTGATAACGGTAAAAGATGCAGGAAGAAAGGTTAAACTTTTTGAAATGGAATCCATGGAGGGAGGGAAGGAGGTCTTTTATTTTTATGTTTTGGAACAATTATGGCGATTGAATAACTTTATGTAAAATCAACAAAAAATTATTTTAAAAGGAAAGAAAGAAAGAAAGAAAGAAAGAAAGAAAGAAAGAAAGAAAGAAAGAAAGAAAGAAAGAAAGAAAGAAAGAAAGAAAAGAGGTGGGGACAATCACCCACCTCCCCATTATACCTTCTGAAACTGGCCCTGCAGATAAGTCTTCCTTCCAAAAAAATCCAACTGCCGACACATCAGATTAAACCATAATAAGGGAAGAGCTCTTTTCAATGGGTTGCAAGCGATTTGATAAGATAATAGCCCAAACAATGCCAGTATTTGAACACGGCAAATCCTGGCGCAGTTTTATTGCTACGTATGACAGGCAAGCCTCTGCTTCCCCATCCCTCTTGTTCAGCATCTGCCTGGAGCCACTGGCTGTGTAAGGGGTTAGGGCATCTGACTAGGATCCAGACATCTAGGGTTCAAACCCCCACTTGGCCATGAATTTCACTGGGTGACCCTGCCTAACCCACTTTGCAGGGTTGTTGTGGAGATTAAATTGGGGTGGGACCACGTACACAACTTTGAGCTCGCTGGAGAGAGAAAGGTGGTTTATAAATCCAATAAATAAATAAATCTGGAGCAAGGGCCCATCACAATGCATACACCCGGAGCCGTTTCTCTGGGTCATCTAAATCTGTGCAGACCCTGGAGCGGTACTTGCATCCACCCAGTAATGGGCTGGATACAGAACAATAAACTGAGGCAAAATCCCAACAAGCTGTGTCTCACACACCAGGGATTGACCTCAGGAACTAGGAGCCCAGCCTTAGGAGATACAAATTTCTCATGAAAGGGAAGGGTTGGACCTACAGCCAAGCTGAAACAAACCACAGTAAGCACAGAGAAACAGACTTGATCCTGAGAAGAGGTTGGGCAGCGGTCCAAAATCAATATCACAAGGAATTCAGTGACAAGGGAGGCATTAGCTTCAAGTGGAGGGTTGTGTTTTCCCCAACACTGGAGAAGGCTCAAGAGGAGAACCTCATACACTCTGCCCTCCCAGGCCACACCCGAAAAACAGCTGCAGGTAATGAAAGAACCTCTGGGGTTGATTACTCTCAAGTAGACATCTCTCACACAAGTCTCATGCTGACTCCATGTCTGTAGACACATGCTCTTCAGCCTGGGGGTTTGAGGGCCTTCTCGAGAACTGTGGCCCAGCTCCACCTCCTGCTCTGAGGGTGTCAAGAGTTCTTCAGCAGGAATGCCCATAAAGGACATACTCAGGAGGCCATGTCTAACTCCTCAAGACTCTGCCCTGCGACGTGTCCGGTTTGTCCTTGGAGGACTCCAGACTAGGGCTAGGTGTGATGATGATCATGACGACAAATAATATTAATGATACAGTGGTACCTCGGGTTAATTCGTTCTGGAGGTCCGTTCTTAACCTGAAACTGTTCTTAACCTGAAGCACCACTTTAGCTAATGGGGCCTTCTGCGCCGCCGTGCCTCCGGAGCACGATTTCTGTTCTCATCCTGAAGCAAAGTTCTTAACCTGAAGCACTATTTCTGGGTTAGTAGAGTCTGTAACCTGAAGCGTATGTAACCTGAAGCATATGTAGCCCAAGGTACCACTGTATTAAGTTAATACCCCTGAACTACAGCCCTTCCCCAAAATCATTGGGAGTGGGAACAGATGTGTTCTCTAAAGTGGTGTGAATAAAATATACGTAGGGATGTTGGCAACTGTCACATCACAGGTCCCTGTACCTCATGTACCCCTGAGTCCAACCCTGGCAATACAGGAATCTCAGTACAGTGGTACCTCGGGTTACAGACGCTTCAGGTTACAGACTCCACTAACCCAGAAATAGTACCTCAGGTTAAGAACTTTGCTTCAGGATGAGAACAGAAATCGTGCAGTGGCAGCAGGAGGCCCCATTAGCTAAAGTGGTGCTTCAGGTTAAGAACAGTTTCAGGTTAAGAACGGACCTCCAGAACGAATTAAGTTCTTAACCTGAGGTACCACTGTATTGTCTTACACTGACTGGCAGTGCCTCTTCAGGGGTTTTAGACGAGGCCTTCTCTGCTCTGCTGGGGATTGAACAGCAGACCTTCCGCATGCCAAGCAGATGTTCTGCCACTCAGCCGCCGCCCTTCGATTCCCGCATTACAGGGGGTTGGGCTAGATGACCGCTGGGGTCCCTTCTAATCCTACAATTCTACAATTCCATTCTTTCCACCTGCTTTTCTCTCTGACAGGGTTCGGCTGAGCGGCACAGCTTGCTTTGAGGTCCTCGGCAGGCATCTCGCAAGCCACAATTGGGTCACACGGGCAGCGTGTTAAAACACGCCGGAGAGAAGGCTGTGCCTTGTTTCTGCTTCAGATATAATTTAGTATGGTCATATGCAAGCTTCGCCTTACAAGCCGCAATTGATTCATGTGAACAACAAGGCATGCTTGCGTCTCTCCTGAAACCACATGACCTCTGGCTCTCAATGTACTCTAGCAGTGTGATAGGATCCCAAAACTCTAGACGTGAGTCTTTCTGCAATAACTTCTGCCTACTTAAATTTTGTTTGCTCGTTTTTTCCTGCTCTGGCCTCCAGCCAGGGTGAGGAATACACCCGTTTGCTGTGGATTTCATGAGACGATCGATCACCTGTCTTTGGTGAGGGAACAGTTCCACATTCTCTTTCACCTGATGCCCTCAGGACTGAAGAACTTCCAGGATCCCACCCCTCCTTCTATTCTCCTTTCCTTTTTCAAAAAGGAAAGGAAACGTTGAAAACATGTGGTTTCTTTGGAATAGCTCGGCTTGCTAACTTTGCGGGCAGCCTGCCAGCTTAGCAGCCGTGCGATAATCTGCAGTTCATTTAAGCAAGCAGCAGCAGCAGCAACAACAACAGAAAATGCCTTTGCGTTGGTGGTTATAGGGGAATTTGGGAAGCCAGCCGTGTTGCAACACGGTGGGCCGGTCTCCACCTTTTAAAGGAGGCCGGTCCCTGACAGTGACGTTGAGCTCTCTCCTCCTTGCTCCAGAAGCAACAAGGAACATTGCTTGACTGACCAGGGGTCCAAGTAAGTTCTCTCTCTGTCTGCTTCTGCCCAGCTCTTTCTGTCACTTCCATTTAATGCTCTGACACTTTGAGGAATGTGTTGCCGAGCAAATGCACAATGACCTCTTGACTGAGCTTCGCTTTAAATGGACAGGGGACTGCTGTTCTTTCCATCCCGCAAAAGCCTCCTTTTTTAGCACGCTCATGAATTGTGACTTGTTCAGGCCTCTCGGCCACTGTTTGTTGCCTTATTTTTAAATGCCTATTTATATGTTACTTGCTCAGCAGGGCTTTAACTCAGTGGCAGAACCCTTGCCTTGCATGAAGAAGGTCCCAGGTTGAGTTCTCAGAGACCCTCTGCCAGTCAGTGCAAGCTATATAGAGCTGGGTGTTCTCTGTATAAGGGAGCTCCCCATGTTCTTTGGAGGGAAAGACCTGTAGCTCGGTGAGAGAGCATGCAGGAGATCCCAGATTCAATCCCCGAGACCTCCAGCTATGACTCGGAATGTCCCCTGCTGGAAACCCTGGAGAGATGCTGCCAGTCAGTGTGGACAATACTGAGTTAGGTGGACCAGTGGTCTGAGTCAGGATAAGGCAGCTTCCTATGTTATGAATATCGATGCAAAATAGAACTGCCCCGGTTTCCAGTCTGTTCAATTCAAAACGTAGGTGCTTATCTTTGAGCCTGAGACCCAGAGACCTGCCAGTAGGGCTGTGCTGAGGAACTGCAATTGAAATGCACAAATCTGCAGATCCGGGATGGAATCCTTCTTCAGATTTTGCACTTGTTTGCACTTTCTGATGCAGTTCTTGGTGGGAGAGCGGGTGCACAAAAATGAGAAAAATAAATAGGCAACGTTTTGAAGAAAAGAAGGAGAAAAACCGGCTGAGTTCTGTTGGCCAATCCCCTTTAAATCATGTAGGATTATTCATTGACTGATAATCTCCAGATTCAGGGGCAGAATGACCCTGGAACCTGATTGTTGGGCACTGGCATGACCAGGTAAGGACTTTGGGGCAGATGTCCAGAGTCCAGCACAATGAGTAGGAAAGCCACCAAATTAATTGGTTCTGGTTTACCACTTTTTGGAGTAAGTTAAAAAACACACGATCTAACCGGAGGAGTCCGCGACCAGAAAGAGGAGGAACACCACGAAGAATGGAAGAAACTTAATGATTATTTAGCTAAATTTGTTAAGCTAAAATAACTGGAAGTAGCGTCCAGATACTTAATGGGCTTAGGATTGTATTTATGTTAACTGATAAAATGATATGTTTTATACAAGAAGGAGAAGATTTAAAGATGTTAATGTTTAATTTAAAGGGTATTAAAATTGGGATTTGGAAAACCGTTACAAGGATACGCAATGAAATTCAACGAAGGGAAAACGAGGAAGTCGTTTTACAAAGTAAATAACTGTTATTTTCAATAAGGTTATGATTTATGTTTGTTATGTTTTGTTTGTTTTATGTTTTTGTTTGTCGTTGATATTGTAAAAACTAATAATTTTTTTGCAAAACAAAAACAAAAACCAACCCATCTAAATCAGGGGCATGAAACCATGCAGTCCAAAGTTTGGAATCATAAAGCAAAGGGGGAAGGAGAGAAAGGAAACCAAAGTTGGTTGAACCAGGCTTGTGCCAGGCAGATGTAGGGCAGAGCAATATTTTATTTCCTATTTAATTTATTTCATGAGATTTGTATCCCGCTAGATTGTAAAACCAACCAACCTCCAAGCAAAAAGAATAGAAGAATGTTATTAATTGAAACAATCAAAACATTCAAATAATTAAAACCAGCAATAAACTAAAAACACATCAGCATTGTAAATATCCAGATAGGTTTGTCTAAACCAAAAAGTTTTTAGCAGGCATCAAAAAGAATACAGCGAAGGCTCCTGCCTGATATCAATTGGCAGTGAGTTCCAAAGTGCTGCTAGGCTAAAAGATGGGTTTCTTATAAGCGCAAAGCGACTTTTGAACTCCTAACCCTTCCCAGGGATTGTGTGCAGTGGTGTCCATTGGAAGGGTGGAAGATCAACAGTAGGTGGAGCCAGAACCAACGAGAAGAGAAGCCAACTGATTTTAGTCTTGTCCCCATCCTCCTCGCCTGCTGAGTTCCGCAGGGGGCAATCTTGAGCCTGAGGAGGGGGAAGCTGACAGGCAGGACCCCATCCCTGGACTTGCTGAAAGTAAGAAGG
The DNA here is from genome assembly GCF_965112155.1 of Podarcis liolepis. NCBI lineage: Eukaryota > Metazoa > Chordata > Lepidosauria > Squamata > Lacertidae > Podarcis > Podarcis liolepis. Next base: position 14,270,663 of record NC_139562.1, read on the forward strand.
CAGGCAACAGCTGGTGGGGCAGAACCTTGTTCACCCAAGTAGTCCAGCCTCCATGCAATGATTTCCTCACCACTGGCAATGGCGGAAGAGATATTCACTATGCCAGCTCCAGGGTTGCTGTGGTTTCCTTCTTGATTTGAAGGCAGGTTTAGGGGAAGTTATAGGTACTTTATAGGGATGCGGGTGGCGCTGTGGGTTAAACCACAGAGCGTAGGACTTGCCCATGAGAAGGTTGGCGGTTCATAGAATCATAGAGTTGGAAGAGACACAAGGGCCATCAAGTCCAACCCCCTGCCAAGCAGGAAACACCATCAGAGCACTCCTGACATATGGTTGTCAAGCCTCTGCTTAAAGACCTCCAAAGTAGGAGACTCCACCACACTCCTTGGCAGCAAATTCCACTGTCAAACAGCTCTTACTGTCAGGAAGTTCTTCCTAATGTTTAGGTGGAATCTTCTTTCTTGTAGTTTGGATCCATTGCTCCGTGTCCGCTTCTCTGGAGCAACAGAAAACAACCTTTCTCCCTCCTCTATATGACATCCTTTTATATATTTGAACATGGCTATCATATCACTCCTTAACCTCCTCTTCTCCAGGCTAAACATGCCCAGCTCCCTTAGCCGTTCCTCATAAGGCATCGTTTCCAGGCCTTTGACCATTTTGGTTGCCCTCCTCTGGAGACGTTCCAGTTTGTCAGTGTCCTTCTTGAACTGTGGTGCCCAGAACTGGACACAGTACTCCAGGTGAGGTCTGACCAGAGCAGAATACAGTGGCACTATTACTTCCCTTGATCTAGATGCTATACTCCTATTGATGCAGCCCAGAATTGCATTGGCTTTTTTAGCTGCCGCGTCACACTGTTGGCTCATGTCAAGTTTGTGGTCAACCAAAACTCCTAGATCCTTTTCACATGTACTGCTCTCAAGCCAGCTGTCCCCCATCTTGTATTTGTGCCTCTCATTTTTTTTTTTGCCCAAGTGCAATACTTTACATTTCTCCCTGTTAAAGTTCATCTTGTTTGTTTTGGCCCAGTTCTCTAATCTGTCAAGGTCGTTTTGAAGTGTGATCCTGTCCTCTAGGGTGTTAGCCACCCCTCCCAGTTTGGTGTCATCTGCAAATTTGATCAGGATGCCCTTGAGTCCATCATCCAAGTCGTTGATAAAGATGTTGAATAAGACCGGGCCCAAGACAGAACCCTGTGGCACCCCACTAGTCACTCTTCTCCAGGATGAAGAGGAACCATTGATGAGCACCCTTTGGGTTCGGTCAGTCAGCCAGTTACAAATCCACTGAGTGGTAGCATAGTCAAGACCGCATTTTACCAGCTTCTTTACAAGAGTATCATGGGGCACCTTGTCGAATGCCTTGCTGAAATCAAGGTAGGCTACATCCACTGCATTCCCTTCATCTACCAGGCTTGTAATTCTGTAAAAAAACGAGATCAGGTTAGTCTGACATGAGTTATTTTTCAGAAATCCATGCTGACTATTGGTGTTCACAGCATTCCTTTCTAGGTGCTCACAGACTGTTTTCTTAATGATCTGCTCCAGAATCTTCCCTGGTATTGATGTCAGACTGACTGGGCGATAATTATTTGGGTCCTCTCTTTTCCCCTTTTTGAAAATAGGGACAACATTTGCCCTCCTCCAGTCTGCCGGGACTTCGCCTGTTCTCCAGGAATTCTCAAAGATGACTGCCAGTGGTTCTGAGATCACATCTGCCAGTTCTTTTAATACTCTTGGATGCAGTTCATCTGGCCCTGGAGACTTGAATACATCTAAACTAGCCAAGTATTCTTGTACTATCTCCTTAGTTATTCTGGGCTGTGTTTCCTTTGCTGAATCATTTGCTCCAAATTCTTCAGGTCGGGCATTGTTTTCTTTATCGGAGAAGACTGAGGCAAAGAAGGCATTGAGGAGTTCAGCCCTTTCTGTGTCCCCTGTTTGCATTTCACCATCTTCTCCTCTGAGTGACCCCACTGTTTCTTTGTTCTTCCTTTTGCTACGGACATACCCATAAAAGCCCTTTTTGTTGCTTTTAACCGCTCTAGCAAGCCTGAGTTCATTCTGTGCTTTAGCTTTTCTGACTTTGTGTCTATTTGTTTGAATTCCTCTTTGGTGGTTTCCCCTTTTCCATTTTTTGTACACATCCTCATTTAGAGAGAAAAATAGAAACTGCTTAATTGACCGAACGAACCAACTTCTAAGTGGTTGACATAAACCAATTATTAATAATACACAAATGCACAAATAATACACAAATATTTAAAACAAACATAAAGAGCTAAATTTTAACACTTTCCTTTCTGCCCTCATTGTGGGAACCCCAGAGGCATTTGGATGGTCATTATTGGAAACTGGATTAGAAGGGCATTTAGCTGCAGTTTTGTAAGTGCAAGAGGTTCCTCCTTGTCCCCCCCACACACACCATTCATGATATTTATAGAGATTTTTACAACTTGAGAATTGTGCGAAGAGGAAGAATGACTTACAAGGCATGTTGGAGAATTCTGAAGAAAACAGAAAGGGAAGTGGATGTTGGCTTATTCTTTCTGAAAGCAGCCCTGTTTAGGGAAGCGTTTAATAGGTTATTGTATTTTAATATTCTGTTGGAAGCCACCCAGAGTGGCTGGGGAAACCCAGCCAGATGGGCGGGGTATAAATAAGTTGTTGTTGTTGTTGTTGTTACCAGAGCAGAAATCAGTGCAGGGAATATAAACAGTATTTTCGGTGGTGTTGCTTTCAGTCTGCAAACGGTACAGAGTTGATTGTGTTCCCCAACCCGACCCCAGATCTGCATTGTGCTTCCTTTGCATTGTGTTGAAAGGGGTGCAATGACACAAAGACAATGTAACTTGCACAAATCGATCCATTTTGCCACAGTGGACAGCGAGATTAAGAATGCAGGTTTTTGGCCTAAGACGAACTGCAGTGGAATGCAAACAGCGCTGCATGCAACAACTACATGGTGGAATGGAAACAAAGCCTTCATACATGCCTGCTTAGGAGGCTACATGCAAGTCCTAGCAATGGTCATTTGGGTCATCCCATTCACACATGTAAGCTATTTCGCAATGCAGTGGTGAACCTGCATGTGCAAAGCTGGTCTTGGCTTAGGCAGGAAAACATTTGTTTTGATCCAGCAAAGCCTTTGAGGTTGTAGTATACATGTGTGAGCACAGGCCCACCTAGCTCTTGGCTGCAGTGACTTTCGCATCCCCTATTTAATCCCGCTTGTGCTCTGCTTTTGCATGAAAGGTTTTAGGCTCTGAAGCAGTGACTTGCCCCAGGCAGCTTGTAAGAAATGGCTTGATAGAGTACACCAAGCGCTGGACTCCTCAACTTCCATCACCCCTGGCCAGCGACAGGTGAGCTCCCGTTGCCCGGTCCCTGCTCCTGCCAACCTAGCAGTTCAAAAGCACGTCAAAGTGCAAGTAGATAAATAGGTACCGCTCCGGCGGGAAGGTAAACGGCGTTTCCATGCGCTGCTCTGGTTCGTCAGAAGCGGCTTAGTCACGCTGGCCACATGACCCAGAAGCTGTACGCCGGCTCCCTTGGCCAATAAAGTGAGATGAGCGCCGCAACCCCAGAGTCGGTCACGACTGGACCTAATGGTCAGGGGTCCCTTTACCTTTACCTTTACCTTTACCTTTACCTTTAGGGAAGGCCCTGTTATCATGATTCTGAGCCGATCTAATCCCTCCCAGTCCCAGCCCATGGAAGGATAAAACAGTCGCTCTGCAAATCACCCTTCTCAGTTGCTGCAAGGGTCAGGGCACTTTGCACATGGTGCTGTTAAGGGAATGACTGTGGGTGTTCCCTGGTGAGAACAGGGAGGTCCAGGGGTGGGGAGAGCTAGCCTTTCCCTCATTTTTAGCCTGAGCTTCATTTGAGAGCGAAAGCAGCAGAGAAGAGAGCTATACTACTCCCTATAAATACATACTTGGCATAATTAGTAGGTAGAAGTGGTTCTCTCTGGAATTTCTGTATTTCGGGTCTGTGTTATTCCCCACATGTTTTCTGCTTCGGTTTCTATTTACGTTTAAAGAGATACTTATCTAATTGTAATCTGTGGGACGTTTAACATGTGGATTCTTTTGCTTGTACTTTGTGTATATTTGTGATTTTCTTTTTAGGGTGTTGCAAATCCTCTCAGAGATTTTCTGTGCAATATGGAGCAGATTCCTAAATAAAGAATCCTGCTTTTTTAATAATAATAAAAAACCCCTTCCAAGTCAGCAGTCATCATATATGATCTTGCATCGGTTGTTAGGTCTAGCTTGTGTTTTTAGTTGTGATAATATTTTGTTTGCTTTTGAAATGTTTAGAGTTTGTTTATTTTTTTAAAAAAATACTGAGTTCCTTTGGAAGGAGGGGCTGGACAAAAATCTAATGAAACAGAAGTGCTGAAGCGTTCTGTGAAGCATCTGAACCTTGCCAATTTTTAAATTTTTTATCTTGAGCAGAATTCGGGTGCATTCCTGCCCTCTGCCGAAATGCAGTGACAATTGTGCTGTCAAGCCATTCAAAGAAGGGGAGGAATGAATTGAAGTGGGAAGAAAAGGAGGGCTGGTCAAAATGTTTAAAAATTAAAAATTAATTTTTTTTAAGAGGTCAGATTCCCTGGCTGGTTAATCATCAGCAGGAGATAAAGGGACCCAAAGTGTGTTTGCTCTGCATTGCAACTGAAGTTTGTTTAGAGATCTTGAGCATGGCTCGCTTAAAAGGTTAAAACTCTTGCATACAAAATGCTGACGTGGCTGATGTTTGAGGGCACAGAACTGTGAAGTCAGGCCTTTTTTGGCTACAAGCGGAATTTTAAATAGTTTTTTACTTGGCAACAGGAGCTGGTCACAGTGGCGTAGCGTGGGGGGTGCAGGGGGGGCCGGCCGCACCGGGCGCAACATCTGGGGGTTAGGGTTAGGGGGCGCAAATCCACTGGTTAGGGGGCGCAAATTACTTGCCTTGCCCCGGGTGCTGACAACCCACGCTACGCCACTGTATGTAACCCACACAGCCCTTTAAAACACACACAGAGGTTTGTCTCTGATTTCAGTCTGTTGGGGAGACCATCCTTTCAGCATAGGCACTCGGCTTAGACCAGGGATGAAGGGAACCTGTGACCCTTCAGATGTTGCGAAACTCAGCATCCCAGGCAGCCAATGGTCAGGCACAGTGGCGTAGCGTGGGGGGTGCAGGGGGGGCGGTCCCACCAGGCGCAACATCTAGGGGTTAGGGTTAGGGAGCGCAAATCCACGGGTTAGGGGGCGCAAATTACTTGCCTTGCCCCGGGTGCTGACAACCCACGCTACGCCACTGGCTGGTCAAAATAAACCCCAGCTCCAGAGCTGAAACAGACAGGCAGCACAAGCTCAAAAAAGAACAGTTGGTATCTTGGGATCTTGCTGCCGTGGGATACTTTAATGGCAATTTTTAATGCTATCCTATGCAGAACTGAGTCTTGACTTTTAGCTATTGGTATGAGGGGGTTTTTTTTATGTACATCGTACACCCAAAAGCAGAAGAGAAAAGAGAGTACAGTGGTACCTCCGGTTACGAACAGGATCTGTTCTGCAGGCCCAGCCGTATCCTGAAAATTTCGTAACAGGAGACACCCTTCTGCACATGTGCGTGGTGCAATTGAGCGCTTCTGTGTACATGCATGGTGTGCAGAGTGCTTCTGTGCATGCGCATACACGTGCGGCGAAACCTGGAAGTATACACTTCCAGGTTTGCCACGTTCACAACCTGAGGATTCCGTTACCCGAAGGTAACGTAACCCAAGGGTCCACTGTACACTGGCAGCATGTGCTGATTCTATTACCTGGACATCAACAGACCCCTACTGTACCGTTAAAATAATTACTGTACCACAAAGTTATCCAGAGTTGTGGTTGTATCTCAGGAGGCAAACTCGGTGAGAGAGAGCAATCAAAACAAATTTAGTTGGGATTAAGGGTGACAAACAATTCTTCCTTTCCCATAAAATTTTATGGAAGCTTTTTCATAATACAATACAGTGGTACCTCAGTTTTTGAATGTAATCCGTTCCGGAAGATGGTTCAACTTCTGCAACGTTCGAAAACCGAGGCGCAAAGGGTGGTCTGCAAATTTAATTGAGAAAAACGCTCAGCGCAAGCCGTTCAACTTCTGGGGCACGTTTGAAAATAGAAGGATTAACTTCTGGGTTTTCGGCGTTCAAAAACCGAAACGTTCGATTTCCAAGACGTTCGAAAACCGAGGTACCACTGTACTAATTTAAATAAAAAGGAAAAGGAAAGAGAAAAGAAAATGCAAAGTCTTAACTCTTGTCTCACACAGAAAGGGGTGGAGCCTCACAGCTTTCACTTGAGAGCTTCCCTTTCTTCTCCCGGTCTCCCACCCTGGAAGATCTTCCCCTTCCTTGCGTCTCACAAAGGGTCCTAAGGGTGACAGACAATTAAACTGAGCAATCAATAACGAGATTCCTTTTGTGCCAGGGATTCTTGCCAGTGGGGAGCAGGACTTGAGCAAACGGCTAGCGGGTCTGCAATCAAATAGCAAGCAATTGCAAAAACAGACAATGGGTACAGCTCTTACCTGTGTCCAGTAAGCTACATTCCAGCCACTGAAAAGTGGCTGCACATCTCTGTTTTCTATCCAGGCAAGCATAAACCTGGCACTACCAGGACCTCTGATGGAGGCAGCCTGTTGATGTGACATTGCTCTGTGTAAACAGCTGAGGGGGCTCAGATCCAAATCCGGATTGCTGGTTCTCCCATTTTGCATCCTAAACCGAAGCCATGCTGAAGGTTGGGACTCAGTCCAATACATGAAGTGCTATCATTAAGGAAATGACATGGCTGTTTGTTATGTACTGAGTTGAATAGGATCCAAACTGCAGCAGTCTGATTGGTCCTAGAACAATAGGATTCAGAATGCAGCAGTCTGATTGGTCCTAGAACAATAGGATTCAGAATGCAGCAGTCTGATTGGTCCTAGAACAATGCAGCAGTATGATTGGTTGGCAGGAACCACCCAATCCTGCTCCAGATAGAAGTGAATCCACAACCTGATTGGCTTACAGTAGAATTCTGGGATTAGCCAATCATGTGCAGCCCATTGTGTAAATAATGTATATAAAGCAGATACTGTGAGGGGACTTTCATTCATTCCTCCTCACCACTATGAGCTGAATAAAGAGCATGAAATCACTTTGCGACTCTGAGTATATTTCACTGTTGTTCCTATCCCCCCTCCCCCGACAGAAAGGTCTGTGTTCCCGAGCTAGAAGATCAGCATCATGGATGGAAAAATGGTTCTGCAACAAGCTAAAGACAACCCCCCATTCTTGGACAAAAGCCATGGGTCGCACCTGGTGAAGAGAGCATGTCTCCCTGTTTCAAAGCTAAAGGTAAAAACCTCCCTTTCTCTGCAATAAATGGCAAAAAATTCCAGATGGTTCAAAAGCATGGTCCCTAGCCTTGTCTCCCTCTATTTTCCTTCCACATATTAAATTGTAAGCTCCTTGAGGCCAGAGACTTGTCTGTTTCTATCTCTGTGGTTGAGATGTTATATTATCTTGAGACAATAGCTCCTTTGTCAACTCACGTTTTCCTTTGTGTTCACCCCAGATATTCCTCGGGGCACTGTCGTTTTCCTTCTTCTCCAAAGCATTTACGGGAAGCTACATGAAGAGTGTGATGACTCAGATTGAGAGGAGATTTGAAATCCCATCATTTGTGGTCGGACTGATCGATGGAAGCTTTGAGATAGGTATACCCATTTCCTTCCCACGCCCCCTCACAGGAGGGAAACTACTGTTAGTTTCGCAGTGGAAAGGCCTTCTGCCTCTCCCTGAACCACCCCCCACCCTAGAATTCATCACATCTCTTTTCCTGATGTAGGAAACTTATTGGTGCTGATCTTGGTGAGTTACCTGGGGCCGAAAGTTCATCGTCCAAAAGTGATTGCGGTTGGGTGCCTCATCATGTCCATGGGATCGTTTGTGTCGATTGTGCCTCACTTCATAATGGGGCGGTAAGTAGAGCATTAACAATTACCAACATTAGCATCCCCAGTGAAATGCCTGTCATCAGGGAGGGTGGTCCATGGGCCAAGACAGATGAGCATCAAACAGCGGATGAGAGTGTTGTGAATGCTTTGTAGAGGGAAGGGCTATAGTTAAGCAGCAGATCAATTCTCAGCATCTCAAAGTTGGACTGAGTGGAGTGAACCGTATCTGAAGCCTCGGAGAGTTTCTGCTGGGCAGCGCAGACATTTGTTTTGGCCCTGCGTTGTTGGCAGGGGATGCTTGGATATCACACTCTTCATTGGGGCTCTGCTGGAGAAGTTTGGGCATACCAAATATCAAGGATAGCCGTTGGGCATGGCAGCGTTTGGGCTGTTGTCGAGAAGCCTTGGTTGTGAGGTCATGGGCATAGGCCCCAAAGTCTGGTTGCGATGGCACTGCTCCCACAAGGAAACCAGGACATAAAATTAGTAAATAACTAAATAAATAACTTTCCCTAACTTTTTGGAAAAGAGCAGTGCATCATTCTTATGACATTGCACTATTTGCCATGAAGCAACCATCAATTGTCTCATTGCCTCACAAAGCAGCTGCCAATAGGGTTGTAGTAGACCATCTGCTTCGCATGCAGAAGATACCATGTTCAATTTTCAGCAGCATTTCTGGGTCAGGCTGGGAGGAACACCCTGCCTGCTGAGCTAGATGGATACAATGCTTTAACTCAATATAAGTCAGCTCCCTGTGCTCCTATGTACCACTCAGAATTAAAGGGTATTAATAGTATCATCATCATCATCATTGTTATTATTAACAAATATTTTTAAACCCTTCCACGTTTCCATCACACGGCATTTGTTTGTTTCTTCTTCTTTTTAAAGTTACAATTACAAGAGCATTGCGGTTTCTGTGACCAATTCTTCTGCGAGTGTGTCGGCTTGCTCAACAACCATTCCTCCCCACCATGTGATAGACGACTTGGAAAGTTTTCAAAATGCAAGTGCTCTTGGTAAGCAAAACTTTGGTGGCTCCCGAGGTGGGCTGTGCCCCAGTCTCTTGGTGTGCACATGAAGAGATGCAGGACATAATTTCATCATGTAGGCTTATAGTCTCTCTCATGCCCCAACACCTTTTGAGCAGGTTGCTCTATGGCCTTATGCCACCAACACCTCTTTATGTAGCAACTGGTACTGTGATTTTCCAGGCTGAACAATTCATATTCTCTTGCAACAGTCCTCTAATATCCATCTCTATTGTAGCCATAAGAGAACTATCCCTGTATGATACGATGGTTGCATATGCACCATTCATTCAAACCAAACACCTCCCAACCCCTCAAAATCAAGGGATCTGTAGTTTACCCCCACAGAGCTACAATTACCAGCACCCTTAACAAACTACAGTTCTCGGAATTCTTTGGGGCGTATGTGTATGTTTTGAATGTGGTTTAAATGTATTGCTGAACACACATTGATCTCTGAGCAGCAAGAGACTTCAGTGGTTTCTGTGCTTACCCAGGTGAAAGCCAATGGAAATGCTGGTGCCTTTGGGATATATGCAGTTATTTGCACATCTATACAACCCAAGCATAGGATGGAGTGGTTAGCCCCAAGCCTCTACTTTGGGTCTCCAGCTTCCAGCACCAGCCAAAACTCACACAGCTCCACTTGGCCTATTGTTCTCCATCCTAGGAGTGACGTGGCTTGAGCCAAGTGAGGTGATGAAAGGCCCACCCATTTGTCTCTATGGCAACATGTCTTTGGACATGTAAACTGTGGTACTTAACTGGACAGCTATGACCATTCCCTTAGCAAAGGAAATAGATTGACCTGTTTACCAAGTTTTCTCTTATACATCCTACCTGCACAGGATAAAGGATTGCAGCAGTTACAATCGATTTATGCCCTCCGCTGCTGCTACAGTTGCTATTACAGTTGCTCCTCTTCAACATTGCTTGCCAGACCAAGGCTTTCAGTTTTCAGTGTCCAAGTTTGGCTGGCATTGAACATCTGTAGCTGAAAAATCTGTTTCCCATCGTCATTCTCTTTAACCGGGAACTCAGCTGGTTGAGTGTCCACAGTGCACTTTGCGATCTCCCTTTTTCCAACAGCAAACTTAGATGGCTGAGAGCCGGCAGGATTTAAGCCAGAACCAGGTCACGGGGGAACAAGCAGACTTATGGGGAACTCCAAGGTTTACAGGAATATAAAAAACCAAAATAAAAAGTCGGGAAACAGATCTGCAGGGGGAAACAAAAGCAAAAGACTCAATGAAGTCTCAGCACATTCAGTGCTCGTGGAATAGTGATAGTACAAGCAGCCTTTCTTCTTCTTTATCTCTTTGACTTTGTTTTTGTAGTTGTTCTTGCTGCTGTCCCAGCCTTTGGTCACTAAGCAGAAGCATGCAATTGGGTGGGTGAGGCAAAAGAGGGCAGAACAACAAATGCTCATTGCACCTCTGTACAGTAGGCTAGTTTCCACACGCACACCAACACACGCCTGTATCCTCCACCCAGGCAAGCAAGAAGCGCGATCAGAGTTCAAGGACACATTCCACACAGGCAAAAACACCCATGGATGGTGCAAGGGAGACAGCGATGGGTTGTGGCCTGGGGAGAGTCACTTGGTGGGCCACATTTGACACCCAAGCCAGTCATTTCCCATTCCTGCCATTAAAAAATGTGTATGCACTCTATACCTGCTGCCTTGAGAGACATCATCAGGAGAAGAAAAGGCTAAAGAGCTAACTGTGCACCAGGGGTTGGCAACCTAAAGCCCAAAGGCCCACAAGCTGCCCCCAAACCGAACCGCTCATTCAGCAAGTTCCTGCGCACTGCACTAAACTGGTGCAGCATGGCGCAGGGACTGTCTTCCGCGGCTCCAGAAATCGCTTCTGCACATGCCCAGATGCCAAAATTCACGTCTGCGCATGTCCACAGTTCCAGAAATCGCTTCTGCGTATGCCCAGACGCTGAAAACCGTGCAGGTGCAATTTCCGGCACCGTGGACATGCACAGACGTGATTTTCAGTGTTGTGCTGTGCTGGTCCGGCCCATGGTTTTTAACACTTGATTGGAAGCTGCCCAGAGTGGCTGGGGAAACTTAGCCAGATGGGCGGGGTATAAATAATAAATTATTATTATTATTATTATTATTATTATTATTATTATTATTATTATTATTGAGTATCGCCGCAGGAGTGATCCAGCCCATGCCCGGTAAGCTGTGCCGACCCCTGCCCTACGCAAACCCGAAGTCCCCAAACTGGTTGGATGGCGCCTTGTATTCCTCCTTCCGGCAACTCCTGCAGCCAAGCTGGTGCCAAACATCTTGCTCTGCTTTCCTTTGGACCACATCAACAAGGCTGAGCAGGGGGGTCTTGTCAGCTGGGCAGCCCAGGACCTCCAGACACACTGCCCAGGCTTGCGCCCAGGGGAGGTCACTTTGGTGATGCTAAGGCAGCAAAAACAACACAGGAGGCAGCAGTTACGAGTTATTGGTCTCTGCAGCCACAGCAGACGCTGTGATCCATGGACTCTCCTTGCTTGGATGTTTTTAAGCAGAGGTTGGGTGGCCATTTGCCATGGGTGCTTTAGCTGAGATTCCTGCTTTGCCCCATGGGGTCCCTTCCATCTCTACAATTCTGTGAGACAGGTGCTCTAGATTTCATTGGTGCAATGGCACGGCAGTGGCACTGGTGGTGGAATCTATCCACCTTTTGCTCTGTGCCACCTCTGCAGTTTGCATCTCTGCCCCCCTGACCCTTTGAAGCTGCCAATAGCCCTGCAAGGGAAAATGAATAGGGCACAGCAGATTCGTTCACCAAGCTGTGTGCCATCCTTTGCCCACAGGCTGTGAAAAATCGACGAGCTCCTACCTGTGGCTGTTTGTCCTTGCTGGGAATATTCTTCGTGGAATCGGTGAAGCTCCCGTGATGCCCCTGGGGCTGTCGTACATCGATGATTTTGCCACGGAACAAAACTCGGCCTTTTACATAGGTAAAATAAGCGAGGCGATCCCATCCCATTAAAGATCAGAACTGGGTTGAAAAGCAGCCTTCTGGAGGTCTGCATTGTCTTACCACCTCTTGGCTGTTTCTTGGTTGCTTTAAAATAAAAATATCTTACGGCTGTTTATGTGCTGGTCTAAAATATTTGTGCCTTCTCAGTCACAAGGCAGCTTAAGAATGCATATCAACCACCAAGGCAAACTGAACAGATAAAAAAGTGAGCAAAATTTGTGTGAAGAGGAAAGGGCCGCCTCCCTGCCTCATTTGCAGGTTTTGATCAAAGAAAGCATTTTGTCAGGTTTTGGAAAAATAAAATTGGGGGAACTATCATTGGGTAGCAGTGGAGAGCCTCACAGTGGCCTGCAATTGCTAGCTGCCATCCTTTCTATCCCAGAATGACACATGGTTTCCCCCAAAGAAGCAGCACATTGAAAAACTGCTTCCCTAAAAATAATAATCAAGGGAGGAGTAATGTATGGTGCGGATTAGATCCGAGTCATAGCATAGCATTGCTCCAAGGTGGGGTACCTGGGATTGGAGCGAGATGATGGTTTTTAGTGGAGACTACCATTCTTTTTAGGGATGCGGGTGGCGCTGTGGGTTAAACCACAGAGCCTAGGACTTGCTGATCAGAAGGTTGGCGGTTTGAATCCCCGTGACGGGGTGAGCTCCCGTTGCTCAGTCCCTGCTCCTGCCAACCTAGCAGTTCGAAAGCACATCAAAGTGCAAGTAGATAAATAGGTACCGCTCTGGCGGGAAGGTAAACGGTGTTTCCGTGCGTTGCTCTGGTTCACCAGAAGCGGCTTAGTCATGCTGGCCACATGACCCGGAAGCTGTACACCGGCTCCCTCGGCCAGTAAAGCGAGATGAGCACCGCAACCCCAGAGTCAGCCACGACTGGTCCTAATGGTCAGGGGTCCCTTTACCTTTACCATTCTTTTTCCCCAGAACCCCAGTTGCAAAAAAACACTCCCCATCCCCAAAACACAACAACACCTGTGTAATTGGATGGAGATTCACTCCACCTTTTGTAGGTCTCAACGCAGCATTTCCCAAAGACTTGTGTCTGCATTCCCACTCTCACTTACCTGGAAGAATTGATCCATCGAACTTATAGGAATTCTTTCAGATGAGACATATGTAGGATTGCATTCTGGGTCTTTGATCAGGTTGGGATTGCATTCTGGTAGGGCAGAGAGGGGCTCTGGCAGGCCGCTCTGGTTCCCCACCCTGTTCTTCTGCAATGCACATCAGATGACCCAGACTTTTGCCCAGCCTTCTACCCTGGCAGAGAGTAGCATGCCCAAAGATCGCCTCTTCTCTTCATAGATAATCTTCTTCACCATGCGCTGTAAATAAGTCACTGTGCTGCCGTGTGATCTTTTACAGGAATAGTGAGAGCGCTGGGAATGTTTGGACCCTCGGCTGGCTTTCTGCTTGGATCCTACTGTGCTAATCTGTGGGTTGACATTGGACTGGTAGATACTGGTAAGGAACAAATACCCATAATCGTATCCAGTGTTTCGTCTCTGTTAACGTTGACTCTCCTGTCCAGCGAGTGCTGAGTGCCAATTGTCCTCTTCTGCTGTGGCTTGGTAGCAATTGTCAGGCCAGACCCTAGACAACCCCCAGTAGGTCCTTCTGGAGCCCTGAGCTCTGGAAAATATTGTCTCAGCAAAGGACCACAGCCATCAGAAGACTGAAGAAGGTGGGCAAGGCTTTGGGTTCCAGTGACTTCATCCCATGATGCAGAAAGGGCCTGTTAGGAATTCACAAAATTAAGGTTCTCAGAGAGCTTCTCCACCTGCAGAACCAAAATGTGGATTTGCACCTCTTTACTCTCACCATTAATGTAGGGGGATGTAATCATAGGACGCTGTTCCCCATCCCAGTTTTGTCCCAGGCCTTCCTGGGAATGTGGGCTTTTCCTATCCTTGGAAGATCTGCAGTGGCTAAGACTGAAAAGTCCTGCATTTAAAGGGTGGAAGTTCCAGGACAACACTGGGGTGTGTAGGATGTCTTGCGGATGTCCTTACATTACTGGGGAGACAGGAAGGTGCAGTTCCACATTTTGCTGTGGTGTGGACAGCCCCGCATCCAACCAGCTCTCTTCCATCAGAGGAAAGCTGTGTATTATCATCCATAGACACGTCCTAGAATATTTACTATTGCACACAAATAAATTTCAGGCTTCCAGCCCAGACTCCCTGTTAAACTAAACTAAACTCCCATTTGTGGTTTTAAGTACATTCTCCTACAATCTCTCCAGTTGCCGGATATTACCCTCTTAACCCTTCTCTGGCGCTAACACCCTCCATCATCTAAATTCCTGACTTCCTGCAGTGTTACCTCCACTTAGCCTGTCTCTCAGGCCCCATCTGCCCCATGCATTTGAAGCAATATTATAGCACTTTAAACAGTCATGGCTTCCCCTAAAGAATCCTGGGAGCTGTAGTTTGTTAACGGTGCTGAGACCCTAATTCCCCCTCACATAGCTCCAATTCCTAGGGTGGCTTAACGGTCAATCCCTTTTCCCACTGAGGCACTGAAAGAATATTTCTGAATATCAGTTGGTATGGATCACAGCTGGGAGGGTGCTATTGCATTTGTGCCTACGCACCCAGAGACATTGGGTGGGCCACTGTGAGAACAGGATGCTGGACTCATAGGCCCTTGGTCTGATCCAGGAGGATCCTTCTGAATGTCTTACAATATGCCTGAGAAATCACCCATGGTTTCCATGACTGAGCTGTGATTGCAGTTTAGATCTTTTAGGTCCACATCTAACTTTTTATCAGCTGGACCATACAGTGGAGAGGTGAAAGGTCAAACTGGGAGCCAACTGAGAACTGCAGTGATGAATAAGCAAAGTAGAGCAAAAGATGTAGATCATCTTTTTTTTCCATTTAAAGAGGCTAAAAGTTCAATCTCTGTCCTTTTCTCCCAGATACATTGACAATAAATTCTAAGGATGTGCGTTGGGTTGGTGCCTGGTGGCTTGGAATACTGTTATGTGGAGCCATCAGCATTGTGGCCTCCTTCCCTTTCTGGTTCCTGCCTTACTCTTTGCCAAAACAAGAAGAAGAAAGGATAATTAAGAAGTCGGGTGACGTTTACGGAAACTCCAAGGATAGCTGTGGCAAAACAGAATCTCCAAAGCCACCACGGCTGAAGATCTCCAAAGCAACAAAAGGTTGACTGCTGAATCTCCTCCTCCTCCTCCTCCTCCTCCTCCTCCTCCTCCTCCTCCTCCTCCTCCTCCTCCTCCTCCCCTGGCTCTCCTTCACTAGTTAATGTCGAGCTTCCTAAGAGCAATCGACTCGGTGGGTGGCCCACTTTTGCAATGTGCTCATCTCCTTAAACAAAATAGAACAGGACTAGGGAAACTTGACTCTCCAGATGTTTCTAGACTCCAGCTCCCATCAACTCCCACAGCATGGCTAGTGCTCAGGGATGATGGGATTTGTAGACCAGAAACACAGTGTCCTTATTCTGGGGTGATTGCAATTTAAAGCATAAACATACACCCCAAATATTATTGGAAGGTCACGATCCCTTTTATTAACAACTGGCACTCACCCCTACTATTCTGAAAACAGACGTGATCTGTGGTGAAAAATGTGTGGTGATTCAGATAATTGGTCTCCATGGTCTCTTTTTGTAAGCAGATGTCCATGTAAGCATGTCAGGAAGGAACACAGGAATCTGCCTTCTACTGAGTCAGAGCACTGATCCACCTAGTATTGTCTACACAGATTAGGGGTGGCCCTCCATGGCTTTCTTCCTGCCCTATCTGGAGATGCTAAGGATTGAACCTGGGACCTTCTGCATGTAAAGCAGATGGAGGAGCAGTAACTTGAGTCAGGGTACATATAGTCACCCAGTTCCGCTGGTTTCCTGGGTGGGGTACCTTCATGAATTGTGGTCCCAGGATTCCTCTCAAGTTGCCCTGGTTCCCGGTACATGCTGGTATCTGCCATGGGCTCCATCCTCTGAGGAGGTCTTCTCAAATTTTAGCCACAGACCTAGATCATATCCTTAACATTCTTCACTTAAAACTCATTAAGAAGAGTTAACTAACAATTTGCTGAATGGAACCATTTTACACACTGCGTTCCTCTCTCCCATCTGTACAATTCGCAACTACAGTGGTACCTTGGGTTACAGACGCTTCAGGTTACAGACGCTTCAGGTTACAGGCTCCGCTAACCCAGAAATAGTACCTCGGGTTAAGAACTTTGCTTCAGGATGAGAACAGAAATTGTGCAGCGGCAGCGAGAGGCCCCATTAGCTAAAGTGGTACCTCAGGTTAAGAACAGTTTCAGGTTACGAACGGACCTCCAGAATGAATTAAGTTCTTAACCTGAGGCACCACTGCAGATCTGAAGTAACAAATCTGAATACACACACACAAATCTAGGCAATGTAAATTAGTCTCAGCAGTAGACAGAATCAGCAATAGCTTTTGATCCCATGGGTGACGATAGAGATGATCATAAGCCTTTCCTCTGCGAATACACTTGCTGATGTTTATTTTAGATATGGATATATTATATTTCCTTTCCAGATTTCTTCCCCACTTTGAAGAAGCTACTTGGAAACACTGTCTTCCTCGTCTATTTACTCCTCATTGTCCTTCTGTACAATTCTGTCGTTGGCATGATAACATATGAGCCAAAGTTTATGGAACAGCAATTTAACATACCTGTTTCAAACGCCATCTTCTATATTGGTACGTAAACTCCTCTCTTTGTTGTTGCGTTTCTGGCTTGCTGGGGTAAGTGTGTGTGTGTGTGTGTGTGTGTGTGTGTGTGTGTGTGTAAGCACATGCAACCTATGTCAGTGTTCCCTTTTCTTTTTCTAGGTGTGTTGCTTTTACCTGCTACAATCGTGGGACTGTTCCTTGGAGGTTTTATCATCAAGAAGTTCAAGATGCAAGTGACAACTATGGCGAAGTTTGCCTGTGTCACTTTTCTGATTACCTTCCTACTTAATCTGCTTTACTTTGCATTCAACTGCAAAGACCTCCAGGTGGCTGGCTTGAACATCAACTACTCTGGGTAAGTTGCTGTATTCATTTTTGGGACTGTGGGGCGGGAAATTCCATATTATACTGACTCAGACTGTTGGTGCATTTTATGTTGTGAACTGCCCTGTGATCTTCAGATGATGGGTGATATACAAATTTAATAAAGAATAATGATCTAACTGAGTACCATCTGCTGGGGATGTCTCTTCATGCCTGCTCCTCTGCTGTCTACTTGTTGCTTATCTACTCATCTACAGTCTCCTGAGTTCGCATTTAATGGTGAATCTACCTGGCTGGAAACGTACACGAGAACTAACATGCAGCCATCATGGTGTCACTCTGAATTTTACAGTACATTTCAGTATTATTATTATTATTATTATTATTATTATTATTATTATTATTATTTATACCCTGCCCTCCCCAGCCAAAACTGGGCTCAGAGCATATAGGAGGGTAAAATGTGCATAAGAATGCATGCTAACTATCTTTTACTGGTGTTTTGCTTTTTTGTCAACCACTTTGCAGCCTTTCCCAACCTGTGGGTCCCCAGATGTTGTTGAACTACAACTCCCATCACCCCTAGCTAGCAAGGCCAGAGCTCAGGGATGATGGGAGTTGTAGTCCAACAACATCTGGGGACCAGCAGGTTGAGAACCACCGACTTAGAAGTTTCATCACTATCAGGTGGTATATGAATTTTGTTGCATAAAATAAATTGGTGAAACTAACATGCAAAAATGGGTTGTACTTGAGAAAACATGCTTTGCCAAAATGCAGATATAACAGCAATAACAATTTATTACTTGTACCCCACCCATCTGACTGTGTATAAGTGCGTGTTGGCCTAGTTTTCCTTTTCCCTGAAGGCTTTGCTTCTGTTCCCTTTAGCATCAAAGAACCATCCTTCTCTAAGGAAGTATCATTAGCTGCCTGCAACTCGGACTGCAGCTGTGATGCAAGCCACTGGGATCCCGTTTGTGGAAGCAACGGGGTCACCTACATGAGCGCATGTTTAGCTGGCTGCAAAGCATCAGTGGGAAGTGGAAAAGATATGGTAAATGCAGATAGGTTTGCTTCTTAAGAGGTTCATGCGTTCGTAGGATTGTATAGAGTTGGAAGGGACCCCAGGTTTCATTTGGCCCAATGTCCTGCAACACAGAAATCACAGCTGGAGACTCCCTGACAGATGGCCATCCAACCTCAGCTTAAAACCTTCCAATGAAAGAGAGTCTGCCGCCTTCTGATGTGCAGTCCATTTGACTGCTAAACAGCTCTTGCTGTCAGGAGGTTCTTCCTAAAGTTTGGTTGGAATCTCCTTCCTTGTATTTTGAATCCTTTGGGTCCTACCCTCTGGCAACACTGCTGACTTGCACCATAGTGAGGGTCACTTGGTCCGGTGTTCTGACATGAGGACTCGTGCCAGAGCGCCAGACCAAAAAAAAGGGGGGGGGGTATCTTGGGATGCAAACAGAAGCTGGGATTGGCTTCTGTGATTCCAGGATGCCCTGCTTAAAACAGGACAGTTGGCAGATATGCGGTATAGTTCTCTCTATTTTGGCTCTGGAGTATGTAAAATATTAACTTGCACCTAAATGTAAGCAAGACAAAGGAGATGGTGTTGGGCTTTCGGAGGAAGAGAGGAGAACTAGCCTCGCTGTACATCGGGGAGGGCTGTGTGGAGAGAGTCTCTTCCTTTAAATTCCTAGGAGTGTATCTCAGTGAAGACCTTACTTGGAAAATCAATACAACCCAGGTGGCTAAGAAAGCCCAACAGAGACTCCATCTCCTCAGAGTATTGTGGAAGAACAATGTCAAACAACATTTGATGACCTCCTTCTACCGGTCCACAACAGAAAGTGTCCTTTCATACTGCATCACGGTGTGGCACGCTGGTTTGACATCAACTGATAGGAAGTGCCTACAGAGGGTGGTGAATACACCACAATATATTATGGGCTGTCCCGTGAGTCCTCTGGATGAAATAGCGGAAGAACGTTGCCTCAGGAGAGTGAGGAAAATTCACACCCTGGCCAGCACTTCCTTGATCTCCTGCCCTCGGGCAGAAGATATAGAAGCATGATTAGTCGCACCAACAGGGTAAAGAACAGCTTCTATCGGTGGGCTGTTAGGCTGCTGAATGAAAAGATAACAACAGGGCAACTGACTTTTGGGTTTGGTGTGTGTGTGTCAGTAAATGAGGGGAATTAAGACTAAGAGAGCTGGGTGGGGGGTGCTTGTGTAATCTCACTGTATACAAGTTGTACAAGTGACAATAAAGTATTTCATTTCAACTAGATAGACTGCAACGGGTTCAGGACATCTTGTACCAAATGTTTTGCCCACAGGGGGAAATCCACAGGGAGCGGAGGTGCGGAATGTGAAAAAATGCCAGACACCCTGATAATGACGCACACCCTCTTCTCTCTCGCAGGTATTTCACAACTGCAGTTGTGTGGGAGTTTCGGGTCCTGGAAATCTATCGGCAGTTTTGGGTCAATGCCCAAGGGATAGTTGTACTAAAAGCTTCCCTTATTTCTTAGCCTTGACGTTCTTATTTGCATTTGGTTTTTCCTTGGGAGGAACTCCGACGTACATGATTATGTTCAGGTGAGCACATTTTTTTTAAATCCCCCTGTTTGTCTCCATCAAGTTTTGGGGCAGGTCAGCTCCATAGCACAGTTCATCAAATCTCCTGTGTTTCAGCGGTTGCTTTTGCAGAATGCCCCTGGATTGCAAAAAAGGTGCCATTTTCTGTTTGAAAATAATAATAATAATTGTAGCCAACGTTGGTGGGGGGTGCATCACTGAAAATTTGAATGCTAGCAGCTGAAATCTAGGACAAAATATAGCCGTTTTGCTAACTTTTCCTAAAGGCGTTTACAATCAGGATTTCAAAAATCTTCTACAAAACTACCAGGGCCCTAAGGTTCATATTCAAAGGTGCTCTTTAGAGCATAGGATTGAATTGCTGTGGAGAGCATCTTCTTCTGCCATGCACAACTGGGTGCAGGCCTCCCCTTCACAACTGCCCACTTGCTCGCCTCTTTCTCTCTGTGTGCTCACAAGAGGTTTTTGCCTGCTTGCCTGCCTCCCACCGCATGCTTCTCCTACTGTCTGCCTGCCTGCCTCTCCCCAGCTGCCCCGGCTCAGACATGCTTGGAAATAGCACCAATAGTTAAGAGGCAAGCCAGGAGGCTTGTGACATAAGACAGGGCCTTTTCAGTGGTGGCTCCCAGCAAAGAGGCCCACCAGGTGTTCACTTTGACATCTTCTCTGGGCACTGGGCAGAGCCTTTTGTTTCAAGCTTTGGAATGATTTTAACATCTTTTATTTGCTACTGCTGCTGGTGGTATTCTTCAGTCTGGTTCCATTAATGTTGGTTGTCACTGTGGCACTTTGGCCTGTGGTGCGGCTTCCTATTGCTGTTTTTACTGTTTAAGCTGCCGGTTTGCTGTGTTCTGTTTTTTTAAGGTTTACTTCTATTGAAGTACGTATATTGGGTGTTTTGGTCATTTTTAGTTGTGTTCTTCAAGGCTCTGGCACAAGGCAATGGCTAAATTGCTCTCTGTTCCATTACACTTGGTCTGGAAAGTGTAGTTAGCGTGGAAGGCTGCAGTGGGAACATATTACATCTCTGCTCTCAAAGATTTTCAGTGCCTGCCAATTTGCTTTGTTGTTATTTAGTCATTTAGTCATGTCCGACTCTTTGTGACACCATGGACCACAGCACACCAGGCCCTCCTGTCTTCCACTGCCTCCCGCAGCTTGGTCAAACTCATACTGGTAGCTTCAAGAACACTGTCCAATCATCTCGTCCTCTGTCGTCCCCTTCTCCTTGTGCCCTCCATCTTTCCCAACATCAGGGTCTTTTCAAGGGAGTCTTCTCCTCTCATGAGCTGGCCAATTTGCTACTGGGCAACATTCTAGCCTGGCTGCTGCTTTTTTACTGGGACAAAATCAAGATGTTACTGCTAATGTATAAAGACATCAAGAGCTTGGAACGGATGTGCTGGAAGGATTGACTTATCCCACACATGCCTCTTAAAGCACTTTGATTTGTGGAATTAGCACTTTCACAAGTGCTACATAATGTATGTTCCAAGCCTGGGAGGAATCTGTTTGCAATTTCATCATAGATCTTTCTTCTCAAAGCTGTAGATTTTAACTATATTTTGATAATTTCATTACGCAGACTGTTTTTTTTTTTTTAAAAAAAAGTGTTTTATTTTATAATAAAATAATATAATAAAGATAATTTTATATTTTATAATAAAGGTAATTTTATATTTTATAATAAAAATATTATTACCATTTTGTGTAAACCACTTAGAGTTGGGTTGTTGTTGTTGTTTTTTAAAAAAGCATTATATAAACCTTGCTGAATAAATACATGGAACAAAACAACATCAGCATTATTGAAATAATTTCTGTGGATTTTCAAATTCTGCACATTTGGGCCTCTTTAATTCCAGTGGATTGATTGGTTTCTAACAAGAGAGGTGCAAGTTTTGCCCTTGAAAATTTGCAGTTCCAGTTATTTAACGCTCTGCAGCTTACACAACCCCATATCCTTTTGAGCCACGACATTCCATTTATTTCAATGTTTCTGGACTGCAGCCATTGTAGCAAAGTGTATCTGATTAATGTCGAAGGGAATTTTTTGAACTTCTGCATCCTGTTTTTTTCAGATCGGTTTCTCCAGAATTAAAATCCCTTGCTGTCGGCTTCGAAGCTTTCTGTGGAAGAACACTCGGTAAATGTTTCTTCCCTTTCCTTTTGTTTGAAGATCAGAAACAGAGGAAGGAACAAAGGGAGCTGCCTTCTACGTTGGCCAATATACCTCAGTATTGTCTACACTGACTGGCAGCTGCTCTCCAGGGCTTCAGGCAGGGGTCCGACGTCCTACAATAGACTGCTTTTTGGAAAGCTAATTCCGGGGGTGGGGGAGGAGGGAACACTGTGGGTGCCAGGCAAGGCCTCTGAAGGCACAAAGGCACGCATGGGTGGTGACCACGATGGCAACCACTGCTTTAAACAGGCTTCCAGGTAGTGTGTTCTAATGTTGAGGGCAAAGATGACACAAAGTCTGTAGAGTAGTGGGGATGGAGTTTTTCATATGTATCACACTGATATCAAAGATTCCTTCTCTTCCGGGTCAGCCTCTGTTGTACTCTATCTCCCTTGTTGTTGTTGTTTTTAAAAAACTGGAAAAGTCGGGAATTACCGTATTTTTTGCTCTATAAGATGCACCCGACCATACGACACACCTAGTTTTTAAGAGGAGGAAAACAATAAAAAAATATTCTGAATCAAATGTTGTTGAAGAGGGAGGAGGACGGAGGATCAGTGGCGTAGCGTGGGGGGTGCAGGGGGGGCCGGCCACACCGGGCGCAACATCTGGGGGTTAGGGGGCGCAAATCCACGGGTTAGGGGGCGCAAATTACTTGCCTTGCCCCGGGTGCTGACAACCCATGCTATGCCACTGCGGAGGATCAGACTTACCCCTTATGGAGCCCCTTATTTTCCTCCTCCCGCTTCGCTGAAGAGGTACTGCGCTGCTCTGCTGAACCCAGCAGAGCAAAAGGGAGAGCTGCGCAGCGCCTCTTGGTCTGCTGGCTTCCCAGCGAAGGAGGATGAGGGATGGAAGGGCTCCCTTCCGTCCCTCATGGTGCGTTGCTGTGAAGGCATCACAACAAGAGGCGCTGCACAGCTCTCCCTCTTGCTGTGCTGGCTTCAGCGATAGCTGCGCAGCCTGCATTCACTCCATAAGACGCACACACGTTTCCCCTTACTTTTTAGGAGGAAAAAAGTGTGTCTTATAGAGCGAAAAATACAGTAAGTCTCAAGACTTTCTGCATGTGAAGGTCTACCATGAACTCCTGGCCGTTTTCTGACTCTCGCTGAAAAAAACCCACGTTGCCAGGCTCACGTCACTGCTGGTGGTTCTTCTTTTCAGGCGGACTTCCCGCGCCTCTTTATTTTGGAGCTCTGATCGATACAACCTGCTTGAAATGGGGTGTGAAAAGCTGTGGCGAATCGGGGTCTTGCAGAGCGTACAGCACAGAGATGTTCAGGTGAGTCTCAACGGGAGCTGAGATTCCCTCTCTGTTTTCGTGCAAGCATTCTCAGCGTGAGAAAACCGAGAGGAAGAGTTTGGATTTGATATCCCGCTTTATCACTACCCGAAGGAGTCTCAAAGCGGCGAACATTCTCCTTTCCCTTCCTCCCCCACAACAAACACTCTGTGAGGTGAGTGAGGCTGAGAGACTTCAGAGAAGTGTGACTGGCCCAAGGTCACCCAGCAGCTGCATGTGGAGGAGCGGGGAAGCGAACCCGGTTCACCAGATTACGAGTCTACTGCTCTTAACCTCTACACCACACTGGCTTCTTTCTCAGCCGGAGAGGAAACTCCTACGGCATTTGTTTAAGACGTGCGGGTTGGTTCATCTTACTAATATGCAAGGCAGTTGAAGTTAGTTTCCCTCCCTGTTTCTAAACCTCTTAAACGGTCTCAATCATATAGCTTGCTTCTCCCAGCCTGTCCCAAGAAAGGAGCTTCAAAACAAAACAAAACACTGTATTCTCATTTATTTATTGGGATAATATATTAAGATGCTGCCTTTCATACAACTTCACAATGCAGAGAACAAAAATCCTCATTTTATCCTCATAACAACCCTGTGAGGAATCATAGAATCATAGAATCATAGAGTTGGAAGAGACCACAAGGGCCATCGAGTCCAACCCCCTGCCAAGCAGGAAACACCATCAGAGCACTCCTGACATATGGTTGTCAAGCCTCTGCTTGACAGGAGAGGAAGGAGAGGTTGTGAGTGAGCAGTAGGTAAAGGTGATTCGATGAGCTTCATGGCTAGGTGGGAATTTGAACTCTGCTCTCCCTGGTCCTGGGCCAGCACTGTAACCACTACCCCACATTGGCAGCTGCCGAGTTAATTGCATATAGAAGAAACCAACTGGTCATAATGGAATCATATTGTAGAGCTGGAAGGGACTCTGTGGATCATCTAGTCTAACCCCCTGCAATGTAGTAATATGGAGTTGCGTGGCGAGTTCCCGCCTCCCCCCAATGGAAATATAGACACATGACACAATTATTTAGGTTAATGGGCAAAAAATGGCCACAACTTTATTGGTTACAGGTGATGTGCGGTATTGGCTTAGGCATTGGTCCTAACTGACTATCCGGCTTCAGCCTGCTTGCTTGAAGACCGGGAAGCGTTAGCCACCAGTGGGGGGAGTCCTGCTGATGCACATCAACTAGGAACTCCACCGGGGTCACCGCTTGGGGGCATGCCTTAGGCCCTCACCTCCATAGGCTTTGGACAGGGCCAAACCCCCCGGAATCCTTTACTGGACTACCCTTCGCAATCCGGGGGAGGTGATGGCGCTTCCTCCCCCCCTTCATCTACATAACAATACCCCTCCCAATGCCTAACCGCCAATCCCAGGAAGTTGTGACGATTTGCTACGAGGTAGGCGAAAAACCAAGTGGCTGGTGCCAATTTGCCAAGTGGAAAAAATTCCTACCAGGCCCTTTAACAGCAACCAACTGAGGTCCATAGCAAGGTCAAAGGAAAACCTTAAAGGCCGGGAGGGTAGGAAACTGGAGAAGCTGAAGCAAAAGAGGGAGATCCCCGGCCGCGCCGGAGCTAAATAACCCAGGCCACTCCCCCTAGGCCAGCCGATTAGGGGCCAGCCCCCGCACACTTGGAGAGGGCATGAAGCCCGTAACTCCACCTCTTCTCTAGTTCGGAAGTGGCTCTGTCCCATAAGAGGATCGAACCTGCAACCTTGGCATTATGAGTGCCACACTCCAACCAACTGAGCTATCCAGAATGAGTTCCTTTGACACCTTCCCTGCCCCACTTTCTCTGGGGTAGATTAACCATGAACTGCTTTGAAGTCTTTTAATTCTCAAGTATGTCACCCCTCCCCCCAAAGTGCTAAATGGCTTGTTTTGTTCTTCCTTAAGTTTTGTTGCACTGTTTGCGGGTCAATGCCCTGTAACCACCCGGTTCTCTGGGAGCGAAATAACTACACCAGACGTTTTCAACCTTTTTGAGTCTATGGCTCCCTTGATCAACTACATTCTTTCTGCGGCACCCCTGTAGGGCTCAAGAGCCAAGTTATGTCACCCCTTGTCTGCAGAGCCAGCAGCCCCTCACCCCTTTTCAAACACCCTAGAGCAGGGGGCCGGTTCACTGTCCCTCAGACCTTGTGGGGGGCCAGACTATATATATATTTTTGGGAGGGGGGAATGAACAAATTCCTATGCCCCACAAATAACCCAGAGATGCATCTTAAATAAAAGGACACATTCTACTCATGTAAAAACACACTGATTCCCAGACCGTCTGCGGGCCAGATTTAGAAGGCGATTGGGCCGGATTTGGCAACCAGGCCTTAGTTTGCCTACCCATGCCCTAGAGTGTTCCCTCAGCCCCCTCTCCTCTCCCCTCTCCTTGGGAGTCCTCCGGGCAGCCACTGCTGCCACCCCTGGTCTCTGAGCTGCCCCCCCGCCCCAAAGAAAGGTGCCTCCTCACTCTGCCCCACAGGGGCCTGGGAAGCACCCCCTGGCCAGCCCCCAGAGGCACCATTCGCCGGGCGAGCTTGTAGGGGGCAGAGACATAAGAGGGCATCAGAGGAGGGAGGGAAGGAAAGAGGGACATGGCATTGGCCATGGCAGCTCTGACCATCATTCAAGGCACCCCAGGGTGCCACAGCACATTGGTTGAAAACCACCGAACTAGACAGTACACAGGATGTTGGTTTTATGGGATCAAATGAGGCCACAACTTTATTGGTTACAAATGTGTAGGTTTTGGCCATAGGCATTGGGATAAGCCACGCAAATACCACTCCAGTGTCTCTAAGGGTGAAGCCAACCAGCAGAGAACACCCAAGACATATGTCAAATTGGGGTGTCCCTCAAGTGATCTCCATTGGAGGAGTGGAATGGCCCTAGCCTGGCTAAATGACATCTTTTGTTCTTCCTTAAGTTCTGTTGCACTGAGCTGTTCTGTCTACCCTCCTCCTAGGAACGTCTATGTGGGATTTCTTCTCTCGATAAGAGGTGCAACCTGCCTCCTATACATCGTCCTCTGCGTTTTAATTGCAAAGCGATTCAGACGAGGGGAAGAGGCAACGGCAACCCAAAACTGTGAGCTGTCTGCCGCCAAGTTGCCTGTGCCTGAACTGAACAAAGGAGAGACCTCTTGCGTAGAGGCGTCCGTCAACGGCGACACTCGCTTGTGAGAAAGGAAAGCTGGTTTGGATCGTTGCACGAGCGGCTGCTGTTTGGGCGTTCAGGAGCAATCCATAGCATAAGCGGATCCTCACCCAGGCCAAAGCCCTATCTGGCGATCAGAGCTCGATACATACAGCCCTGCTCAGATTGCACCAATTGCCCGCAGGCAAAGGCATCAGTTATTTGTAGCAGATCATTGTGGCAAGAGCACCAATCACCTAGAAGAGGGGCAAGAGAGAACTGAATGGTTGGTGCTCTTGCCAATGATCCACCCAAGACTGCGATGCAGCTGCTGGTTTGTAACGTCAGGAAACCTTAAGTGTAGCACCTGTTTACATGTGAAGTTCCTCATGCAGCAGAGCACTATGGAAGCTGGAAAGGAGGCTGCGAGTTTTAAAATACAGAAGAGAGACTGATATAAAACATTTGCTTAGGAACAAAGGGAGCTCGCTTGTGCCATGTGGGACCACTGGTCCATCTAGCCCAGTACTGTCTGCGCAGACTGGCAGCAGCTCTCCAGGGTTTCAAGGCAGGAGATGTTCCCAGCCCTAGGTGGAGGTGCCAGGAATTGAACTTGGAACATTCCTCATGCCCCGCCACTGAGATATCGCCCTTCCTTCTACAGTCCTCAACAGGGTTGGAGTGTTAACGCCCCCCCCCAAATCAAACCTAGAGGGAAAGCTATATCTATCTTGTTAAGCTAAAGAGCTGGTGGGTAGGATTGCGTGACCCTGTATGTGGGGGACATTTTCCTCCCTACTCACAAGCGCTCATTGAAAGTCCACAAACCGGTTCCCTGTTATCTCTGAGCAACCTCTGCGTGCGTGGGGTTCTTCTTTTTAACTTTGCCACTGGGACGAAAACTCCTTGTGCTATCTGTTGCCGTTTATAGCACGGATTATCTGTGCAAATCAGTCTCTTGGCTTGACTATCCAATCGCAGAAGTGTGATGCTTTTTCTTTCCTTTTCGCTTTTTGGAAGGGAAGCAATTTCCTGCCATATTCAAAGCATTCTCCAGAGATCAGCAGTCATCATTCAGCCTCATTACAGTGGTGGGAAAGAGGGCCTCATAAGCCATATTATAGTGACCCACTGGAAAAGCAGCTGTCAAGAAACACCTCCATTTCCTGACAAATTACCGCCATGTGCTAAAAGCTCTCCAAATAGACCAGCTTCCAAAAACAAGAAGGTCTATCGTACAAATAGAGGCTTTTTACTTCTTGTTATGGGACCGGGGGTGGGGGGCAGGAAGCCCTCTTCCCTTTCAGAAAACTGAGTCAGATAATGACAGGAACACCCCCTTGAGACCACAAAAGAGAATGTAGCTTTTAACAGAGAGTGGATTTTACTCACATGGTAAATGCTTAGAAATGGGTTTCAAGTACAGTATTATCTCTCACGCAGTTACTTGGTTTGGGGTGGGGGTTGGTGTTACAAACTCCCGGTTCCAATGTGTTTTTTTCTTTTTAAATACCATTGCCTCCTTCAAGGCGGTAGGCACCATTCTGTCCGGCAAGACAGATTACTACATTGGACCCACCTCACCTGATCAATTCCACACACACCCCAACCCTACCCAGCTAGATCATGGCAGCCACAAAGGTGATCAAGCTGATTCAGTGTTGATCCTCTCTGTGGAGGTTTCATGGTGCATTGCAGGAGTGCTAACTCGCCCTCAGGGTTGTGGGTGCCCGCCACTGTAATGTGGACATGCGACGTCACATGCACACAATTGCACACGCCTCTGCCTCCATGTCTGAGCCCCCGCTACTCCCGGGAAAAGGGTGCCTCGCTCACTGGCCACGGAGGGCGGAGCTGAACTGCTTCTCTCTTGGAGACAGCACTGCTGCCGCTGGCAGCTTTTCTCGTTGACTTTGTGGGTGCCCGGCCCCCACATTTATATTAATGTGGCTTCTGAAGCACCTATGGCTCCTGGAGTTAGCTCCTATGGTGCAGTGTCCACACAGAGCCAACATATTTTGAAAACAGGTTATTGTTGTGAATACCTTCAAGCACAGGTTTCCACCTCCTTTTTTGTTGTTGTTTTTTTGCAAATATTTTTTATTACATTTTCTATAAAAACTTCCATCTTTCCATTTTCCACATCACGTATTTTAGTTTGTTGAACCTCCCTCCACTCCTCTGACAGTTTCCACCTCCTTTTGATCCTGTAACTTCTGTACATGCGTAATCACCTCCTCAATCGCTGATCTCTCTACCTGACCTGTTTCTGTTTATAATACGCAGCCGTGTCACAGTTGACAGCCACTGGCCTAGTTAACGCTAGCGTCAGAGAGAAATGCTGGACAAAATTGCGTCTGATCACTGAATCATATGACAAGCATGGGGAATGGATTTCCATGTGCATGATTAACAGTTGTTGGAGGTAGAAACTGCTGAGATGCTAGACCTAGGTCCGGTGTTTTTTATATAATATTTTGGCAGAGCTGGAAAATCTGTGGACCTTCAAATGTTGTTGGACACACACACACAAGCTACTACTTAGTTAGCCCAAGTCCTCTCTACTAAAATGAGCTTCCATCCTTCAAATAGAAGACCTCCCTGGGATAACTCAGTCGGTAGAACATGAGACTTTTAATCTCAGGGTCATGCGTTTGAGTCCTGATTTGGGGCGAAAGATTCCTGCTTTGCAGGAGTTCGGACTAGATGACTCTAGTGGTCCCTTCCAGCTCTGTAATTCTATGGTTTTGTGAAATAGAAGACTTCTGGGGCATGACTGCGTCCTTTTTCAAGGCTATGCAGAACTGCCTTATATGGAGTCACACCAATGGTTCTTCTAGCACAGATAGCAGGGGTGACAAAGACCACCTGAGTGAGATCCTTAGAGCTAAAGGGAACAGGAGTTCAGCCTGGGACCTTGCGTATGCAAAACACATGACCTGGGCTTTGTCCCCTCCATCAAGGAGAGACAAGAGGTTGCTAGAGTAATGAGCAGGCTTCCCTTGACTCATCCCACCCAGAATCAAAGCTAAGCACCTGGCTATGCATCTGACATAGGGATGTTGCCCAAAATGGCAGCCCTCAACTGGGATTTCCACCACAATGGGTATCAGTACTTTCCCATGTTCTGACTTCTTCACATTCGGCATTTTGCTGTCCCCACATCACATCATGAAAATCGAGCTGTTATGTGTTCAGTAAACAGGAGTGGGGAGTGGGATTGCACCCACTGGCATAAGAATACAGGTAGAGTTTGCAGGATCCGGCCAATGGCCCATCAAGTCCAGCATCCTGTTCTCTCAGTGGCCAAACAGATGCTTATGGGAGTGCACAAGAGCACTTTTCCCCTTCTGTGAAACCTCCTTTGTCTTGCTCCTGCTAAGCAGATGCACTTTATTAAAGAGCAAAATATGTGCATGAATAAAACCCTTTTGGACAATGTGGGGAATGTTTGCATGGGTTTGTTTCAGTTTATGCCAAAGAAGAATGCATCTTGAGCATGCCTTTGCACCGAGAACAGAGTAAGCTGAAAGCGGATGTAAAGAAAACCAAGAAAGCCTATCATTAGGATGTTCCTGGGTTGCTTCACCAGAGAACCAAAACATGGGAGGTTCTTAGCAGGAGGCAGAAATCCTACTCTCTCTGCTGCCTGAGTGGCCTCAGGAAGGGGTGTAAGCGCCACCTCCTCACTGCTGAACTCTGATTTCTCCAAAGTCGTCTTCCCATTTCAAAGAGGCTTTCGGCCCTTTTCCATCAAAGGTGCAATCTTTTCAGAATTTCAGTCCTTACAGTGTTTTGAATTTGGCTTCCCGTTGTGTGGTGGCCGAATGTGAGTGTGTGTGTTTCTTTCCACTGAACTTTCTGTCCAGTGCTCTGAGGCCTCCCCAACTGCTCAAGCTTCCTGAGTTGAAAGAGCCCCATGGGAGGAATTACCTCATCATGACATTCTTTCCTGGGCTTTCATCAAAGCATGGGCACCCAGGAAGGCTGCAGAGTGCAGAGCAGAAGAAAGAGGCTTTGTAGAATGAAAGGACACCCACAAACACCTCCCAGCCACCGAAAAAGGCAGCAAGGCAAAACAAAAAACTAAAAGCTTGCATGCCACCCATGAGACTTACGCTGAAATTTTCTCCTCCCTTTGATAATTTCCTAATGCATTTTTTTCTTGTTTAGTTGATGGGGAACGGTTAGGGAATAAAATACTGTGATTTTTACACTTAATCTTAGCTGAAAAGCTATTGAAAAGCAGTGATTTTGCACTCTAGGAGAAGCCTAGAAAGCCATAAAACTAGACTAGATAAAGGAAGTTGGGAGATGTGGCTGGCCAGAAATATGTTGTTGTTTTTTAATGGCTTATGCTTTTCTCGTGCCATATTGCAGGACTCACGGTAATCGAAAAAATGAGTATCTCGTCAGATGAATGTGTCCTAGCCTAGACATTGCAAATAGTGTTCCTTTGGCCTAGTCAGCCTTAGCCAGAATCCAACATGGCGGCAGCAAGTTAGCTGTGACCCACCTGGTGAGGCCTCACAGCCCCCCCTGTGGCTCCCAAACCACCAGCTGAAGACCTAGGCCATTGAGGGCATTCCAAGAAATATGATTCAACCATTTTATACTGATATTGAACCTCATAATTTGATGTTTTAAAGATGGGTGCGTTTGATTCTGCCTACTTCATTTTTACTATACTGTATATGTTGTTCTTTTAATATTTTCCTCACACAGTGCTTGGCAAACATTCATTGGGAGGCAGTTTATAAACGCTTGAATAAATAAGAGGAATAGCGCAGGAGGAGATGCCTCCTTAAATCTGCTGGACTGTGCTGGTAACGGTAAGAATGGGATTTATTAGCCTGGAATCCACCCAGGACAAAACACAACAACTATTGGAACCAACAGTCATATTTATCTAGGGAACATTGCAAGAAGGAACACGCAATCATTCAATAAGGAACAGGAGATCATGTTCCCGACTCAACGTACCCAACTCCTCTGCCTACTGCCTAACTGTCTTGACCTCCTCCCACCTTTCCCCAGGTCTTTTTTGAGGGCCTCTTCGAATTCTCCTTCTCAGCAGACCCCACACATACCTGTCCCTTCCCTCTGATCCTGTTCCCCCTCTCAGGGGCGGACTTTGGTATGATGGCACCTTGAGTGAGGGCAAAATTTGGCACGTGCATGCACACACAATATTTCTTATTTTCACAATAATATATTTTGGTACAGTTGCTTTTTAAATGGATCTTCTCAGCAGGTACTACTTTTGTTGTTGTTTAGTCATTTAGTCGTGTCCAACTCTTCATAACCCCATGGACCAGAGCATGCCAGGCACTCCTGTCTTCCACTGCCTCCCGCAGTTTGGTCAAACTTATGTTAGTAGCTTCAAGAACACTGTCAACCATCTTGTCCTCTGTTGTCCCCTTCTCCTTGTGCCCTCAGTTTTTCCCAACAACAGGCTACTGAGGAAGAACGGAGGACAAGCACAGGTACTACTACTACTACTACTACTACTACTACTAATATTTTGGGGCCCCTTGGTTCGACTCACTGTAAGGAAACCACTTGCACTGCCCTGAATCCAGCACTTTTACTTTCCATCTCCTCCTCCTACAGCCCCTTTCCTTCTACCATTCATTAATTCCTTCTCTTACAGATGCCTTAAGAGTTGTTGTTTTTGCAGGGGTGGGGGTGGTATCAGACAGTTGGAACAGAAATGTTAAAAAATAACAAGGGTTGAGTTCCAAAAGGTGTCTTGAGCGATTGGAAAAGGACGTCTGCTCTGCTCACACAATGCAGACCCTTGGATGGCTTTAAAAGAGGATGAGGCCAAATAGAGAATTCACCACACAGCATCTCCAAGTAGACATAGGGGAAATTCCTGGTCCAAAAACATGGAAAGCCGCTGCTAGTATGATTCGAAAATTGCACTTCTCTGAGTTTTGTTGTGCAGTTCTCCATCCGAGTTTTAGGGGAAATTGATTTGCAAATATGTATTATGAAAAATTGGGATTAGGAGAAATTTGCTCAAAAATACTAATGGGTTTACATGAAAACTTTTTTTAAAAAAAATCACCAGCTGACAAGGAAATGAACTGAAATTAATGTTGAAAAAAATGAGGAAGAGCAACTGAAATTGATAGATCCACCCCTCCCTGTAAGACCCCAGAATGCCCCACAGAAAACACTGTAGTGCAAATGAAACGTCCTGTAAAATTAGTTCTGAATGTTGTTTTTTTAAAAACATAACATTGTACGATGTGCACACAGTAGGCTGAATGGAATGTATCCCTCTCATTAGTAACTTGGAAGAATGAAAGAGCCTGGAATTTCCTCTTGCACAAGAGATGCCGGCAGGAGAGCTTGAACCGAGGGGCAAGGAACAGCCTTAGAGAACATTTATTCATTGGTTCAGTTTCTAGCCAACCTTTGTTCAGTAGCAACCCAAAGAAGTTACGAATCCAAAACCAGAAACTGGAGCAGGATACAAAGGGTGTGAGACCAAAGACAGTTGTATTGATTATCTAGCACTTTACCAGACACAGCTCCCCTCCTCACATTGTGATGTATTGCAGTTCTTAGAAAGGCTTAGAATGGCCAGCTGCAAATTGAAAACTTCCTTTGCAACACTATGACCATTCCCAGGATTCCTGTGGAATGACAATGACCCAGTAGCATAGCATGGGTTGCCAGTGCCCGGGGCCACATGGAAGTGGGGACGAAGGGAAACAAACAGAGTACACATGTGCATTCAACTGCCTAGCAGTGCCTGCATCATCCAGGAGACTGCAGCAACAGAGATAAGAAAAGAAGAGTCTTTCCATTGTCTGAAGAGGTCACTTCCTGGTTCCTATGGAGAAGCCGTTTTCAACAGAGCCCAGCAACGGAAACACGCAGCTGTATTGAGGCAGTACTAGGTGTTTAGATTTTGCACCGCCTAACAATTTTACACCCTGGACAACCACCCCTGCAACCCCTCCCATGCTACGCCACTTTGTGGACCCAGCCTCTCTTCAGACTTTGTGTGAGTGCTGTTAGTAGCACATACATCCCAAAGAAAAGTGAATTGGCATCTGTAAAATATAACCTCCCCAGTGCTATTTTGGAGCAACCATCAGAAGACTTTTTGAATTCTAACTTGACAGTCTGATGGCTTGTTTCTGAAGCTATCCTGGCGCTCTGATAGATGGAGCTCATTTCAAATCGGGATCAAGGTCCATAAGGAGGTAAAGCTGCTTGCCGAGAGTGTGACTTCTGTCTCTAGTCTGCAGAGAGGTATTTTTCTTTGTTTAATGTTAGTGTGGCTGTTTCCTGCAGAGGATCCTAGTGGCTCATTAGTGCTAGTGCAGAAGACAGAAATGCCAGGATGTCAACTTTATCATCGGATGGAAGTTACTCATCAAAATAGATAAGACTCCTCACATAAGAGCATTAGGCTACAAATTTAATTGACAAGCCCAGGTGAAGCAGTCCAGATTCCACTGAAGGAGTTGCCTGACACATGTGACTAAATTAGAACAGGCATGTGGGGAACCTTTGACCTTCCAGATGCTGTTGAACTACAGCTCCCATCATGCCTGGTCATTTGCCAGGCTTGCTAGGGCTGGTGGGAGATGCTGTTCGGCAATATCTGGAGGGCCAAAGATTCCCCACACACATGATCCATCCTTCCAAGGCGTCTTAAGAGAACTCAAAAAGATAACCTTACCATGGGGGAGTGGGAAACATTTCCCAAGGTTTTGTTGCTTTCTTTCGTTGCAAATTGCAGGTGGGTGTCTTCCTAGCATGTAGATGGAAAGAATCTACTTTGGGACGTTTAAAAATCAGTTCACACTTTGCATTTTTAGCGATACACCAAATATATAATTCCAAATGTGTGCCAAGACCGATGTATGAGAACAACATGCATGCATTTGCCAACTAATTTTATTATAGAGGTAGACTCATAAGGCTGCAGCTGGGGGTAGGGGAGCCCTATGCAAAGCCCACAAAGCAGGGCGTATGGGGGGGAACAGCTATATAGAGAGCTACAGTGGTGCCTCGCAAGATGAAATTAATTCGTTCCGCAAGTTCTGAATGTTGTTTTTTTAAAAACACAACATTGTATGATGTGCACACAGTAGGCTGAATGGAATGTATCCCTCTCATTAGTAACTTGGCTGCAGATCCCTATCCAAAGTGCATCGGTAATCAACCTGGATTTGCTGCATTTCATGTGTGAACTCAGCTCAGATGTACTGGTTAGTAATACAGGAATGTACATGGGCTCTGCAGAGGGCCAAAATGAGGCAAGTCAGGGTGATTTAGAGTAATTACCACCCTTCTAAGTAGAAGCTCGGTGTGACGTTAACATATGAGAGTGCTGGAGTTGAAATAGTTAAACAGGTTACCCAATCAGAACCCAGGGGGTGGAGTCAGAGGGACTATAAAGCCAGCTCTGGGAGGGGCGAAGGGGGGAGTTCCTTGGGAGTTGGGTGGTTGGTTGGAGTGGGAGTGAATTGGGATAGAGTCTGTGGGTAGGTTGAGTTAGTGTAGAGAAAGAAGCTGAGTCAGGAACAGTTAGGAGCTAGGAAGACAATATCTGAGAGGTGGTTTAGTGAGAGAGAGCAGGTAGTGGAAGTTATAGGTCCGGATAGGCACCCTATGATTGTAATTGACTGATACCCTTTATGAAACCACACGCTTGTTAAACTGCAATAAATAAACAGAAGTTTATGTTCCAATTTAAACCTGACTGGACTCAGTATTGTACCAGGTAGGGCCTGGGTGGTGGCAGCGAGAAATCAAGTGGTGGCACAGGGATCAATAGACGGTGAAATGTCCAGGGACCCTGTGTGATCGCCACACTCAGTACCAAATGAGAGCCCTCACAAAGCATCATTTTGATCTGTTGCTTCCATCCTTTACTGTTCCTTATACAGTGGTGCCCCGCAAGACAAATGCCTCGCAAGACGAAAAACTCGCTAGACGAAAGGGTTTTGCGTTTTTTGAGCTGCTTCGCAAGACGAATTTCCCTATGGGCTTGCTTCGCAAGACGAAAACGTCTTGCAAGTTTGTTTCCTTTTTCTTAACACCGTTAACACAGTTGCGACTTGACTTCGAGGAGCAACTCATAGAACGTGGTGTGGTAGCCTTTTTTGAGGTTTTTGAAGACTTTGGTGATTTTTGAAGCTTTCCCAAAACTTTCCTGACACCGTGCTTCGCAAGGCGAAAAAACTCACGGAACAAATTAATTTCGTCTTGCGAGGCACCACTGTAGCTCTCTATATAGCTGTCCCCCCCCCATACACCCTGCTTTGTGGGCTTTGCATAGGGCTCCCCCACCCCCAGCTGGAATTCAGTTCCGGCACCACTCAGGTGGGCACCATTGCCATTATAAGAGAACAAAGGAGGCGTTCATGGTGAGTTCTGGAACCTCTTTTTCTGGGAAAATAGCACTGGATATCTGGATAGCCATTGTGACAACAGAATGCTAAATAGGACATTGGTTTTATCCAGCAGGGACAGTCTTATGCACACAGATGCGCTCTCTCTCTCTCTCTCTCTCTCTCTCTCACTCACACTCACACACACACACACACACACACACAAGCTCCTCTCCAAATTTTAGTTGACGGGATTCCCCTCACCCCCAACCTCATGTTATTATCAAACATAGAAAGTAATGACAACAAATGCTATTAAATAATGCACTGCTGTGTTGGACGGTTTAATCTTTCATATAGTCAAGATGCCCCCCCCCTCCAATGGTCTGTGCATGATTGCCTAAGTACAGTGCGATGGTTCATTTGCGCTAGATGCAGGTGTCCATTTCTGCATCTGAAAGGCCTGTCGTATGTTCGGCGCAATTAAGCTTTGTTTCCCCATTCAGAGCATCTTCTTTCCTCCTGGTT
The DNA here is from genome assembly GCF_965112155.1 of Podarcis liolepis. Lineage (NCBI taxonomy): Eukaryota > Metazoa > Chordata > Lepidosauria > Squamata > Lacertidae > Podarcis > Podarcis liolepis. Next base: position 14,306,829 of record NC_139562.1, read on the forward strand.
TCGGGGGAATCAGCCTGTTTCGCTCCAAAATGTTTCTTCACGAGCAAGAAGAAGACTATGCCCAGCAGATAGGATGGAGCTCTTAAGGCAAATACTAAACCGAAGAAATAATGTCTGCATAAGAGAAGAACCCACAGAGGAATTGTGTTTATATTTGACTTTTTCATTCCTGCTTTTTCTATCTATCTATATATCACAAACACACAAAAAATCCTAAGAACGGCTTACGGTGTAAGTTGCAACACAACATCATAATATTAATTTGAAATTGTAGCGTGATAATGTGCAAAATATTTAGCAGAAAGCAAAACAGATAGTAGCAGCCACAAGGTTCAATTGCTAAACAAAACAAAAGATCTCTGGAATAAATTAGTCTTGATTAGGGGGTGAACCCAGTGCTCCTCCAAATATTGCGGCCTCATTAAAGCAGCAAAGTGGGGGAAACTTTGCTAATGTTGAGAAAATGCATTTGTCAGATTCATCTGCCAAGCCCACTATTCAAATCAGCCTATCCACGGCAGTCGGGGTGGGTGGGTGGGGTGCAGCTTGGGGAGCAGACCTGAGGGATGCAGTCTTCCCTCAGGTCCACTCCCCAGGCATAAATTAGCTTGCTGAGGCAGCCCTTGGCAGCGCAGTCGGCCAGGAGCATAGAGCCGGAAGCGGGCCATAGAGCTTCCTCAACTCTTAGGGTCGGGCCATCCGTGTAAACCTGTGTTTTGCCACGGCTGCTTCTCTTCCCCCTCCCCCCCTCCCCAAGCAGACCCCGTCATACTCCATACCCCCACTAGGAGGCTGAGAGGGCTAAATGTCCAATACCTATGCCTACCTACCTCTTTCTGCCAACCTAGCAGTTCGAAAGCACGCCAAACTGCAAGTAGATAAATAGGTACCACTCCGGCAGGAAGGTAAATGGCATTTCCATGCACTGCTCTGGTTCGCCAGAAGCAGCTTAGTCATGCTGATCACATGACCCGGAAGCTGTACGCCAGCTCCCTTGGCCAATAAAGCGAGATGAGTGCTGCAACCCCAGAGTCGGCCATGACTGGACCTAATGGTCAGGGGTCCCTTTACCTTTACCTTACCTATTTCTTTAACCAATAAAGTTGTGCCCTTTTAATCCCAGACAGTTGCGGTGCCCCTTTATTCATATACCCTAGTTGGGCACACTCAGTGGGGATGGGGACTCTGCGGCTGGGAATGCAACTGGTCCAGAAACTACGGTTAGTACAGAATGCAGTGACTAAACTGCTGCTGTGGCCAAACAGCGTGTGTCATCTTTCCTAAGACATCTGTCCTGGCTGTCCATATGCTACCAGGCCAGGTTAAGCGATTCCTCCTCCAACACCAGAGGGGGAGATAAGAACATAGAAAGCTGTCTTATAATGAGACAGACCATTGATTACACTGCCTGGCAGTGACTCTCCAGGATTTCAGACAGGCGTCTCTCCTAGTCCTGCCTAGGGGTGCCCAGAATTGAACCTGAGTCCTTCTGCATGAGACCTTTCAATTCTACGATCCTATGGTTGCACCCCAAAGCTCTAGTCCATTAATCAACGTAATTTAGCCAACTATAACTTGAAGCCCTGTTGTTCTCTTAACAAATTGACCAAGAGAGATGGATCCTGGCGCCAGGCATTAAAATTAATTGACAGAGAGACGGCTAGCCTCAGAGGACTCCACCTGGATGGCTGCCAGGCAGGAAGTCATCTAGATTGAGCCCAGCCATTGCATTAAGTTAATGAGACAGCTGCCCTTGAGATGACAGAGAAGCTGTGGGATTCCAATGGAGCTCACCTGTATACTGTCGCATCATAAAGCATGCAAGCTCCTCGCTTGCCGCAGCTGCTGCTTGCCCACTTCAAGCAAGCCCTGTCTATCACTGCTCCAAAATAAACAGGGGCTGGAATTCCAGCTGAAAAACATCAAGCGCTAAATATAGGTTGTCATCTAAAGCACATTTTTAGACAATATTCTTGGGTAGGGTGATAGTAGAGACAGGGTGTTTGTATGTGTGTAAGTCTTAGAAGCCAAGTAACCCAAAATACATAGAATCATAGAATCATAGAGTTGGAAGAGACCACAAGGGCCATCGAGTCCAACCCCCTGCCAAGCAGGAAACCCCATCAGAGCACTCCTGACATATGGTTGTCAAGCCTCTGCTTAAAGACCTCCAAAGGAGGAGACTCCACCACACTCCTTGGCAGCAAATTCCACTGTCTCTTACTGTCAGGAAGTTCTTCCTAATGGTTAGGTGGAATCTTCTTTCTTGTAGTTTGGATCCATTGCTCCGTGTCCGCTTCTCTGGAGCAGCAGAAAACAACCTTTCTCCCTCCTCTATGTGACATCCTTTTATATATTTGAACATGGCTATCATATCACCCCTTAACCTCCTCTTCTCCAGGCTAAACATGCCCAGCTCCCTTAGCCGTTCCTCATAAGGCATCGTTTCCAGTCCTTTGACCATTTTGGTTGCCCTCCTCTGGACACGTTCCAGTTTGTCAGTGTCCTTCTTGAACTGTGGTGCCCAGAACTGGACACATACTGGATACATACTGAGATACATACTGAGCAGATCATTGCAATAATGCATGGCCTGCCTTGCTCAGGTCATTTTCTTTCCAGCAGTGGTCAACTAGTTGCCTTTAGCAGGGAATTGATGGTCCTTATCGGCTTATACATCCACGGTTCTGAGACACGCCCCTCCCAACCCCCCACCACCACCTCTGAGCATGCAGGTTTCATAAGCCACTTGGGGGATTGCTCAACCGAATCATCTTAACAGATAACTGACAGCAAACATTCTTCAGGTATGGAGCAAAACTGGCAACAGCCACAAACAAAGGGAGTGATCTCAGTTAGATGGGGAAACCCCAACATTTGCAAAAGTACAGAAGTTCGGGGGGGGGGGGGACGGCCAAAATCAGCCTGATGAGGAGCAATCTCAGTGGCATGCACAGACTATGCACACATACCTCCCTCTCCTACCCTTCCCTCACACCCCCCATACATCTCTTTCACAGAGAGACCAATCCAAATCTTCTTTACATTGGACTGGGTCCTTCTGCCCAACCCCGCTGGCCTACATCAGAGTAATGTCAGTGTCGCTCCAACAGAAGCCTGCCCCACATACTCCTTGCTTACTTGTCTGTGTGAGTGTGAGTGTGTGAAGAACTGGGGGGAGGGGATGTCCAGTGATATTCAAAAATGACCAGAATGGTGATGTTTCTTACCCAAAGCTCTCAAAACAAGCATATAGAGTCCAACTGCAAGTGACTTCAGTTCTGGATCTACGCACCTAAATGATGAAAGAAATCAGCATTAGTGGAAAATATGCTTCTATACATTCTTGCAAGTCTCTATAAATTATCTGTCATGTTACTAACACAGTGAGCAATCCATTGCTAGTGCTTTGGCTGTGTTATCATCTATTATTATTTGCTTTCCGCATAAGCGTCTCAATGTGATGCTCAGTAAACCAGCAGCGGATTCTACCCTTCCTAGCATTTAAGCAGCAATTGAGGAAAGCACAATTTGCATTCTGATAGTCCCAGATTCAATTGTGAGCCTCTCCAGTGTAACGCAAGGGTCAGCAAGACCTCCAATCAGCGTGGATAATCAGTGTGGATAATTCTGAGCTGATGGACCAATAGCCTGACTCAGAATAAGAGAGCTTCTAATGTTCCCTCCAATCTAATCGACGTAGTCACTGCAGAGCATTATGGGATGTTGGAAAAGTGTGACAAAAGTGAGCCTGGTGCAAAAGGTGAGTTCAGGAATTTGCCCGATTCAGCAAACTTTATGACCATGGAGGAAGGGTAGCTATGTGAACTCAAACCTTGCCTCCAGTGAATTTAGACAGCTCTGAAAGGCTGGGATTTGGGGTTAAAAAAGAGGAATTGCAGTGTATTATTGGTACGACTCCCTCTAATACTGAACTCGGCTTATGAGTGCCAATAGAAATGGTGTCCTGATGGAAGACTGGGCCACTGTGAAAGAAGAGGGGGAATCAGGGCAGGATAGAAACTGAGTAATTAAACAAATAGGTTATTTTCTCTTTTTTAAAGTACCATATTTTTCGCTCCATAAGACACACTTTTTTCTTCCTAAAAAGTAAGGGGAAATGTCTGTGCATTTTATGGAGCGAATGAGTGGTCCATGGAGCCGAATTGCCCTGGGGCAAAAAGCAGATCATGCTTTTTTAAAAAAAGAGGGAAGTGGGTGTTGAAACAAAGCTGCTGATCGGCAAGTGATCAGGAGGGAGATAAGGGACGTTAGCAATAAAGGAGGCTGCCTGGGAGGGGGGAGGTAAAGACAGCGAACTTGCAAGGAGAGGAGACAGAAAGACTAAAGCAATGAGGAAAGAAATTAGAAGAAAAGGATGAGCAAAAAACTGCTCCAGCTAAGGAAAAGACACAAAGGCAAACAAGAGGGAAGGGGGTGTTGAAAGGAAGCAGCTGATCGGTAAGTAATCGAGAGGGAGATAAGGGACAATAGAGATAAAGGAGGCTGCCTAGGAGCGGGGAGGTAAAAGCCCATGGGTCATCAGGATTTTTACACTGGGTCACCCCAAATTCACCATCAGATCACAAAGCATGTCCATGGCTACAGCCTGCACCAAAAAAATTATGCATCCACTGTTGCGTGGGGCCGCAATGGCGCAAAAACGTGGTTACAAAGCACAGATCCACATGGATCCTCAGGATTTTTGCATTGGGTCACCCCAAATTCATTGTCAAATCACAAGTCTGTGGCAACAGCATGAAGCACAAAAATCATACATTCACTGTTTCATTCAGAATATATTTTTTTCTTGTTTTCCTCCCCTAAAAACTAGGTGCGTCTTATGGTCAGGTGCGTTGTATGGAGCGAAAACTACGGTACCTAAGTAGGCAACAATTGAGAAATTAGCATGCTCAGTTGCCACAGTATACTAAGGGTCTCTTCCCGGGGGTTTGGAAATCTGCAGCAGAGGGCAATGGAATTACGGTATTTGTTTTCAAGGAACTTTTAATATGAAACAAGGACAGGAGCGGATATTACCTGTATGGCCTTTCTTGTGGCAGGCACAACTTGTTACTTACCGAATCATGATCATGTAAAAAGGAGTCCCTCCCAGCGCATAGAAAAAAGAAGCCACTGTTTTGATCACTACATAATAAATAAAATTTCTTGAGCAACTGTCAGTCCTTGGACATTCTCCCAAAACTGCCGAGGAATTCCTCAGCCCAGAATCCCCCTTTTCAATGCAGCTACAATTCTGAAAAACCTGAAAAGAAGGTTAAAAGTTTTTTGCATAAGGTAAATAAATGAATAGAAGCGAAATCCTGGACGCCATATGCCTATCTATTCTGCCTTTGCCCACCTTTTTTGAAAGAAAAAGAAGTAGGGGACACCAGAAATTCCTTTAAAGAGTTCATTTCTCTGCCCCCAATCCCTTTTCAAGGTAAAAGGCAGCACTGCCTCCGCCGAGACCATATAACACCAGTCCTGAAAGACCTACATTGGCTCCCAGAACATTTCCAAGCACAATTCAAAGTGTTGGTGCTGACCTTTAAAGCCCTAAACGGCCTCGGTCCAGTATACCTGAAGGAGCATCTTCACCCCCATCCTTCTGCCCGGACAATGAGGTCCAGCGCCAAGGGCCTTCTGGTGGTTCCCTCCCTGCGAGAAGTGAGGTTACAGGGAACCAGGCAGAGGGCCTTCTCGGTAGTGGCACCCACCCTGTGGAACGCCCTCCCATCAGATGTCAAGGAAATAAACAACTATCTGACTTTTAAAAGACACCTGAAGGCCGCCCTGTTTAGGGAAGTTTTTAATGTTTGATGTTTTATCGTGTTTTAAATATTCTGTTGGGAGCAACCCAGAGTGGCTGGGGAAACCCAGCCCAAATGGGTGGGGTATAAATATATTATTATTATTATTATTATTATTATTATTATTATTATTATTACTACTACTACTACTACTACTACTACTACTACTATTTTCACAAAAACAAAGCTCTTACTGTGTCTTTCCTGGATCCTGTCACAGCTTTGCATCCAGCGAAACAGGGCGACACATATGTCATCCCATCTTCTCCACAGACCGGATCCCACTGGTTTGTGGCACAGTTGCAATTCAGGTTGCAGGCTGAAGATAACGGAGTTGCGCCCCGTGCAACCGCTTGCCTTGTGGAATAAGCAGGGAGGTTTTTCTTTAGTTCATCCTAAGGCACATCTATCACAGGGGTAACCAACAGGGTGCCCTCTAGATGCTGGAAGAATGACTAAATAACTTCTAGTGATTTTGGTCAGAGAAGCGAGACAGTAGTAAATTACACCAAGCAAATTGGTGTTAACTCTTTATTAGCAAAAACAGATCTGCACAGGAGTGGCAGGCCTAATGAGCGCGGCAGCTCATCTCCAGCAGATATTGGCCCTATGAAGCAGTTGTAGAGATTGAAGGTCCACCTCCCCACAGCTGCCTAAGTCCCCTGCTCTCCAGGGTTTCCCCCCAAGCAATCTGAGACTACACCTATGAGAAGTCAACTTCTTCTTGGCCCTTTTCATGCCTCTCTTGGTTCTGGGAGATAAGTGGGGAGGGCAGCTTGTCACAGCAGGAGTGGGAGACACCCGTGCCTCTTCACCATCTGGACTCATCTCTGCCTCTTGGCTTCCCTCCTCTCCTGCTTTAGCTCCTGCCTCTGATTTGGAATTCTCTCTGCCACTGACTCTCTCAGATCACTAAGCCCTGTTGCCTCTTTAGCTTTCAGCACTCCCTTTCCCCAGTCCTCTCCCTCTGATCGTTCTTCGTTGTCCCACCATCAATCACTTGGCTCTGAACCTTCTTCCCTCAAGGGTTCCTCCCACCATTTTTTCTGTGTCCCTCCAGTCCATGACGCACAGGGAACAGCAAACAGAGGATCTCACGGATCCTTAAGGTACCCTGGACCCACCCAGGTTGTGCAGAAATTTGTCTCTGAACATGAGAACGTTGAACCTGGCCTGGTAGTAGAGCTGGCATTACCCTTAGGCACACTGAGGTGAAAGTCTTAGGAAGTGAGATTCCATTGGGATCCAGAGGTGGCAAACCCCACTGCTGTGTCTGCCCTGCCACCAAGCCCACCTGGTGCCTCTGCTGCCAGAAAAGCGAGGAGAGGACCAGGGCCTCGGCTTCAGCAGGGGGAAGGAGGAGGTGGAACCAGCAACTCCCCATTTTGCCTCAGGTGGCAAAATGTGTTGGGCCACCCCTGTCCAGTTGTCAATTTGCATTTCTAGGTACAGAAAGTATTGATCTGGTGTGTAGAGATCTTTCCTATTCTAATTAATTCAAGAGGGTTCTGGAAGCTTCTCTGCGTAAAAGAAACAAGCAGAAGGTTCGTGATGTTTGGGTTATTCCTTCAGAGAAGCTGAGCACAGCTGGCTTAAACTGCTTTTGTTATCTCTTCAGTCAAGGTCATGCTGACTACAAAAGTAAGGCCAAAAGGAGCCTGCGTTTTCACTTTCTCTTTCTGTCTCTTTTCCTTCTGGTGTGGTGTTCTGTACACAGTATGTTTAGTGTTATGGTTTAGTCTTATTATAACTTATTGTAAATTTAAGTTAAATCTGCTGCAACTGGATTTCTTACGGACAGTGCCAATCCTGAATGTATTGGATTCGTGACCGTTATGCTCATTTGCCTTCAGTAGCAGTAAAGCTCTTCTGGATGAAATATTAACTGCCTCTGGTCTATTTTTGGGAATCCCACATGGGGGAACCAATGGAGATGTTTTAGCAGAGGTGCCACGCGTAGTCTGCTCCCACCAGCAGTCTAGCTGTTTCATTTCCCACCAGCTGGAGCTTCCAGGCCAGGCATGAGGGCAGCTCCACACAGAGCACATTGCAGAAGTCCCATTTCAAGGTTACCAAATGCTACAATGGCTACGTTGGCCAGATATGATCATAGATGGCATACCAGAGGAAGCTGGTAAAAGACACTCCTAGCTGCCAAGGTCATGTGGGCCTCCAATGGCAAAGACGGATCCAGGAATACAATGGTACCTCAGGTTAAGTACTTAATTTATTCTGGAGGTCCGTTCTTAACCTGAAACTGTTCTTAACCTGAAGCACCACTTTAGCTAATGGGGCCTCCTGCTGCTGCTGCGCTGCCGGAGCTCGATTTCTGTTCTCATCCTGAAGCAAAGTTCTTAACCTGAAGCACAATTTCTGGGTTAGCGGAGTCTGTAACCTGAAGCGTATGTAACCTGAAGCGTCTGTAACCCGAGGTACCAATGTACCTCCAAAGCTATGTACCAATCTTTGCAACACACACACACACAGTGCATCTGTATCACATACCCATCATAAGATACTGTCAATCCAGCAACTGTGCGGTTCTCACAGCCCACTATTAAGTAGAATAGTGAAATGACAAATGCTAGAAATGACAGTACATATGCCATTTTGGTTGCGGCGACTATGCCAATTTTGTATTTTTTCATGATGAAGCCTCCTAGGAATACACCAAGGCAGACTGCTGGTATGGCTGTGACGGCTGGAATAAAAGACAAAGAAGGAAATAAGGATCATGTCCTGTCCCCCCCCCCCCCACATTGCAAATGACTTAACAGGGACAGCAAACGGGTGGGGAGACTGAAAGGATACCCTGGAAATGTTAAAAGGGGGAAAGGACCAACATTAAGAATACAGTATTGCTCCTCCTCTTTGTGGGAAATGGATTGTGGATTAAATCTGTAGATTTAGATCTTAACCTCCTGTTAGACACATGTGGGAGAAATACAAAAGTAATCTGAATCGGGAACAACAGAGAGTGGTGAAAAGGGGCTGGCCTGCCTTCTTCCTACTTCTTCAGGTGGGCCATGAGGATTAGGCAGTGTTCCAGAAGCAGCCTGGGGTGCAAAGACTGCGTGTTTCTTGGAGAGCATGCATACTGACTGGATAATCTGCAAATTGCCTGGAGAATGTACAAAACACATGTGAAATATGCACATTCCCCAATACCGACTGGCAATTATTGCTGCTGCTGCTGCTATTGTTATTAATGAAATTTCATCCGCATACTTCATCCAAAGGTTAGTGGGTGGTTGACAACATAAAATACAAAATGAGAACACAAAATGCATAATAAAAACAAGAACCAAAACAAACCAATCACCTCCTCCCACAAATCAAGGCATATTGGCTAGAGAATGTACAAAGATCACTCAAGATATGCACAGTGCCCAAAGCCTGTTGGAGGTTATGTATATTGACTGGTAAATGTACACAGCACCCTCTTCTAGGAAGGGTTATGTGCACATTCACCATGAGGCCTGGTGAATGTGCACAATGGCCAGTTACTATGCACATTTACTGCTCAAGTCCCTTTCATTAATACACACACACAGGACTCACCTGTTACAAAGTTAGACCTGGACGCTGGCTGACCGTATTGCTGCTCTATGTATTTCGGGCTGTATGTTAAGTAACCAATAAAGCTGTTGAACTGCAGCAACGTTGAGCACAATAACATAAAGAACATTCGGTTGCCCAGTGTTCTCTTCAGGGACTTATAGAACTCTGAAAGAGAGAGAGAGATGTGGCGCTTAGTGCAGGCCAGATCTGCACATTTTATGAATGATCTGCACATCATTTTATAAAACATCAAATTCAATGAAATGAAAATATTTGGACCCATGAGAGTCACTACCCAGTCATGAACTGATATCTTAGTTTATTTGCTGCTGTTAATTGTATATCTGGGCTGCGGCAGCAATAAGTGGCAAAACTGCAGATCACTAGCATTTTCTTCATTTTTTCTGGTTTTGCTTTTATTTGGTTTGTTTTTTATTGCATTGTATTATGAAAAAAACCTGAATAAAAATTTATGAAAATAATAATAATAATAATAATAATAATAATAATAATAATAATAATAATTTCCCCTCTCATTTCTATTTCTCTCTAACATCCCTGCCTACCACTGCCCAACGGCCTTCCTTTGTTGCAGTGCTTCCCCTTCTCCATTCAACTGACCATCCAGAGCCTGACACAACTGAATAGGTCAGGGGTCAGTAGACTTTTTCTGCAGGGGGCCCAGTCCACTGTCCCTCAGACCTTGGGGGGGTCAGACTATATTTGGGGGGAGGGAATCCCCCCACGACTCTCCCCTCCCTTCTCCACAGCACCGGATGAGCCCCGGTGGCTGCTTACCTGTGCCTTGCGAGCGGCAGGGGCTGGCGGCGGGACAATGAGCAGCGCGAAAGGGCTGGCTCCAGAGAGGGGCTGCTTAAAATGGCACTCAACAAAGCCCAGCCCCCTTCCCCCTCTAGGCAGGGCGGGGAGAAGCCAGGAGGAGGGAGGGAGGAGGCGCCACCATGGTGTGTGTGGGGGGGGAATGGCATGGCCCGAATTTGAACATGGCTATCATATCACCCCTTAACCTTCTCTTCTCCAGGCTAAACATGCCCAGCTCCCTTAGCCGTTCCTCATAAGGCATCGTTTCCAGGCCTTTGACCATTTTGGTTGCCCTCCTCTGGACACGTTCATGTGATGCGGCAGCTAAAAAAGCCAATGCAATTCTGGGCTGCATCAATAGGAGTATAGCATCTAGATCAAGGGAAGTAATAGTGCCACTGTATTCTGCTCTGGTCAGACCTCACCTGGAGTACTGTGTCCAGTTCTGGGCACCACAATTCAAGAAGGACACTGAGAAACTGGAACATGTCCAGAGGAGGGCAACCAAAATGGTCAAAGGCCTGGAAACGGTGCCTTATGAGGAACGGCTAAGGGAGCTGGGCATGTTTAGCCTGGAGAAGAGGAGGTTAAGGGGTGATATGATAGCCATGTTCAAATATATAAAAGGATGTCATATAGAGGAGGGAGAAAGGTTGTTATCTGCTGCTCCAGAGAAGTGGACACGGAGCAATGGATCCAAACTACAAGAAAGAAGATTCCACCTAAACATTAGGAAGAACTTCCTGAGAGTAAGAGCTGTTCGACAGTGGAATTTGCTGCCAAGGAGTGTGGTGGGGTCTCCTTCTTTGGAGGTCTTTAAGCAGAGGCTTGACAACCATATGTCAGGAGTGCTCTGGTGGTGTTTCCTGCTTGGCAGGGGGTTGGACTCGATGGCCCTTGTGGTCTCTTCCAACTCTATGATTCTATGAATGATCAGAATCCCCACGCTGATCTACACAGTGATTCCTGGACCATCTGCAGGCTGGATCCAGAAGGCAAATGGGCCGGATCCGGCCCCCGGGCCTTAGTTTGCCGACCCATGGAATAGGTCCTGGGCCGCCAGGGCAGATGTTTCACCTTTCAGTTTTGAGAAGCGAGCTCCTCGTTGACTTTCAGGCTTCTGTATATGGCTTTCATCAGCATGACTTTCCAGTTTTTTCTTTTCAGGATCGCTCGCTCCTTCTTTCTCCAGGCTTTTAGGCAGGAAGCAGAAAGGGATGCCGGAAATCAGATTGAAGACGCCAGCGATCAAAAAGCCCAGCCACCATGCGCCAACCCAGCGGGAATCAGTCGGAGTTATCGTTACCGTATCTAGAGTAAAAGACAGGTCAAAGTCCGCCTGTTCATCAACTATCCATGGTAAGAAATGAGAAAGGGAGAAAGCACTTTCCCCCAAAAAAGCTAGAGTGCTTTCTGTTGGGGATAATTCAGACTGAAATTCCCAGGTGTCAAAAAAGGTTATTAATGTATGCCACTACCGCGGCCCGTGTTTTGTTAGCCCAAAAATGGAAAACAAGCAAGGTCCCAGCCAAAGAAGAATGGTGACTTAAGTTGACAGAATATGTGCATCTTGCAGACTTAACATATAGAATGAGAGAAAAAGAAGAACATATGTTTAGAGAAGATTGGGGAACATTCATTGAATATATGGGAAATAACTGTGTACAAACGCTGGCAGCAGTGCCAGATTTACGTATAAGTTAAACAAGCTATAGCTTAGGGCCCCACTCGCTTGGGCCCCCCAAAAAAAATTAAAAGAAAAAAACTGGATGTACATCTCCAAAATATAAGATAAAAACAAATGAAATAAAACCTACATACAGCAACAGTGTTTTGTGTTGTGTAGGCTCCTATGATATAAGTAATGGCCCCCGCTGCTAGCCTGCTCCCTAAAATATCACATATTTTGTTATGCGCAAATGGCTTTAGATACCTATTAGGTCCATAAATTACCATATAGCATATATTCAACACAAAAAACAGCGACAATTTATTGTTGACAAAGGACAGCTGGACATTTAAAGGGCCCCATTACCTTCAGTAGCTTAGGGCCTCATCAGACCTATCTCTACTCATAAACTCTTATCTTTAATTCTGTAACGAATTATTGTGTTATACGTATCTTTATGAGTTTGAGTTTGTAATCTCTGTTTGAGCTCGTAATCTCCCACTACTGAAACTTATATTGGCCTGAGTTCTTGGTGTGCTTTTTTCTTGCGATATTTAATGACAAGAACTCCGAATCTTTCCAAAGCATCCCACTTGGGCTTGGAAGCTATCCAAATTATTATTATTATTATTATTATTAGTAGTAGTAGTAGTAGTAGTAGTAGTATTTATACCCCGCCCATCTGGCTGGGCTTCCCCAGCTACTCTGGGCGGCTTCCAAAAGAATATTAAAATACTGTGATACATCAAACATTAAAAGCTTCCCTAAACAGGGCTGCCTTCAGATGTCTTCTAAAAGTATGGTAAAATGTGAAGGCTACAGAGCTCACAGCTCCATATGATTCAAAGCCGTAAGTCAAGCTATGCTGCACGCCACATGTTACAATCACCAATCTTCAGCTTGCAACTCACCTAGATCCACGAAGCCAATGTCAACATACAGTCTGGCTAACAGAGATCCCAAAAGGAAACCAGCCATTGGGCCAATCATTCCTATTGTGTGCAAACAGCCTGCAGTTATAAAGAAAATATTATCAGTATATTCCAGCACACACAAGCTTCAGAGCAGGTTGGGACTGCAGAGCAGGATGGGATATCCTATATTTCATGCCCCTTGAAAGACCACTCTTCACGGATGAAAAGTTAGCACAGCCCTAGTTTAAAGAATCACGTTACGAATAACTGGGATCAAGCTTGCATTTCTGAACACACATTTAACAGTGCAATTCTACACGTGTCTGCTAATAAGTCAGGTCCATAGAGTTCAATGTGGTTTACTCTCAGGTAAGTGGTTACAGGGTTGCAGCCTTATCATACATACATTGATAGTGTTCTTCAGCAGGTGTCATAATGTAAGAGGGAGCTCTGTCAGAACTGGTGAATCTTAGAGATTCACAAACGTTTTCCTGAGTAATAAAGCATTGCAAATACTGTTTTTATGACTTTTTGCCTCATTTGGTTCCAAAGCTTGAGAATTTTTTGAAGAAATTGTACATTTCTCAGGTCAAAGCAGATTTTTAAAAAAAATCAAATTGTGAATGAGTCAAAATATACAGTGGTGCCCCGCAAGACGAATGCCTCGCAAGACGAGAAACTCGCTAGACGAAAGGGTTTTTCGGTTTTGCGTTGCTTCGCTAGACGAATTTCCCTATGGGCTTGCTTCGGAAGACGAAAACGTCTTGTGCTTTTTTCTTAAAGCCGCTTGAAGAGGCGCAGTTGCGACGGACCGTGCTTCACAAGACGAAAAACATCGCAAGACGAAAAGACTCACGGAACGAAATATTTTCGTCTTGCGAGGCACCACTGTAATGACAGAAAATTCGAATTTAGACAATATGAATGCAACGCTGCTGATGACCGAAGCCAGATTTTACTATAAAGAGGCTTTTTGACATGCTATCCAACTCAGGAGCAGGTGCAAAATCTGAGTGCTGCAGCTTGAAAATCTGCCTTTGTTTTTGCCAGGCACTACTTAGTACATGGGAGGCAGGTGGCACTATGGTCTAAACCACTGAGCCTCTTGGGCTTGCCAATCAGAAGGTCGGCGGTTCGAATCCCCGCGATGGGGTGAGCTCCCGTTGCTTGGTCCCAGCTCCTGCCAACCCAGCAGTTCGAAAGCATGTCAATGTACAAGTAGATAAATAGGTACCGCTCCGGCGGGAAGGTAAACAGTGTTTCCATGCACAGCTCTGATTCGTCAGAAGCGGTTTAGTCATGCTGGCCACATGACCCAGAAGCTGTATGCCGGCTCCCTCGACTAGTAAAGCAAGATGAGAGCTGCAACCCCAGAGGGTCAGGGGTCCCTTTACCTTTACTTTATTTAGTACTAGAGATGAGATTTCCCTACGAGACGTTACCAATATAAAAAGGAGTGTCTTCTTCTCTCGAGAAATCATCCAGGTACGATATGCCCAGTGGAGTTATTGGCGTTTCACCTATTCCACGTAGTAGATTCCCCATCAAGACATAAATCCACGCATAAGATACAACTTCTTTTGCACAGCCTGCAAATAACAGCAAATATAGCAGGAGAAAGTAATCATGCCTTTTGCACAGGAACACATATCCCTCCAAGGAATCCCAAACAGGAGATGTTCACCAAGGATGTTCTGGTGGTAGGATGTCCAATTCTTATGCTCCCGGGGTAGTGGTGCCCACCCTGTGGAACACCCTCCCATCAGATAGCAAAGAAATAAACAACCATCTGACATTTAGAAGACATCTGAAGGCAGCCCTCTTTAGGGAAGTTTTTAATGACTGATGTTTTAATGTATTTTTAATCTTTTGTTGGAAGCCACCCAGAGTGACTGGGGAAACCCAGCCAGATGGGCAGGGTATAAATAATAAATTATTATTATTATTATTATTATTATTATTATTATTATTATTATTTCTCCACACTGTGGTCTGGGGATCAGAAGCTCATTTTACCTGACAAAATGGGCTACCTGTTGTACAGTCCAGCACTTTACACTAGCCTTCTCCAAGTGTTCAAAAGAACAAGAGTGGGCAAATACTGAGTAGAGGCACCGGCTCTGCTCCCCAAATCTCTGCCCCTGCCTGTTCAACCCCTGATCTCCCCACGTTGAATGGAAAGGTTGGAAGGCTTCCAAATACATTCAACTGAGCACTATTAGAAGCTCTCCTGCCCAACCTTCATGATCAATGCATGGATATTGGGATCAGGGCCAGCTTATCTCTGCCCCCTCCCCAGCACTTCTGATGGGCTACTTACAAACTTCCGTGGAGAAACCACAAGCTTACCCGACACAGACATCCCTGGTGATTCTGGGACTGTTTGGTTCAGTAAGCAAGGAGAGAGGTTGGATGTCGAGTTCTCAGATCCTCGTGATAATGTCTCATATTTATAACTGAAAAGAAAGAAAGGTAAACCAGAGGTTCATCCCACAGCTCCTTTCTAGGCACAGGTCCACAGGTCCAACAAAATGAGCTACCCGCTTTCTCCAAGAAAACACACTCTTTAATGCTGAATCAGAGCAAATGGCAATTCGGGTTTTCCACAGATTGTTGAGCGGGGTTTCATGGAGGAAATACTCCCCACCCGCAAAAAAAGGCGCTTGGATGAGGAGTGTTAAAACACAAACCTGTGCCTAGATATGTGGGACAAAAGCAAGTTTGGATAAGCCCCTAGTCATGTATACCTGAAGGAGCGTCTCCACACTCATCGTTCTGCCCAGACACTGAGGTCCAGCGCCGAGGGCCTTCTGGTGGTTCCCTCACTGCGAGAAGTGAGGTTACAGGGAACCAGACAGAGGGCCTTCTCGGTAGTGGTATCTGCCCTGTGGAATGCTCTCCCATCAGATGTCAAAGAAATAAACCATATGACACTTAGAAGACATCTGAAGGTAGCCCTGTTTAGGGAAGCTTTTAATATTTAATGCTGTATTGTTTTTAACACTCAATTGGGAGCCGCCCAGAGTGGCTGGGGAAACCCCGCCCAAATGGGTGGGGTATAAACTATTACTATTATTATTGATGAAGAAAGATGCAGAGAGATGCCTTGGCACTGGAGAGTGGGAATAGCATGGTGACCATTTGCAATTATAGACAATGTAGATAAGGAGAAGTAAAGAATAGGGATTTCTTCCTAAATTTCAGAACTATTTAATGCATCGTCAAGAGTTGCTTAGTCAAAGTGGCTGGAAAGAAGTTTCATAGCTCTAGCTGACACTGGCCATCTTGGAGAAACACCAAAAGCACTTATCCTAGACATAAAGGTAAAGGTACCCCTGCCCGTACGGGCCAGTCATGTCCGACTCTGGGGTTGCGTGCCCATCTCGCTTAAGAGGCCGGGAGCCAGCACTGTCTGGAGACACTTCCGGGTCACGTGGCCAGCGTGACGAAGCTGCTCTGGCGAGCCTGCACCAGCGCAGCACACAGAAATGCCATTTACCTTCCCTCTATAAAGCGGTACCTATTTATCTACTTGCACTTAAGAGTGCTTTCAAACTGCTAGGTGGGCAGGAGCTGGGACCGAACGACGGGAGCTCACCCCGCTGCGGGGATTCGAACCACCGACCATGCGATCGGCAAGTCCTAGGCGCTGAGGTTTTACCCACAGTGCCACCCGCGTCCCATCCTAGACATAAGTGGGATTAATTTCTAAGCAGACACAGACAACATGGGAAGGATAACCAAAGAGGGTTAGGATTGCAGTCTTAGCCTGGCTCCAATCTTCTAGATTTCATTATTGTTTTGGCAATGTTATTTTTACTGTATTTTGCGTTTTGATTGTTGTAAGCTGCCTTGACGCATCTGTGTCTGTTAAATCGGAACCAGCGAAGGTGGCGAATGTCCTGTATCTCTACATGTAATTATATTCTTCTTATTTCGCACTTCACTGAATTTTGCAATATAGCCTCAAGCTTCTTCTTTTTTGGGAAAAAGTACAAAAATGCATATTTTAATATTAAAGGGTTTGTACCTAATGAAGCTCTTCTCAGGGTAAACCCGATAGAATTAATGGATCTAAGTTAGGCATGGCCGTTCATTTCAATGTGTCTGTCCTGATTTGAACTAGCATTGGATACAAACCAACATGTTTTGAAACGTTTATACTGGGATGAAACATGTCCCAATACATATTTGAAATTGTTAGGAACCAGAAAGGGTTCACCTCTGCCATTCTGCATCTCAAATAATATCCTTCAGAGACAGAGGTGTGGCCAATCCAACAAACTAAATGTAAACACGCTTGTACTTACTATCCCATGAAAAAGTGAGGCATTGCTGTTAAAAAACTCCCAAGAGACATGACGAAACATCCGAGAGCAATCACCCTTGGCCGATGGAATTTTGCCCCAAAGTAACTCACAAACGCAATCACCAACAGATTCCCTGGAAAACAATGTAAATAATGAGAGAGTATTTATTCGTTGCTAAATCACTTAGCACTTGTTCTCAGAACCCCCTGGTGTTCTTTGCGGGGGCCACTGCAAGGAAACAGGGATGGTAAAGTTATGATAAAATTGGTTTCCCTACACAGTTGGTCAATGACTGGCTACCATTGCTGTTGCAATGAGGCTGTTGCATCACATCCTACGGCGCAGATGCACTTCCAGATGTTCTTGGACAGCAACTCCCATTATCTCTGACCACTGGCCATGCTGCCTGGGGCTTCTGGGAGTTGTAGTCCAGGAACATGAGGGGGGACACGGGTTCCCTGCAACTGTCACAAAGGGTCCTAATGGCCACAGCAATTCTTCTTGGTGGGTCTTGCCCCATGAAACAGTTGCAGGGGCTGAAGGTCCCCACCTTCCTACAGCTGCCTAAATCTTCTCCTCGCTCAGGCCCTTCCCAAGCAATCTGAGACTCTGCCGGTATGCTTGTCTGAGGTCCTCCCTTTGCATGCCTCTTCTGGTCCTGGGAGACCAGGGGGGAGGGGAGCTTGTCCCAGCAGGAGAGGGTGACACCTTGACTCTTCTTCACCAGCGGGACTCATCTCTGCTTCTTGGCCTCCCTCCTTTCCTTCTTCTGCCTCTGATTCTGGCTTTCTTTCTGCCACAGACTCTTCCCACTCACTAAACACTGATATCTCTTCAGCTTCCAATGCCTCTTCTTCCTAGACTTCTCCCTCTTCTCCCTGTGACCACTCACCATTGTCCCACCATCAATCCCCAGGCTTTGAGCCTTCATCCTTTTGGGGTTCCCCAGCTGGTGCCTCCCACCATTTCTTTAGTCAATCATGACAATGGGCCTTTGTTGTGAACCAGCAGGACTCTCCTTATGTCCCTATCACTCATCATCCTTTGAATCAGCATCCACCAAGAAGGAACCTTTCTCACCCAGAAGGTGTATATAGTGTTGTGAGGAAGAGCAAGGAATGGAAGATGGCGATCCACATTATTCTCAGCTCACCTCCCCTCCTGCTTCCCACTACATGGCTTCTCTCTGACTACTTACCCAGTTCAAAACTTCCATCCATGAAGCCAGCCGTAGAGGAAGAGATGCCGAACCTCCTTTCCATTTGGGTGAAGGAACTTTTCATCATAGCCCCAGAAAACACTTTACTGAAGTAGGTGAATGCCAGGGCAGCAATGAAGGCCTAATGAAAGATGGGGAAAGGGGGTGGGATTGGGGAATGTCACATCATCAACGAGCTTTCTCCAGGATAATGGAAGCCACCCTTCCCTATTCTCTGAGAGATTAAAGTCCTTCCAGAAGTAACTTTGTCCTTCAGAAGAAAAGGTTTTATGTAGTCGATGGCTTATAGCCAACGTCAGTCCTACTCAGAGTAGACCCATTGAAATTAATGCATGCAACAAACTTGAGGTCATTCATTTCAATGGGTTATGTCTATCCTCTCCAACAGCCTTGCTGTTAACACAAGAAAAAATACGCAAACAACTGAGAATCTCTCCTGCTCATTAGCATAGCTCTGCCCCGAGTGCTATTTCCTGGTAACGGCACAGTGTGACAAAGAGATGGAAGTCAGAAACTCTTTATATGCAATCACTGATGGTGCATTTCAACTATGCAAGAATGCTACAACATCCTTATTTGATTGGCTGTCACAAGACACTTCCGATATATTTTGCAAGCTAGTAATTCCCCCTCCCAGAGAGGCACAGACTTATGAAAAACAGAAGCCAATATACGTTTTAAACTGATTTCACTCCGTTGCCAGTTCAGGCGGGTAGTCTTGGGTTCAATGTTTATCCAAATAGTCTCCAGCTTTGTCAACACAGCCCTCTTGGTATTTCATCTGGGCCCAAAACAAACAAAGTCCTGATGCACCGGTTAAAAGTTAGAAGTGCTTGAATAATATAGTTACAAGTGAGTAAACAGCATGGATTGGGTTTTGAACTTTGGGGTGCTGTTGACTTCTCTGTGCAAAGGGAGAAGAGAGTTTGCCGTCAAAAGGTCATAGGCTTTTTTCTCTCAGGCAGGTTTATTTTTCGGTTTATTGGGACGAAAAAATATCAGGAGACAAGCTGTCTTTCAGATGTTCCATGAGAACTGTGATATGTTGAGATCCTTAGATTCCAGAGTAGTCCCTCAGTATCAAGTCTTAAACAGGTGTGGGACAGGTCTTAAGCCACTGCAATGACCCCTAGATTTGTTTCTCCTCCTCCCAGAAAGCAATAAAGGAATTAGGCTCTGCTCCAGCAGCAGAGATATGAAGTAGTCCCTCAACTGTATTTTCCCAGGATATGATAGGCTGTGTGTGACTTAAGTCATCTGCAAATGCTTCTTAAGCAGCTATAAGCCATGCCCAAGAAACAGTATTATGAAGAGCCATTTAGGAAGCTTAGTGGGTAGTCCTCCCTCTCAAATATTTCACACCACAAGTGAGGCTCAACAATATTTTTTGTTATTGTTCCTGGAATCACAGAATCGTAGAGTTGGAAGGGACCTCAAGGAATCTCAATTAAAGGATCCACAACAGATGGCTATCCAACCTCTGCTTAAAAACCTCCAAGGAAGGAGAGTCCACCACCTCTCATGGGAGTCCATTCCTCTGTTGAACAGCTTTTACTGCCAGAAAGTTTTTCCTGCTATTTAGTCAGAATCTCCTTTCTTGTACCTTAAAGCCATTGGCATGGGTCCTACCCCCCAGAGCAGGAAGAAACAAGATTGCTCCATCTTCCATGTAACACCCCTTGAGATATTTGAAGATAGCTATCATATCTCCTCTCAGTCTCCTTTTTCCAAAGCTAAACACACCCAACTGCTTCAACCGTTCCTCATAAGGCTTGGTTTCCAGACACTTGATCATCATGGTTGCCTTCCTCTGAACTTGTCAGTAACCTTCTTAAATGGTGGCACTCAGAACTGGACACAGTATTCCAGGTGTGGTCTGACCATGGCAGAACAGAGTGATACTATCACTTCCCTTGATACAAGCCTGGAACAACAGTAGCTTTCCCCCCTGCTTCCTCACACTGTTGCCACAGGCTAAGCTACTAAGACCCCCTAGATCCTTTTCACATGTACTGCTGGCAAGCCAGGTGTTCCCCATCTTATATTTGTGTAACTGGTCTTTCCTGCCTAAGTGCAGAATCTTAAATTTGTCCCTGTTGAAATTCATTTTGTTAGTTTGGGCCCAGTTCTCCAATCAGTTAAGGCCATCTTGAATTCCGATTCTGTCTTCTGCAGTGTTAGCTACCCCTCCCAGTTTGATGTCATCTGCAAATTCATTGGCCTCATCCTTATAGATCATATTGATCAGTTCTTTGTTGATTATCATTGTAACCCAGTCTTCCCCCCAATGTGGTACCCTCCATATGTTTGTGACTCTGGCTTCCACCAGCCCCAGCTGGCATGGCCAATAATCATGGATGATGGCAGTTGTGGTCCTGAATGCTTGGACGGGCCCACATTAGGGTGAGGTTGTTGTAATGATGCTTTGGGGCCCTGAGGGAAATGAAAACCTCACTCTTAGTCCCCAGGGAACCTCGTGAAAAAATATTTATGGCGTGGCAGGTAGATCCTGCATCATGAGTGGCTGGCAGTTGCTCAAGGCTGTCGTGTGCTGATGATGTCGTGTCTGGGAACTGCCTTGGCAGGGTGCACAGACCTAGCCTTGACATCTAACGATCCTTTGCGTTAATGATTCCCATGCGGTGATTCTGCATCTCACGCATAAAGCAACAAGATGTGCAACCAGGGTTATCCGGAGTTACAACAGAGATGGGGAACATGGTACAAGACAACAACAATCATCGCCCCTAATTATTGGCCAAACTGGCTGTGACAGATGGGAGTTTGAACCCAACACCATGTGGAGGGCACCCTGTTGGCTTCCTTTGATGCCTATGTCCTGAAATTAACTCTACCCCCTTTCATGTTTTCAGGAGAACAAGAGAAGGCATAACGTGAGTAGAGGAATGGCTACGCAAGTACCAGCTTCACCCCCCAAATTTGTAAACACCTGGAGAGTCATTGACTCCTCATCTGTAGCTTCATAACTCCCCAGGTCTATGAAACTGAAAAAGGCAGAAACCCCAGCCTATCAGTGGTGGATATCAAATGAAAACCATACACTTCCAAATGGAAGAGTCTTTAAAAAAAAAAGACTACTGCAAAGCAGAAAACATTAGACTTTAAAAAAAGAAAAGAAATAGTAATAGTAAGGAATTCACTGGACCTTCAGCCCTTTGCAGCATGAGGTTTTTGTCCTGGTTGTGAGTTCCTTGGGACCTTCATCCTCCTTAGACAGATCTGCTGCTTTTGTTTCCACAACGGCTCCATTCACATTTTCTGACTCAGCAACCTTCATGATTGCGATTTCTTATCTTCAGTGAGTTCCCCGTTTCCTGCGAAGAGAATGCTCAACGTATTAACATAAGACACACCACATTTTCCCTGTACAGTGGTACCTTGGGTTAAGTACTTAATTTGTTCTGGAGGTCTGTTCTTAACTTGCAACTGTTCTTAACCTGAAGCACCACTTTAGCTAATGGGGCCTCCTGCTGCCATCACGCCGCCAGAGCACGATTTCTGTTCTCATCCTGAAGCAAAGTTCTTAACCCAAGGTACTATTTCTGGGTTAGCAGAGTCTGTAACCTGAAGCGTCTGTAACCTGAAGCGTATGTAACCCGAGGTACCACTGTACTTTTTATTTCACATGGAATGAAGTGGGAGTCTTCAAAACCATTCAGTCAGGAATTATTTGTAATTGTCTCATCCCAAGAGCTTTTCTTCATACCAATGCTGAATAATGTGGAAACTGGGGGGTGGGGGGAGGACACATGTTGTCTTGTGTTGTGAGCAACCAATTACTGGATGCTGTAGAGCAGTGAGGGAGGAAGACTTGAACCAAGCATCTTGGCAGTTGGACTGTGGGGCCCTAGCACCACTGCAAGCTTGGCAAACTTTGCTTTCAGGGCCAGCCCTACCATTAGGCAAAGTTAGACCACCATGCAAGGGAGTTGTTTCTGTTGAATCCTTAGCTGACCCTTAAAAAAAGGACTCCCTGCCCTTGACTTTTGGTAGCCAAGATTTCATGGTCTATGAATGCTTGCTTTTAATTTCCTAAAATAAAGTTGACGGAAACAAATCCATCATGTACAATCATAGTCCCTTCTTGCTGTGGCTATAAGAACACCAAAAGAGCATCATCTAGTACTTGTCTAGCCAACTAGATGCAAATCCAAAGCCCACAAGTAGGACATCAGCACAATAGACCTGAACTGTGATGGTTCCCTAGTGCTGGTTTTAAGATCTGATTATTATCTCAGCATCATGACTGAGATGATGCTCATAGAATCATATGGCTGTAGTGCTGGAAGGTATTCCGAGAGTCATCTAGCCCAACTTCCTGCAATGCAGGAATCTCAGCTAGATCATACATGGCAGGTGGCCTTCCAACCTCTGCTTAAGGAAGGAGAGTCCACCACCTCCCAAGGGAGACTGTTCCACTGCCAAACAGCTCTTACTGTCAGAAAGTTTTCCTGAATGTTTAGTCAGAATCTTCTTTCTTGTAACTTGAAGCCATTGGTTTGAGTCCTACCCTCCAGAGCAGGAGAAAACAAGCATGTTCCCTCTTCTGACAACCCTTCAGATATTTGAAGATGGCTATCATATCTCCTCTCAGTCTCCTCTTTTCCAAGCTAAGCATACGCAGCTCCCTCAACCGTTCCTCATAAGGCTTGGTTTCCAGACCCTTGATCATCCTGGTTGCCCTCCTCTGCAGACATTCCAGCTTCTCAACGTCCTTCTTAAATTGTGGGGCCCAGAACTGGACACAGTACTACAGGTGTGTTCTGACCAACGCAGAATAGAGTGGGACTATTTGCCTAATCCCAAGGAGGAATGGGTACATCGTGTCAATTTCAGTTTCTCATTTTTTCCCCAATCTTAAATTCAGATCTTGACATTTATTTTTATTTTTAAAAAATTATATACCGCTTGCTTGTAATTAAACCTCAAAACAGTTTACAGAAAAATAAAGCTAAATATTAAAATGATCAATAAAAGACAGTCTAATGCACAATGTCAATAAAGGATCCCAGGCTGGACTAGGGACTGTCACATGGAAGCTGGAGCAAGCATGTTTTGTGCTGCTCTGGAGGGTAGGACCCAAGCCAATGGATTCAAGTTATAAGAAAGGAGATTCCAACGAAACATCAGGAAGGGCTTTCTGACAGGAAGAGCTGTTTGACTATGGAACTGACTCCCTTGGTTGTTGCAGATTCTCCTTCGCTGGAGGTTTTTAAGCAGAGGCCATGGATGCTTTAGTTAAGATTCCTGCATTGCAGGGGGTTGGACTATCTAGCCCTTGGGGTCCCTTCCAACTCTATGATTCTATGAGTCTATGATTCCAGAGCTCTTCAGAACTTTGCAGGCAACATTCTAGGTAGGCCTGGAACTTGTAGCAGTGAAGGCACACACTTGCTCTCTGGGTCAAAACCAAAGCTATGAGTAATATTTATTGCTAGTCCTGCCCTCTTATGCTCAGGTTGTACATATTTGCAAATAAAAACTAGATTTCAAAAAGACACTACAGTGGTACCTCTGGTTATGAACTTAATTTGTTCCAGAGGTCCGTTCTTAAGCTGAAACCGTTCTTATCCTGAGGCGCGCTTTCGCTAATGGTCCTTCCCGCTGCATGCGCCTCTGACACGCAACTTCCGCTCGCACCCTGGGCCAAAGTTTGCAACCAGGAGCAACTACTTCTGGGTTAGCGGAGCTCATAACCCGAAGCATGCGTAACCAGAAGCGTTCGTAACCAGAGGTACCACTGTACGGTGTTCAGTGACCTTCATCCCAAGGGACTCAAACCCAAGGTAAGTGTTGGCACCTGCGAAATCTCTCTGCTCTTGGAGATTAGGGTGAGCATAACAACATTTCAGCCAGGAAAAGGCTTCCTATTTAGAAGACACGACACAGAAGGGGGGGGGGTATGGAAGTGGGTGGGAAGAAAACTTGGGCATCTGTTCTTTAAGTTGGTTCTTTAAGGTTGTTCACACATGGTATGCAGAAAGGCATCCATTGAGAAGCCATCACAAGATGACACATCAAGTGTTGACCATGCATGTGTGAATCAGCCTATTATCCTCTGTTGCTCTCTTGAACCAGAGGAACAAAAGAACACAGTCTTTCTTTCTTCAGCAACATAGGTCACTTAAGTATTTTTTAAAGCCCACATGGCTTTGCCATTTTCCCAGAGAGAATCAGTGTACTTCATCATGCCCAATAGGAAGCAAAGCTTAGCCTACCTGCGTTGTGGATCCTTGTCAGCGGCAGCTATGGCATCATTCAATACAATACAGCATTTCCCCCTAAAACAAGGTGGTTCTGAGGTCCATATGGGAAATCATTAACTTTCCCGACTTCCTAAGCAAACAAAAACCAATTTGTGTTTAGGGTCCACTTGTGTAATCCCAAGCCTTCTGCTCTCACTCTTGGAAATTCATGCATTTCTCTCTGGTATCAAAAGAAATGATTTAGGCAGAAAATGTTCTGAATGCGATCCTGGCATATTTGCAACCTTGCTTTGAAAGCACCCCGTGGTTTGTTTGTAGACAGAAACACTCATTGTTTCCTATGGCTAAATTCTTCCTTGCATCCGAGTGCATAAAAAAATGTATCCATCTAATCACTGAAAAAATAAATAAATATGAGAGCATAATGTCCCGTTTGCCTATACAAGTGTTTAACCAGCTACTCCAGAGTAGTCCTCTACTGACTTTGGAAAATGGAAAGTCCTGTGTTTTTGCAGGAGTTCATAGCTTTTTTAAGTTTACAGTCCTGGCAGGTAATCTGTTGCGTTTAGAGTGTTTTATTGAGTTTTATGCTTGGATTTCCTTTGCTTTATCTGGGAATGTGAGTGCTGATGTTTCTAGAGACAGGCGATAAAGAGGAATGGTATTTTAAGCAGGAGCAATGAAGGCAAAGATAGAGAATTGCCCACTAGGCATCTATTTCTGGACTCCCCTCAGGCTCCTCCTCCTCTTCCTCAGCCACACCCCCTCTCCTCAGGCCACACCCCCTCACCAGACCTGCACCAACCTTCAGAGTTTTTATCTGTCTGGAATATGTCCTTGCACTCTGAAAATGCCTCTTGCTTTGCTGAATATCGCAACTGACACAAGATAATACCACCATCTGTAAACAAACAATAAGCGTCCATAAAAATGGCAAAAGTAGTTTCTTTCCCAAATAATACACAAGAGAAGACAGTATGTAAACGACTTAAAGCAGGGTTATATTTGTCCCCATCTGCATGTTTCCATCGGGAGGAGCATAGAAAGAGAACAATGTCGTTCAGTTAGTTAAACCTCCTAAGTTGTATATTATTTACTACAAGGCTCGATGACTAAGCTCTTTAGCAACGAAACGTCTGATTACTGGAAAGACGTCCGAGCACTGAACCACTGGTATATCACAAGTGGACTATTTATTACTGTGTTTGCAATTGTTTCAGATAAGATCTGTTTTGGAAAGAGAAGAAATGAGCACTGAACCACTGATATATTAGAAGTGAGCTCTTTATTTACTGTGTTTGCTATTGTTTAAGATAACACCTATTTGGGAAAGAAACGACTTTTGCCATTTTTATGGGTGTTTATTGTTTGTTTACAGATAGTTGCTTTGGTGACATTATCTTGCGTCGATTGCAGTAGTCATTGTATCACCACCCTGTTCATTGCTTTATTGCTGGATGACAGAGGGGTGCCTCACTATAGAACTACCCTACTGTACAGAGGTAAAATCTGTATCTGTTGCTCCACCGACTTTTGCCTCTGGGCGCACTCATCCCTGGTACGTAGTGCTTGGTTTGAAAAAAGTTCCCTACATCCCCTATTAAATATTTTGCCCCAAATGACTATTTATCGGGAAAGTCCTGGTTTGGTCAGTCACAGTTCCTATTTGGGAGGAGAGAGGGAGTCATTTTGGAGCATAGCTGCCAAGCGTCCCTTATTTGGCGGGACAGTCCCTTATCCCAGGACATGTCCTGCTGCTGTCCCTTATTGATGATGTCCCTTAAATAAGCTACTGAAGGTAATGGGGCCCTTACTATGTCCAGCTGTGCTTTGTCAACAACAAATTGTTGCTGTTTTTTGTGTTGAATATATGATATATGGTAATTTATAGGACCTAATAGGCATCTAAAGCCATTTGCACGCAACAAAATATGTATTTTATCAAAGGAATTGTTGATCCCTTATTTTGGCTGCTGATCCCTTATTTTCGAGGCTGCTTGGTCCTTTATTTTCAAATCTGTAAGTTGACAGCTATGTTTTGGAGTCACTTCCTAAAATAAAACAAGAAATGGGAGAATTGCAGAGTTGGTCCACCCGGTCCAAACCCCCCCCCCCAGCTCAATGAAGGAAAATCCAGAGCTGGAGCTCTTCAAGAGCTCACCCTGATAACTACAGCATAATCCTGTGCACACTTACTTGGCAGCTGACACCACTGAATTCAGCAGGACTTGCATAAGGCTTGTGCTGCCTAGTGCATCACTGTAGCAGAATGGCCCTGTTCCAACTAGACCACAAATCACCCTTTTAGAACAACTGTGATTAGTACAATCCTCCAGCCAGAAGGTGGCAGTGCAGCCCTACTGAGAGAGGTCACCAGAGCCAGCAGTTCCCCCGCGCATACTTCAGCGGACTTGGAAGCCGATCACGTTCGCGACTGCAGTCTCTTGCCAGGCATCGAGAGAGCGCCGCAGTGAGCAACTTGGCTCCTTTATTTAGGCCATTCTTAAAATCCTTCTGGAACTAATCCCTAAACAAAGGGAAAGCAAGCCGACTGAAAACTTTAACTCACACATGGAAAGCCGAAGGAAACTGAGAAAAGCAGAACAGAGGAGCTTCTGATGACACAGAAGGTTCCCAAATATGTTGCTGTGCCACTGAAACATGTTGTATCCATAGCTCACTTCTGAATGGGGTCAGTTTGCATATAGAAACTGAAAGCCAAGCAGGGCAATGGGTTGGGGATATCAATCAAGCAAAGGTCTCAGGTGGTCTTTCCATCTTTCTTTGCTTCCAAAGCTTAATGGGTGTCTGAGGCCACTTCTCACCTTACACATAAAGCAGTATGGTGCCACTTAAACAGTCGTGCTTTCCACCAGAGAATCCTGGGAATTGTAGTTTGTTAAGGGTGTTGGGTTCTATGGAATTGAATCCCACCAGAAAATAGCCACCATCTGGTAGCACCCTTAGTTATTTTCTTGTGGCCACAATAAACTTCTTATTGTCCACTTCCTTTTGCTCCACTTATGTGGCAAACGCATCCTAGACTGGCCCCAATTTGCAAAGTTAATGGTGCTAGAATCCAAATACTGTAGATCACTGGACAAAGTCAACATCCCCTCCATTTTGCAGAAGAAGATTAGATCCATGCTTGTCACAAACTTGCTCTTGTTCAACTGATCACAGCCTGGGAGACCCGCCTTCTATCCTGCCTTGCTGAAGGCTCCACCCTGTTGGTTCGCTTATTTGCAATATCCTGTTCTCCATCGACAGAATAGCCAAGGAATCTAATGGAAGTGATGCGTAAGTGTCAGACAAAAGGCTACCATGGTTCAAAACATACCCCGGCACTTGCTATGTGCAAGATAGTAAAGGTAAAGGGACCCCTGACCATTAGGTCCAGTCGTGGCCCACTCTGGGGTTGCGGCGCTCATCTCGCTTTATCGGCCGAGGGAGCCGGCATACAGCTTCCGGGTCATGTGGCCAGCATGCCTAAGCCGCTTCTGGCGAACCAGAGCAGCGCACGGAAACGCCGTTTACCTTCCCGCCAGAGCGGTACCTATTTATCTACTTGCACTTTGACGTGCTTTCGAACTGCTAGGTTGGCAGGAGCAGGGACCGAGCAACGGGAGCTCACCCCGTCGCGGGGATTCAAACCATCGACCTTCTGATCAGCAAGTCCTAGGCTCTGTAGTTTAACCCACAGCGCCGTGTGCAAGATTGCAAGCAGCAATGCACCACACTGACTTAGTGTTCAAGGCACATGTTGCTTTAGCGTTCCTGCGCATGCATGTTTGTGAATGTGCATCAGAGACAATAATGAACCTTCTCTCTAGGGCTGCTGCTTAACGCTTCACCAGGAAAGAGGCACCTCATCACCAAGAAAGAGGACAGTGAGCGTAAGAGAAGGATGAGCATAAGCTTTGCAGGTGCTAAACGCTAGGTATCAATGTGCATTTTGAAAGAATAAGCGAGATTGAAAGAGAAATGCATCTCACCAGAGCAGGGAAGTCTGTGACCAGGTGGCTCAATCTGATGTCCAGGTGCCAACTGTTGATGATGGGATGATGGGCAACTTCAAGGCCCCGGCTGCTCTCCCTTCTGATGGTCCTGGGCTTGGATCAGACAACACTTCAGATAGATGACTCGGTCAAATAAAGGACAGTCCTTTGTAAAGTAGGGCATTACCACCCTGACACACACACTCTCTCTCTCTCTCTCTCACACACACCCCCCTATCAAAAATATATAAAGTTATCCCCCAAGGGGGCAGGGGGAATAGAAATGAAGTCCGATCTTCCAGGAACAAGGATGGGACTTCCTCCCAATTCAAAGGTCTTTTGCAGTTTAAGACTCAAGGCCAGCAGGCAAATATTTAGCTGTCGTCCCTTGTCCTGAGCGCTGCTATTTAGTGTGTTATGAAATGAGAAGAAAAGCAATTATTTTATGCAAGGGCAAATACGGAGTGCAACCTAATGGCCCCTTACTTCTTCTGTAACCAGTGGGAGGGAGGTGCCAAAGGAGGGTGTTGGGGAGGAGGGGGGGGAGATACCTCAAAATCAGTTTTACCTTTTGTGTCTTTCTGTGGTGGTAGTGGTGGCGATGGGGGGCAGGCAACACCCGGCCGTGTGTGTATATACAGAGGCCCTCAAACGAGAGCACAGCACTTGTTTTCACCAAACGCCCCCCCCCCCAAATCTGAAGCTGTTTCGTTGCTTTTGGATTAGCTGGACCTTTTCTAAGCAGAAGACTGGGAAGGTAGCCAGACCCCTTTGGCCTGGAAACGGGGGGTAAATTAATGCCTGGCATTCTGAACTGGGAAGGCTGCCAATGTCTGCTGCCCTGACTGAGGCTGGGGGTAGGCTGAGATTAAACTTGTACGAGGTTGGGACCCGAAGCCCAGGACTGTGTCGTGCCAAAATCTGCAAATGTTTGGGATTACCTGGATAGTCTTCCTTCAGCTGCAGAGTGGGCTATTTTTCACCTTGGAGGAATTTCAGTCTCAATAAGGTGGCTGGCGAATTAGACGACAGGCCAGATAAATATGATCAAATCTTTTATTAGGGATGGGGGAATTTTGGTCTCTCATTTTTCCAGCCTTACGTTCAGTTCTCCACATTGGCTTGAAAATCTTTTTAAGTTGCAGGTTTGATGACTAATTAAGTCATCAAATTGCAGATGACACCAAGCTAATAATAGGAATAAAGGTAAAGGGACCCCTGACCGTTAGGTCCAGTCGTGAACGACTCTGGGGTTGCGGCGCTCATCTCACTTTACTGGCCGAGGGAGCCGGCGTACAGCTTCCGGGTCATGTGGCCAGCATGACTAAGCCGCTTCTGGCGAACCAGAGCAGTGCACGGAAACGCCGTTTACCTTCCCGCCAGAGCGGGAACCTATTTATCTACTTGCACTTTGACGTGCTTTTGAACTGCTAGGTTGGCAGGAGTAGGGACCAAGCAACAGGAGCTCACCCCGTCGCTGGGATTTGAACCGCCGACCTTCTGATCGGCAAGCCCTAGGCTCTGTGGTTTAACCCACAGCACCACCTGTGTCCCTTCATAATAGGAATACTGATGGATTCTTATTACCTTTAAAGCGGAGAGTTAAAATTGCAAATCTAAAGACTAATTAAGTCATCAAATTTGCAGATGGCACCAAACTTACAACAATAATAATACATTTAAAGCTGAGAGTTGTTAAGAGACCCCTACTCCCTCCATAGAGCTGCAATTCTTCTTGCCTTGAAACTCTGGGAACTGTAGCTCTGTACCTCTGTACTCTCAACACCTTTAAAAAAGCCACAGATCCAAGGATTCTTTGCAGGAAGTCATGATTGTTTAAAGTGGTATGATACTGCTTTAGATGTACACAGACGAGGGCTGTATGCATATGCTCTCCTCTCTTCCAGTATGTGGCTCCCAACTACTTACCCTAAGCAAATATAGCCCTCAGCGGGTGATTGGAAAGATCTTGCACTGCCTGTCAAAGTTGTAGAAAATACTGGGCTGGGTAGAGTGTTAGCCTAACTGGAGATGACAAGCTCCTATGAAATGGCTCAATTCAAGCTCAGTTCCAATCTTTTCGATGCCATCAAATCACTCTACCATTTTAGAAAAGTTTTTCATGTTTGATGTTTCATTGTTTTTAATATTCTGTTGGGAGCCACCCAGAGTGGCTGGGGATGCCCAGCCAGATGGGCAGGTTATATTATTATTATTATTATTATTATTATTATTATTATTATTATTATCCATCTGGCTGTTCAAAGGAGATTGTATTTGGCAAAGGAGATTTTACAAATTTCAGGGAAAGGTGAACTGCAAATATAAACAGACGTTTCTGTGTATATTAATGTAAAAAATCATAAAAATGAAACACGCGAATTGAAAGAAAAAGGAAATCATACGCATTGCTCTTAGAATATATTTTAATTTGTTTCCAAAGGATTTTTTCAAAATCACTTATTACATCAAAGCTATAAACTGTATATAACCCCCCCCCCCCCAATATGTGGAATGATGTGGCCATATCTGTGTGCGTTCTTTTCTTCTGTCATGGTTCCAAAGTGCAGGAATTGGTACTGAAAGCAGTATCAGTTCCTCATATTCCATAAGCGAAATTAGGGTTTCCAAAAGTGGTCTGCACCAACCACAAGATTTTGTTTGGATCCCAGTTTGGCACTTCATGAAACAGTCCATCTTGGCCCAAGGCACTTTGTAAGCTGCCTGATTCAGCTTGGGGTTTGTCCTGTCCCCCTTCACTATTGAGAAATTGCGGGTGAACAGAAGTGGGTTGAATTTTCAGAGATACTAGCCCATCCAGAGTACATAAAACCTGCCAAATTGAAAGTATATAGTTGCAGGGGCTTCTGTTCTGGACACCACTAAAATGTGCCTCCCCCTCCAAAAAATGAATTGTCTATAATTTGGGATGGCAGAATTTGATGAAATTTGCAGACAAGGTCACAGCTTCTAAAGGCATATACCCTATCAGATTTCGCAAGGATAGCTTGCAGCGGTTTCCCCACAAGGGCAGCCATCACTGAGTCCACCATTCCCCCCCCCCCTTTACAATTGGGAAATCTGAAAATGCCTATAACTCCCCCTTCCTTTAGACAGAAGTGGATGAAATTTTCAGGCATAGTACCATCTCCAGAGTGGATAAAGCCTGCCAATTTATATGCAAATAGCGGGTTCTGTGCAGGGCAACTGTAAAATTTCTTTTTAAAAAAGAAAGGAAATATGGATAAGATAACTTTTCTATGTTGATGTGGTATTGGACAAAGGACAGCCATTGCAGTTGTAGGGTGAACAAAGAATGGAAGCCCTTCATCTTTTCATGGGTTTTGTGGGCAACTGGTCTGAAAATTACAGACACAAGGTGCCCCTGAGTAAGAAATGTATGAGCTGAGACAAATAAGTCCAGCAGCTTTTGTGATTGCCACTTTTAAAATAGATTTGGGATTGGAAAGAACTAAAAGGGATTCACTTTCCAGGTAAAATTATTCCCTCTGTTTACAAGTCAGTCAGCAGGGTTCCTCCACTACTTTCTCCTCATTGTGACATTTACTCTCCTTTCCATCAATCACTCCACCTTGGCACAATGGTAAGTTTAGAGAACCACAATCACTTTGAGCAGACACTTGCCTGCAACATTTTTAAAAATGTCTGGATCACCGAGGGGCCACAAAGCACTTCAGGGCTCCCTATTTCAGTGTGTGCTGCCTCATACAGATCCCACTTCACCTCTGACAAGCCCAAAATCTCTCGGAGGTGGCCCACAGCACCCTGAAATTTTTCTAAGTCTGATAAACACCACTAGTTTACAAAGAATCATGGAAGCCTTATTATTTCCTGCTCAATTTTCATGGGACCATTTGTCTCCTGTGAAGGTGAAGGGTGAATTTTGGCTGCTTTGGGAAAAATTTCTGAGAATTTTAGAGACTTATGGAGTTGGTAGGCTTGACTTACCTTGGTTAGTATGATAGACAAATTAATAATAATGGGCAAGAGGTTGTGTTTATCTTCTTTACTTTCTTAGGAAAATTTCTTAAATAAAAAGCATCCCAGTTGCTTGGAGCAACTACAAAGATTTTTTTAAAAAATGTACAAAAAGGGGGGGGGGGTTATTGGGCACCCACCAAAATGTTTTCAGTCATTTCCTACCCCCAATCAGAAGATTCAGTGATCTAGTGGCTTCCTGTCCCTCACCATGATTAAGGCAGCAATCCTATGAATAATTGCTTGCGAATAAGCCCCACTGACCTTCATGTGAATAAACATTATGGGATCAGACTGTAAATTATGAACGTACAATCCTTTTTATATATAATAGCAAAATACGTGCAAATTTGCGTTACTGACAGAGGCTGTAGAACGCAACTTTTCTTAGAAAGAAGCTGGGTTACTTTGAAAGAGAATTGTGCTGCTTATTTATGTATTTGGAGTAAAGGATATACTGTACACAACCCAGTTTGGAAATTGCATTGTTAGTTAGCAGCAGACACCCCCATCCCCCAAATAAACCACACCAAAAAGTCACCCAAACCCTTCCAAATATCTGGAGTACAATACAGTGGTGCCTCGCAAGACGAAATTAATCCGTTCCGCGAGTCTCTTCGTCTAGCGGTTTTTTCGTCTTGCGAAGCAACCCTATTAGCGGCTTAGCGGATTAGCGCTATTAGCGGTTTAGCGGTTTAGCGGCTATTAAAGGCTTAGCAGCTTAGCGGCTAAAAGGCTATTAGCGGCTTAGCGGCTTAGAAAAAGGGGGGGAGGAAAAAAAATCGCAAGACACGCAAGACTTTTTCGTTTTGCGAAGCAAGCCCATAGGGAAATTCGTCTTGCGAAGCGCATCGAAAAACGGAAAACCCTTTCGTCTAGCGGGTTTTTCGTCTTGCGAGGCATTTGTCTTGTGGGGCACCACTGTAGTTGCCCTTCAAGCTGCCTGTAGGAGAGTCAAAGAAGTTACTTCCTCATCAGCCTGACCTAGCCATGTTCACTTGCGAGTTGGTCCTTACTTAATAGTAGATAGGCTTGGGATTAAAACGTCAGTCTTCTTTTTTCAAAGAGGGGTGTCTTTTCAATGACAACCTATTGCAGAAGAAGGGTTGATACATTGCAGCTACCCTCTCCACAGAAGCTGCTCATCAGGTGGGGTGGAGCTGCAACGATAGCTTCTGGGCAGCGGAATTGCTGCAGCTTAGTGGGACGATGAGCTATGAGGTGTCAGAGATGCTATTGCGGTGCAAACACCCCAGTGGAGCCAAGCCAGTGCTCCTGTCAGTGTGTTTGCACCGCGCTGACCTCCCCACTGCCTTGCCCTTCCCCATCTCCCTCCTGGCCGCCATACTGAGTGCTATATGAAACCAAACCCCAAAAATAAGTTGATTAGACAGCTAAGTAGTCCACCATAGGCTGAATTCACTCAGACGCAGAAGGCTTCTAAGATGCTTGCCCTACCTTTTAAGTGTAGCGGTGAGCAATCGTCATCCTAGGAGTGCCTCGGAGTTGACATTTTGCCCTGTAAAATGGGTTGGGAGTCTTTGGCGTGCCAGATATTGTTGGACTTCACTTCCCATCACCCCCATGGTCAGGGATCATGGTAGTTGTAGTTCAACAACATCTGGAGCGCTGGAAGTTTCTTGTCCCTGCTCTAAACATCAACAGAATAATAATAATAATAATTGGGAGCATTTGTTACAACGGCACAATGGCTTCTCAATCACGCTGAGATGGCAAACCAGCCACAACCACTCCAAACGGAAGATTCTCTCAAGGAACGCTGCATACATCAAGCCATATCTTTGTTTCATGTGGAGAAGGAATAGTTTTGTTCTGCATTTTGAGAAAGGCAAATGCAATATTGCATTTTTAAAGGCCTCTACAAGTTCTAGAAAGGTGTTTGGAAGGTTATTGTATTTAGCAAAAAGTTGTGCCCGCCCACCCAGCTCTCTCATTCAAACACGTTAACTTATAATGAAACGTAGGCCAGAATTTTCCACATTGGAAGAGAGACCGCTTGAAAATACACGAGTCTTCCTAAAGTCGAGTTTCTTTCTCTGGCCAGTAGGTTGTCTGAATCACGTGGTCACTATTGACGAAGTCGCTTTTCCTGCTTTTAACAGAGGTGCTCTCTCTCTCTCCGATGGCTGGGATGGTTTCGTTGTGTGGGCTGTATCTTTTCTTCAGGATGATCAAGACAGCAACACTTAAGAAGGTGGACATGGTGCCTAGAACAACAGTCAAGCCCAGATAGATATACCTGTGAGGCAAGAAGAATTTTGAATCCATTACTTGCACTGGTGCTTCTTTGCTTGGTTGTGTTGCCAAAACTCATAATTACCTGAATTACCATAAAATATGGATTTGCCTTAGTGCTAATTCTCAGGTGCGATATTAGAACCATAGAATCATAAAACCCTAGAGTTGGAAGGGACCCCGAGGGTCTTCTAGTCCAATCCTCTGCAATGCAGGAATCTCAGCTATAGCATCATGAGAGATGACCATCCAACCTCTGCTTAAAAACCTCCAAAAAAGCAGAATCACCAGCTTCCAAGGGAGTCAGCTGTACTGTCGAACAGCTCTTACTGTCAGAAAGTTTTTCCTGATGTTAAGTCGGAATCTCTTTCTTGTAACTTGCAACCATTGGTTCGAGTTGCATATATAATATAATGTATTTTTTTGGCAGAAATGACTGGCAGAATCCGAGACCAGGGAAGAGTCGGTGAAAGAAGATTGGAAGAAATTCAAAGACTATTTACAGAAATATTGTAAAATTAATGAATGTTAGAATGATGTTGGATAGAAATTAAGTGGTTTCCAGCTGCAATGCTTTAAGAGACATGAAAAAAAAGGTTTATAAATGGGTAAAAGCTTAATGGCAAGGATTTGCTGAACTAACAAATTGAAGTGGAATACAAAAAAGGGAGGTATGAGGTGGTCCAGGGAAATAAGTGTAAGAAAAATATGCAACAGAAAATTAAGGTATTTTCAAATGTTTTTATTTTGTATTTTTTCTTGTATTTTTTTCATTTTTACTGTAGTATCTTAAATTTTTTAATAAATATCTTATAAAAAATAATAATGTATTGTTGTTGCTGCTGTTATTAATTATTATTCATAATTAAGAAGCATTATTTATTATTAGTTAATGGTAATAAAATTGCTATTGTTTATTGTATTTATTAATTATAAACTAATTATAATATAATTGTTATATTTTGTTGATTGTGATTATTATTGATTACGATCATTATTTTTTATTATTATGAGAATGGGCTTCTGGGAAGTTTACAAGTAGAAAAAACCCAAATACACAAGCATCAAGAATTAAAGATCCATGTTGAAAACATGTAATAAAACAATTCCATTGTTCTATATATGGTCTGAATCAACATGAATTGAACTCTGTTTTTCTTGTGAGGTCATTTACAGCACATCCTTCCACCAACTCTGCTGACAGACCAGCTTCATCAGGCACGCTCCAGGTAATACGAAACATATTCCACATCAATAGAATTAAGCAAATGCTTGCCTGTTAAATGGCTTTCCCATTTATAGGCAACCAACCAATTTATGCTAAGAACATGCTATTTGTAAGGCCATGAACTGTGGGCAACCTTTAATTTAGCAGAAATTAATTTAGAATTTAGAGGCAAATGTCCTCCAGGTCTCTATCAGCATTTAGCTGGCTTAGATGTAGGCTGCCATGCCCTTCTGTGACTTCAGAGCAGTTAAACCAATGGCAGCCAGAGGGGACTCCTCTTGCTTATTCACATCCTCTATAACATCAGAGGTGACCAGCAACCTACTGACGGCTGATTCCCAAAGGATCTAGGTTCTTCAGTTATTACTAAACTAAGGGAAGATTCTGAAGGGACATGGGTGGTGCTGTGGCCCACAGAGCCTAGGACTTGCCGATCAGAAGGACAGCGGTTTGAATCCCCACAACGGGGTGAGCTCCTGTTGCTCGGTCCCTGCTCCTGCCAACCTAGCAGTTCGAAAGCACATCAAAGTGCAAGTAGATAAATAGGTACCACTCCGGCGGGAAGGTAAACGGTGTTTCCATGTGCTGCTCTGGTTCGCCAGAAGCAGCTTAGTCATGCTGGCCACATGACCCGGGAGCTGTACACCGGCTCCCTCGGCCAATAAAGCGAGATGAGCGCTGTTATGTAGTGCTGTTCACAGTCAGTTCTATTCCAGCTTACCATAATAAAGAGCTACTTGAAGAAATCGCTGTGCCGGCTGCTATGTCAACCCACGACTTAATAAGCGCCACAACCCCAGAGTCGGTCATGACTGGACCTAATGGTCAGGGGTCCCTTTACCTTAAGAGAAGATTCTGAAGACCTGAGGGTTACAAATGCAGAAAAGAAATCTCAAATGCAGTTACCTGAACGCATTCGAATCATACAGCCTGCAAGCCCCCTGACCTCCACACCTTTTGCTTCCCCACTTGAGGCATGTTGTGTCTATTGAGACTCCAAAGTACACTGGAGCCGGGATTCCTGCTGTACAAAGAAAAACAGTTGTATATTAGGGGTCATGTCCCTGCTCACTCTGCCCATCAGCTCCCCTGCCATTCATAGAGTCATATGTAGAATTGGAGAGTTGGAAGGGACGGCGTGGGTCATCTCATCCAAGCCTCTGCAATGCAGGAATCTTTTGCTCAATGTGGCACTTGAACCCACAACCCTGGAATTGACCCCCTTAGGGCTTCGCCCTTCCCACCCCACTAAGGTGACTTCATGCAAATCCAGAGTCATGATGTGGCACTGCAAATCCTCCAATGGGCATAGCTGTCAACTTTTCCCTTTTCTTGCAAGGAATCCTATTCAGAATAAGGGAGTTTCCCTTAAAAAAAGGGAAACATTGACAGCTATGCCAATGGGTGCTGTTGCGAACCGCCCTGAGGCCTGCGGGTGATGGGCGGTATGCAAATTAAATCAACAACACAAATGCAACAAATGAATAAATGCCAGTGAGATGCAAATTCTGGCTCAGACTTACCAAGAACTCGGATGGCTAAAGTGTAGATGCCCAATGCGAAAGATTTGAGGTGTGGGTTGATGCATCTGAAATACATGAAGCACAAAACCTTCGTTTATAAAAGGCATGATGTTCAAAACACATTGTTGTGGGAAATTAGCTGCAAAGGTGTGCTTATCTCAAGGAGGAACTGCCTGTACTTCTTACAGGACAGTTGTGACTCAGCAAAGAAAGTGAGAGAGGTTTGCAGGGGTGGAAAGAGGGTTGGAGAAGCTAGTAAACTCTAGCCCAGGGGTAGGCACACATCAGGCTTATTGGATCTGCTTTATATTCCTGTATATGACAGTATAATGAAAAGGATGTGATTCCTTTTCATTCTAATTTTTAACCAATAATTAATCTGGGCGTTTACACTTCTACGTCTCCATAAACCTTATCACATACTCTATATCTTTAAATAAAATTGCTTCCCTTTAAAAGTCCCAGGAGTTAGTCTTGGCATTATACTGGCACCTTTAGGATTCTAAGATGAATTACACTTGGAAGTTCAACATTATTAAACCCCCCTCCTACCTTCTCAGATCTAATATGAAGAAATATTTTCAGAAACAGGCTTCCATCAGGTGGTCTGCTAGTCTTTTCTTAATCCCAAATGCTTAATTTAAAACCAGAAAGCTTCCACAACCGAAGAAAGCATTCAAATTTAAAAGAGGAGGGATTGGGGCATTTCCCAGTCTTGCAGATGGTAAGAAAAGAAATGTACCACCTGCAGTAAAACTTTGATCAGCTTATCAGGTGCGCCTGGCAAATCAGGGACCTAGGAAACAGCACACATTCGACAATGCGGATAGAATGTTGGTATCGCTCAGATGTGATATAAACCCTCCCTCTTACAAACTCAGTAACAGAAACTCAGTGAACCTATTATTTGTCTGTAAGCCACTTGCACGCAAAAGAAGACCAAGGGATATCCCTCTGCCCCTAATGTTGCACTTGACTAGCTCCACCCCCAAAACCCATACATTTAGTAAAGGCCTATAATGAGAGACTTCGACTTGGTTCATTCAGCCCTTGAGAGCCAGTGTGGTGTAGTGGTTAAGAGTGATAGACTCGCAATCTGGGGAACTGGGTTCGCATCCCCGCTCCTCCACATGCAGCTGCTGGGTGACCTTGGGCTAGTCACGCTTCTTTGAAGTCTCTCAGCCCCACTCACCTCACAGAGTGTTTGTTGTGGGGGAGGAAGGGAAAGGAGAATGTTAGCTGCTTTGAGACTCCTTCGGGTAGTGATAAAGTGGGATATCAAATCATCCAAACTCTTCTTCTTGTTGTTCCTACAAATGCCTAGGAACATGGGTGGCACTGTGGTCTAAACCACTGTGCCTCTTGAGCTTGCTGATCAGAAGGTTGGTGGTTCGAATTCCCGGGACAGGGTGAGCTCTCATTGCTCTGTCCCAGCTCCTGCCAACCTTGCAGTTCGAAAGCAGACCAGTGAAGTAGATAAATAGGTACCACTCCGGCGGGAAGGTAAATGGCATTTCTGTGTGCTCTGGTTTCTGTCACAGTGTTCCGTTGTGCCAGAAGCAGTTTAGTCATACTGGCCACATGACCCAGAAAGCTGTCTATGGACAAACGCCGGCTCCCTTGGCCTGAAAGCGAGATGAGTGCCGCAACTCCATAGTCACCTTTGACTGGACTTAACCATCCAGGGGTCCTTTAACCTCTACTATGAATGCCTGGCTTCAACTCAGCAACATTGTTTTCAAGTTTGCAGACCTTATTTGCATCACAGCCCACAACGTTCTGCATTTGTAAGAACTCAATCGTTTAGTGTGGCAGGCCCCAAACTTTGGAACTCTCTGCCTATTGATACTAAGCAGGTGCTTTCACTGACCTCTTTTCTAAAGACATTCTCATTTTGACAAGCCTACCCAGGTGCTTAGAAAGTTAAAGGTAAAGGTAAAGGGACCCCTGACCATTAGGTCTAGTCATGACCGACTCTGGGGTTGCGGCGCTCATCTCGCTTTATTGGCTGAGGGAGCCGGCGTGCAGCTTCCGGGTCATGTGGCCAGCATGACTAAGCCGCTTCTTGCGAACCAGAGCAGCGCACAGAAACACCATTTACCTTCCTGCTGGAGCGGTACCTATTAATCTACTTGCACTTTGATGTGCTTTCGAACTGCTAGGTGGGCAGGAGCAGGGACTGAGCAACAGGAGCTCACCCCGTTGTGGGGATTCGAACTGCCGACCTTCTGATCAGCAAGTCCTAGGCTCTGTGGTTTAACCCACAGCGCCACCTTAGAAAGTTGGGGTACTCTTAATCAGCTTCAGTATTTTACCTTCATAAGTAGGGTTGTCATTTTCCCTCAGTTTTCTCGTTTTAGCTTTCGGTATAATGCTTTGAGGGGTTGCTGT
The DNA here is from genome assembly GCF_965112155.1 of Podarcis liolepis. Lineage (NCBI taxonomy): Eukaryota > Metazoa > Chordata > Lepidosauria > Squamata > Lacertidae > Podarcis > Podarcis liolepis. The sequence continues at coordinate 14,346,759 of NC_139562.1, forward strand.
TTTCGTTTTGCAATCAAGTGGCGCATAAATTTTGTGAAATGAATAAATAAATACAAAATGTTTTGTGGTTTCCTGCCCCACTTTCCACTGATAGCCACTGATAAGGAATGCTGGAAGCGCTGTAACTCAAGTGGTAGAGCAGGGATGTCCAACCAGTAGATTGTGATCTACCGGTAGATGCCCAGCTGATCCTGGTAGATCACAGGATCCTTATCCTGTACAAAAAGTCACAGTCTCTTGGGAGTTGGATATGCCAATAGAGCATCTGTCTTGCATAAGGAATGATCCAGGTTCAATCCCCAGCATCTGCAGGTAGGGCTGGGAGAGAACGCAGCTTGAAATCCAGGAGAACCACTTTCAATCAGTGTAGATTAAAGGTAAAGGGACCCCTGACCAATAGGTCCAGTCGTGGCCCACTCTGGGGTTGTGGCGCTCATCTTGCTTTATTGGCAGAGGGAGCCGGCGTACAGCTTCCAGGTCATGTGGCCAGCATGACTAAGCCGCTTCTGGTGAACCAGAGCAGCACATGGAAACACCGTTTACCTTCCCGCCAGAGTGGTACCTATTTATCTACTTGCACTTTGACTGCTTTCGAACTGCTAGGTTGGCAGGAGCAGGGACTGAGCAACGGGAGCTCACCCCCTCGTGGGGATTCGAACCGCCAACCTTCTGATCATCAAGACCTAGGCTCTGTGGTTTAACGCACAGCGCCACCCGTGTCCCACCAGTGTAGATTAGAGTTTCCCAAACTTGGGTCTCCAGCTGTTGTTGGACTACGACTCCCATCACTCCTAATTAGCAGGACCAGTGGTGAGGGATGATGGGAACTGTAGCCAAAAAAACAGCTGGAGGCCCATGTTTGGGAAACCCTGGGGTAGATAAGTGCTGCGTTGATGGACCAATGGACTGACTCAACTTCTCATGTCAAAAATGCAGAAAACCATCACGTCAACATCAGGCAAGTTCCACTAGATCCCGCCTGGAAAACCTGTTGCCCTCCAGGTGTTGCTGGAGCCCACCTTCCATAAGCCCCAGTTGGCTCAGCCAACAGTTAGAGATGGTGGGAACTTAAGTCCAACAAATCTGGGGGACCTCAGGCCCTCTGCTAGACGTAGATCAGGTGCTCTACTTCTGGGCTAGCTGTTGAGGAGGGGGAATTTGACACCAATGGCAAAGGATGCTTAAGGAATTTGATTTCTGATCCACACTTCCTGGGTGGAAAAAAATGTTACCGTACTACAAAGCATTAAAGCACACATTTTAGGATAAAATATGTTGAGAACTGTGTGCAATGAGATTTTTTGCTCTATAAGACGCACCAGACCACAAGACGCACCTAGTTTTTGGAGGAGGAAAACAAGAAAAAAAATATTCTGAATCTCAGAAGCCAGAACAGCAAGAGGGATCACTGTGCAGTGAAAGCAGCAATCCCTCTTGCTGTTCTGGGTTCTGGGATAGCTGCGCAGCCTGCATTCGTTCCATAAGACGCACACACATTTCCCCTTACTTTTTAGGAGGGAAAAAGTGAGTCTTATAGAGCAAAAAATACGGTAATTTTTTAAAAAACATATTTAAATTAAGGTTTTTGAAAAATTGGGTATGCATGTGAATGTGTGTGTGATATAAATAATATATATAAATATGACACACAAAAAATGCAGATTAATGCTAAAATAGGATGGAATCAATGAGCACACGAGACAATGACACAGCCATAGACTGATCTGTCCACTCCTGCTAAATTTCCATTCCTACATAATTCCCTTTAGCACTTGGGGATACGTATTGCGTTTAGTGGAAGGACTAAGCTATTCACCGTAGGAGTAAAATGTATCCAGGAGTCCCTCCAATGGACAGGGTGAAAGATGTGATTACTGATACAACCAGAAAATAGAGGAACATTTTGGGGCATTCGTTTCCTTTTTGGCACGGTCCCACCACAGCTGAAGACTGCCTTGACGACAATTCCGTGATCCCCACACAGCTGCAGTTATAAAATATCTGGAATGAAGCACGTAAAAATGTATGGTAAATATGACATGCAAGGCTAATCGTGGACCAAGTTACAGAAGATCAAGGCCTTTAAAAAAATAAAAAAACCAGCACATTGTCCCTTACAGTTTAAAAAGCAAAACATTCCCAAACACTGTGATAAGTTTTTGAATGCTAGAAGGGCCACAGCGATGACTTCAGATAGCAATACACTTTTGCAAAAGTCCTGGCATTACAGCTTGACACCATCACATTTGACTAAGGTCAAAATGGGTTGGATTCAAAAATGTCCTTCTATTCAAGAAAGTTGTCTTTCCAGGAATGAAATCAGGTTTGATACAGCAGAGGTGCTGTTTCCATATTCCTCATTCCAACACTGTTTGAGGGCCCCTCTGTAACAATTTTTTAGGGGGCACAGAGAAGTGGGGAGCAAAGATTGGCACCCACTCCATCCATTCACAGGAGCTGACTGTGTCTTATCCATGTCTCTGGATCCAACCAATGGACTTGCAATGGGGAGAGGTGCCGAAACAAGAACAGATATGAGCTACATTGTGCCGAAATCATAGAATCATAAGGGGTCCCAAGGGTCATCTAGTCCAACCCGCTGCAATGCAGGAATCTCAACTAAAGCAACCATGACAGATGGCCATCCATGGCTATAGGGCAGGGTGGAATCAACCTGTTCTGGGCAGGGCCAGTGCCACTTGTAAGGGATCTTGAGCAAGGTACCTTCTAGGTCTAACCAACCTCAATTTGATGGATCCTACATCCTATTCCACTTTGATGGGTACCTCCCCTCACCAATAAAAAACATTATGATGTTGCATCAGCAGACATGGACAACCATTTTTCTTTCCTTTCTTAACTAGGTGTCAGGCTTCGGGGAATTCTACCCCTCCTCCAGCGACAGCAAGAAGCAGAGAAAAACAAAGAAGAGTTCTTACTAATGAGTTTATTCAATCATCACAGTGAGAGGCAAAGGAATGCAGTCAGCCTCCCATTAATGGCGTTGCTCCAACTGAGCTCCTGCCCCCTTCCTTCCTAGCAACAGCACTTCTCCTTATGGTGGCCACCAGGGGCTAATTGTCTCTGAGTCCTTTGCTCTTGCACTCTCAAAGAACGCCGGGCTCTGGGAGAAGGGGGGTCAGAAATACTCTCCAGTGACAAGGTGTCTTCTCCCAACACCTTCCAACTCTTCTGTCTCTGCCTGTCTCTGAGCTGTGACCTTCCTCAAACAACTGCTGTAATTCAATACTGCCTTCATCTTCTCTGGAAGCTTCAGGAAGAGAAGTGAAGCAGGGGCCAGCTCCATCATTCCTCCTAGGACACACTACCCAGTCAGAGTAGCCCTGAGTTTCAGAGCCTGCACTATAAAGATTGCCACCCCACGTGAAATTTGGGGATTTGCGTCCACAAGAAGCGATTTCAAACAGTCTTCCTTAGATGTAATGGTGGACGGGATCAGGAGGAGGAGCTTAGGTCTGATCTTCTTGGGTAGTGTGTCCTAGACCTGGACCTGTTTTAATTCTTTTTTATTAGTTTTTCAACCCAATGTGCCGAGACTATTTTGGGGCCATTTTATGTTTTATATACATCCGCATTTTAGATTCTTGGGGTTGGCAACCAAATCTTTACATTATTGTATTGTTGTTTTATTGCTATGGCCAATGGCTGATGCAAATAAAGATTCATTCATTCATTCCTCCTCAATCTTGTCCCCTTCAGTCCAGTCCCTGATGCTAGGGCAGTAGGGCTGGTGACATTTATAAGCAGAGCACAAAGACCACCAAGGCAGCAGACTATGGAGAGGACGTTCTGGAGAACAGGAGGTGTGGTGGGGTGCGTGTGTGTGAGCTGCAGTCTCACTCTACCCTCTGTATCTGACTACCACTGGTCCAACTGTTCTTGTAAAAAAAGGGGGGGTGTCAGCCCTTTTGATTCCTGACATTTGCAATTCCATGTTGGGAGCTAATTCTTGACCTGGAGCTCAGCTTGATTCCACCATTGCAAATGAGCATGAGAAGGGTTGTGAGAATTGTTCCTTTACTTAAAAAAAATTAAATTGAATTTAAATACAACACATGAAAAGCGTTGTTGTTTTTTCAGCGAGGAAAGAAAAATGCAAAAAGCATTTTTCTCATTGCATTTTTCTTAACAGTTAACAATTACCATTTTCACCTACTGCATTTCATAGAAATGAGTTCCAAATTCACCTACAGGACCGCCTCTTCTGGTATGTCCCATGGAGGACCTTATGGTCTTCAAACAAAAACACTTTGGAGGTCCCGGGCCACAGAGAGGTTAGGCTAGCCTCAACCAGAGCCAGGGCTTTTTTGGCTGTGGCTCCAATCTGGTGGAAACGCTCTGTCACAAGAGACTAGGGCCCTGTGGGACTTGATATCTTTCCGTAGGGCCTGCAAGACAGAGCTGTTCCACCAGGCCTTTGGCCAGGGCACAGCCTGACCCCCTCCTTTGGCAATCCTCACAGAACTCTAGCCCAATGGTTGCCATTAATCTGATTTGAACTGATTTTATAATGAACTGATTTTAGAATGTTGAGCCACGAAATTAAAAGATGCCTGCTCCTTGGGAGAAAGGCAATGGTAAACCTAGACAGTGTCTTAAAAAGCTGTCACCTTGCCAACAAAGGTCCATGTAGTTAAAGCCATGGTTTCCCAGTAGTGATGTATGGAAGTGAGAGCTGGACCACCAAAAAGGCTGATCGCCGAAGAATAGATGCTTTTGAATTATGGTGCTGGAGGAGACTCTTGAGAGTCCCATGGACTGCAAGAAGATCAAACTTCTCCATTCTTAAGGAAATCAGCCCTGAGTGCTCACTGGAAGGACAGATTGTGAAGCTGAGGCTCCAATACTTTGGCCACCTCATGAGAAGAGAAGACTCCCTGGAAAAGACCCTGATGTTGGGAAAGATGGAGGGCACAAGGAGAAGGGGACGACAGAGGACGAGATGGTTGGATAGTGTTCTCGAAGCTACAAACATGAGTCTGACCAAACTGCGGGAGGCAGTGGAAGACAGGAGTGCCTGGCGTGCTCTGGTCCATGGGGTCACGAAGAGTCGGACACGACTAAACGACTAAACAACAACAATTATTTTACTGTTGTTAGACCCTCTGAGCCTGGCCTCAGCTGGGGAGGGTGGGATATAAATAAAAATGTATTATAATTATTATTATTATACTTGTCCATGGAAAGTCTACGTCTATAAGAAATCCACTCATAGGTGGCAAGTATAGTCATGCCTACAATCCACTGAATAAATTGGAGCCATACACTTTTATTTTTCCAATGCAGCAACATCGCCCTTTTGACCACAGTAAGGTCACAGAGAATCCATTGACATTGTCCAGTTGTCAAATTCGATATAGCAGGTATGTAGTTAAAAAAAAAAATTATCCTCCAAAAATTTTAGCTTTTTTTTGGTGCAGTCATATTTATACAATTCACCGTTTTCTCCCAAAACTTCGTGAGTATAGGACATTGCAAAAACACGTGAATTGGTCCTTTACTTATCAAAGTAGGGGAAGGACCAGTCAGAAAGAAGCCACTTACCATGTCTTTCCCACTTCCATTAGATGTTTTGCAACCGGCAAGGCAAGCCGAGATGTAGGTGATTCCGTTTTCCCCGCATATGGGATCCCATTCATTCTTGGAGCAGATGCAGCCCGAGTTGCACTCTGAAAACAGAGTTCGTTCCACCTGTTTGTGGCTGGAGAAAGGAGAGGGGAAAATAATTAGGAGAGGCTTTTCAGAGGCTGCTGTGGGGACAGAAGCAGCTCTGCAGCTGGGGTGCAGCCACTATGCAAACCTTTGGGCTCTCCAGAAAGGAGAGGAGGAAGACAGCAAAGAGGTCAGCACAGTGCAAACGCACTAGAGGAGCCAGTCCCACAGTCCTCCGGGTGCTTTTGCACCGCGCTGACCTCCCCACAGCCTCCCTCCTGGTAAGCAACAGGGACTCACCAGCCAAAAAGCTAGCATAGCAGCTATGCCCCACTTAGCAAGCTGTGTCTGTGTAGGGAGGGAGGAGGGGAGAATTCTCCTTGCCACTAATACTCCATTGGATACAACCCAATAGTCACTGAATTTCCACTTATGTCACAGAAATAAGTGGGCAACCACAAAGATGAATGGGTAGTCAAATTGTCCAAGTGCTTGGAGCTCGCGTAACTGACCGATGCAATAAGAGATAAACCTAAAAAGATGGTGAAAGAAGAATGGGAATGTTTAAATAATTATCTAGGGGATAAGGGTTCATCAATAAAGACCTGGTTATGTTTAGAATGCTACCGCATAGGGAAATGTTCTCTGAAACCAAGATGAGGGATTCTATGGAATGCAGATAGAGAGAATTGATAAGAATAATGATCTGTTGTGACCTTGACGTACAATAGATGAGCCTTCTTGTGTTTTGGATCATTCCCCCCTTTTTTTCTTTCCCTCTTTTTCTTCTTCCTTCCTTCTCCTTCTCCTTTCCTTTTTCTTTCCCATAATGGCTTATGTTCTATGCCATGTACTTTGATATTTTTTGTAGTTTTTTTAGCCTTTTCCATTATTATTATAAAGGATTTTTCTTTTGTAATCTTGGTTGTTTATATTTATCTGTATTTGTTTAAAGCAAAATAAAAATTATTTTTTAAAAAAGTGGGCAACATTGCAGACTCCAGTAACCATTATCCCCAGCCAGCCTGATCAATGGAAATGTAACTGATTAATATACAGAGGAAGGTGTCTCATATGGAGTCAGGCCATTGGCCAATCTAGATCAGTACTGTCAACACTGGCTGGCAGTGTCTCTTCAGTGTTATCTTTCCCAGTGCTACCTGGAGATGTCATAGATTGAACTTGAACTTCTGCATCCAAAACAGACGCAGCTATAGTCCTTCACCAAAAGGCTGTGGGGCAGTTTGCAACACAAAACCACATTCTAACTGTACAACACAAGAACCGAAAAGCAAACTTTTCAATACAACACGTAACAACAGCAGCAAACTATTCATAAAATTCCATGACGTTCTCCACATCCAAAAGCCTGATGGAAAAAAGCATGTCTTCCATCTGTTTTCTAAAAGAAAACAATGATGTGCTAGGTGCCCATAATTTCATCGACGGCCCCATTCACACCAAACATTTAAATTGTGGTGATACCACTTTAAACAGTCTTGGCTTACCCCAAAGAATTCTGGGAGGTGTAGTTTGTTAAGGGTTCTGAGAGTTGTTTGGAGGCTCCTAGACATCACCTTGCCAACAAAGGTCTGTAAAGTTAAAGCTATGGTTTTCCCAGTAGTGATGTATGGAAGTGAGAGCTGGACCATCAAGAAGGCTGATCGCCGAAGAATTGATGCTTTTGAATTCTGGTGCTGGAGGAGACTCTTGAGAGTCCCATGAACTGCAAGAAGATCAAACCTCTTCATTCTGAAGGAAATCAGCCCTGTGTGCTCACTGGAAGGACAGATCCTGAAGCTGAGGCTCCAATACTTTGGCCACCTCATGAGAAGAGAAGACTCCCTGGATTAGACCCTGATGTTGGGAAAGATGGAGGGCACAAGGAGAAGGGGACGACAGAGGACGAGATGGTTGGACGGTGTTCTTGAAGCTACTAACATGAGTTTGACCAAACTGCGGAAGGCAGTGGAAGACAGGAGTGCCTGGCGTGCTCTGGTCCATGGAGTCACGAAGAGTCAGACACAACTAAACGACTAAACAACAACAATAAATTCCCCTCACAGGAATACAATTCCCAAAACTGCTTTAACAATCAGTGCCTTGGGAATTCTGCCCCTTGTACTGCGGTTCCCAGTTGTCCACTAGGCAGCGCCAAATCCATGTGAGGGATTTTTACAGTATATGATGTCATAATGGCATTGCACAATTGACAAGTGGGTTTCACAGCCCACCTGTGTTCGTCTGTGGGGTGGGAACCGGTCTTTATCTAGTCAAAAAGTTTCCTTACGCCTGGCTCTAGGTGCACAGGTCTATGAATGACTAGGACTAGGTTGCAGAGGTTATCAGAAAATACTCCAGAAATAGTGCTTCATCGAAGAAAGGCCAATAGCAGCTCTGCAAAGCCATGTGACACTCTATATTAGTCTCTTTTGATGGGGTCACTGCCAACAGTGATTACCACAACCTTTGGACTGGATATTGATTGAAGCTCTGTTTCCTTGTCCCCCGCCTCTAATGTCGAACATGCTCAACAAGCCTGCTTTCAAGGACATGACATGCTTTTATCTGAGAAAAGCTTTTCCATGTTTACTGTTCCAGGCGCTGTCATCAAGCTCTCTGAAGTTAAAGATGCTAACATTTCCAGTACTCCAGAGGCTGTGTTTATGAGACCAGGGGTTGACTGAGGAAATCGTTTTTCCTTTCGGGATACTGATTCCAGAGTCAGAATTTTAGAGGGCTTATATAATGTGTGTATGGGGGGGGGGCATCTGTTGAAAAGCTATTTACCATCTGACTAAAGCCCCTTCTGCTCTGTACATTTAAAGCAATGAAATACCACTTTAAAGAGTTATACCTTCCCCGAAACAATCCAGGGAATTGTAGTTTGCTGAGAGTGCGGAGAATTGTGCGGAGGCCCCTATTTCCCTCACAGAGTCACAATTCCCAGAGTGATTTAACAATCAACCCTTCTTCCCAGGGAACTTGGGGAATTGTAGCTCTGTGAGGGGAATAGGGGTTTCCTTGTAGCTCTTGGCAGCACCCTTAACAAACGACAGCTCCCAGAATACTTTGAGGGAAGCAGTGCCTTTTTTAAAAAGCAGAGACATCACCTTGTCAATAAAGGTCCGTATAGTTAAAGATATGTGTCAGAGCTGCTTGAAGATCCTAGCTCACAGAGGATCACGCTAGCTAGCGATCATTAAGTAAAAGTCTTTATTGAATTACAGTTTCCATTCTCACGCTGCTGCGCGCAACTCTACGTCTAGTAGCTAGATCGGCGAAGCTCCGTCTGAGTCTCCGCCCCGTGTGCACCAACTTAATATCCTAGCCTTGCTCCACCTTTTCCGCCTGACTGTCCTCCTCTGGGTCCCTCTACCCCCCGGGGTTTCTTCCTTCCGGGATTCTTCTGACGCTGACCCGGACCCTCCTGCCTCCTTGCGCCGGGCTTTAGGACCTGGCTCCCTTTCGGGGCTGCTTACTGCGCCGCCTTCCTCTGCATTTGAACTTGGCGCGCGCGCCCAACCTTCCACTTTCCTCTTAACCGTTTCTTCGCTCCCCGATGGAGGTGTGGCCACTCCTGACTCATGCCCTCCCTCCTGTGGTGAGCTGCCAGCGCTTCCCCCCTGGCTCCCTTCCTCTTCCCTGCTCCCTGGCGGTGACGCTGGTCCCGATTTCCAGCTGCTCCCCTCTGAGTCCCCTCTGGCTCTATCTTCCTGGGGTGCCCCCCTAGACTCCCCCCTTGCCCTGGCCACTGGTGCTCCTTTCTGTGAATCCTCTGATTCACTGGAAAGACTAGGAGATCTCGGGTCGTCGTCATCACTCATCTTTTCTTCTGCCTCCTCCCCTTCACTCTCTGTTTCCTCCCTTGCCCGTGCCTCTGCTCCTAAACCCCTGACATCCATCCCCCCCTCGAAGCCCCCCATTCCCCCCTCCCCTCCTTCCGGTGCTAGAGCTGGGGGCTGCTGTTGCAAAGGGACGAACGTCGGATATCGGTCGCTTCCCGTGGCGGGCCTCCATCTGAAGTCTCGCGGGTATTCCTCCCTGCTCTCGTCGACAACGGTCACCTCCGCTTCCATCTCTGTGCCGCCGTGCTCGAAACCAGGGTCGTCCCCGAAAACGTCCATGTCCGTCTCTCCCTCACTTCCTCCTGGCGGCGTTGCTCGTCCTGGGCCTTCCAGCCACCTTCTGCGGAACTGCTCCTCTGGTCTATCGTCCCACCAATACGAGGGTTCTGATGCAGATCCCGAGGGTGACCCCTCCGGGGAACGGACGTCTTGTGTCGGGTCCTCGTCCGAGTCGAACCCCCGGAAAGTGCTGGCCGAAAGCGTGGGCGTGAAAAGCCAGTCGTCGAAAAAGTCTGCTGGCATAGGTCTATGGGGGAAGAGGGCATGAAACTCGTCTTTGAGGAGAGGTTCGTCCAAGGCGTAGCCCGGCACCCAGCTGTTCGCACTGGCCGGGGTGCCCTCCTTGGCGAGAAAGTATTCTACCCCCTCTTCCCCCCATCTGGAGTCCAAAATCTCCGTGACTTCGTTGATGCGCTCCTTCTGTGCCACTCCCGCGTGCCCTGTTCTGTCTCTGACCGGACTCGGCGCCGTTCCGGGTTCCTGGAACCTGTGCGGTGCCTTGTAGGGAGTGAGCACCGATCTGTGGAATACCGGATGCATTCTGGAACCCTCCGGAAGTGCCAGTCTGAAAGCTACCGGGTTGACCTGCTCTTCGACTTGGTAGGGCCCCAGTTGTTTATGCCCTAGTTTCTTCTTGGCCAACGACCTGGCCGGCACTGCGTGGGCTGCTAACCAGACCCAGTCTCCCACGTGGAGCTCTTCGCCAACCCTTCTGTGCTTGTCCGCTTGTACCTTGTATGCGTGCTTGGCCAGCTCCAGGTGGCGCCTCAGCTGATCGTGGACTTCCTGCAGCTCCGACGCGAACGCATCTGCTGTCTGCGGCTCCCCCTCCCCCATTCTTTCCAGTCCCGGGAAGGTTCTGGGGTGCCTCCCGTTGTTGGCGAAGAACGGCGTGACCCCCGTGGACACGTGCTTCGTGTTGTTGTAGGCGAACTCGGCAAGCGGCAGGTAATCCACCCACGTCGCAGGCTGTTGATTTGCATAACATCTCAGGTACTGCTGCATGATGGCATTGACCTGCTCCGCTTGCCCGTTGGTCTGCGGGTGTCTCGCCGACGCCAGGTTGATCTTGACGTTCAGGAAGCCCATCAGCTTCTGCCAGAAATTCGAGATGAACTGCCGCCCCCGGTCGGACAGAATAGACCGTGGCAGACCGTGAACCTTGAACACGTGGTCTATGAACAGTTTGGCGGTTTGCTCCGCCGTGGCCACCTTAGCACACGGAATGAAATGTGCCATCTTGGAAAACAAATCCACCACCACCAGCACTGCCGTCTTGCCCCTCGAGCTGGGCAGATCCGTGACAAAGTCCAGGGCCACCCTCTCCCATGGTTCGACCGGAGTTTGCAGCGGTTCCAACAGTCCGGCCGGCGGTTTGTGCACTGGTTTGGCCCTCTGGCAGGTGTCACACCTCGCCACGTAGTCTGCGACCTCCCCTCTCATTCCAGGCCACCAGAAATCCCTGGCTACTAATTCCACCGTCTTCTCCTTGCCAAAGTGCCCGGCCGTGGGCGTGTCGTGCAGCTGCTGCAGTACCTTGGCGCGAAGGTCGTCTCCCGGCACGTAGATGGCCCCTTTACGGATGAGCAATCCATCTCGTAGCTGGAAACCGTCGGCCGCAGCCGTGCCCCTTTGCACCTCTGCCATCTTTGCTTGCGCGAAGGAGTCATCCTGCAACGCCCGTCGCACCGCCTCCAGGTCCACGGTGGCCGCGGCGCACGCCCATACTGTTGGTGCGAAGATGTGCATGGCGGCCGCTGGCGTTGCGTCCTCCAGATACTGTGGCTTACGGGAGAGGGCGTCCGCCATGATGTTAGTGTCCCCCGGGACATACTCTATACGGAAGTCGAAGTTCGCAAAAAACTCAGCACAACGTATCTGCCTCTGGTTTAGGAACTGTGCCGTGCGCCAGTGCTCCAGATTCTTGTGGTCCGTGCAAACCTGCACCGTGTGCTTGGCGCCGATCAGGAAGTGCCTCCACGCTTTGAACGCTGCATGAATGGCCAGCAACTCCCTGTCCCAGATGGTGTAGTTCTGCTCGGACTTGCTGAGCTTCCTGGAGTAAAACGCTGCCGGTCGCCACACCCCCTGCTGGTCCTTTTGCAGCAGGACCGCCCCCACGGCTCTGTCCGAGGCGTCTGTCTCCACCCTCATCGGCCTGCTGGGGTTGACGTGAAGCAGCTGCTCTTCCGACGCGAAGAGACGCTTGAGTGCCTGAAAGGACTGCTCCGCCTCCTCTGTCCAAACGAACTTCTTTTTCTTGGAGCTAAGCGTGTCTGTGATGGCCGCTGTCTGCATAGCGAAGCCCTTGATAAACTTGCGATAGAAGTTCGCAAAGCCGACAAACCTCTGGACCTCCTTCCGGTTGCGTGGACTCTTCCAATCCAATACCGCGCGAACCTTGGCGCTGTCCATGGCGAGCCCCTTGTCAGACAACTTGTAGCCCAGAAAATCCACCTCCGTCACGTCAAATTGGCACTTCTCCAGCTTGGCCTAGAGCCTATGTTGCTTTAGTCTGGTCAGCACTTCCTTGACGTGTCTGTCATGCTCCTGCTGCGATTCCGAAAAGATCAGGATGTCATCTAAGAAACAGACGCACGTCTTGTAGAGAAGTCCCGCCAACACGTGATGCATGAAAGCTTGAAAAACGTGGGAGCCATTTTGCAATCCAAAGGGCATAACTCTGTATTCGTAGGTACCCAGTGGCGTGAACATGGCCGTCTTCCACTCATCTCCCTCCCGCATACGAATGAGGTTGTACGCCCCTCGCAGGTCTAACTTGGTGAACACTTTTCCCTTCCGCACCTTCGCCAGGAGGTCGTCGATTCGGGGCATGGGGAAGTCCGACGGCTTGGTCCCATTGTTTAAAATGCGATAGTCCACGACCAGTCTTTTTTGGGGCGTGTCTCGCTTTTTAACAAAGAATACTGGACTGCCCCCCGCTGCCTTGGACTCTCGGATGAAACCGCGCTCCAAATTATGATCTATGAACTGTTTGAGTTCCTGCAGCTCGTCCTCTGACATGGAATACAGTTTCCCCTTAGGCAGCGCCACCCCCGGCAGCAGGTCAATCTTGCAGTCATATGGTCTGTGAGGGGGCAGCCTGTCCGCCTCCTTCTCGCAGAAAACTTCCAAAAATTCTGCGTACTTGTGGGGAATCGCTTGCAGCGTGCCTAGCAGCAGCTGTGACTCTTCTTCCTCTCCTTCCTGCCGGGGCACGATGCAGTGTTCAGCACAAAAGGAAGAGCCGAAGATCAGCTGCCTCTGGTACCAAGCCAGCGTTGGGCTGTGCTTGTCCAGCCAACTCATTCCCAATACAATGGGCGTATCCGATAGTTGAGTGACATTGAAGCTGATGATTTCTTTGTGATTTCCAAGTCGCATCGCCATGGGCGGCGTCTGCTTCACCACTTGCCCCCCTAGCAACTCCCTGCCATCCACCGTGACAACCTGCAGGGGCAGTGTGGCCGGCAGCAACTGTATAGCGTGCTTGTCGACAAAGTCCTGCCCTATAAAGTCCGCGTTGCTGCCCGAGTCAACTGTGATGGGCACGTCAATGGTGATTCCATTGGGCAGCTGGAGAGATGCGGTGAGCCTCACCACTGGTTTGGGCGGGAGGGGGTTCACGGGCTGTAAAACCTCTGGGGACTGCGTCACTAACACGTCTGGCTGGGCCCCAGGGCCTCTTCCTCCAGCCAGACTGCGTCGTTTCCCTGCTGTGGTCCTCCTTGCTGCGTTGCTGCAGTCACCATTGCCGAGGCTGCAGTAAGCTTGTGGAGCCTCTGGGGACACTCTTTTGCCATATGCCCTGGCTCCTCACAGACGTAACACTTCCTGTTCCCTCTAGGAGGCTTCGCTTTCACTGCTGCCGGTGCTAGGGCTCTGGTTGCTGACTGAGCCCTTGCACCTCCAACCTCCATAGGTTCGGCTCCTCCTCCTGGCGGAGGCGTGGATTGCGCCCGCGCTGCTTCTCTGGGAAGGAAGGAGGGGCCCCTGGCTGGTTCGCGCCCTCCACGCCCTTCGTCCCTGCTCCACGGACGTTCTTCCAGCCTCACCCCCACTGCCAGTGCCCTCTGAACGACCTCCTGGGTGGTTCGGGGTCTCTCCCCCCTCGCGATCTCATCTTTAATCGAGTTGTGCAGCCCCTCCCAAAAGAGGTCTCTTACAGGAGCCGAATCTCTGTCCCATTCCAGGGCACTGACCAAGGCGAAAAAGCGGGCATGATACTGCCTGACGCTGGCCCTCCCTTGTCTCAGCCCATGCACCTCCTTCCGTGCAAGATCCACGTCAATACTTGATAAAAAACACCCATCCATCGCTTTAATAAAGGCATCTGCATTCTGGAGCGCCGGATCCTTATCTCTCCATAAATTGCGTAGCCATGCTTTAGCATCCCCATGCAAATGGGACATGATGAATCCCACTCTCTCTTGCTCATCTCTAAAGTCTTTATGCAGCAGTTGCAGTGCGCACAGTACGTCGGCTCTAAAGTTGGGATACTGTTGCAGGTTCCCATCGAAGTGAGAGACCAGCCCGCCTGTCCGTCTCGCCAACCCAATTCCCTCCTGCCGGGGTGTCTGCTTTGTCAGCACGTCTAACCTGACCTGGAGATCCCTGCAGGCGGCAGCTGCCTCCTCCTCTCTCTTCCTGGATGCGAGAGCCTCGGCATTCAGTTGTGCCACTGCTTTTCTGAGTTCCTCTATCTGCTGCTCAGCCGTCATGTCGTCTGCCGTTCGTGAGCTCGCTAGTAGGCACCTGTTTCTCTCCCCTCCTCGAGGCTGTAGATGCCCACAATCGGGAGACGGAGCTTACTGTCAGAGCTGCTTGAAGATCCTAGCTCACAGAGGATCACGCTAGCCAGCGATCATTAAGTAAAAGTCTTTATTGAATTACAGTTTCCATTCTCACGCTGCTGCGCGCAACTCTACGTCTAGTAGCTAGATCGGCGAAGCTCCGTCTGAGTCTCCGCCCCGTGTGCACCAACTTAATATCCTAGCCTTGCTCCACCTTTTCCGCCTGACTGTCCTCCTCTGGGTCCCTCTACCCCCCGGGGTTTCTTCCTTCCGGGATTCTTCTGACGCTGACCCGGACCCTCCTGCCTCCTTGCGCCGGGCTTTAGGACCTGGCTCCCTTTCGGGGCTGCTTACTGCGCCGCCTTCCTCTGCATTTGAACTTGGCGCGCGCGCCCAACCTTCCACTTTCCTCTTAACCGTTTCTTCGCTCCCCGATGGAGGTGTGGCCACTCCTGACTCATGCCCTCCCTCCTGTGGTGAGCTGCCAGCGCTTCCCCCCTGGCTCCCTTCCTCTTCCCTGCTCCCTGGCGGTGACGCTGGTCCCGATTTCCAGCTGCTCCCCTCTGAGTCCCCTCTGGCTCTATCTTCCTGGGGTGCCCCCCTAGACTCCCCCCTTGCCCTGGCCACTGGTGCTCCTTTCTGTGAATCCTCTGATTCACTGGAAAGACTAGGAGATCTCGGGTCGTCGTCATCACTCATCTTTTCTTCTGCCTCCTCCCCTTCGCTCTCTGTTTCCTCCCTTGCCCGTGCCTCTGCTCCTAAACCCCTGACAATATGGTTTTCCCAGTAGTGATGTATGGAAGTGAGAGCTGGACCATAAAGAAGGCTGATCGCCAAAGAATTGATGCTCTTGAATTATGGTGCTGGAGGAGACTCTTGAGAGTCCCATGGACTGCAAGAAGATCAAATCTATCCATTCTGAAGGAAATCAGCCCTGAGTGCTCACTGGAAGGACAGATCGTGAAGCTGAGGCTCCAATACTTTGACCACCTCATGAGAAGAGAAGACTCCCTGGAAAAGACCCTGATGTTGGGAAAGTTGGAGGGCACAAGGAGAAGGGGACGACAGAGGACAAGATAGTGGACAGTGTTCTCGAAGCTACCAGCATGAGTTTGACCAAACTGCGGGAGGCAGTGGAAGACAGGAGTGCCTGGCGTGCTCTTGTCCATGGGGTCACAAAATGTCGGACATGATTAAACGACTAAACAACAACAATTGTTGGCATCTGTCTGTCTCGATAGGCAATGGAGTGAGCCTCTGAGGGTGAAATCAAATTGCTGCATTAGCAGCACTAAAGTGACCTTCCTGAGGTGCAAGCCTTGGCAGTGTGTATGGAAGTCTTGGGCTGCCCATATGACAAGACCCCCTCTCTCGACCTCACTGATGTGATGCAAAGGAAGCAGAGCAAGACGTTTGGCACCAGCTTGGCTGCAGGAGTTGCCAGAAGGAGGCGTACAAGGCGCCATCCAAACGTCTTAGGGACTCCACTCCAGATTTGTGCAGAATTTACTCTTTAGATAAGGCGAAGGAGGTTGAGGATTAGAGTTTTCTTTCTCCTAGATGGGCTACACTTCCAGGTTGACAAGCCTCATCTGCCCCTCATTTCCCTCTGCAGGATATGCAGAAACCACTGTCTTAAATGTTGGACCCACTATTGGTCTCATCCACTCAATCTGTCATGCATGCATGGGAAGCCCCAAACTCAGGCACCTCCAAACTCAGCCCTCCACATGTTTTGGGACTACAACTCCCATCATCCCCAGCTAACAGGACCAGTGGTAAGGGATGATGGAAATTGTAGTCCCCCCAAAAAACTATAACCCTGGGGATTATCTAATTGATTTTTAATTTTTGAATTTTATTTTATACTATATTTTATGCTGCTTTTATAATTAAGTGTTTTTAAGTGTTTTAAATTTGTTGTTAGCTGCCCTGAGCCCAGTTTTTGAACCGGGAAGGGTGGGGTATAAATAAAAAATTATTATTATTATTATAAAACATCTGGAGGACCGAGTTTGGGGATGCCTGCCCTAACTCATCAAGAGTTTAATATCTATTAGCTACCCTCACTTGATTAGCTGCCCAGTTGAAGCCCTTCCTGTGTTGCTGCATGCTGACAGCTTCTAGGAGCCACAGGTGAGGGCTCAGTTGAGTGCAGGATGGGGACCAAAGGTGGACGAGCTACCCCAGAAGGAGCATGATGTGTTTCCCCTTAAAGTGGCGCAAGAGTGCTCTAAATGCAGGGTGCTGGTACTAAGACTGTCTGAAAAATTCACATGGCTGAGAACACAACTAGCAGATCACACACATGTTGACTCTGTGTGCTGCAGTTCCTGAAGGAAACTTCAGTAGCAGTGAAAAGCAGCACATTAGCTGCAGTATATTTTCAAAGCTTTTTTTTTAATTGTTTACTAAAATTTATATACCACCGAATCAGAAAAAAGCAAAAAAGCAAAACCCTGTCTCTAAGCAGTTACAAAACATTCATTAAAAATAGCAAGAAAATAATAAATATAGATTAAATCCACAGATTTTTTTTAAAAAAACACTTGTATGTAATGAAAGCACATGCATTAGTAAGCTAACCTGAACCGTTTTTTGCAGACATCAAAAACACAACAATGAAGGCACTTGCCTAATCTACACTAATGAAAAACAAGTTCTTGCCACTGCAGATTGAAAATGATGAGGCACTTGGAAAGCTGTGAGTTCCCTAGATCAAAGAGGCCAAGTTAGTCCACACAAGTACACTCATAACTCATGTTACGTCCGCCTCATGTTACGTTCTTTCAGGTTACGTCCTGCGGCGACCCGGAAGTACCAGAAAGGGTTACTTCCGGGTTTCGCCGCTCGCGCATGCACAGAAGCGGCAAATCACAACCTGCGCATGCGCAGACGCACCACTGTGGGTTGCACTCTTTTCATGTTGCGAATGGGCCTCCGGAATGGATCCCATTCGCAACCAGAGGTACCACTGTATAAGAAGAAGGTGCTCTTGCAAGTCCATTTCGAACAGCATTTCACCAAAGCCACTCCCCAGCCCAGCCCCAGGCCAGTTGAACATACCCTTTGTAGGAGACGGTCAGGCCTGCCACATCAACATTCTTGCAGCCAATGGCAAAGAGCAGCAGCAGGAGGAGGTAGCCAAAGAAAGAGGATCCCAGGGACAACTTGGCCGCCCCCAAAACGTTCAGCCTGAATTTCTTCATGATCAGCCCTCCGGAGAATATCCCCAAAGCCACAGCAGGGATATTGATGAGACCTACAGCCCCTCAAACAAAGAGGAAAATCAATACGGTGTGGTCTCGTTTTTAGCAACCTACATAATTCCCCTGAAAAATTCTGGTAGCCCAATAAATTTTTTAAAAAGCAGCCAGTACCAGTTATTGCTCCTTCCATAGGAACGCAACACAAAGGAATATAGAGAAATACAGAAACACGGCTCACATAATTCTGTATGTAATTATATAGAATTTCCCAAAGGCAAAATGTAAAAATAAGACATTTACATTCCACCAAGTGTCCGTTTCGTTAAATATAGTCTTTACATAATGCATGCAATATCAAAATCAGGTACAAGTGTATGAGTGTTATTCATTCAATCAAGAGCAAAGAATCTCTACAAGTGTTGTTGTTGTTTAGTTGTGTCCGACTCTTCGTGACCCCATGGACCAGAGCACGCCAGGCACTCCTGTCTTCCACTGCCTCCCACAGTTTGGTCAAATTCATGCTGCTAGCTTCGAGAACACTGTCCAACCATCTCGTCCTCTGTCGTCCCCTTCTCCTTATGCCCTCCATCTTTCCCAACATCAGGGTCTTTTCCAGGGAGTCTTCTCTTCTCATGAGGTGGCCAAAGTATTGGAGCCTCAGCTTCAGGATCTGTCCTTCCAGTGAGCACTCAGGGCTGATTTCCTACAAGTGTACTTCTTGCTAAAGGATAATCCACAGACTGGGGGAAAAAACCTATTCACATCCCCGGGAGTGTTGTACTGTTGCCCTCAATCACCCAAATTGCAGTAGCAGTGCCTCAGCTGTGTAAAAATCATTCAATTCTCTTGAATGAATGGTCATTTGGATGGAACTTTGGCTTTGAGACACATTCCGTATTGCACTTGTACATGATTTTGGTATTCCATACCTTCTGAATTGGACCCAGAGGGAAACGCTCGTGGAGCAAATCATGTCAGTTTTGCCTTTATGCAATAGTCGAGTTCCTGCACACACTCAGAGGCCCTTCTCTTGTCTCTACCCAGGCAAGCAACAAGCAATATCAGAGTTAAGACACATTCCAGCCAAGAAGAATTCTTCAGGGAGGATATGAAACACAGCAAGTAAGAAATGTGGCCGGGGGGAAGTTCTCAGGGTCAAATAGAGAAGCTGGGAGGGCTGGAGTTGGTCCCTGGACCTCATAGGGGCCAACTCCCTGGGCCTCTGGGGGCTCTTGCATTAAGGCACCCAAAAATTTAAGAGCTAGGGCCATGGCTCCAGGCACCTACAGTTACAGGGCCAAGCTGGCACTCCTGCCAGGTCTTATGTTGCTCACCCCTGTTTTGAATTAACCCTGATATCCACTAGAGCAGGGGTGTCCAAAAGGACAATCCTTCCCCCGCCCCCCAAAAAAAGCTCAACAACTTTGATGGGTAGATTACTGCCAGTTTTTTAAAAGTGGGAGTAGATCGCAGTCTCTTGGAAGTTGGACGTGCCTGCACTAGAGGATAATTGAAGTTTGGATGCCAGGTGCCATTTTGATTCAATATGGTGACTTTGGTCTGACTTCACACCTTTCTTTGGCACGATGGGTCCAAGCTTATAAATTACTGTATTTTTCGCTCCATAAGACACACTTTTTCTCTCCTAAAAGGAAGGGGAAATGTGTGTGCGTTTTATGGAGCGAATGCAGGCGGGAGGAAGGCGGGGAAAACCCCTGAGAGCATGGCCACGTCAGTCCCTTCTCCCTCCTCGGGGAAAAGCCCACAAGAGTCACGCGCTCTTTAAAGGGTGTGTGGCTATTGGGGGCTTTTGCGGGAGGTGGAGGACGGGACAGAGGGCAGCCCCTCAGTCCCTTCCCCCACCTCCTGGAAAAGCCCCCAAGAGCCGCACGCTCATTCACAAGCCGCGTGGAGCATGTGTGCGGCTCTTGGGGGCTTTCCCCCCAAGGAGGGAGAAGGGCAGCCCGTCAGCCTACAAGCGCCGCACACACACTCCACGCGGCTCGTGAAAGGGAGCGCGGAGCAGAGTCTGGGATGCATACTGGCTCTGCTCAGCGCTCCCTTTAAAAATAATTTTTTTCTTGCATCCCCCCTCTAAAAACTAGGTGTGTCTTAAGGTCAGGTGCGTCTTATGGAGCGAAAAATACGGTGCACTGTCCATTTAAAAATCACAATATGTTTTGATAGCACTGGGAAACCCCCTCTAGTTTTAATATACTTTTATAGTTGCTGAATGTGGAAATATCTGAGGTGGACCATTTTTTCTCCACCCCCACCCCCTCTCATCTCCCTACTGCCCAAAGACAACATATCGGGACCTGTCTGGGTGTCTTGCATTATTATGCTATAGCAGTCTCTGCCAACCTCGTCCCCACAGGATGTTTTGAACTGTAACTCCCATCAGCCCCAGCCAGCATGGTCAACAGTCCAAAAAGTCTGGAGGGCACCGGATCAGTGACTGTTGTCCTATAGTAACAGCAATAAACCTTTTGCCTATTTGTCTCAAGTGGCACTTCCTCTGCTTTGCATAATCTTAAATTGTTTCACACATAGCTAGCGGCTTAGCACTAAGAAAAGCTTGACATACAATGGAAGGCACTGTGCTATGGGCAATAATTGCTGCTGAGTGCCTTTTCTCCTCCTAAACAGCATTCGCAGATTATACTAGTTGAATAGGTGCCATGCCAAGAAATTCCAACTTCCATCTTCGAGGAACGAGAACAACAAAGAGTAACGCAGCTGGTCCAAAAATAAAACACTTGGGTTGCATCCAACTAAGTTCTGCTCAAAGCAGATCCACTGAAATTAATGGACCCAAGTCCATCAGGGATATTAATTTCAGTTGGGTGCATTTTGAATAGAACTAGCATGGGCTTCAACCCTCGGTATATCATAGAATCATAGAGTTGGAAGAGACCACAAGGGCCATCAAGTCCAACCCCCTGCCAAGCAGGAAACACCATCAGAGCACTCCTGACATATGGTTGTCAAGCCTCTGCTTAAAGACCTCCAAAGGAGGAGACTCCACCACACTCCTTGGCAGCAAATTCCACTGTCGAACAGCTCTTACTGTCAGGAAGTTCTTCCTAATGTTTAGGTGGAATCTTCTTCCTTGTAGTTTGGATCCATTGCTCCGTGTCCGCTTCTCTGGAGCAGCAGAAAACAACCTTTCTCCATCCTCTATATGACATCCTTTTATATATTTGAACATGGCTATCATATCACCCCTTAACCTCCTCTTCTCCAGGCTAAACATGCCCAGCTCCCTTAGCTGTTCCTCATAAGGCATCGTTTCCAGGCCTTTGACCATTTTGGTTGCCCTCCTCTGGACACGTTCCAGTTTGTCAGTGTCCTTCTTGAACTGTGGTGCCCAGAACTGGACACAGTACTCCAGGTGAGGTCTGACCAGAGCAGAATACAGTGGCACTATATAAGAAACTCCATGTTTGCCTCGCAATTCTGCAGCCTTTGACATACCCAAAGAAAACTCTGACCCGAAAAGCAGGCTTTGTTTCCATACATAGCTTCCACTCAGCAAAGCTAGCACAGAGTGGCATCTATTCACATGCCGTACTTTTCTGTGTATCAGACGAGGTGGTTTTTTTTACTAAAAAATAAGGTTCAAAATTTGGGCTTGTCTTATACACAGATAGTGCATGGGGGGATGTGTGATTGGCTGCTGCCACGATCCGGAGATTGTCAGTGGATATTGGGTGTGCTATTGGTGGCTGCGGCAAGGGTTGTTGTTGATTGGCTGCTGCTGCATCAATTGGGCAGACAACTGCCGGCTTCTGCCGGCGAGGGAACAGACAGTAAGCGGCTATTGTGATGCATGCGAGTGGCCATGCAGATCATGCGGGTGAGCTATTTTCTGCAATCCCCCCTAAAAAAAGCTCAACAACTCTGGGCAATCTCCCCTCATTTTCTTAATTTGTAGTCCCCCAAAATAGGGGGCATCTTATACATGGGGGCATGTTATGCACAGAAAAATACGGTAATCATTTTGAAAAAGCACGGCATTCATACCTATGACAAAATTGGTCTTCGAAGATGATTGCCCAAACTGCTGCTCAATGTATTTTGCTTTGTAAGTCACCATACCAATGAGAGAATTGAACTGGGTGATGCTGGAGCAGAGGTATAAAAAATACACTGGATTCCCAAAGAGGCTTTTCAGTGACGGCAGGAAATCTGCAAAACAAAACGGTGGCCTGCTGTTGACAAAGTGACTGGAAAACAACATGCAATGCAAAATTGTTTTCAAAGACCTCGCAGGGTTCGGAATATTCCAACACACACTGAGTTCAATGCAATGTGGTTCAGCCACATCCTCAATGCGCTCATTTGATGGTTCATCACCCAAGGGTAGGAAAGCCAGGCAGGGTAATTAGTAGAGACTGTTACCAAACTAGCTGATTTGAAAAAAGAGATTTTATAAAGTCTGAATGTGACTCAGTTCACCAGCCACATGGCCTCACCTCTAGCCATCTCGATAAACTTCACTTGCTCTTGGTAGGTGATGCGGTGTTCTCTGTTATCTTCGTTGATGAACTTGGACTGCTCAGAGGAAGTGCTGGAATCCTTTCGGGTGTCTGGTCTTGGAAGATGTTTCGGTAAGAACCAGAAAGGGATAGCGGCAAGGATGCTGACCACCCCGGCTATTAAATAGCCAAGCCACCAAGCCCCTACCCATTGGGAGTCCTTGTGAGTTATGCTTATGCTGTCTGAGGAGGGAGGAAGAAATGAAGACATCAGCCACCAGTAGGAATGGTTCGGTGGTCAGAGTGTCAAGACTAGGACGGAGGTTATTACTCCAGTGAAATTAGCTAAAATGTATGACAAATAATAAATGTTGGAAATGTAAAGGAAAAGAAGGAACATTTTATCATATGTGGTGTAAGAAAGTAAAGAATTTCTGGGAAATGATATATAATGAGATGAAAAAGATGTTGAAATATATATTCTTAAAAAGACCAGAAGCATTTTTACTTGGTATTATAGGCCAAGACATTAATAGGCAAGATGTTAAATTGTTCTTATATGTAACCACAGTGGCAAGAGTACTGTTAGCCCAGAAATGTAAGCAAAAAGAAATTCCGAAGAAAGAAGAACGGCAGACGAAATTAATGGACTATGCAGAATTGGACAAAATGACAGGAAGGATTCAAAACCTGCGGGACCAGAGATTTACAGAAGATTGGACGAAGTATATGAATTATTTGAAGAGCAACTGTAATAAAAAAATTACGCTAGTAGGACTACAAGAAGTTTTGTAAGGAGAAATATGAGAAGTGTTACAAAGTAGAAAAAGATAGAGGTATGGTTATGAGTTTGAAATGTAATAGGGAAAATAAGAAATGCATACTAAGAGATTAGATTGGAAAGTTTTCAGACAGGACTGATGGAAGTCAAAAAAATTGAATAAGATGTTAAAGTATGTTTAATTATTGTTGAAAATGGTATGTTAAAAAACTAATAAAAATTTATATTAAAAGAAGAAGAAGACTAGGATGGAGGAGACCAGGGTTCAAATCTCCACTTGGCCACGAAGCTCGCTGGACGACCCAGGGCCTTTCAGCCAAACCCACCTCAGAGATTGGGATGTGTTCAACAGACTCATTGCAGCCTTGCTCAGACTCACCCATGTCTACAAAGCCGATGTCAACATACAGTGTGGCACATAAGGATCCCAGGAGGAAGCCAAAGATGGGGCCTATTATTGCAACCGTCTGCACACACCCTGAGAAAAGGAAGCAGAACAGGCATATTAGACTGAAAAGTTACACTTTGACCTGGTCAATATAAAGGTAAAGGGACTCCTGACCATTAGGTCCAGTTGTGGCCGACTCTGGGGTTGCGGCGTTCATCTTGCTTTATTGGCCGAGGGAACTGGCGTACAGCTTCTGGGTCAGGTGGCCAGCATGTCTAAGCCGCTTCTGGCAAACCAGAGCAGCGCACGGAAATGCCATTTACCTTCCCGCTGGAGCGGTACCTATTTATCTACTTGCACTTTGACGTGCTTTCGAACTGCTAGGTTGGCAGGAGCAGGAGCTGAGATACGGGAGCTCACCCCATCGCTGGGATTCGAACCGCTGCCCTTCTGATTGGCAAGTCCTAAGCTCTGTGGTTTAACCCACAGCGCCACCCGTGTCCCAGACCTGGTCAATAAGAATGGACAAATCATCTGGTATGGCAGAGGGAGAAATACGACCTGGTTTGAAAAACAAAATACCAATGTAAAAGGCTGCGCTCTCTTCTGTGGCGTGGTCATCAATGTACGCAATCCCCAAAGGCTGGATCGGGGTTTCCCCAATTCCACGTAGCAGATTTCCCAGCAAAACGTAAATCCACATGGAAATTCCAGCTTCCTTTTCACACCCTGTTCGCACAAACCCAAGAGACCGACGTTTGTATTTTGACATCATTCTCCCCTAATACCTAATTAAACTAATGGGACTTTCAACATATACACACCCTTTCCCATCAAATCACACCAAAACATTATATTTCTTGGAGCAGTGCTGCCATTATTTTTTTATCCTTACCTGCATGGATTTGCCCCTGAGCTCTTTCCAAGACTGAGACAGGCAGCTGGTTCTGATCCTGGAGACACGGGGAGATGCTGACAGTTGAATTGGAGGAGGAAGAAAATATCTCATACCTATAGCTGTGTAAAAACCAACAGTTTCTTTACAGAGTTACCACTTGTTACACGGTGGGGGGGTATATATTTAAGCTTATTCCAGGCTCCTGTTGAAGGCTACCTGAACTGAAGGCAAGGGCTACACTGAAATGAATAATTCATGTATATGAACTATAGTAGTGAACCTCATTCTGCCTAATGGTAGAGCCGGCCTGAGTCTTGGTCGCCGTATTGTACCCTGTACTGAATTTCCACAGCTGTCAACATGAGCTGCATGGTGCCACAAGTGGCAAAACTGGAATCCCATAGGGAGAGAATCTTATTTTCCATTCTAAGTCACCCTCATATAAATTGCTTCCTATAAAAAGACTGCAAAACACTGCAGTATGAAATGCAAGCCAGCCAGACATGCCCCCTTTTAAAAGAATACTCTATTCCATTTATTTTTCCACCTGTTTTTCTGGGTGGCAGGTCCCTCCAACAGCCACTCAACATTACATGGCCATTCAGCACTCTCAGACTGTTCTCTGGCTCCCCCTCCCCGTAGATTTTTTCAATTTCGCTGTTCTGTATGGGACAATGACAATAAAGATTATCGTATCGTATCATATTGTATCGTGCCCTTCCCCCCAAGTTGCCCATAGTTCTGCAAACCTTGGAGTTTCTCTAAGCATGAATTGTGCAATTTTATCTACACAAGCAATGGCACTCACCCCTGAACTTTGGAAATAGAAGGAACGTTTAAGCTTTACACATTTGTTTGCTACAAATTGTGGCGTACTTACTGTCCCATAAAGAACTGCGGCATGGCTATCAAAAATGTTCCGAATGACATGATCAGGCAACCGGCTCCGATGATCTTTGGCCTATGAAGTTTGGCTCCGAAGTAGCTGACCAGGATTATTATTAAAAGGTTCCCTTTAAGAAGCAAGGAGAAACTAACTTAGGCACACTTAGCTCGTCATCTGCCTATATAGCAACAAAATCTTGCTGTGTGTGTCACATACCAATTTCAAAGCTGCCATCTATCAGGCCAACCAGGGACGAAGGGATATCAAATCTTTTTTCTATTTGGGTGATGGTACTTTTCAGGTAACTTCCTGACAGAGCTTTCGCAAAGTAAACAAACGATAATGCAGCAAGAAAAATCTGCAACGAGGAAACAGACGAGGCAGCGCTTTAAAAATGTTTCACCAGTGTTGGATTGATTGATTGATTGATTGATTGATTGATATACCACTTAAATGCTATTAAGGATTCTAAGTGGTTCACAGCTCTAAAATCAATACAAAAAAATAATTACAAAAATAATTACAAAATAACAATTACATGATCGCATCAAAATATCTTCAATTTAAAAATAACCATGAAAATTCATTAGGATTTTAGTGTGGATTTATTGTACTATATGAACATTTTCCCATATGTAATCTTCCCTAATATGCACAATTAGGTACTGAATCTTTCTCATTCTTCCAGCAGCAGGAATTTTTAAAATAAAGGTCTGGTATCTGAAGGATGCATAGGAGCAGAGATTCCTGGGCACAGGGGCAGATCCAAGAGTTAAGACCCAGTGGCAAATTTCCCTGGTTTCCTGGGGTATAAAGCCCAGATTCTCCTGGGTCTGGTGTGGAGTGGGGTTGGGAGCAGGGCCAGTCAGGGGTGTGGCTAGGGAATGGGTGTGGTGTAGGGAAAGTCCTGAGGGCCAGATAGAGAGGCTTGGCCCCTGGGCCTGAGTTTCCATGTCCCTGACCTGTTAAAATAGCTGAAATCCATTGACGACAACAACAAAAAGCCTCCTTTTTTCTGGTTAGCCAGCAATCCTATATGCAGCGCAGAGAGAACACCAACCCTGGGGAAATTGCTGGCGCTTTAATATGATTGTCTGTCTATTTTTGGAGGCAATAAGCTGCTTCCTTAATGGCTCAGTGGCAACTGAAGGTTTATTCAGTGAAGGAATCGGATTACCTCTGAAGCAGGCAGAGGGGGGAATGATCTTATTTGTCTCATAATGCAAGTTTAATGAACACAACTTGCTTTTAATTCTCCAAACCGGGGAAGTAGTTAAGTGCCACTCTGCACCGAGGCTTGGACGAGATGATTTGGTCTCTTTGTGCTCTGGTGCCGGGAAAAGGTGTTGACCTCTGTGTGCAAGTTTGCTGTGTGCATGTCTTGCAATACGACTCACCCGCACCAACGATAACACAAGTTCAGAGATGCCTTGATGATTTCCAAAGTCTGAAGTGCTGTTTTGCGTTGGCCAAGCTGAACACCTGACAGGCACTGAACAATTCTTTCCCCCAACTCACTTCCACAGTACCAAACTGGCAGCAAACTTCAGTTTGGGCTCCATTTTTATTGGGACAGACTTAGGCCGCTCTCACACCATACATTGACAAACTATGGTACCAGTTTTGACAGCCGTTACTTCCTCCAAAGAATTCTGGGAGGTGTAGTTTGTTAAGGGTGCTGAGACTTCTTAGGAGACCCCTATTCCCCTCACAGAGCTACAATTCCCAGGTTGGTTGGGAATTATAGCTCTGTGAGGGGGTAAACAACAGTTCACAGGAGAAAATATGAGCTTTAAATGGATGCTGTGATTGGGATTGGATGCTTTGTAATTGAGTTGGGTTGTAAGAAGAAAAGGCTTGGCTGAAAAGTATCAGGGAAATAATGTGCCCAGTGACGAATTCTCAGCCCCTTCAAATGAGCCAAGGCCACAATCCACAGCTCTTTTATACTATACCTTCATTCCTCCACAGATTGTTCCTTTCTCCTTCGAAGCTGAGGATTCTGATCTTGAAGAAGACCTGTCAATGGGCAGGATTGTGTTTTTTGAAAAAAGCTGAGTGTTTTCTTTGGATGAATTCTCCATCGGAATTTTCCCTTTCAATCAATCTGAAAGACATAAATAAATGGTTATATAGACCATTTTAATTATTATTACTTCCAGGGAGATCTTCCTGTAATGTGAAAGATGTTTCCTAAGGAATCACATTATCAACTGAACACCTGTGTGGTACAGAGCATTTCTGGATGGGACATGCTCTAAAGTGCTCACTTTGCACCTGGAAATGCACTTTTGAGTATGTATAGGAGGAAGAATGACCTGCCCCCAGGGGACACTCTCCCTGTCGTGTTTCTGCAGGAGTCACCAACTGGAAGACTCATTCAGGGATCCAGTGGGCAACCTCCTCATGGACTAGTTGGACACAGAGGAATGGTTGGAGGAACCACCAAGCAAAGATGGCTTAGAGCCTGTGGAGTGGGGAAATGACGAGTGATCAGATGGAGAAGAGGGAGAAGGCTGGGAGGAGGAGGTGTCGGAAGCTGAAGAGGTAACAGAACTTAGTGAGCTGGGAGAGTCAGTGGCAGAGAGAAGTCTAGAATCAAAGGCAGAAGCTGAAGCAGAAGGTGGCCAAGAGGCAGAGATGAGTCCAACTGGTGAAGAGGCACGGGTGTCTCCCCCTCCTGCTGTGACAAGCTCCCCTCCCCCCTGGTCACCTAGAACCAGAAGAGGCATGAAGATGGTGGAGGAGAGGTTGAATTCACATAGGCACAGTCTCTGATTGCTTGGGTGGAAACCCTGGAGAGGTGGGAACTTAGATGGCTGTGGGGAGGCAGGGACTTTCAGCCTCGGCAACTGATCCATGGGGCAAGACCTACTGGGGGCTGTGCTCATTAAGGCTGACACTCCGACAAGTCTACGCAGAGTTCTTGCGTGGCTCACTCCTGTCACCTAGTCACACTGGATGCAGAGATGGAGATAGAACAGCTTGTCTCCAGCCAAGGCTGATAGGGAAGATTCAAAGTCAGAGCAGATAATCATGCAGAGACACAGCAGACAGGCTCCTTTGCAGGGATCATAGCTCAGTAGCAGAGCACCTGCCTTGAATTCAGAAAGGTCTCGGTAGCCATCCCAACTACTCAAATTAAAATAAGGTAACAAGTGATGAGAAAGGCTTCTTTTGAGACCTGATAAGCAGAATAGACAATACTGAAATAGGTGGATATATTGGAATATCTATAGGCTGCGCTTTCATAAAAATACAGCAAGGTGGTATAGAGCATACAAAATTATAATGTCAATAAAAACACCAGTAAAAACATCAGTAGATAGCCTGACAAAAATATAGCTGTTCTGTCCCTTCACAGAAACTCTGGCTCATACCATGGCCACTTCTTGCTAGACTGCTGCAACCTTCTCCTCCCGGGTCCACACACCTTCACTTCTCTAGTCTACCCAGCACTCTGCTGAAAAGATACTTAAGCCTCCCTTGCCACTCTGAAAATGTGGTGTCCCACCTAAAGTCCCTACCCCAGAAGTTCCCAAACTGTGGTTTGAATGGGAAGCGGTTTCGCCAAGAAGCAAACAGAAGGACAGAGGGCCTATGAACATTCAAAGAGTGTGCCATTCTGAGGAGCTCCATGGTTGTTGTTTTTTTAAAAAAAGAACCTTTAACAATTTAAAATCCCTTTATTATTATTATTCACAAAGCAAACTTCTCTGAATAGTTCCATCTTTTGAAAACATAAACATTAATAATAATTGTTAAAATATTGTGGGCCGTGCTGTGATGTTGGTAAGAATCTGTATTTTGTTAGGCATTTCTTACTATAATTGCATCTGATTTTTGTGCGTGTGTGTGTGTTAAATAGATACTGTGTTTATGTACTGACTTTTGTGTTCTGTGTTGTAAACCTCCCTGCAATCTTTGGACAAAGAACTGGAATGCAAATTTAACAAAAGAAGAAGCAAATAAATAAATAAATTGTGGTTCCTGGTGTTAATAATTGTAAAGGAACACTTCAGAAGATTGCAGTTAATAATGATATTAATAATAATAATGCTGATGATGACGACTGCAACCATGATCAAGATTTCTAAAGTGCCATCAGTGTACACTGCCCTTTAAAGGATAAGAGGATTTTTTTTGTTTTTGTATTTGTTTAAAAACAAATTTTAAAATTGTTCTAAAAAAAGTAAAGGAGCAGGTCCCTGCCTCCAAGGAACTTACCATACAGCAGTGCTTTTGCTAAAAATTCTAAAGTATCAGTGAGAACGCCAAAGGCACAGGAGCTTTCCATTCATGCAGTGGCTTTCACGTTAACCAGAATCATTTTCAAGCTTTTGCCATGACCAATAAACAATTGCAAATGATAGCTTCCCCATTCCCTCCTTCTCGTTCTTCGGCACCAGCGTGACAAAAACTTTCTTTAAAGAACCATTCGTTTCTTTGTAAGCACTGACATTATAGAAAAAGTCATATTTCTAGACAGTCCCCTTAGTTGATTGAATGAAATGAATGAGTGTGTGTGTGTGTGTGTTTTCTTACTCACAGGTGATGAGAGGAGAAAGGCCTCTGTCCACAAAGAAGACAGACAACTTTTGAGAAGAGGATGAAGGCAGAGCGGATGAAGACACAACCTTACCTTGGCAGTAGCGACCTCCAGTCCCTGGTAGTTCTTTTCTGGGGGTGAACTCAGAAACAAATATGTATCTCTTCTCCTAGCCTTAAAATGGAAGAAACTAGAGCGAAACCCCAGTCTGAGACACGATGCAGTGAGGTAGATCTTATATCTGGAGGTAGAAAGAGGAGACAAGAAAGACCGAAGGGGTGGGGAGAACAGTTCTTTGTTTTGCCTGTGTGGTCAGTATCACCCTCTCACTCGGTCTCTTCTTGTTTACTCCTCCACCTTCAAGTCTGGTCTTTCTTCTCCCCCACTACAAATTCCAGGACACACAAAGGACATGAGCAAAGCAGGAGCTGGAATTCTTCACAGCAGAAATGGTTTTAAAAGTTCTTGAGATCTTTCTTCGCGACATGCAGCAAGTTGGACAGCATGCATGTGATAAAGCTTTCTTTCTTTCTCTCCCTCTCTCTCCCTCTCTCTTTTCCTTCTAAAGCCCTGATCTTCTTAATTGCTGGTTCCCAGGAAATAAAAGACTTCATGGGGGGGGGGGGGAACCTGCCAACCAAAGGGGAGGGCGGATGGTGTAACGAAGAAACTTTCTTCTGCCTACACGGAAATCTCTCTGCAAAGCCAGCACCCCCCCCCCCCATTATTTAATGGGAAGCTTCCTTATTAGGTCTTGTAATGTTTTGAACAACGTTGCAGCTTTTCTTTCTTGGGTAGCGGGAGAAATCAGGACTAGAAAATGGGCATATCTCCATTACCAGTCATCTTCTCCAGTGTTGATACCATCCACTTACTCAGTTATTCCCAAGAATCTAGATGGTGGTCCCTTCTACCCCCCCCAAAATCCATGACCTTTATATAATCCTGCTCATTTGCTTTTAATTGCTCAGTTACAGTTTTTGGAAGCTTACATAGCAGGTGCAGTTCGATTCTTGAACTGACACGGTGGTATTTGTTTCACCTTCTTTAGAGTGTGTGGCTCGCAACAGGTTTTATGATGCCGTACCGTGCCGATGTGTGATCCATTACTCCATCTCTCTAGTTCCTGACTGGCGACATGGTGTGCAACACCGCGTCTTGGCTGTGACCCACTCTGCAATTCAGTCAATGATGTCTGAGCAGCCATACAAACCTAGAAGGTTGCCTTACATCAGGTCAAGCTAACTACCCCATTTCAGTGGTAGAACATCTACATTACACACGCAAGGCTCCAGGTTCAATTGCCAGGTAGAGTTGTGGGAGACGTCAGTCTGAAACCCTGAAGACCTACTTTGCTTATCACTGTTGTTCTGATGATGATGATGATGATGATGATGATGATAATAATGATGATGATAATAATAATAATAATAATAATAATAATAATAATAATAATAATAATAATTTGTTATTTATATCCCGCCCTCCCCATCCGAAGCCGGGCTCATTATTTAACAACAATAAAAGTAACACAGCAGTCTAAAATCAATTCATTCTAAAATCAATTCAAAATCAAATTAATGCCAACCATTGGGTTAAGAGTTCTGTGAGGATTACAGAAGGAGAGAGGGGGTCAGACGGTGCCTTGGCCAAAGGCCTGGTGGAACAGCTCCGTCTTGCAGGCCCTGCGGAAAGATGTCCAGTCCCGCTGGGCCCTAGTCTCTTGTGACAGAGCGTTCCACCAGATCATGGTCACAAAACCACAGAAAAGTCACCATCATGCATACATACTGCCAGGGAATGGTCTAAAGATGAGGACTGGGGAATGCATTCTATGGCAGACCACCTTCTCTCCGATGGAGAACTGGAGGGGGAAGAGTCACCCCACCTTGTCCACAGCATGTTCAGAAGCAGAGAGACAGAGACAGAGTCAGAGTCAGAGACAGAGACAGAGACAGAAGCTGAACAGCTTAGGGAGGAGTTACCCAGTTTTGAGATAATGGCAAGGGAACCAGAAGGGAGGGGGCAGCTAGTCGAGACGTCACTTGAGAGTGTGGGGATCCCCTCTCTCCATGGACTCAGAGATCTGAACGTATCAGAGAGCAAAGGAGTCAGAGGGCGCCTAAAATGCGTCGGAAGTCGGAAGTTGGAAGTTGGGTTTAGAGTAGCCAACTGCCCTCCTTGCAGAGCTGTGCATTTGTGCTTGCAACATGATGCTGTAATAAAAGGACAATAAATCTATCAACTGCTCGTTAATTCTTATCTGTGAAGTTATCGAAGGGAGAGGAGGACTCTTCACGTCTGACACACATACATACAAAATTGAGGAACAATGGTGACCAAAATATGCCTTTACATTAAAATACATACCAAAATACTCCTCCTTCTCCTAATATATCCTAAAATGCAAACGGTGAAGAGAACCAATACATTTAAAAGCATCCAAATTGTTTTTTTTAAAAATTAAATCACTCAATTAAATCTTTGCAATTTGACATCTTCACCTCCATAAATTTTCTCATCAGCTTTTGGGCAGCCACTGCAAATCTCGTAACTCTGTCAGGGATATGCCAGAGTCAAATGTGTAATTTTTGCTTGATCATCCCCATCAGGTATTTTAATCAATCCAGAATAAACTTTGCCCTTGGTTCACAATACAAGGAGCAGTGCAGTAAATAATGATATAGGTCTTCTACTGCTTGGGCACCACACCTGCACAGATGATGTTCCACCAGAAGTTTCCTGTAACATCCATCTAAACATTCTGAAGGCATAGCCTGAAACCGTGAAGTCGCACAAACTAACTGGCAAATCATGTCAAACCCATGTTTGTCAAACCCAAACACAGCTGTGTAGAGAACATCGATTTCTGGATTGCCTGTGGATCTTACTGAGCCTAGAAATCACCTAGCTTCTTCTTTATATATCTCCAAGTCTGAACTAGGGACCAGTTCTTAATAACCTGCGGAATTATATCAAAAGCTAACATTTGCTCTTTGTATTGAGCATCATTAAGCGCTCATCCAGACTTCTGCTTGCTCGGCCTCTTTTCCCCAGGGGAACAGCTCAATTGGAGCAAACATGAATCAGGTTTCCTCTGACATTTGCCGTGGTTTAGCGCTAAAGAGTGGGCTTTCCAGGGAAAAGCAGTGGGACAAGGGCTAAACCAGTTGGATCCATTTTTTCTAGGCATGGACAAGCAGAAGTGTGGGCAAGTCCTAAATGATGGAGAATACTGACATGTAGCAATGGCCACAAGCCCACGGAGGACATGACTACCTATGGTTATTAGCCATTACACCAATGTGAAACATCCATATTCAAAGCCAACATATCTCAGAATATCATACAGCAGCATGGGAAGGCACTTAGGTCCCTGTTCCACTTTTGACTTTCTGAAGCCAGACAGCCGCTGATGCATGTGGATTTCCCTTAAGAAGACTGGCGTGCTCTTAATCTCAGATTTCGCTTCCAGTCATTGTCTTGGTGTTGCAACCCGTCCATTTCTATGCCCACAACAACATATTCTGAATCATTGAGAGGGTGAAAATGGGGGTGGGCCCCACTACGTCAAAACGCGAACATTATCTAAGGCACGTAAAGGCACCACATGCACATTGCGTGAGGCATAATAAAATTCCAGCAAGATTAGTGGGGGGGGGATGATTAAAGAATGGATAATAATTTGTATTAAATCTAGTTGGGATCTGTTCAAGGTGTTTTATTTCATTTTTGTGTGTGGTTGGCTCTCAGTCAGCCAGAGTCTTGCTGTAGTTTTAGCTACTTAGTCATTAAGGAGGAAGGGAAACAGTATGGGACAGAAGGAAATATTGACCCTGATGTTTTTTTCCTCATTTGTACAATTATAACCTTACATGCTGGGAGGGAGAAGCAGGATAAAGGCAGAATCCACATGCCAGTTTATTCTGTTTCCCTGACGTTTTACTACCTGTTAATTTCTGCATTATAATTGTGCTTTTGCATGATGTAAATGCCACTTCCGGAACTACGGTGGAATATGGCACAAGTTTAGCACTCATTTCCACATTATTTGCAAATAGATTATTTCTGAAATTAAGCACCAAACTTGCCCCATATTCTGGAAGTAGTTCTTACGTTGTGTAAAAGAAAGCTCAAAGATAACGTGGACTGCAACAGCTAGGGAAAAGTCATGAAAAAGAAATCGTAGAGTTGGAAGAGAACCTAAGGATCATTTAGTCCAACCCCCTGCAATGCAGAAATATGCAGCTGTCCTATATGGGGAGCGAACCTCCAACCTTGGCAGTATCAGCATCATGCTCTAACCAACTGAGCTATCCATGCTGAATAAATTGCCAGGTGAATACAGCCCATATGGTCACTTCTGTTGTTGTTGTTGTTGTTATTTAGTCGTTTAGTCGTGTCCGACTCTTCGTGAGCCCATGGACCAGAGCACGCCAGGCACTCCTGTCTTCCACTGCCTCCCGCAGTTTGGTCTAACTCATGCTGGTAGCTTCGAGAACACTGTCCAATCATCTCGTCCTCTGTCGTCCCCTTCTCCTTGTGCCCTCAATCTTTCCCAACATCAGGGTCTTTTCCAGGGAGTCCTCTCTTCTCATGAGGTGGCCAAAGTATTGGAGCCTCAGCTGCAGGATCTGTCCTTCCAGTGAGCACTCAGGGCTGATTTCCTTCCGAATGGATAGGTTTGATCTTCTTGCAGTCCATGGGACTCTGAAGAGTCTCCTCCAGCACCATAATTCAAAAGCATCAATTCTTCGGCGATCAGCCTTATAGAACACTAATAGTATACAGGTTGTGTTTAGCAGGTAATTTCCATGTTATCTGATCCTAGAAGAAATCCATTTGCAGCCCCCCTAACTCCCCAAAATTGCAGGAGTAAAGTGACAACCTTTGGGCAGGATAAGGGCATACAGTTCTCAGTTCACGTTTAAAGGGGAAACCTACCTAATTCACACTTTCTGAAAGAAGATGTGGAACAAAACAGCCACCCTTCCAAATTCATGCTACTGCAAATTTTGAAATGAATGTTTTTTCAGTCAAGTAATGTGTGCAAAAAGTGCATAGACTGGGGTAAAGTGTGGATAAAATTGCATACATTAGTGAAAGCAACATTTAAAAATGCACATACTGAGGAAAATTGCATACAAAAATGTGTATATTAGGAGATATCTACACTAAAATCCTGATGGATGTACTCACAAACTGATGTGGAAATATGGAGATATGGAGACCTTAATATAATACAGTATTGGAAAAACAAGACACAGAGAGAATCCAAAATTGACAGATTTGTCCATTCCAATTCCGATTGTCTGAAAAATTATTCAGACAGGAAAAGGTGTTTAAAAGACAAAAGCAAGAAAGCAACAGACTGTCATCATATTGATTTTGGGTTTGTTTGTTTTTTAAAATGCAATTTCAGCATCTTAAGTGTAGCAACGCAGTGTCATAAAATCCCGAGTAGTAATTTCATTATGAATGGGCGTTCTTTTCATTTCACTTAAACCTATTTAGGCTTCCTTTGTATTTGCAGGGAGACAGAGACAGACCACCTCTGTTTCCAAAGAAGGGGGGAAGCAGACTAAGCCCCAAATTAGCTTCCTCTGAATGCCTTGCTTTGGTGATCTGAAACATCAAGTGTTACCCCGTAACAGCTCAATGTTGTTAGCAGCGAAGTGTTTGAGAGGACCAGGCCTTCTTGGTCTCAGATATTGAACTAAATAAGTTAGGAACAACTTGAATTAACAGCATAGAATTAGGTGCGGCAAATGGATCATCTAGCTTTTAATTTATGTTTATCATTTAAAAAAAATATTTTACAAATTATTATTATTTCAGAAGCTTGCTTTTGGCATTCATTTTCTTTTGGTGCAGACCCCCCAAGTGTCCCTATTTTCCAGGGACAGTCTTGGATTTACAGAAACTGCCCCAGTTTCTGATTTGATCCCGGAATGTCCTACTTTCATTAGGTCGTCCCTATTTTCATTGGAGGGTATAGTGTTATGGCGACAACCAAGTCAAGGAGATAAGTAACTAGTTGTTACGGTTTGTCACCACCTGTCGTGATAAAAAGTTACATAAATCGCAACGGCTTTGCTTTGCAAAGATTAACTTAACACTTGCAAATCTTACTTAAGGCACAAAAAAGGGAGGCCGTAAGAGAACGCAAGAGAACGCTGGCTAGTTAGAAATAAAAGCAATCTGAAGCTGCAGGAACTGCCCATCCCCTAGCCTTCCTAACATTTTGCAACATTGTCCCATGTATATCCTGCTGTACAATTTGTGCTATAGCTGGACCATAAAGAAGGCTGATCGCCGAAGAATTGATGCTTTTGAATTATGGTGCTGGAGGAGACTCTTGAGAGTCCCATGGACTGCAAGAAGATCAAACTTCTCCATTCTTAAGGAAATCAGCCCTGAGTGCTCACTGGAAGGACAGATCGTGAAGCTGAGGCTCCAATACTTTGGCCACCTCATGAGAAGAGAAGACTCCCTGGAAAAGACCCTGATGTTGGGAAAGATGGAGGGCACAAGGAGAAGGGGACAACAGAGGACGAGATGGTTGTACAGTGTTCTCGAAGCTACTAACGTGAGTTTGACCAAACTGCGGGAGGCAGGAGTGCCTGGCGTGCTCTGGTCCATGGGGTCACGAAGAGTCGGACACGACTAAACAACAACAAAGCCAGAAAAAGATGGATGACCTGCCCTCTTTTTTACCTTCAATATCACACATTGTGCAGGAGTGCCCTAGTGGACGGGGAAGGCCCACACTCCTGTGTTTCCAAACACATGCAATTAGTCCTCAATAGGTCTAAAAAATAACCACAAATAAATACTCTGAAACCCCCAAGAACACTGCAAAATCGGAAGACACCAGCTGACTCAGATCTGAGGCCAATGTGCTCCAGCATCCTGTTCCCACAGCGACCAACATGATTCCTGTGGGAACCCCACAAGCAACACCACTCTCCCAAAGGCATATTGCCTCTGAATACCAGAGATAAGATATATATAGTCATCACAATGAGCAGTGACAGATAGCCTTATCTTCTATTAATCTGTTTAGCTTCCTCTTAACAGCTGCCCAGGTAGGAGGACATGGCTACACCTTGCGGAAGCAAATTCCAAAGTTTCTCAAAGCTGCGGAGAACTTCTAGTGCCTTAAATAGCTCAGGACTGCAATACCTCAAGGACCGCCTCTTTCCAGTGAACCTACCCGGACCCTGAGATCATCTTGTGAGGTCCTCATTTGTGTGCCTCCTCCTCAAGAGGTCCAGAGGGTGGCAACACGAGAACAGGGCCTTCTCTACAGTGGCTCCCTGTCTGTGAGATGCTCTCCCCAGGGAAGTTCGCCTGGCGCCTTCATTATACACCTTTAGGCGCCAGGTAAAAATATTCCTTTTTAACCAGGCCTTTGGTTGACCTGATTGACATCCTATGCCCTTTTGAAATGCGGCTCTTTTTTGGTGTGTGTGTGTGTTATTGGTTTATTGTTTTTATTTTTATTTTGTATATTGTGATCTTTTCTGTGAACTACCCTGAGACCTCTGGGTATAGGGCAGTATATAAATTCAATCAATCAATCAATCAATCAATCAATCAATCAATCAATCAATCATGTTACAAGACCTTTCTCCACATCATGCAGAAACCTACATGCCATTATCATGACCCTCTCATTACAGTGGTACCTCGAGTTACATACGCTTCAGGTTACAGACTCCGCTAACCCAGAAATAGTACCTCAGGTTAAGAACTTTGCTTCAGGATGAGAACAGAAATCGTGCTCTGGCGGTGCAGCAGCAGCAGCGGGAGGCCCCATTAGCTAAAGTGGTGCTTCAGGTTAAGAACGGACCTCCAGAACGAATTAAGTTTGTAACCAGAGGTACCACTGCACTTGCCATTTACAAGACAACATATAGCTGAATTTTTCCTCATGGAGCTACTCCACCCCCATGATCACAATTTTCGCTCTTCCTTAATTTCCTTCCTTCCTTGATTTTTTCCTCCAGATTGTTTCTAAGGTAAGACATTCCAAACCTTCCCATGAGCTGTGTTCCCCTCAGCCCACTACAGCCAAAGTCCTTTGGGTCCCTCTCCTTCTTAGCCCACTGTAATGCTCAGGATAAGGTGCCCCCACCCGCACCGCCTCTCCTGGGAAGATCCTATGTGGATTTGGGATCTTGTCTCTGTGACCGGTTTTCCTTATTAGCAAAGGATGGTTATCTGTGTGTGGTCTCTTAATGGTATCCAATTAGCTTTCTTCCCAGGGTGGTCCAGCTATCTTGCAGGACGTCTTGCAGTAGGGAAGGCCTCAGAAAAACAAACGCAGAAGAGTGTCTCATTAAGCACTCCTTTCACCTGAAAATGGTTCCCACTTGGATGTGTCGTATCACATTTCTGGTATATTTAGCGATCTAATGAATCGGAGGTGCACTTCATTGTATGCCTGTTTTCCACCTAGTTAGCTTGGCTTTACGCTCCGGTGTACCTCAAAGCAGGTGTGTATATAAATATCAGCTTCTCAATCCGATTTGTGCGTCTGACAAAATACGGCTGTTGGCCATGAAAGGCGACAGCACAAACTATCGCCTTACAAGGCAACCCTAAACACTTCTGCTCAGAAGTATTGGATTCAAAGGGGGCATATTCCCAGGTTAAGTGACTGTGATAACGTATCCAGAAGAAACAGCTTGGGGGATAGGACTTGGGAGTCCAAAAATGTCTGAAGGTAACCATTTTGGCTACCCTGGTGTAGCTGGTAGGTGAATGTCTGCATGCATGAAAGAAATGGGGTGGTTGGGTAATTTTGTGTCATTTTAGGGTGTGAAACTTAATTTTTGCAAATTTCTCAGTGAGGTTTTTTTTTAAAAAAAATGCTTATGGGTGTGAGGAATTTAAATCTGCTATTATTTTCATGACTGGACAATATTTAGCTTGGTAAGTCTACGTCTGATGAAGAAGCACATAATCTGCTCTCGGAAAACCAAACAATTTTGATTTTCCCTTCTGAAAATGTCAGGCAATGCTAAATAAAAGCAACAATAAAAATAATATCAATATGGAATATAACTGCAAGTACTGGGTAATCATTTCTAACGATGACTATGAAATTTTACACATGTTTTACTTACCAAGCAAAACTAAATTAATTTAACCAAAATGTGTTTTTTTTTAATTCACGAATCATCATGCTGCAACTCTTCGGCACCTCTCATTTTGGGAATTTGAAAGCTGAAAAACTCAACACACCCTAATTATTGTGGGGTGGGGGAGAGAGAGATTTGAAGAGGAAGGAACAGAGAGATGAGGGGAAGGCTGTTGAGATAATAGTGGGGGTGGAATATGGAATGTGGTCCTTTTATCCGAGGAGCAAGAAGGGGATGGAGGGGCTGAGCCACAAAATGGAGAACATAGAAGAATGAATTTACAAGATGGAATTTGGTCAACTGCTTGCCACTGAGTCTGGGACGTGACATGTTCCTATGGTGCAGAATGAACTTGCTTTGTGCTGAGTTCAAGTCATGCACAGTCTTGCCAGGGATTCTTTAGCTGTGATTCCTGCACTGAAGGATCCCCTAACCCCTGACATAAGGATCAAAATTAGGCAGTGTCATCGAAGTGCTATACAAATGCTGTATTGTCACCATTATCCTAGCGGCATTTGTAGCCTTTATTTTTTTTCCCCCAGCAGAAAGTAGTGTTAGGATATTTCCGTTCCACCTTAAAAGGGAGCAGGATGTTTGTGTCACAGCCTGCGTATTTCCTGTTCACAGGATGTTTATGTTTCCTATTGCTTTCGTTTTCTCTCTCTCTGCTGGAGACACTGTCGCAGGCAGTCATGTCTTTCTTTGTTCTGACCAACGCTGAATAAAGCTTGTAAATAATGCTCTCCTGAGTGCAACTTCTGCTGTGATTATCTGCTGATAGAGTGTGCATGAGCTCTAGAATGTGGCAAGATAACTTCTGGAAACTCATGTCGCAAATCGATGATACTGCGTGCCTACCAGAGATCGATGGATCGTCCGGCACACGGCTTGGAGCCATGATGGACTTTATCTCCCTGGCAGTATCCCAACAAGTAGCATCAGAGAAAATTGTAGAAATAATAACACATTGAGTCTAATTGGAAGCCAAATGTTTTTGTTTTGTTTTTCCTTTTTTCCCTTCCCCTCACCCCCCCTTCTTCCTCTTCTTTTTTCTGTTTTGTGCCTCCTTTCTTGGTCTTTCTCTTTCTGATATGTTAAGAAAGAGATAAAGGGATAAGAGTGTAATATAACAACTTCAGTAAGTTAAAAGTGGTGTGTAATTTTTCTATTACTATTTATATATTGTTAAAATTGGTTAATTGTAATGAATTGATGTAGCAACTGCTGTGGTTTTCCCCCTTGTTATTGTTGAATTCTAAATAAAGTATTATTCTTTAAACAAAAAGAAAAAAAGAAAGTAGCACCAGACAACCAGCCTTCAAAGGAAAGAAAGAACAGCAAACCAATATGATACCACAGAATTATATTTGTTTTTCTTCACATTGCAACATCCACATTGTTCATTTTTTTGTGTGACAAGTTTTATCTCTAATAATTCTGAATACATATTTACTATTATACATTTATACCAAGAGGCACTTCCAGTAATTCTGGCAAAAAAGAGGAGCATCATTATAGTGTCTAACTTACAAAAAACAGTAAAAATAAATAATGTTTATCTAAAAGATTTCTCTCTTTGTTTTTTCTTTTTTTGTTTAAATCCCTGTACAGAATCTATTTTGTACAAAACATTTATCAGCCATTAACTAAAAATCACTTAACAAATACTTGTGAAGGGAATATATTAAGTATTGCTACATGTCTTAAGTGCAAGGATATCAGTGAAAGGTAAAAAAAAAGATTTCCGCCGGTCCGTGAAAGAGCATCATCTTTTAAAAAAGAAGAAGAAAAGAAAATCACACACACTCACACACACAAAATACAAGGCCTTGTTCTTGAAGTGTTCAAAATGAAAAGAGGAGGCTTGGTTATTACAACAATATTGACAATATATAAATATAAATTAATGAATGTAGTACTTAGTGAAAAGAACACCGTGTTTAAAATGGACCAATACTGATGGCAAGTCCCCGCCCCCCACCTTCCTACTTTGGTTGGCAGTTCCCTTTGGGCACGAGTCAGCCAAAAGTGAGGCACTTAGTCCCAATTTCAAGGAGAAATCTGCAGCCCAGTCCCACTCACTGACCTCAACAGGACTGGCTCCCGGGTTCATCTGCATAGAATTGCAGCCTCAAGGAGGAACATTGTGTTTCTGAAGCCGCTAGCTCCCCACTCCCCACCCCCAGTTCTCCTTTTTCAGCAACTTCAGGGACTGGGAAACAATTTTCAGCCTAACGGCCGCACCCCCCTTCTAGGGAAGGGGAGAAATCGCATGCCGGCAGTGGGCGGAGCCAGAGAGAAGAGTGGGAGGAGCAGCGGATGCAAATTTTACCGTTGTGCAGGTATGGAAGAGGCACGGTCTGAGGTCAAGGAGACATTCCCACTTGGCAGGAACTCTCAAGGGGGGGGGGAACAGGACCAGAGAGGAGCATGGCTTGGGGTGCTGGACAGAGAGGGCTGAATTGACACATCTGGCACCTTTGCTACCCCTGAGCTTCATTCTCATGCTCCAAGACCTTATGAAATAATAGTTTCTGAGAGAAATAGCAACCAGGCTTTGATGGCATGCAGGAGAGGCCGAGCGCAAGGCTGAACACTACCTTTAATATCAAGCACTGGAAGTGCTGAACTCTGGTTGGCTCATGCCCTTATGTTTTCGTAGTTTTCTTCTTTTTTAAAAAAGAAGTGGATAGCTTAAGATATTGCTTTAGAGGAAAACCTGCAAGATTTTAGCGCCCGTAAACTCTGCAAAAGGACTCTTCTAAAAAAGAAAGGTGCAAACCTATCTAATGGAACATTGAGAATGCATTCTTTAACATGTAATAAACAAGGACTGTCGCGGTCTGCCGAAAGCTCAGCTTGATTAGAAAACATAGCCTGTGTCATCAACAGACACAGCTCAGAGGAGGGGCTCCACACCTTGAGTGTTGGGAAGCAAAATGATTCACTGGGGAGACAAATGGGCATGCAATGTTTTTACAGGGAGTGCACACCCATTTGTTCCAATGTGAATTTTGCACTAACAAAGGAATCGGTTTCAAGTCTTGTGACAGTCAAGTACATAATCATCTTTCAAAGGGTTGCCTAGGGCACCATTTTTAACCTTGGAGGATTCAAAGCTGGACGTAGCTGCAGAACGTTATTTCAAACGTGAGGATGTGCGATTATGCAAACGCCGTGAGGCTATGTGCTTGCATCTGGGAAACAAATGGTTAAGAATCACCTGGTGTGGATGCTGTGCACCAGAACGAGCGCAAGCAAATCGGTGGGGATCACGCATCTGAAAAGGCATGCCTGGGACAAAATGGTGTGGGCCAGGAATTGGCAACTGAGGAGCCTGTGGGCCAAAGCTGACCCTCTGAGTAGCAGCATCTGGGTCTTCCAGTTGCCAAACAGAGACAAGAGGCCTAGCAGATCCCTTCTGTCGGTAGGCTGGAACCTTGGCCTTCCACACACCACCACCTCTCTTAATAGGCCTCTCCAGTAAAATAGGATCAGGCAGTATCAGGAATAATAACATTTGAGCCACTGGGACTGGTTAACCAGAGGTTCAGATAATGCAAATGCTTGAGATTTGAGTTGAAATACAAAGGCCACAACTCTTCTATCGCTCACATTTGGATGCTCTAATCCAATTATAACCTGATTGAAGGCTGGAGCTCCAAGGTGTGTATGGAACTCACCTACCTGCAAGGGCTTTTCTATTTGTTTCAATTTACTTTTCAAGACATTTTACTGTTTGAGGTGAAGGTCAAGATGGCGCCCTGCTCTCCATTCCACTTTCAGAAGCTGACTGGGCTGGCAGACGAATCTTGCTCCGATGCTGGCCGGAAGAGAGTGTTCTCCACCATACCCGAGGCACTAGAGTAGATTCGTAGAGAGGGTCCAGAACAGGCCGTGTGGCCTGTCCTCCTCAGAGGGGAGCAGTTTGAGGAGGCTTACGAGGAACAGCCAGAATGCACCTGCCTGCTCACTCTACCAAATGAAAGAGCTGGCTCTGCTGTTCATAACTTCCATCAACATGCATGATGGTATGAAACCACCATTAGCACTTCCTGTAGCAACAGTTTCATTGCCTGGATGGAACAGTTCCTTCCATCTCAGTCCATATTTTCCTCTAACAATGTCCACTGCATCTTTAGCGATATAAACAAACAAAGCATGCTGAATTTTTTGACTGCCCCGAAGGGCTTACTTCCTAATTTGTAACTAAGCCGGGCCCAAATTCAGTGCAGATTTGGAACTTGGCCGAGAGTTTCAAAAGCAGACATAAGAGTTTGAGTGAGGTGGAAATGATTTTGACACCCATTCCCCGCCCTGAAATTACATGATCTCTTCTCGTGTTGCCCGTTCAACCATCTGAGTTCAAAATCCCATCAGCTCCAAGGCTAATTATGCTGGAATCGTGCTTGCCAGCTGGGCGACACCCAAATTTTCAAGAAACCAGAAAACGGCACGGCTCTTTTGTGTCCAATTCCTAGCGACACCATATATGAAATCTCTCCCACTGAGCATTGTCAATGAAGGGCAAAACTGAGTTGGCATTTGATAAAGCCACTTATATTCCTTTCAGCCAAACAAAACCGAAACCAAAAATCCTGTAAGTGTGTCATAACAATATTTTCCAAAGGATTAGTCCTTATCCTGAAATGGATACTTTAAGAGCAATCCGCCACACCAAGGAACAAAAAATTCTGGGCTGTGTGGGAGCTGCAACCATGCCATGTCATTTTAAGGGATGGGGACTAAGACTTGGGAGAACAGGGTTCAAATCACCACTCAGCCACTGTGATATAAATTTAGGGGAGGATGGGGCTATCAATGGCTACTACTAGTTGGTCTCTGCACCTGATCCTATATTATATAACTATGTCTATTTTTGCCATCATCACTATTGCTTTCTTCTCATCAGTTTGGGTTAAAAAATGCTCTTCATTCCTGATCCTCATCACTCAGAAACACTTTAGGCTTATAAGGAGGTTAGGCTTGTCAAGTTAAGTTAGAAACGGTCACACCAACGCTACAGAAACCAACAGCACATTGGAAACAAAAGCAGATCTACTTCTAATGACCACCACTGGCAACAGATAATCTCTGGATTTTACCCTGCTTCCAAAGTTACTCCCTCCTTTCAAATATTCTCTTTCTTGCTCACCTAAGGATTCCC
This sequence comes from Podarcis liolepis, assembly GCF_965112155.1. Lineage (NCBI taxonomy): Eukaryota > Metazoa > Chordata > Lepidosauria > Squamata > Lacertidae > Podarcis > Podarcis liolepis. Next base: position 14,390,860 of record NC_139562.1, read on the forward strand.
AGGAGCTTTCCAGCAGAGCTAGTTTTTAGGAGCAGGCAGGGGCCTGGAGTTAGGAATGTCTCTCCATTAAAACAATTACTGTGAAGCTACAGACAGCTCTGAGCTGTGATTTCAGGGTTGCAAGCGATGCAAACTGTTGACCTGTGCATTTATTGCAAAAGAAATCATGCTGATGAAGAAAGGCCCAGCGAGTCTACCAAAATACATTCAAGGGGTTCCGGACATCATGAGAAATGTGTTTGGGCATGATACACAGAAAGGTTATGCAAAACACACAACTCTCCCCACAAAAAAATGCACACACCCTGGAACTGGAATTTTGGTTAATTTTTTGGGGATATGAGTTTGGACTGCAGTCACTGATTGTGCTTCAGAGAAAACTGTGAAGAAGAATATTCCTTTGACCACAAGCATTGCGTTTAACCCATGCTTGGTGAGGTTAACAATTTATTTATTTTTGTAAAATACCAGCAGCTCAGAGCAACCCTTGCATTTTAGTACAGAATGGTAACCCTCCCCAACTCTCTTCCACCAACCCAGAGGGCTGTGTAGGTAACACTCTGTGCATGAAGGGACTTGGGAGTTCCCCTCATGGCTTTCCCAGAAATCTGGTCCTCAAATTACAGATAGGGTGGTGGGAGGGTGCTGTGCACAAACTTTTGGGTGCATAAGCCAGAGACTTCCTGGCGATTTTGAGTTGTATTAAAGGAACTAGAGGAGGCCGGAAAAGTCGGGATAATATGAGAATGCAAGCACTCCTGAAAAGGAAGAGGGGCTTCATTGAATGCAGGAATTGTGGGAACAAGAAGACAGGAAGCAGGCAGAGAAACAACCTCTCCCACAACGACGCCAAGCTAGATGAAAATACAGCCAGATTCAACCTGAGGGGCGAAGAGGCCATAAACAAAGACAAGGATAAGCACCTTGAAGGGCGAAGAGGCCATAACAGGGAGAAGGATAAGCACTGAGAAAAATCACAGAAAGGGCTGATCCTGTGATCATGAAATCACACTGCCATATAAATCAGAGGCCTGGGATTCTTAAGTTTTGAAATAAGGGTCATTTCACACATCGACAAATCTGGACATTAAGGGCACACTCAGTAGGAAGTCACCATTGGGGCCAGCCTTACTATGAGGTAAAGTGAGGCAGTGGGAGGGGGGAAGAGATGAGGAGTGGTGGCAAGCTATTGGAGAACAAAGTTGTACCTGCTAAATTATCCAGCTGACCTGAGTTTTGGTGGAGGAGGCCACAAGGTGGCGCCTAAGAAAGATCAAACTACTAGCTGAGTTGGATTCTGTCTATGGAATCGAGGGAGGGCACCATCTTGCCATTGGCCTCAGGAAGTGAGATGTCTTGCGCCAAACCTGACTGCTCTAATCCCACTTCTTTGACAAGTGCATTTATACAACACGTGTGTTTGACATCTATCTTTTACATTTCGGGACAACCATGGGAGGAAAAGTGTGTGTGTGTGTGTGTGTGTGTGTGTGTGTGTGTGTGTGTGTAAAGAGACGGTCATTCCTGTGATTCACCTCAATCTCTATTTTTTGGTCTACTCTTGCCACTTACAGGACATTACTAAGGCCACAGCTGCATCCATTCACTTAAAGCACTGTTATACTACGATACTTTATTAAACAGCAATGGTTTCCTTCAAACATTCCTGGGAACTGAAGTATGTTATGGGTGCTGGGAGTTGTTAGGAGGTCCATATTCCCCTTCACAGAGCTACAATTCCCCAAGTGGTTCAACAATCAATTCCTCTTCTCCAGCAACTGTAGCTCTGTGAGGGGGAACTGGTTTCCCCTATCAACTCTCAGCACCCTTAACAAACTACAGTTCCCAGGATTCCATGGGCAAAGCTGTGACAGTTAAAGCAACATAACCATGCTATAAATTGGGTGAGGATGTGGCCTGAAACAGTGTGAGAGACAACAGCCCCCTAATCAAGTTCCCTCTCCTTTGCCCTTGACTTTTTCCTAGCACAAAGAAGTCAAGGACACTGAACGACTAGACTCTAGATCCTGAAGATGTGTTTCCCTGGAAAATGTTTAACTTGCACATGGTAGCTGATGCTAGTAATCTTGAAGGTGTGGTACCTGGAGGCCACTGAGAAGCAAGATTGGGAAAAGAAGGCAGGTAAATAACCACCATAGAAGCATCATGCACAAGACCTAAGGTACTGGGTCTCAGGATTGGCACACTAACTTTGGCACAATTTCTGAGCACACTTTTAAGTTATGCAAGCAGATCCGTCTCCACATATAGTGCTACTGAAACTCAAATTGGGCAGTGATCAATGGCTAGACTCTTGATACTGAAACTCAGTTATCCTTGGTAAAACCTGCTTCTGAGGATTGATGCTGAAGTCTCACTACCAATTATGCATGATCTTATTTGTCGAACGAGCAAATGGCTACATTTTATTTTTTAAAAATAGCTTTTTTTCTTTTTTTCTTAAATTATCTTTACAAAAAATGCCCCACCCTTCTTCCCCCTTATTATCTACAAGACCCAAAAGGCATTTCCATATTTACATATAGATAAGCAAATCATGGACATGGAGATTAAAAATAATAATCAGTTAAGCGACCAAAAAAAACAACAACATATTGCTGAAGACCTGATCTTCTGTTTGCTTTTCAAAACAGCAAAACCGAATTCCAAAGTAAAAATAAATAAATCCTTCTGTTGGATCAAGGAGGATCTAAGCAAGCTATTAATTGCCAATTAATTCCTTGCTGCGGAATGACATGCTTTGACCTCACTTCCAGTGGCTGCTCTCTCACACACAAAGAGTAGGTCTCTGTGCTCTTCAGTTTAAGCACTGCAAAGGTCCTTTGACTTCAGAGATCCTGGATGGTTCCACATCTCTCATCCTGCTGCTTTTAAAGACTGAGAGTGAAACCTCCTTTTAAAAATAAAACCCCACATGACCAACATTAGGGGCCGTGAGTAGAATGAGAACAGAAAAAATAAACACTGACAATGTGCATTTGGCCCCTAAGTTCATATCATTTTCTACACCGGGTGTGAGGAACTGTCAGTCCTCCAGCTGTTTCTGAACTACTTCCATCAGCCCCAGCAAGCATGGTCATTGGGAGGTATGGGTCTGAAACATCTGGAGGGCCAAAGCTTCTCCACACCTGTTCTGCACCCACCCACCCAGTCACAACACCTCCTTAAAGGTATTTTGAGGGGGACTTGAAACTAAATACATGCATTTGCCAGATTATTGTAGCCCTGCAAGCATACCTATATAGGAAAAGTTAAATTATAACTTATTCTACATATGATTTTTTCCAGCGGATGTCAAAGGCTACATGGGAAACAACCTTCACTGAAAAGGAACAGCACAGTTAATTCCTGTCCTGAAAGAGGAGCAGAAAGATAACCCCATCCTCAAAAGTCCCCCCAACTTCTGCACAGATGCTTTTCACAGGCGTTTCTGCCGAGAGTTAAACCCGTCAGTAGTTTCCCAAACTGTGTTTCGGGGGAACTCTGGGGCTCTTTGGAAATCTGCCATGGCTTTTTCAAGGAAGGGGACTTATGTCCCTCCAGATGTTGAAAGATTACAATGCCCATCATCCTTGACCACTGGTTACTCTGGCTGGCGCTGATGGCAACTGGAGTCCAAGAACATCTGGAAGGCCACAGGTTCCCCACCACTGCTTTTATGGGAATATCCATAATGGAAGAATAACTCTCCCCAAAATATAGCTTGCTTCTCACTACCAGCGATATACACATGATTTGCAGCAAACTAATCAATGCCGAACGCGTTCCCCAAAAACAGACAATCTGAAAGCCACTGTTGCAGAGGACCAAGTTTGATGACCCTCCCTGCAAATTCCAGTATGAACTGAAAATATCACAATAAGCCATGACCAAGCATCTTCGGTCGTTACTTGACATTAAACTGAGAATCAGCCAATATGCCTCTTTTTTCATAAGCCCACAAGACATCTGGAATCATATGATTATTATCAAAGGAGGCATTGAAGAGGGCCATGCAAATCTCTCTCCCCAGCGCTTTCTGACTCAAGAGACTGGGAATACCTTTGGACATGACGGATGAACGCCAGTGGTTGGATGTGCCTTCCCTTCTGCAGACGACTGGTGTCGGTCATTTGCAACTTGTACAAAGCGTACGTGTGATCCAGTGTAAACTTGTACAGTCTGCAGGTGTGAATACAGCTAGTGTTAACTTGCCAATGGATGCCCCTTTTAGGAAACGAGCTACCAGCCAGCTGCAGAAAAGATTTCTCCAGCCATTGGCTGCCCTTGCTCTCCAGAGCCCAAAGCTGCCCCTGGGTTATGCCTGCCTGAATTATTCTGAGTTGTGCGGAAGAAGAAGAAAGACAGAGTGCTTCTAACACAGGCTCCCCGAGGCTGAGAAAGATAAGGAGGTCACATTTGCAGACAAAATTTACACCCCATGCAGGAGCCATTTTCTTGACATTCTGGGGTCGGAACCTTATGTGCATGTGCTGAGATAACATACTCTAGTGTCACAGCCAGCCTCAAATGCAACATCACATCCATTTGTTCAGGGATGCTATGCGTACCACCCCACATGTGTATCTATACTGGCACAACAGAACCAATATTTCACGGATAAGATCACTGACGCCATATCATGGAGACAGAAGAACAAAGGCAACCGCCACTCCCTTCACTGCGAGCAGAAATTTCTCCTCCTTCTTTTCTCTTTCATTATCACAGTTACCATAATATGCCATCGTTAAAAAAACGAAAACGAAAACAAAACAAAATGAAGCTGATAAACCCAAGCTAATATTCCCATCCCATACGAAAGTCTGTAAAAGTTGGTGTTGCAGTGTGAAAGCTTCTTTGAGCGGAGGAGTTTAAAGGTAAAGAGAAACAACTTAAACAGCTGTAGGTGCATTATCCCGTATTTCTACAGTGTTGTGTCTAAGTGTTGTGCTGGCTTGTAAAAAGGAACAGGTGCGCAAGTCATCCTTGTCTCAAAATACTGCTCAACATCCTATCCTTGTCATTGGTTTGTCTCGGGTGCTTTGCTTTCCTCTTCCCCTCTGGGCTTCCCTTTTTCTTCCTCCTCCTCTTTTATAGCCTCAATCTCTTCGGAGGGTTGCTTTTCTGCCCCGGCTTTCCGTTCCTCCTCCGCAACGACTTTCTTCCACATCTGATGGTTCTCAAGTAGGTGCTGAGTGATTTGGCAGTAGATTTTCCTCCTCTTCTTCCCTGCAAAACATCACAGGGGAAAATGATGCCTTAAGCTGCAACCGTGCGCAGAGTATGAATAGAAAGGGAAGGTTCAGTGGTAGATGGGATCTGTTTGCACGCAGGGTGCTCCAGGCTCAATCCCAAACACCTCCATTCGGGGCTGGGGAAAATTCATTGTCTGAAACCCTGGGGAGTTGCTGCCAATCAGTGTAAATCAGTAGTTTTCAACTTTTTAAGACCGGGACCCACCTTTAACCCAAGCAAGCATTTCTTAATTTCTTACTATATAATATTTATGCAAGGTGGGAACGTGCATCACGCTACAGTTCACGTGGCTGGCAGCAGGGGGCCACATGAACTGCAGTGCGGCAACAATGGGCCGAATGGGCGAATGAAGCAGGCAGGCTGGTGGCGCAAGTGAACAGACACACAAAGCAAGCAAGTGGGCAGAAGGGCCTTACCACGTTACCACTGCCATTGCCGTCACCACCACCTGCCTGCCCACTCACTCACACTCACAGCAGAGGGAGGGAAGCCCAGAGTTTAAGCAAGCAGGCGGCCCAGCTGAGTGAGCCAATGGGCAGATAGTTCAGTGGACTGAGCAAGCAGGCAGCCAGGAGGCCAATCCAGGCAGGACTTCGTGGCTGCCATCGTTGCTGCTGCAGTGTCGGTGAGCAACATGGGCCGGGGTGCAGGGAGCCTCTAGTGTTGACATTTATTTGCACGTTGGCGGAGCTGCTCCCCTGACCCACCAGCTGAAAGTCAAGGGTGCAGAGACCGGGTATGGTCTTCCTAATGTTGCTGAATGACAAGGTCCATCACTCCTCTACTTTGGTCTGGTGCTGACAATGGTAAGTTAGATAGACCTAAAGTAGAAAGCCTATGTTCCTATGCTCACAGATGGGGATTTAATATTGCAAATGGATTAAGCTATCTCAAATGGGTCGCTGTCACCAGGTTGTTTCATTACAGGATTTTCTGCAGATTAAATTTAGGGTAGGGGTAGATAATATAGCTTAGCATTTGCCCATGCCATTGTGTGGACCCTGCAAAAAAATCTGAATAAATCAAGAGCACCCATCCTACAATGGACACCTCTCTGGAAGCACACTAGGGCTTAATTCTGGGTATACACAGACCTTAAAGGTAAAGGGACCCCTGACAGTTAAGTCCAGCTGTGAACGACTCTGGGGTTGCAGTGCTCATCTCGCTTTACAGGCCGAGGGAGCCAGCATTTGTCCGCTTCCGCAGACAGTTTTTCTGGGTCATGTGGCCAGCATGACTAAGCTGCTTCTGGCGAAACCAGAGCAGTGCACGGAAATGCCGTTTACCTTCCCGCCGGAGCGGTACCTATTTATCTACTTGCACTGTGTGCTTTCGAACTGCTAGGTTGACAGGAGCTGGGATCAAACAACAGGAGCTCATCCCGTTGCGGGGCCTCGAACTGCCGACCTTCCGATTGGCAAGTCCAAGCAGCAGTGTGGTTTAAACCACAGCACCACCTGTGTCCCATACACAGACCTTATGTGCACCATAAATTTAAAGCATGGTTACATTACTTTAAAAATCAACGTGTCCACAGCCCCAACCCTCCCAGTAAGCAACAGTGATCCACCTGCTGGGAAGCTATTGGTGTGGCTCCGCTTCCTCATTCTCTGTGGTCCCCCCCCTTTTATTTACAATCGAGGTCACACTTGCACCGTACATTTAAAGCCCTATTGTGCCACATGGAGAATCCTGGGAACTGCAGTTTGCAAAAGGGGCTGACCCACCATGCTACAATTCCCAGCACCGTTAACAAACTACAGTTCTCAGGCTTGTCCATGATTATTCCAGTGGCAAAACAGTACTTTAAGCACATGGTGTGGCTGTGACCTGAACAAATTTACAAAAATGTGCACATCATAGTACCCCACCATAGGTACTAAAGTAGCATTCTCCAAGCTAAGTTGGGACTACAATTCCCATGATGGGAGATACAGTCCAAAACATCTGCAGGGGCCCAGGCTAGCTGAGGCTGTATTGAAGGCACTTAGACATAGATTAAGATTTAATTATCAAACACTACTGCTCATTTCCCCACACTGTGGAACTCCCTGCCTACTGACAATTCACTGTTTCTGTCTGGCACCTGATGAAAACTGTTTTGTTTAGGCAAGCCTATAGACACATAGAACGCCGACACATGTTTTAATCTGGTTTTCATCTTATTGGTTTTTTTGTATCTGTTTTTGAATGTTTTAAATAGCTGTTTTACACTGGTTTTGTTTATTAACTTATCTTACTGTTCCATTCTTTTTACAAACCACTCTAAGGTTTTATTATAGTCAAGCGGCATGTAACTTTTATGAAATGAATAAATAAATGCTATAAGAAAACATATTAAGACTTTTAATATTTTCGTTTTCGTATTACAATTTTCCCTAACCTCTGACCAATATTTTCGTTTTCGTATTACAATTTGCCCTAACCTCTGACCAATTAAAACCAGCCACCGCTGATTTATCAACTAAAAAGTTCAGTTGACTGATCTGTACCACTTGAGCAAATGAACCATGCGCTGTACGAATTAATAATCCCACATGCTTTTGTGGAGGTTTCCCGAGACAACTGTGTGCTGAAATCAATAGGAGTATAGCATCTAGATCAAGGGAAGTAATAGTGCCACTGTATTCTGCTCTGGTCAGACCTCACCTGGAGTATTGTGTCCAGTTCTGGGCACCACAATTCAAGAAGGACACTGACAAACTGGAACGTGTCCAGAGGAGGGCAACCAAAATGGTCAAAGGCCTGGAAACGATGCCTTATGAGGAACGGCTAAGGGAGCTGGGCATGTTTAGCCTGGAGAAGAGGAGGTTAAGGGGTGATATGATAGCCATGTTCAAATATATAAAAGGATGTCACATAGAGGAGGGAGAAAGGTTGTTTTCTGCTGCTCCAGAGAAGCGGACACGGAGCAATGGATCCAAACTACAAGAAAGAAGATTCCACCTAAACATTAGGAAGAACTTCCTGACAGTAAGAGCTGTTCGACAGTGGAATTTGCTGCCAAGGAGTGTGGTGGAGTCTCCTACTTTGGAGGTCTTTAAGCAGAGGCTTGACAACCATATGTCAGGAGTGCTCTGATGGTGTTTCCTGCTTGGCAGGGGGTTGGACTCAATGGCCCTTGTGGTCTCTTTCAACTCTATGATTCTATGAAACCTTCTCACGCCACAGAGGCAAACGTATCCACTCTGGACTCCAGAACCACTGAGCTGAAGTGGCAAGAGTTCTCAAGCTAAGAATCTTAGCAAAACAAACACTTAAAAGTTGCTCCTTTGCAAACTCCCCCATCACCTATCCTTAGCAGCAGCAGCTACAAACTTCAGCGATATGAACCTCTTCAAAGTTTTAATGAAGAGCCAGTGGAGAAGGGGGGAAAAAATGACGTAGAGGAATGTTTTGTCGCAAAGAAATGTGTGCATAGATTAGCGTTTCCAGGTGGCCTTAAGTGTGTGTCAGGAGCCAAACCGTTGAGTCCTTCAAGCTTTTCAACGGCAAACAAAGAGCTTTTCACTGTGGCACAGCCCAAATCCAGTTCAATCCTTCATTAGAAAGCTTTCACTCCCCTGTAGGAAACCTGAAGGTTTAATCAGGAGAAAACTCTATTCCGCACAGCGCTCTGTGTTAGAACATTCTATCCCTGGTTTCCCGGGAGACAACACTCCCCCCCCCCTGCCACCCTCCCGAGTCTTGCAGCTCTCCGCAGAGGTCATTAGAGCATTTATCACTACCTGAGATTCTGCTTGGAACCACTGCAAACCTAATCAGACTAACTGCTGCAACTGCACTCATTTGCTTTTAGGTCAGGGGGTTGCACCGGGAATGCAAGAACTGAGAGAGGGGTCTTGGGGTCTGAACTGGAGGCAACGGACCTGAAGTGAGACCTTGGGGTCAAAACAGAAGTAGCTCAAGGAAGGTGCTGACCCAGTGTGCGGCGGCTGTGGAAAAGGCACGCTCCGTGCTAGAGATCGTTAGGAGAGGAATTGAAAATGAAACAGCCAGTCTGCACCGTGCTGCTATGCAGGTGTGGCTGCGTTTGGAGTACTGTGTACAGTTCTGGCGGCCTCACCTCAAAAAGGATATTGTAGAGAGTTTGAAAAGGTTCAGAGAAGGGCCACCAAGATGGGCCTTTCAAGGGAATGGAGGAACTCTCCTATGAAGACACATTGAGGTGTCTGGGGCTTAGAGCAGTGGTACCCAGCTAAGAACTGTGGATCCCGTTTTTCAAAAGCTAAGCCATGGACCCCCTACTTTTGGAAATGTTGATGTCTCAGCTCAAAACCAGGATGCGCATCTTCTGGGTGGTCTCCTGTGCAAGTCATGTGACCTGTGAGAGAGCACAACCCCCCCCATAATGTGTGTTTCTAGTTGCCACAATCTTGTGTGTTTGGGGAGCAGTGTTTGAAACTTCCATTGCTCTAGTGTCAGAGTGCTGTCAGCAGCTCCCAGCTGGTTGCCCAGGAAACTATAAAGACAAGGGAAAGTTTCTTACAGTCCTTTTTTATTTCAGACATTACAGAGAGAGGCTATAGAACACAGCCTCTTGGAAAATGGTGTCGTCCCGAGTGAATCTCCACCCTGTCTCTCCCACTTCCTCATTCGTTGTCATCATCATCATCATCATCATCACCTCTTCTATGGGTGCTGCTAAGAGCCCTCTGTCTTTGAGCTCTTTGATCTCCTACTTTTAAGGCTTGCTGGATTCTGGGAGATGGAGGGTCTGGCTTTCTAATGAAACTATGTCACCCAGCTGCTGCTGCTGCTCCTCTCCCATGATTTTCCAACTTTCTCCCTCATCTGCCTCTAAGTTGTGACCTCCCGCAAACCCCTGTTGTAAATCTATACTGTCTTCTTCTTCCTCCTCCCTGGAAGGGTCAGGATGGGGAGGTGGTCTCCACTATCCTCTGCCCAGCCCAACCCCCAGGCGCATTTTGCGACAGGGAATTTCATTAGCACAAGCAGTTTCTGAGCTCTGGGCGCAGTACTGCACCTAAGATTTCAGATTAAAACTGCAGAGTGGAAGTAAAGGAGGACCTTTTTCTGCCTCCCCACTTCCAGCTACTCTCTGAAGACTGGAGAAGAGACCCTCTTAAGAATATTAGGGGGTTGGGCAGGGGAAGGACTAGACCATGTGAGAAATGAACATAATATTTTAGCTGCAGTTCATTCATGTATTCTTGTTGTAAGAAAGCAAGCCTAGACATTCCATTGCTGCGCCCATAACCTAGGTTTAAGGTGCCATGTAGCTCCTAGCTTTCGTACCTCAGTTTCTAACACTGTTTGGGGCATCATGCTCTCATGCAATAGCTCAGCTATTTCCCTTCTTAAAAAACCCACTCTTTCTGCTAGCCCATCTTGATAATTCCAGGTATCTGAAAACTAAGAATTTTGGTTTTTTTGTACCCATGAGCCATACAGTAAGAGGAATTAGTAGACCTTTTGAGTTCCACTGAGAGCTTTTGTTGGTGGCATGCCCGACTGAACTTGGAAGTAGATGGAAGAGATTCTAGGCCAACGTTTCCCATGTACTAAGGAGAAAGTGCCATCTGGCACTATGTTGTCACAAAGAGAGAGGGCTGCATTAAAGAGTCATAAGCCATGAATGTTTGCCCAAGTAATTGTCTGAGGGGTAGGCAGGGACCAGAAAATATGTCCCCCTTTGCACAGCTTATCCTTTTCGGGTTACTTTTCGGGTTTTGTATTTTTATGTTGTGAACAGTGCTGTGATCCTGGGGTGAAGGGTGGTATACAAACTTAGTAAGAATAATAGGACCTGCTCCCTGTTGTTGCTCTTGGTTTTTTGTATCTTCATTTTAGATCTTGCGATTTATGTGGAAATTGTCCAGTTTGGTTGTGTGGTTTTTTTATATATTTTATTTATTGTTGATGACTACTTTTGTTACGTTGCAGTTATATATATACACATGGATTTTCAACAGTGGAAAGGTGGCATACAAATGTATGTATGTATGTATGTATGTGACTGCCCAATGCAGCAAGTGAAGGACTTCCCCAGCAGCTGTGACCTCCCTCGACCCAGGTGCTTATGTACAAGCTCATCTGGCCTCGAATGTGGGGGAAGAGGGATCTTTATAGCCACAGTAGGACTGCCATCCATGTGGTATGTTACTGCGGAAGAGGGTTTAAAAAAACCACACCAATAAACCTCTCCCTTTGTACCATTGTCCCAATTAAAATGACCAACTAAAGTTGCTTATTTTCCCCTAGGGCAAATACCAGCTTTGGTGGGGAGTGGACTTTTAACTAGGAACACCACACGGCAGGGGAAGAGGGAAGGGTTAAAACCCAAGGTGTTGAGTCTGCGGGAGTGAGCACACACAGAAATAACAAACTTACTTGACTCGGGGTTTTCATAGGTGTCCATGTCTGCAGCATCTTCCTCCTCCTGTTCATCAGTATCGCCCGACTCATCGTTATCTTCGACCCACTTCCCTGGCATCAGCCCTGCTGAGTCATAGGAATTGCACAGCGGTCCCACAATGTGAGAGATGAAGGATTCCTGGAGGTTTGCAAGCTGAGGGGCGGCGCGATCCATGAAAGGGCTGATGGGGAGGCCTAAGCTGGCTTCCTCGTCACCCTTAGAAAAAGGAGAGGGTGTGTTATAATGCTGTCTTGATCCCTTAGAACAGAAATGCACATTGGGTCTCCCACTGCCATCCTGACCCGGGACTCTCACTAGGTGAGTCCAACAAAGTGAAGACAGAGACCTGGTGCATTTGACTCCCTCCTTAAAAACAACAACAACAACAACCCCCGACAGGGAGCTCTCAGTTAGAACTTGATCATGTGCATATCTGATGCCAACAAACCGCAGAGAAAAGAAGTGTAATTCAGAGTAATCCAGAGATAAAGCAAACCCTAACTCTAACCCAGTGGTTCTCAATTTTTTTTCTCTGGGCCACACTTATGGAATAAAAAAGTTGCTCATGCAACACCATTTTAAAAAATAGATAAATAGATTGGAAAACAAAAAGAAACAACTCCCAGCAGTGCTTGATTTATAACACAAAACACAACTAATTTATAATACGATCACAGGACATCGTAAGAACACAAACCATTCCCAAAATATAATTATAAGTGAGCCCCTTACATATGTATCTTAAGTATGTCTACAAACTCAATGAGAGGTGTGAGCTTGCTTTTGCCAGGTAATCTCGTTTATATTAGGTCTAATTTGAGACAAACCAACTCCCATCTCCTCATCAGCACAAAGAAGGCTTTCTCTTTTCTGATCTTTCGTATTTGTCAGAGTTGAATATTCCTGTTCACAGCCATAATTTGTGGAGAACTGTAGAAGAATAGCCAATGCTCTTGAAGAGAGGCATGCATACATATAGTTTCTGGCTATACACCCACAATACACTGAAATCTTCAAATATTTGATTGTCCCTGAATCTTCCCACCATGCTTGCCACCCTCTCCTGCCACACCAGGGTGATGTGCCACAACCTTAGAAAGCCACTGCCCTAACCCCAGCCCCTAGAGGTTTGTGTGTCCCCTTGCTCCTTCCAGCAACAACTTAAGGCTAGTTACCTGTTCGTAAAATTCGTTGACAATGCCCTCCGTCCACTGCAGATGCAATTCTTTGCATTTTGCGGGCCCGTTGATGTCCGCCAGCTTGATACACATCTGGCAAACCAGCAAGCGGTCGTTCTCGTTCGTCCAATCAATGCCAACGTCATCATTGACCTGGCAGACAGACGGGACTAAGGTGAGCGGTGCGATACCGTCGCAGCCACGCATAACGCAAAACAGTTGAGACGAGGATGTGATATCAGCTGCACAGAACAGCACTGTCGGGGGTGGTGGCTGACGTTTCATTTATATTTGCTTTACATAAATTATATTCCCATTACACACATATACTTAGAGAGCTTAATTTAAGCAAATCCAGCAGCATCTGTCCTCACCAGCATATTTGACTGAGGCTCTGGCTCCAATCCACCCAAGGGTTGGCAAACATTTTGTGTCAGTGGGCATATCTGGAATTTTGAGAATGTGCCAGCCATGGGTGCCTGACATAGAAGGGCTGCCACGGGGGAGTGGCAAAACACCAAAGAGCAGAAAGAGAAACAGGACTGCAAAACGGTGCAGGCGTGCCCCCCTACCTACCCCAGGAAATGGGAAAATGGCATCCAAATCAGGAACTGCTGCTCTTTGGACTCTCCTCTGTTCAGAATGGAGGGGAGGGCGAATGCCCAATACTGGCATCCAGGGACATACGGGTATGTTTGAGGAGCTGGGCTCAGTTTAGGAGAGGCCAGGACTGTGAGATCAGGAAAAGAACAGGAACAGGAAACTCTTTCTCCTATACAGTTGTACCTTGGATCTCAAATGCCTTGGCTCCCGAACAAATCGGCTCCCGAATGATCAAACCCCGGAAGTAAGTGTTCCGGTTTTCGAACGGTTTTCGGAAGCCAAATGTTTGGCGTGGCTTCCGAGGCTTCCCAGTGGCTGTAGGAGCTTCCTGCAGCCAATCAGAAGCCGTGCTTTGGTTTCTGAACATTTTGGAAGTCGAACAGACTTCTGGAACAGATTCCGTTCGACTTCCAAGGCACGACAGTATTGTGAACGGGGGGGGGGGGGGCGTGTTTGCTGAGACAAAAGGAGATGTGATGTGTTGTCAACTCCTGCCCATGCAGATTCCAAATCTGCCATTTTGAAGGCAGGACATGCATTCTTGGTCCCAGCTAGCTGGAAATTGGGGGCATTCCCTATGTGCTAGAATTGCACAGCCTTCTTTGTTGTTGCTGATTTCCAATCTGAGTTGCTGTAGCGGATCCAACATCTAATGCCAAGTAAGGTAAAGGTAAAGGGACCCCTGACCGTTAGGTCTAGTCGTGGCTGACTCTGGGGTTGCGGTGCTCATCTCGCTCTATAGGCCAAGGGAAGCGGCGTACAGCTTCCGGGTCATGTGGCCAGCATGACTAAGCCACTTCTGGTGAACCAGAGCAGCGCACGGAAACACTGTTTACCTTCCCGCCGGAGCGGTTCCTATTTATCTACTTGCACTTTGATGTGCTTTCGAACTGCTAGGTTGGCAGGAGCTGGGACTGAGCAACAGGAGCTCACCCCGTCGCGGGGATTCGAACTGCTGACCTTCTGATCGGCAAGTCCTAGGCTCTGTGGTTTAACCCACAGTTTGGTATTAATGCCAGTTTGCTGGGAAAATATCATCTGTTGGCACCTGAAGCTCACTCTCTACCCATCAAAGTGCTGGGACTTAAATGACAGTGCACTGTATTCATGTAACGTTTTGCCTGCTGTATCTGTAAGAGTCAGGGGTGGTCAAACACTTCTTTGTCTTACGGCCAAAACAATTGGGCGCCTCCAATTTCATTTCAGGCTGCAGTGAGTGGAAATGGGAATTTACATGAGATTTGAGCAGCATAACTTCTAACTGAATAAGGGAAATCACCTTTTGTTGATTCAAGTCCCAGAACCACATGATATTGTTCCTGGGGCACCATCCTTGCAAAACATTAGGATGATAAAACCTTTCCCCCAGCCAACTTGGATATACAAAGGTTGGAGCGCAAAGGACATACATGGAATCAAGTTTACCTTGGCATTGAACTTTGCTACAAAGTCAAAGTGCTTCTTCAGATCAGTGGCCAAGATTGCCTCAATGACAAGGAACCGAAAGTGCTTGAACTCCACATGATCGAGGTTGACTAAGAAGTTATATTCTGGTCTGGACATGAAGAGGTTCCACGCAGCCGCCGCATGATGGTTTTCCAAAACAGAACGGTCATTATACAGAACAGCCTAAACGGAGAGAAGGATAGACAGTTTGGCACAACTTATTTTATTTCTACTAGTCCCTGAGAGGCCACATATAGCACTGAGGGCCTATCCATGTTCTGGAGACTCTGCTTAGATCCCCTCCAGCTCCTGGTATTAAACTAGGCCTTGTGAAGGGACGTACCTCTTTCAACCCGAAGGATGGGTTTGTACACTGCCATTCCATATCAAGTGATAACTGAGGTATTTCAAAACTAAAAATACCAATCCCTTCAGAAATTCATGGGCTTTAATGCAGGGGTCGGCAAACTACAGCCCGTGGGCCGGATATGACCCGAGGGGGTCGTTAAACTTGTCTGTGGCTTCCAATTGGCTGCAGGAGCCAGAGCTAAACAGGTGCACTGTTTAGCTCTGTGCAGGGACTGACTTCTGGGATGCAGTCACGGCTCCTGCAGCCAATTGGAAGCCGCAGATGCCTCCCCCTCCCCCACCATGGCTCCAAAAGCCAGCGGGCAAACAGCAGCGGGAGTGTGCGCATGCACACGGGTGCACGTGTGAGCACGGGCGATCTGGCACACTGGCGGAAACGTTTGCCGACCCCTGCTTTAATGCAAGATGGCACATGAAGGACTTACTTTAAATTTTAAAGTTAAGTTACAAAATTAAAAAAGTGATTTTCAAAAACATTATGGTTTTAAAAATTCCAAAAAAAATATACTGATTATTTCATATTACTAAGAGCTGCCTGCAAATTTTCATCTTGGGATCTCAATGAGATCACATTAAAAAAAAATGTGCATGAATGTCTGCCTTACTGGGTTCTATTTAGGATAAATGGGTGTGGCAAAATATGAGAATAAACAAGAAATCAAGCAATAATATGTTACTTGAGGCATTTTTTAAAAAAGTAATTCAATTAAAAAGTTTTCATTTAAAAATGTATCCTAAAGTGGAGTGTGTTGCATGATAGAACTGGTTTCGGCTTGTTTGAACCAGCACTGACTGGCTTTGACGTGTGTGGACAAGCTGTGGCTTGTTGTAGAGCTCAGAGCTGACTTGAGATTCACTCTTACGAGAATTCTGTCAAAGCGTCAATTCTATGGACCCAAGTCAGGGTCGATCTCAGCCATCCTTACCTGAGGAGCGCTGGTGGCAACCAAGAAGGCGTTGGTTCTCCCCGGGTGGTCGTAATCGTGCATGGCAGCAGCTACATAAAGGGCCATCAGTTCGAGGGCAGGGATGTTGCCCGCCAAGCATCCATGGCCATCGTCTGTTGGTGCGTATGTTTTCGACAAGACGTAGCCCAGGTGGCCGTGAGTGATCCCGCTATCTGAATCTGAACAGAAAACCAGGACATTTGCTGAGTTTGTTGTGAGGAACGGGGACAACCGGGGTTCGGTTCTGTGCCCAGTTGCCATGCTTAACCTGGATCGGTTTCGTATCCATTGCTCATTTGTTTTTTAAAAAATATTTCTATACCGCTGTATCTATCTATCTATCTATCTATCTATCTATCTATCTATCTATCTATCATCACAGCGGCAAATCTACTACTTCCCATGATGTTCAGTACCCACACCCAAAAAGCAGCACCAGCAACTGAGAACTCTGGGCACTTGCAATCTCATGCATCTCTTGGGTCCACCCCCCGGGGAATAAATTGAGACCAGCCCATCACTCCTCCTCAGTTTTTGAGGGCATAACGAGTTGGTTGAGGGCATGAGAGGTTGGGTGGTTGAGAGCCTTGGTTGGCTCAGTTGGTGGTTATGCACTGGGTAAGCGCTGTGGGTTAAACCACAGAGCCTAGGGCTTGCCGATCATAAGGTCGGCGGTTCGAATCCCCGTGATGGGGGTGAGCTCCCGTTGCTCGGTCCCTGCTCCTGCCCACCTAGCAGTTTGAAAGCACATCAAAGTGCAAGTAGATAAATAGGTACCGCTCTGGCGGGAAGGTGAACGGCGTTTCCGTGCGCTGCTCTGGTTCTCCAGAAGCGACGTAGTCATGCTGGACACATGACCCGGAAGCTGTACGCCGGCTCCTTCGGCCAGTAAAGCGAGATGAGTGTTGCAACCCCAGAGTCGGCCACGACTGGACCTAATGGTCAGGGGTCCCTTTACTTTTAAGCCTTAGTCTTGTTTGGAAAGGAGGTTGTAGCCTCTGCTTGACCCTTCCTGGTTAAAGGGCTCCATGAGGAGTTGCTTCTATCCAATGCCCAGACGGAGGCTAGGACCACAGAACTCCAGTGGAAACCCCTTGGGGGGTACCCCTATTTTATATAGGTCATAGACCAGCTACGGTGTGGTTTACGCTTAGATACACCTCCAGCAGATGGGCTGGGGGAAATTAAATGGCTTCACCCAATGCCTATGCCAAACCCTTCCCATCTGTAACCAACAAAGTTGTGGCCTATTTGAACCCAAAACTCCCTATGCTGCTGTCTTGTCTGGTTATTCCATTACACAAGAAGTGACTAGGGAGGAAGAACTAGCAGCCTCTGATAAACTTATCCTCCATGAGTTCAGGTATATTTTAAAAGATAATTTTATAAGTTGTGTGTCCTTGTTTCTCAATTTGATCCTACGTGGTTTTGTATGTATTGTGGTATTTTATGCATTGTTATTTTTATCGATTATAGTTTAGTAATTCTTTATTGTAATTGTTAAGTGAAAACTGTTTAATTATTATTTGCTGATATTTAATTTTACTGTTTACTATCATATTCCAATGGATTATTGAAAATTGCTTTATTTGATGTAAGTTCTTTATTTGAAAGTTATGTTTTTATCATGACGTTTTTGTCAGATTGTCATTAGGCGTGCAATCTTTGCTGTCTATTTTGTTGTTTCTTCAGCTTGCAAATCGCCTTGTGTATAGTAATATAGAAAGGCGATATACAAATTGAAAGTGAAATGAAAAATGAAATTTGTTTAGTTCTCTTTTAATGCCATCCAAGTTAGTGGCCATCACAAGCCTCTTCTATGTGCTTCTTCTGCATGCATCTGGTAAACATGTCCAATTTCCTGCAGAAATAGACACTGGGCCAAGAAACCAGCGTAAGGGCTCCCCAAAATCGCATGCTAATAGAATTACCTGAATCACTTGCTGACCCATGGTCATTAATCACAGTTGAGAGTCCTGGTATAGGCTGCGTTGAAAGGTACCAAACAGCGTGGAGAACATCAGTGGCATGGATCCTGTTGTGATCTGTTAAGACAGAGGCAGATTACTTCTGCTGGGGGGGTCAACAGCACCATCTGTTGGACAGACAGAATCAATTCCCTGCTCGCGGCTCAATTCTCTCGCAGGAACTAAGGTCAACTGCTGAGCTAAGGAAAAAGCTGAAGGGGGATAGGAATATTCATTTGCTATGATAAAATTGCAGGTGTTTCCAACCTTCTCAAAGTGAGTTTTTATATGAATGTGTGTGTGTGTGTGTGTGTGTGTGTGTGTGTGTGTGTGTGTATCTCAATCATACAGTATTATTTGCATTAATCCATAACAAATTCAATATCTTTATAGGGGCTCTTCCGACCCCCGGACTTCCGCCCATTCCTCTCCCTGGTTTCCAATAATTGTCTCTTCTCTTTTCTGTGACTAAATACTTTTATCCAATCTATTAAACCTCCTTTTTCAATACCCTTTATCAAATTATATTACGTGCCAATCCAAACCTGCTAACGTTTTTCAGTGTTAACAATGCTCCTTCATATATTCTATAAAGTTAATCCATTCATTTCTAAATTAATGTCCTCTTGGTGTCTAATCTTCCCTGTCTCAAAGTGAGTTATACACCACTGCTCATTTCAGTAATACATGAAAAGATGGGAGAATCGAGTGGGCAGTGGTTAAGGGCAGGCAGAATGACATCTGCTATCATTTCTGATCTGTTTTTGTTTGTACTCTACTTCAGTATTGTCCACAAATGGGCTACCACACCATTAACCCTGATCCCCAATCATAAAGTGAAGTATCATTCGTTATTCTGTATAATTTAGAAAGCCTTGTGCATGAGAATGGGTGGGAGACCCCAGGTCTGAGGAACAGATGCATTATTTTAAACATGTCCCTTCCAATGAAAATGCACTGAAATTCATTACATATTTAATTTGGTTAGTTCTGGCCATAGTGGGTGGCGAGATGAATAATGCAGCAACAACAAGACAGAATGGAAATCGCTGCCACCTTCCATCTCTGCAAGTCCAGTGAACTCAATGGGACTTGCTTCTGAGTAGACATGTACACCGCACTGTGAAAGTTTTACTGTGTGCATTATGGATCTGGTGCTCTACGCAACACTGTTCAAAGCAGAAGAAGAGTTTGGATTTGATATCCCGCCTTTCACTCCCCTTCAGGAGTCTCAAAGCGGCTAACAATCTCCTTTCCCTTCCTCCCCCACAACAAACACTCTGTGAGGTGAGTGGGGCTGAGAGACTTCAAAGAAGTGTGACTGGCCCAAGGTCACCCAGCAGCTGCATGTGGAGGAGCGGAGACGCGAACCCGGTTACCCAGACTACGTGACTACCGCTCTTAACCACTACACCACACTGGCTCTCAGATTCACTGAAGTTAATGGGCACGACTAACAGGAATATCAGTGGGTCTACTCTAAGCAGGACTTAGCTGAGTTTTATAGGTTTCTGTGACATTTTTATCGGACGTGCTCTGGATTCAAATTATTTAATTTTGGGGGGTTGTGCTGTGCCTTAGGCACTCTCAGCCTTGAAAGAAGGTTCATTACATAAAAACAGGAATCAGCAAGTATCGCACTCTAGCTATCATACTTGTTAGAATTCCTGCCCCATGATTGCAGTCACAGGATTGTTGTCTTTCACATGACATGATATGTTTTGACTCCACAGAGTGGGAAGTGATGGAGTCAGGATGTTTGTGTTACTGTGTTCCATGAAGTGGGACTATTGTCCTTTGGTCTTTTTCTCTTTGCTGTCTGATGCTAGAGAGAGAAGGAGCCATGTTGCAGTGCTCCGTGTGTGTTTATACGTAAATAAAGTAGATTAGCCAAAATGCTGAGTTGCTGAGGTCTGTCATGCAAGGTGCGCAAACTCTGCGGATCCCTAAGTGTGCCGGTGTCGGTTGGCATCGGTCGCTGTGATGTTCGGGCAGAAGAAAGCTTTTGAAGTTCCCGAACGATAGTCCAGGAGGGAGGGAACATGCCAGTCGGGCATGTGTCTCTGCCAGAGTCCTACTCGAGTGTAGGCTGAGCTCCTGACAATACTTACAAGGTATCTCTCGGTATCCGCACTCCAAAGCATGGAAGTAGTTCATAAACTCTCTCATGGGAATTTTAAAGGTTTCAAATAGCCCCATATCCTCAAAGAGCCTGTAGGACACCTGGAAAAACAGAGCAGAAGTAACTGTAAAACACAGAGCTTGGCATGGAAGAATCCACACTGCTATACAACACAGAATATGGCCTCCAACAACAACTCCAAAGGCCGCTGTGGAATAGAATCATAGAATCATAGAGTTGGAATAGACCACAAGGGCCATCGAGTCCAACCCCCTGCCAAGCAGGAAACACCATCAGAGCACTCCTGACATATGGTTGTCAAGCCTCTGCTTAAAGACCTCCAAAGTAGGAGACTCCACCACACTCCTTGGCAGCAAATTCCACTGTCAAACAGCTCTTACTGTCAGGAGGTTCTTCTTAATGTTTAGGTGGAATCTTCTTTCTTGTAGTTTGGATCCATTGCTCCGTGTCCGCTTCTCTGGAGCAGCAGAAAACAACCTTTCTCCCTCCTCTATATGACATCCTTTTGTATATTTGAACATGGCTATCCTATCACCCCTTAACCTCCTCTTCTCCAGGCTAAACATGCCCAGCTCCCTTAGCCGTTCCTCATAAGGCATCGTTTCCAGGCCTTTGACCATTTTGGTTGCCCTCCTCTGGACACGTTCCAGTTTGTCAGTGTCCTTCTTGAACTGTGGTGCCCAGAACTGGACACAGTACTCCAGGTGAGGTCTGACCAGAATACTTTCCATCATAGCCTGCAAGCCACTTCCTCTGTTTTGAACTCTAGCCATTTCAAGAGCTTCATTTTTAACCTCATCTCTACAATCTAACTCACAATCCTGTGAGGCAGGCGTGAGGAAGTTTTGAGCCTCCAGATGCTGTTGGATTCCACCAGCCCCAGCTGGTAGGGCCAATGGCCCACCCAGTCTGTCATCCTATTCTCACAATGGCCAAGCAGGACTCAAGCACAGGAGCCCCCCTCCGCCTCCTGTGGCCTCCAGCAACTGGCATTCAGAAGCATTACTGTCTTCGTCCATGGAAGAAGAACATAGCTGTCATAGCTAGTACCCATTGATAAGCCTTCTCCTCCATAAATTTGTCCATTCCTCTTTTAAAGCCATCCAAGTCGGTGGCCATCACTGCCTCCCTGTACCCATATGATCCCAACAAGTTGAAGCAGCCATGACTTCGCCCAAAGAATTCTAGGTGTTGCACAATAGGGTGCTGAGAGTTCTTAGGAGACCGCTGTTCCCCACACAGAGCTACAATGGCACAGTTCCCTGTGAACTGTGATACATAAGTAGCAGACAAATGCAGCATTCCTTGTTTTCCTAGAGTGGACATGCAAGGGGATGTTTGGACCAGCCAGTCGAAAACCTCCTGTTTCCTCCTGGCTGGGACATACTCCCTTTGCATGTGACTAGAGGTGGACGTGACCTTACCTGTGCAGGTAACAAAAGCACGAAGCCACTCCCTCCCTCTTTTGGACTTCATTGTTGGACCAGTAGCTTTTTAGCTAGAGATGCCCTGTTGGCATTCAGCCAGCAGAGGACAAAGAGACTATCTCCTTGTGGGATAGACTCACATGTATGTATCTGTAACTAAGTCTGCCTTCAGGGATCCATCTGTGAACTGATGGTGCTGTGAGTAAACTACTTTTATATATCTTAAATAAGATTGTGGCGTGTTTCTTCTTTTAAGAGGGAAATAAGGGATCTTACACGGGTGGTGCTGTGGGTTAAACCACAGAGCCTAGGGCTTGCTGATCAGAAGGTTGGCAGCTCAAATCCCCGCGATGGGGTGAGCTCCCGTTGCTCGGTGCCTGCTCCTGCCAACCTAGCAGTTCAAAAGCACATCAAAGTGAAAGTAGATAAATAGGTACCACTCCAGCGGGAAGGTAAACGGCGTTTCCGTGCGCTGCTCTGGTTCGCCAGAAGCAGCTTAGTCATGCTGGCCACATGACCCAGAATCTGTACGCCGGCTCCCTCGGCCAATAAAGCGAGATGAGCGCCGCAACCCCAGAGTCAGCCACAGCTGGACCTAATGGTCAGGGGTCCCTTTACCTTTACCAGGAAGCTATAGTGAGAAGCTTAAACAAGCTTGCAACCAGCTACCCACTGTGTGCTTAAAGGGGAATGCTAAAACTCTGCTCAATTATAGAACTTGCTAGCACAAGTTAGGAAGGATATTAAAAAACAATATATCTTCTCCTGCCTCCCTGAACATTCCCACATGAACTGACTCTCCAACTTCCTGGATTGATGGTTGAACTACTCTGAGAAAGGAAAGGGATGGTCTCATAACAACTCTTGGGACCCTTAACAAACTTCTCTTTGGGGGAAGCTATGGCGGTTTAAAGCAGGCTTCCTTAAACTCGGCCCTCCAGATGTTTTGAGACTACAATTCCCATCATCCCTGACTACTGGGCCCTACTAGCTAGGGATCATGGGAGTTGTAGGCCAAAAACATCTGGAGGGCCGAGTTTGAGGAAGCCTGGTTCAAAGTGTTTTAAATGCCTGGTGCAGATGGTGCCTTGGAGACACTTGCTTCCTCAGTGGCCATCTGTCATGGATGCTTTAGCTGGATTCCTGTGTTTCAGGGGATTGGACTAGGTGTGATTGTGGCCTAGATGCCCCTTTGGCCTGGTCCTGCAGAGCTCCTATTGTGTTCTTATGTTTTGCTGCTATTGAACATAATAACGATCCATTAATAGCAACAAAAATAAGTCCTGCAACGCTACTGATAATGTGTTGAAATGAGTAGGTTTCTGCTCTCACCATCACAGCTGCTCCCAGAACACTTTAATAGACCCTCTCACCAAATGACAGGAAGGCAACGCTTTCCAACACCTTCCTCAGTTGCTTAATTTTCTTTGTGCGCAAAGACATGGACGTTAATAGCTCTCATTTAGCAGGCCTGGTCGTGAAACACCTCCCAAATTCTCATTTGCAGCTATAACCTCCTGGAGCCGCATCCCAACAGGTTTTCCTAGAATCTGACCCCCTGCCCAATATATTGTTTTTCAATCCTTTGACTGAAGTAGCAAGGGGAAGGTAGCTTTAATTTTAAACCAGATCTGGTCTTTCTCTCCCTTAATTGCAGCCTTCAATTCCAGCTCCTCCTTTCCAAGCAAAACTTGATTTATCCCGACAGGGGTTGCCGTTAAGCAAACGGAAGTCATAAATTAAGGCATTACCCATCTACACAGCTTGCTACTGAACTGCAGTGCAGATTAGAAAGGGTTTGCTCTTCCATTCTGAGTCCAGAGTTTCCCCCCAACCCCTTTGCATGGATTATTGTCTGTTGCATTTTGTGATTTGCTGGTGCTGTGTTTGAGTGCTTTCTATTGCACCACAGATGGATGCTTTTAGCTTACTTCTAAAAAGAGAGAGAGAAATCTAGACCATTTTAGCATCCCTCTTAATGTACGTAGATGGCTTCTCAAATATTCTTCAAGAAGATCTATTGGTTCTACTTTCCAAAGGCATATGCTTCCCCCAGGGGGTGGGGGATATGTCAACTCTTCTTTATTCCATTTCATAAATTTCAGGCTATGTGGCACACATCGGTAATTCATTTCACTAATTTCTTTCTCCCTCTCACTAGGTTTAAATCAGGAAGGCAATGCAAATTGCAGAAAGCTAAGAATGAATCACTCCAAACCCCAGAGGTCTTTTGCTATGCACCATCACAAGGCGTTTAATTTTTTCTTGCATCAGGAAGCACAAATATTAATTCTCTAGGCTTTAAATAAACGGATGCATCCATTTCAAAAGCCTGGTCTGATCTCACACATTTGGGCCAAGTGCAGATATTATGCTTCCCAATCTCCAAACCATGGTTAGCACCTCACCCTTCCTCTGGCATGTGAATTCCATCTCCTTTCCTTCTTTTGGTACTAACCAAGGTTAACTTAGCATCTGCCCTGACACAGCTCCAAACCACAGTCTGTAAACATGGTTAGTGAACTGGTTTTTGAGTAAACCATGGTTAGCGCCAAGCAGAGAAGGTGCTGAACAAAGCTGGAAGTATGTGTTCCTCCAGATATCCCTGAATGCCAACTCCCATGAGAATCAGCCGGCATCAGGAATATTCTGGGATGACAGGAGTTGCAGTCCAGCAACATTTGAAGGGACATGGGTTTCCTTCCATGGGGCAGGGTCTGCAAATTGGTCAGAAAATAGATGCAGTGCAAGAAATAATATCATGTGGTTTGCAATAAAGGAGAGGGGAATTACCCCCACTACTCTTCCTAAATAGCAACCATAGTTATAAAGACATTTGTCCTCCCCTTTCAGGATTTCAACTTGGTACAGTGGGACCTAATTCTCTTTGAGCAACAAGAATTCCCTAAACTCATGCAGGTGACTTTGTTGTGTGCATGGGAGCTCTGTGCATGTAAAGAGCTGTGGATCACAGCTCTTGTACTTCCCCCTAACCAGGAACACACTTTACCCAAGGTGAGGCCCCAGCCCAAGTCTGCAACGCACACTTCCTTACCTGACTGAGGATCCGACCACATTTCTTGCCTATCTTCTCTACCAAATCGAAGATTGGGAAATTCCAATTGTTTAGCTGCTCCATAAGAGGGTCCAAATTGTCCATTATTAGAGGCTCTGGGGCAAGAATAGGCTTGTCCTGTATCAAGAAACAACACATGCTTTGAGGGTTACCAAAACACTGCAAAAAACATGGGTTACTAAGCCCCTCTCTAAATATATACACTGTGCCATTATTACTGACGCATATCAATCCCAGGTTGGCTGGGATCAAGCGGGGGGGGGGGGACAGGACTTTTTGAACTGGCGGACCAGAACTTTATCCACCCATCGCCACAGGGGGCAAACTTTGACAGGTGGGCAGGTTCCTTATGATGGAGTCAGCTGACTTGATAGCTGGACAGCGTTGCCCACTTGTCAAAGTTGACCCACAGAGGTTGGGGTCAAAGTTTGCTTCACCAGCATATTCCCTGGAGGGAAAGAGTTTCTCCACGACTGCGTGAGATTTTCAGGTGAGGAAGTGAGGAAGCCTGTAGCCTTCCACAAGCTGCTTGGCTGCAACTCCCATCAGCTGTCAGAAATGAGCCGGCAGTAAATCACACAAGTTAACTGCTTATTAGAAAAACAATCTGCACAGCAATGTCAGGCCTAATGACCACAGCGACTCTTGCAGAGACTAAAGTTCCTTCTTTTCCACAGCTGCCAAAGTCCCCGCCTTTTCAAGCAATCTGAGACTATGCTGGTATGTTTGCCTTTGCTTCTCCCACTTCATGCCTCTCCTGGTCTTAGCAGACCAGGGCTGAAGGGGAGCTTGTTGCAGCAGAAGGGGGAGACCCCTGTGACTTTTTACCACCCTTACCCATCCCTGCCTCTTTGCTCCTCTCCTCTCCTGCTTCTAAACTTCTCTCTGCCACAGACTCTCCCTTCTCACTAAACCCTGTTACTTCTTCTGTTTCCGACACCCCCTCCTCCCAGTCTTCTCCCTCTGACCACTCACTGTCATCCCACCACCAATCCCCTGGCTCTGAGCCTTGTTCCTTTGGGGGTTCTCCGGCCAGTGCCTCCCTGATAGTGCCTGCTGGGCAACTCCGTGCCGAACCAGTCCATGACATCAGTCACAGCCAGCATGGCTAAAGTCAAGGATGATGGGAGATGTAGTCCAGCAATATCTAGATGGGCACAGGTTTCCACTCTTGTGTAGATGCTTGCAACTGTATGCTTTCTGCAAACAGCTCTCCACCCTGGTTTACAGGGCTAACTGAGCTGGAAGTGAACGTTACCAGCTAGCATCTGATGAGGGAAAGTTATTTGCTTTTTAAAAAAGAACTCAAACTGGCTTGGAGGGTGGGCCCTTGGAAGTGAGGAATTCTCTTCAAATCTTCAGCTTGGACTCTTTTGTACCACCCCCTGGGGGGCTATTAGTTATGAGCCAAATGTGGATATTTAAGAGCTTAATTTAGGCCACATCTGCACCTTGTTGCACAATCATTCGCAGCAGCCCTGCTCCATTTCGCTCTCCATCGCCCAATGTTTTTCTTGGTTTGCGCGATACATTTGATTTTCACTTAATTTTTTTTTATTTAATGGATTTTGCTGTTTTGGAGTTCTTCATCTGTGCCATCAAAAATAGAAAGCTGCATGGGAGTTCTCATCTCTTTAGAGGGTAGTTTGACTCTCTCTAGCTAAGTACAACGAGATATGGGATGGCGATAATAAGAGCTTATACACACCCGTAGGGGCGGCTTGCAACAGAACACTGCAGTGTGGGGAGTTTCTGTACAGGATTCCAGACTTCCTAGTCCTTTCCCCCTCTTCCCCATGCTTTTCCATCTCCCTACCACCACCCCTAACAAAATCAGCATTCCATGACCATTGAACATAGTCTTTAACCGAGTGGGTTTTCTTTAGGGGAGGGAGTCTCCCATGCTTAGCATTCCTCCACCCTAAATAATTTTTTTGCACATCTACAAACTTTTGGATTTCCTTGAGTGTGCTGTTACCGCCCTCTTTTGCATAGGGCAACATAAGCAATGGCACTCACAGCCTGAATGTTGGAAATATAGGGGAAGATAGTAAGAAATAATAAGCACTCATGGAATAATGTTGAGCTTCAAGCTGCAATGGTTGCCAGTTTGTTTCGGGGCACAACTCAAGGTGCTTCTCTTAGTGTTTAAAGCCCTCAATGGCTCAGGCCCCCAAAACTGCCTCCTTTCCTACAGACCCTTTTGGGTGCTGAGATTGGGAGAAGGGGCCCCCTTGGCAGTTTCTCCACTCTGTCAAGAGCCGGAGTCAGGAGTAAGCAATGAAGCATTTGGTGTCCGTGAAATTAACTCCTTATTCAAAGGAACCCAAAGAGTGCAGGCCTAGAAATCACAGCAACTCTTCCTGATGAGGAAGTGAGCATGGATTGGCAGAAAAATTGACAAGAAAGTGCCCAGACCAGCCCTGAAAATATATACCAGTTGGTTCAGGCCACTGATTCACCTGGGGCTTGCCGATCAGAAGGTCGGTGGTTTGAATCCCCGCAAAGGTGTGAGCTCCTGCTGCTCTGTCCCAGCTCCTGCCAACCTAGCAGTTCGAAAGCACACCAGTGCAAGTAGATAAATAGGTACCGCTGTGTCGGGAAGGTAAACGGTGTTTCCGTGTGCTCTGGTTTAGAAGCGGTTTAGTTATGCTGGCCAGATGACCCAGAAAGCTGTCTGTGGACAAATGCCGGCTCCCTTGGCTTAAAAGCAAGATGAGTGCCACAACCCCATAGTCACCTTTGACTGGACTTAACCGTCCAGAGGTAGTGGCTCTCAGAGGACACCTGCTGCCTGAGCTTCTCTTGAAGGAAGATTGTCTGGGGCCTTTCTCAGCCTAATGGCCACATTCCCTTATGGGCAACTTTTGGGGGGGGACCAGGTCAGCAGCGGGTGGGGCCAGAGGAGAAAGTAGGCGGAGCAAGAGACTCCCAGCTTTGTACAGTGGTACCTCGGGTTACATACGCTTCAGGTTACATATGCTTCAGGTTACAGACTCTGCTAACCCAGAAATACTGCTTCAGGATAAGAACAGAAATCGTGCTCCGGTGGCGAGGCGGCAGCAGGAGGCCCCATTAGCTAAAGTGGTGCTTCAGGTGAAAAACAGTTTCAGGGTAAGAATGGACCTCCGGAACAAATTAAGTACTTAACCCGAGGTACAATTGTAATAATAATAATAATAATAATAATAATAGCAAAAGCTACATTCCAGCCACGTTAAACCTTGAAGTGCCTGTCCTTCAACCAGATGACCAAGAGGCGTCATCGCAGTTCACAGGGCCATTGAGGCTTGTGGCCTGGTGGGAGTCTTGATGGCTGCGTCTGTCTCCTGTGCCTGTGGCCCCACACTCCACACCTTAAGTGGAGATGTTATGGATTGAGTGTGAAACCTTGAGTGTGGCTCAGCCACAGAGATGTGATCCAAATGGGAAATTATTATTTATTTACTTTTGCAAACCTTGAGGCAGTGCCTTTCCCCCTGCAACAGGCATGCTAGAAACACACAGGCAGAAAAGTGAATGAGATACCTCAGGCGGCAACAGAGTATGCAGTATGATTGTTTCTGGCGCGTACGTCCTGCAGATGGACCCCACGCGCTCCCGTTCCTTGGAGCACTCCGTCTCGTCGTCATTCTGCAAGATGTCGCTGCTGTCGCTGTTGTTTGTTTCATAGTCGGAGGTGGCTTGTGCTGGGTCCTCTGAAAATGCAAGCCCAGCTGCCTGTTAGTTGCTGTCAGGGATCAAGCTGGTAACGGAAACAGCTCCTCTGAGCTGCCAAAAGCTGCTGCCTACGCTCCTGTGTGGCTCGCTCTGCCAATCTGCAAATTTGCTCAGGGCAGACAGAGAGACAGACAGGGGCCCCTTTTGTACCATGCATTTAGAGCTGCATCGAGCCACTTTAAACAGCTGTGGCTTCCCCCAGAGAATTCTGGGAAGCGTAGTTTGTTAAGGGTGCAGAGAATTGTTAGGAGATCTCTATTTCCCTCACACAGCTACAATTCCCAGAGTGCCCTAGGAAAAGGGAATTTTTTTTTTTAAAGGTACAGTGGTACCTTGGGTTACATCCGCTTCAGGTTACACACTCCGCTAACCCAAAAATAGTGCTTCAGGTTAATAACTTTGCTTCAGGATAAGAACAGAAATCGGGCTCCGGTGGCGCGGCGGCAGCAGCAGGAGGCCCCATTAGCTAAAGTGGTGCTTCAGGTTAAGAACAGTTTCAGGTTAAGAATGGACCTCCGGAACAAATTAAGTACTTAATCAGAGGTACCACTGTACACAAAAAACTCTGGGAATTGTAGTTTTGGGATAAGATCCCAGGAGAAGTTACAGCAATTTAAAATTACTATCTACATATATGAATGAGTCCCACTCTAATTTGTTTTACTAAAATTTGCTGATATATATATACAGTCATACCTCGGGTTACAGGTTGCGTTTTTTGGGGTTAGGGACCGCTGAAACCTGGAAGTACCGGAACGCGTTACTTCCGGGTTTTGGTGGCCGCACATGCGCAGAAGCGCTAAATTGTGCTTTGCGAACGTGCATCCCGCACGGATCACGTTCGCAACCCGAGCATCCACTGTATATATTTGTGTGTGTGTGTGTGTGTGTATACACACAAAACACACATATGCTGTGTGTGTGGCGAGCCTTTGGCTCGAGTGGCGGTTAGGCATTGGTAAAACCTGGTCTGGGGGAGGGGAGGTGTGGCCATCACTTGCCCCTCCATTTTAAGGGTATTGCGTTAAAGGGATCCAGGGATGTGGGTCCTGTCCGAAGCCCGGGTATGGGCTAGGGCCATGCCATGACCCCACTGGGGACCCTGGGGGAGCTCTAGGTGATGTACATCAACAGGGCTCCCCCTACTGGTAGTTGATCCTTATGAGACTACCCGCATGGCGAGCAGGAGTCAGATATAGTTGGTTCAATTCCAGTGCCTAAGCCACTCACATTCTGTAACCAATACAGTTGTGGCCTAAATTTGCCCATTAACTTAATATATTCTGTCCAGGTGTTATTATTCAACATAAGGGGTCTTGAAACGCAAGTGGCAAATGCTTGGATAAAAACAAACAGCAGTGGCAATAAATTGTCAATTTTAGTGATTCTTCTTCCCTCTTAACTTCAGACACAACTTGCCCACCTGCTCTGTTCAGGGTGTGTGTTCCACCTTCCCGTCTGCTCAGAGATCCTTCGGCGGGGTCTGTTGGGTTATACGGTCTGCCGCAGCTAGAGCACAGGTCAAAGGACAGACATAGAGGGGTGAAAATACGTAGCAGTTGCCTGCTTTCCACAGCTTGCAAAGGACTGTGCCCTGTATGCGGAGAGCTGGGTGCGTGAAATAGGAATGGAACAGGAATCCGTTTTAAGCGTATTCATACAAGGAAACCAGTCTGTTGATGTTCACCTGCATTAAACTCTTGCACTGAGCACCCATTTATGTCTGAGCTGCTTGTGCATTTTTTTTAAAGCCCAAATAATTATGTGCAAAAATATGTATAACACATATAAGGTCCCATGCAGAACTATATTTCTATAGCATAACTATAAATGTTAATGCATAGTTATTTTAATACCGTTACATAAATTGTTGTAGGTTATCTTTTTCTGCACTGGTTCCTTTAGGAAACCTGGATCATATATGTGCATAATGTTATACAGTGGAACCTCGGTTTTCAAACTTAATCCATTCCAGAAGACCGTTTGGCTTCCGAAAAGTTTGAAAACTTAGGATCAATGGGCTGGTTGCAAAGTCAATGGGAAAAAATGAATAACAAGGCTTAGAAGCTGATTGGCTTCCGAAAATTGTTTGAAAACCAGAAACGTTCCAGAATAACACAATGGAGAGAGACCGGAGTACGCAGTGACAAACGAGCCTGCTGGAACGCCACACAACTTTCGCGGGTAGAAGTTTAAAAAAGTGCAATTTTTAAAAAGCAAAAACTCAAACCTGGACACGATTAGGAGTGTTACATAATAGCATTAAGCAAACACAACCTATTGCCACTGAGCTTTTAAGCAAGACCAAAACAGCCTGTTTCTTGGAACCCTTTGTTTTCTTTTTCGGATGTTGCCATGGATCTAGTTCCAAGAAGTCAAAATATAGGACGCAACAGAAAGGCAAGTCTGCCTAGCGACGGTCAAAGGGACTTGATATTGTCTGAGGGACCTGATGCGGCTGGGGTGAGCCGGAACAACACGTAGAGTCTTAGATCAACTCTTCAAATACTTTAGGGGGCAAGTGGAAGATAAGGGACAATCCAGGAACCCCAGGACCTTGCACATGCAACCTGAGCCACGGTCCCCTTCGGTACGGTGGAAACGGGCAAATTTATCACAGCCGCGGTTCTCCCACCCCATCGAAACACACACATATTGGGTTATGGATAATAAGATTGCGTTGTGCAGAACAGAGCCTTGAGGACGAGGGTGGGGAGAGGGAAACGAAAGACGGTTCCAACAAGTGTCAGAGAAGCATCTTACCTGCTGCAAATGACAGGCGTGGCCACGACAGGCTCCGAAAGGTTAGGGGCGCTCTGGGTACAACCCAAGACCCTATGGGGCTTCAGCGTTTGCTTAGTGGCAGTGACCGTCGACTCGGGAAATTGTTCGCTGGAGGTCTTGCTGATGGGGCTGCTGGCTGGAGTGCCATGGATAGGCGAATGGCTTGGGGAGGTAAGAGGCGAAATATTTGGTGGGATACCTATTAGGAGGAAGAATGACAAAAAAATAAAGGGGTATGCATTTAAAGCATTTATATTCCATCTTTCCTCCAAGGAGCTCAAGCAAGGTTGGTGCTCCTCCTCCCCGTTTTATCCTCACAGCAACTCTGAGGTATAAAAGGTAAAAGGTAAAGGAACCCTGGACGGTTAAGTCCAGTCAAAGGTGACTATGGGGTTGTGGCACTCATCTCGCTTTCAGGCCGAGGTAGCCGGCGTTTGTCCACAGACAGCTTTCCGGGTCAAGTGGCCAACATGACTAAACCGCTTCTGGCACAACGGGACACCGTGACAGAAACCAGAGCTCATGCAAACACCGTTTACCTTCCCGCTGCAGCAGTACCTATTTATCTACTTGCACTGGTGTGCTTTCGAACTGCTAGGTTGGCAGAAGCTGGGACAGAGGAACAGGAGCTCACCCCATCCATCACACAGATTTGAACTGCCGACCTTCTGATCAGCAAGCCCAAGAGGCTCAGTGGTTTAAACCACAGGGCCACCCGCTCCCTAAAAGGTAAAGGACCTTTTGTGAGGTAGGTAAGGCTGAGAGACTGTGACTGGCCCTAGGTCACCCCGTGATCTTCATGACTGAGCAGAGATTTGAACCCTGGTCTCTCCCAGGTCCCAAACCAAAGCTTCTCTGACAGAGATTTCATTGGAAGTTCTTACAATGCACAAGATGGTAGCCAGGACAGGGAAGAAGTTCCAATCACAGCTTTAAATACTCCATATGCTAGTAGGATCAGCTCAAAATGGGAATTGCATTAGCTAGCAAATAGGCCCAAATAGGACTAATTTAGCCAGCTAGCCCTGGTGATCGTCTAATGTTTATTGGATGGATTTCCCCCTAAATTGATTTTAGAACTTGGAATTTATTGTTATCCATGCTTTTATACTGTATTTTATGCTGCTTTTTGTTGTATCACAATTAAGTGTTTTAAATTTGTTGCTAGCCACCCTGACCCAGGTTTTCTGAACCGGGAAGGGCGGGGTATAAATAAAAATTTATTATTTATTATTAGCATGCTTAGGGACCCAACACACACATTCATGGAGCAGGAGGGAGACAGAGTCAGCGGCAGTTTCAAGGTGCTGCCAAATTTTCACATAGCACAGGGCGCCGCTGAAATCAGAGCCCAAAATCCGCCACTGACAAAGTGAACTACATGTGGTTGTCTTGGGCTTCTTTGGAAAAGGGTGAGATCTAAACGTAACAAACTAGACAAAGTGCGCAAAACATTTTTAAAACTTGTCGTGAATCTTCAGGGGGAGCTCCCCTCTCAAATTTGAGAAGCAGGGGGCAGGTAGGAGGTGTTTAAACCTTCCCTGCAGGGCATTTTTCAGATCAAAATCACTCTCGCATTGGCTGCATTTCCAAAAGGTATTGCTGGTTTTTTAAACACACAAATGCACTGGAGAGAAAGGTTTTCCCCCCTGCTCTTCCCTCCCTTCTTCCCAGCCTGCTGCTGCTCTGATGAAATCTAGAGGCTTCCTTTGTCTTAAATTTAAAACAAAAATGCAGAGAGATGCTTGTCTGCTGCATTGCTCATGAGATCCAAAAGAATGGAAGGTCTCTGCCAAGCCCCTCTTGCAGTTCATGCTGGGGACCACAGGAAGCCAGACCATTGGGTTCATCTGGCTCAGAATTGACTACACTGACTGGCAGCATCTTCCCAGGGTTTCAGACAGGGGGCATTCCCAGCCCTACTCTGGAGATGTCAGAGATAGAACCTGGAACCTTCTGCATGGAAAGCAGATGCTACAGTCCTTAACGTAGGATGGGAAAGAGCTCTTTGCCACTCAGCTTGCAGGGGAGTAAGTCAGCAATCACAGCTAATACTTCTGGTCTTCCACCTATGGCTCAATTCAAAGCGCAGTCTGTGCTACAGGTGCAAATTTAGCGCAGCTAGGTAAGAAACATAACCTCGGCTATTCCCCACTGATTTTAAACACAGCACACTTAAGAGACCACCCCTGTTGTGACCCATAACCTCACAAAGCATCTATATGCCCAAGAGCCAACCAACCTTGCCGACTTGGCCGCTTGGAATTCAGATGGTTTGCAGCGGACATTGCATAGGAGGCGGAGAACGACCTGCTTTTGGTGAGGTTCATCAGGAGGGAATTGTTCCACGCATCGGAGCTGTGAAAAGAGAGCAGAGATCAACCGAGGGGTTATAATCAGCTGTTTCTGCTTGGACCAGAAGTGTTAGGAGAGAGTGGGGCTCGCCATCTCCAGGAACACAGGAAGAGCCCTGCCTAGCCCATCAGCATCCTGCTTCTCACAATGGCCAACCCAGTGAGACATTTCACCACCACAATTCTATTGCACCCATTATAAGTGCAGGCCAAGACGTTTGACTTGGGAGTCTATCATTGCTATCCCATGGCCATATAATTCATGATGTTGTTTTGTGAAAGACCAGTGCTATCTCTGACCAAGGTAAGCTACTTTTCAGAGGGGTGGGGTGTGGAGTGGCAGGGGAAATTCCACAGTTGCTACCCCAAATGATTGCATACATTCTCCATAATGTTCAAAGGAGGAAGACTAGATGAACAGATGTACCTATGGATACCAAATGCAGCTGGCTAATGCCCCTTGTCTGACAATGAATGTCCAATTTAAAACACTGAGAAATACACTCTTGGCTCCAACCTATCCCTGATATTATGCCTCTGTGCCTGGTGTTCTTGCACCTCTGCTGCTGTCATAGATATTAACTCCTGCAAATTTTGGATCATGCACTTACTTCTGGCCCAGCTGGACTGGCAATCCGTTGCTCTTCTCCAGCTCTCCCACTCCTCCTCCATCTATCTGATATCGCCTCCCAATTGTGGAATGGGTCAAGGCAATGGCTGGGACTCAATGTTTTAAAAGCGTGAGAGCACTACTTAGATGTATGCGTGGGAGTAAAGATTTTTAGAGGTGATTGGTTAACCTTTTTTTTTGGAGAAAAGGATTTCCATTCCCAATCTGAGAATAGCATCTGTTCCTCTTCATTATATGCCGAAAAAGCATAATTAATCCCTCAACTACAGGCTAAAGATATCCTTTTCAATCAGATCTGACACTTATAAAGCAACATTTGATGGATGAATCAATTTAAAGTGTGATAACTGAATGCTCATTTAATTGGTTAAGATTTTTCAATTTTATGAAATTGTCCATGAGAGATTATCCAATGGTTTTTACCACCCTTTTTATTTCCATGTTTCACTTTCTTAGATATACAGTGGGGTTATTTACTCTCTGGTGTCCTCAGTCATTTGAATAATTCCCCCCTTTACTGATTATCTGGGAGACAAGGCCGGGGACGGAAAAAGGAATTGCAGCAGCACTTGAGGGCTTGACTCAACTTTTCACCTTTCCTGGAGCAACATCTGAGCTAGTTAGTTTCTGTCCAAGGTCCTGCAGAATATGCTTTTAGTTAGGTTCTGCCCTGTTGATAATCTCCTTCAAGTCCAATTGGGAATCTCTGTGGGACCTTGGCACAATCCCAGAGCAGGAGATCTACGAGAACGGTGGTCTTAGTCTTTGTGAGTACACTATCAAAAGACAAGTCATAATCCAATCCAAAACATCTACTGTTTCCAGGAAGGGGTCAACACTCTTAAGGTTCTCAGATGCTACAGAGAATCACAGGACTTTTTGTCATAGAACCACCCCCCCCACACAATTATTTCCTCACCCGGATGATGAAGTATCATGAAGTTTGATGCTAGCACTGCGGTCTCTTCTCACTGGAGCTGGCTCCAAAGTGGGCAAACCAGTTGCAGATGTGGTTGTTGTCCAAGTGGACGACACTCGTCGCAAAAGACCTGGGGGCAGACTTTTCCGGAAGCGCTAAGGATAAGACAGGAAGACTTTTCAACTGGGTAGTATTTTGTTCAAGATCGCCAGAAGTTACTGGCAGTAAGTATGCAAAGAAAACATTGTGAATGGGGTAGGGAGGAGAGGGAAAGAATTATTTTTAAATGAGTAGCCTGTTAGCTTCTTCTTGTAGCTTGTATAATTACAAGATTACTGTATAAACTTAGAAGGGGGTTGAGTAGCTGTGACTATTACAAAGGGACCCTGCACGTCTGAATTTCCCATTACACTACTGATAGTCAACAGCACTCGGGGTGGCCTTGGGCTTGCTTGTGAGCCCTTGTGGAGTAGTGATGTGAGTGTTGGACTTATATTAGTGAAACCTGGGTTCAAATTCTGACTCAGCCGCAAATAACAAGGTGATTGGGTGACTTTAAGCCAG
Source organism: Podarcis liolepis (assembly GCF_965112155.1). Lineage (NCBI taxonomy): Eukaryota > Metazoa > Chordata > Lepidosauria > Squamata > Lacertidae > Podarcis > Podarcis liolepis. The sequence goes on from NC_139562.1 coordinate 14,426,623, forward strand.
CCCTTGTCTTTCAGCCTAATATATCTCACAGGGTTGTCGTGAGTATAAAAGGTGAGGGGACTGTGCATGCCGCACCCTGAAGCAACTATTTCACACAGAATGCATTTTCTTACAGTCACAGAATTAACACCCGAGGAAAAGAAGAACCAACATTTCCCACAACCTGAAAGAGGGACGCTCACCTTGGGAATAGTCAGCTTTTCTCCCTTCTCTGAGCATTCCTCTGAGTCAGAACAGGTGTAGTTCTCATTGAAAGATGCCAAAGGGTTGATCCTCGGTTTGTGGATGGCTTGGAAGGTTAGCTGTGTGTTGAGCAGGTTGCTCACCGCCCGAAGGGAGGTGCAGACGTTTGGTGGTAAGGAAGGATCTGCCAGGAGGTCTGTAATGAGTCCGTGTGCCTCTCCCATGACTGCAATGTCAACTGTAATACTGGTGCCCGAAGACTGGAAGTAGAGAAAGAGTGAAGCTTCAGCAAAAAAGAAAGTCAGGAAATGGCTAAATCAGAACCCAAACCAAGGTGATCTCTGCTCTGCAATGTTTTCCCTCATTTATGCCATATTCAACACTGTGCTGGAGATTTAAAATTTGTTACGTACTGTCAGGGAACTGCCATCGGAGCCAGAGGGAGAGGGAGGGCTCCAGAGGGGTTCCGGAGAGCGTCCCGGGAGGGAGAGAAGCAGCACATCTTCTGGGGAAGGAAATCAGCATAACACCAGTGGAGAAGGGGGGCAGATGGGGGAATCGGCGAGGTGGCTCCAAGACTCTTTGCCGGGAACCAGTGGGGAGAGCTCGGGTCCTCCGATGCCCACACCCTCCCTGCGCAGAAGGCTTCCGCGCAGGGAGGCTAGGCGGAGACTAAGCGTCAAAGAGCTTCTTTGCTGGAAGAAGTTCAAGAAACGCCCACTAACGGACCCTGCCAGTGATTGAGACAGTCACGGGCGCGTGGCTGTCCAGACAGAAAGGGTTCACTCAGGCAACCAGCCAAGGGTGGCGTTGGTTTACACACAAGCAACCCCTAGAACCCCTAGAACACGTACAATGCCCTGAAATCCATTTTTGGGAAAGGATGTGCTGCATACATTCTTAAAATAAATACTGCATATCTCGCCGCTCTCATATACCACTGAAAGAGGAAATGTATACCTTGCCAATACAATTCACAGGATTTACAGAAGCATTGTGTGTGTGTGTTTTGCAGATGAACAAAGATGACAAACACTTCTTTTCCTGGTGCAGACTTACCAAATGTTTAGTAACTGAAGAGAGTGTACCAACAAATAGACGATAGCCCTCCTTATTGCTTTCATACATGCAGATACTCAGCACAAGAGTCCATTCTCCTGGTGCTATGTTTACCTGTATGTTTTGCGAAATGTGCAACTTGACTCCTGCCCATCAAAGAGTAAGGTTCCCCCATCCTTGCCATCAGCCACCATTGATATGGATTGGGCATGGGAAGCTCTTTGGATGATGAGCAGGACACAAGTTGTGCAGTCAGCTGAATGCTACAGGTGAGGTAGGGATGGATGGAGCAAATTTAATGTCCCCCATGCATGTACACACACTGCTCTACTTTATCCTGATCGTCCCCTTGGTGTGTTCTCCAGGGTCAAGACACATCTGACGTGACATCTAGCTTGGTCCTTTGTACAGGGGCAGCTTCATATCCTTGTGTGAGTTACGCTGCAGGTTGTGTGGATCTGGCAGTGCGAATGCAGTCATATATTGTTGCTTGCCCCAGATTTGCCAGTACAGTGGTACCTCTGGTTACGTACTTAATTCGTTCCGGAGGTCCGTTCTTAACCTGAAACTGTTCTTAATTTGAAGACCACTTTAGCTAATGGGGCCTCCCGCTGTTACTGTGCTGCTGCCGCTGCACAATTTCTGTTCTCATCCTAAAGCAAAGTTCTTAACCCGAAGTAATATTTCTGGGTTAGTGGAGTCTGTAACCTGAAGCGTATGTAACCCGAGGTACCACTGTATAATCCAAGAGTCGATTAGAGTGTGGAGCTGATAACACCAAGGTTGCAGGTTCAATCCCTGCACGGGACAGCCACATATTTGCAGGGGGTTGGACTAAATGATCCTCAAGGTCCCCCTTTCAACTCTACTTTTCTATGCATGTCCAAAGGATGCTACCGTAGAGCTGCAGGAGGAAGCTGTTTTCCTTCAGCCCACCTTGGCAGAACCCACAGCAGCTTTAGCCAAAATTGGTCGATTCATTTGATTGGAGGGCTTGCAACCTTTTCCCAACATGAAACAGGTTCACCAAGCAGACAAGGAGACCCTAGTCATTCTACATGTCCTATCAATCAAGCTCTCTGGCAAGCCACAGGCTGCATGCATGAACACAAGCGGGTGCACACACAAACAGATGCACAGAGAAAAGAAACAATGAAAAGGGTTAAGATAGACTGCAGGTTATTGGCATGCAGGGTGCAAACCGAGGAACAGGCAGGCAGCTGTGCCTGGCTTGTCTTTGCCCTTTATAAAATAACAGCCCGACCATAAATCATGATTCGATATAGTTTCCAAGTCACATCATGAACTCTCTGGCCAAGTGTCTTAAAACAAAATTAAAAGTAAACACAGCTCCTTTCTCTCCTCCCCCTGCTTCCCGACTCTTTTAATTTCCAAAAAGCCTTGAGCAGCACATGCCGGCAGCTTCGGTGGAAATAACAGGTTATTTTAGAATTTGCAGACAAGTCTCCCTAGGGATTTCTATCCCCAAGATTAAGCAGGGATGAAAAACATGCTCCATATACTTGTTTGACACGTTTCTCAGAAGGATGGAGGCTCTTCTGCAAAAGGCAAAGAAAGGCTGTTGACTTTGGAGACCTTATAAGGATGATCTGTAGCTTTGCCCAAGGAAGAGTTTGCGTGCCATCTCTGTAACTCATGTCAAGCTGACCCAGCTGTACCGTTTGGAAACTATTTCGGTGTTTGTTTACTTTTTAAAAATTGGTATAGTATTTACCTCATAAGAACCTCTTAGCAGTGCACGATCTTCTCCTTCAGGTTTGGAGTCCGGGACTCCATTACCTGACAAAAGAGGAATGTGACCCCTAGTCCCTGACACTTAACCAGGGTCAAGGCAACAAACCACAGAGAGCGCTAACCAGGGTTAACAGTCGTGTCCGCATCAGGATTCTGTGATCCGAACCTTGGTTCTTTGAAATTCTGTGTTCCAAAGATCGGGAAAAGTGTTGCTAATAACACGCCTTACTGTTGGAACAAATTTCCCCACCTCCACTTCCTAGGGACGTGACGATGGGATGGGACTTACTTCTCAGAGAGAACATTTCCTCCAACTGATCTGTAAAGGTAAAGGGACCCCTGACCATTAGGTCCAGTTGTGACCGACTCTGGGGTTGCGACGCTCATCTCGCTTTATTGGCCGAGGGAGCCAGTGTACAGCTTCCAGGTCATGTGGCCAGCATGACTAAGCCACTTCTGGCGAACCAGAGTAGTGCACAGAAAAGCTGTTTACCTTCCCGCCAGAGCAGTACCTATTTATCTACTTGCACTTTGACGTGCTTTCGAACTGCTAGGTTGGCAGGAGCAGGGACCGAGCAACAGGAGCTCACCCCGTCACGGGGATTCGAACTACCGACCTTCTGACTGGCAAGTCCTAGGCTCTGTGGTTTAACCTACAGTGCCACCCGCATCCCTAACTGATCTGTAAAGGTACCAAATTTTGGTTTCAACTGACATTTCACTTAAAATGAATATCTAAGGTAAAGGTAAAGGATCCTTGACAGTTAAGTCCAGTTGCAAACAACTCTGGGGTTGGGGCGCTCATCTCGCTTTACTGGCCGAGGGAGCTGATGTTTGTCCGCAGCCAGTATTTCCGGGTCATGTGGCCACCATGACTAAGCCGCTTCTGGTGATACCAGAGCAGTGCAAAAAACCCGCTGTTTACCTTCCTGCCGGAGCAGTACCTATTTATCTACTTGCACTTTGGCGTGCTTTTTAACTGCTAGGTTGGTAGGAGCTGTGACCAAGCAACGGGAGCTCAACCGCCGCGGGGATTCAAACCGCCGACCTTCCGATCAGCAAGCCCAAGGCTCAGTGTTTTACACCACAGCACCACCCACCTTTGCTAATAAAAGGACTATGCAATGATTTACTTTCCCTCTATCTACAAAGGAACCTTTGTGTTACGCTTAAAGATGGAGTTAGGCCACTGGTCCATTGATCCATCTCGCTTATTGTCTACATTGATGGACAGGGGTCTCTCCCTGCCCTACTTGTAGATGCCAAGGAATGAACCAAGGACCTTCTACATGTGAAGCAGATGCTACATCATTTCCTTATTTTTTTGCTTTCCAAGAGATCTGATATCTACACAGAACCTAACACAGCCTCATCTGAATGTCTTCTGCCTCCTCTCGCCCTCCATCTTAACAGGGTAAGCCTAACATAATTTAGCTTGAAGTAAGCCCCATTGAATTCAACATGGTGTACTTCTGGGAAGACTCTGTACAACATGATTGCACACTAAGACTCTTACAATGCAGAGAATAGCCCCCCAATTTTATTTTTATTTTGCGTTGCTTATCATCTAGTCAGATGAATAGTTCTGAAGAAACTCAAAAGCTTGCAAATGATTTTCTTTTCTTTCTTTCTTTTCTTTTTACATCTTGGTTGGCCAAATAAAGATTTGGCCTTAATGTGGATTTTGGGATAATTTGGACTCCACATTGGATTTTTATGTTCTGGTTATTTTTGGACAACAGCAACAAATCATAACGTTTCCAGTCTGACGATCTCAAGCCTTGTCCCATTTTGAGATGAGACGAAGAGATTGTCAAGGGTTAGGAATTTCCTGTGTAGTCGGAAATGCAGTTGCCATTCAACCTCCCTTAATATTCGGCATCAGAGAGGGAAGGGAGGGGGCAGTGCATAAGATAAAAGAATCAGTCACACACACACACACACACACACACTTTCTGTTTCTTTCTGTTTCGCCTCAAGCTGCAAAATGAGATGTGCTACCCCTGCGTGGGACCTTCTGCTGAGCTAGGACCAGCCCCTTATGAAAGACGGAGAACGAAATAAATGAAGTTTTCCTTCCTTCCCTACCTAACCATAATGTTTAATTCCAACTTCAGGCTTAAAAAATGTCTTAGGTTTTGCAGAGGGCCCCAGCCAACTTAACCCAAGCGGCACTATTTACAAGCGGCAATATTAATAGGGGCACTAAAGAAACACGATTATAATCACTTTTCGTTATTTATTGAAGAGAGAGAATTCTCAAGAGTCTCATTTTCTCTCCCCCAGGAATGTCTTCAGGTGTCTAAGATGGCCTGGCATCGCTGAATAAGACAAGCAAAATAATAATAATAATAATAATAATAATAATAATAATAATAATAATAATAATAATACTAAATATCCCAAAACAAATGCAAGCTTTGAAATCGGATAAACAAGCCCTTTGTTTTGCATGAAGAATAAGAAAAAGAAGAGTGTTGGGAGGCTTTTCTCTGCAGAGAAACAAAAGCAAGAATGAATGACTTTATTTAGTAAAGGTTTGAGAAAACTTTGTCTCATCTCTCTCACAGAGTAAATGTTAAAATGCCCAAATTGGCTAATGAAGCTGCTAAGTGATGGCTGGTGTTTTTGACACATGGCTTAGAAGGATAATTAAGAACAATGGGTCAATGGAAAAGGCAGAATAAATGCCTTTGCAATGCCTTTCACAATGGGAACCACCAGATGGAGCACTTGAACACAATATCACAAGTGCCAGTAAAACCTCTCTTTCATTGCTAAGTTGTTTGCTGCACAGAAAGTGGGGGGAGATATTTTTAAAAGTTTTTTTTAAAATAATAATAATTAAAAACTCATTTCCAGTTCACTCTTTCTGAAAATTAACCATCAGTTACTTGAGAGTGAGAGCACAGGTTTGTAAATCTGTTAGTCTTTTAAGATTCACATCTGATGCCCTTTGAAAATGTGCTGCGGAAGGAGGGATTCCTGGATTGTCTTTTTGTTTTTATGACTCTTTCGTGGGGCTGAAATGGTGCAAAAACGTGGTTACAAAGCACGGATCCACATGGATCCTCAGGATTTTTGCATTGGGTCACCCCAAATTCACCATGAGATCACATAGCATGTCCATGGCTACAGCCTGCACTAAAAAAATCACGCACCCACTGTTGCCTGGGGCTGCAATGGTGCAAAAACGTGGTTACAAAGCACGGATCCACATGGATCCTCAGGATTTTTGCATTGGGTCACCCCAAATTCACCATGAGATCACATAGCATGTCCATGGCTACAGCCTGCACAAAAAACACACACGCATCCACTGTTTCGTGGGGCCGCAATGGTGCAAAAACGTGGCTACAAAGCACGGATCCACATGGATCCTCAGGACTTTTGCATTGGGCTACCCCAAACTCACCGTCAAATCACATGTCTGTGGCCACAGCATGAACCACATAAAATCATACATCCACTGTTTCGTTCAGAATATTTTTTTTCTTGTTTTCCTCTAAAAACTAGGTGCGCCTTATGGTCAGGTGTGTCTTATGGAGTGAAAAATACGGTATGTATTTTGTTTAGTTATTTAATATTGTGATTTTATGTTGTGAACCACCCTGAGATCTATAGGTATAGGGTGATTTCATTATTATTAAAACAATATATTTTAATAATAATAATAATTTTAAAATAATATTTTTTATCATTAATAAAATTTGTTGTGTTGTTGTTGTTATTGATGGGAGAGACAGGAGCTATGATTGAACACTAGGGAAACTGAAACAGGACGAAATAAGACTGTTCATAATTCCAGGAGCATTTGCTTGGTCACTGAAGAAAAGCCCACGCTGGACCAGGTGGCCTTTGCAGGAGAGTTTGTATGTTCATGAACTATGAACTGGCGGAAAGGATGCTGTACAAAAAAGCATGAAGGTTTCCACGGCCACGAAAATCAATGGGAAAATAAACCTTGCTGCTCAAAGATGAACGAATTACTTGCACCTGCACCGTTTCTTGCTTGCAACCATACACTTGTGGTGTTTGCAAGTGCACCTTATGTGAACTCAACATTCTGTTCCAGCGGAAAGGAAAGAGAGAAGGAGAAGGGGTGGAAGCGATTGGCGGGACCCCCTAGCTCTGGAATTCGCTCCCTTGTTGCACAACCATGTGCTATGATATATACATGGGTAACTGAAGGACATCGTGTTTCTGGTGGTACGAACAGATGTTGCAATCAGCCAGCCAGATGTGCTGAACTGATTGCAGGATCTGTTGACCCTGGTCTAAACATTGCTTGCCCATCCTAATATACCCAACCAACTCTTGTCCGCAAGTCTTTCCTCTCTCGCACTCACACACACCCCAGCCATGAACGGAAGTGACAACACTGGGAACTGTACCAGTTCACACCTCTGTTCTGTCTAGCTGAACACAAAACCGCTTATAAACACGTATCAGGAGTAAGTAAATAATTAAAAATGAAGAAAAGCCCACGAGGGACAACTTTTCCTCTTGGTTGTTCCTGAATCAAACTTGTGTTGAGTTAGACCTCCCAACAAGGAAGACTCTTAAGTGAAATAGGCCAGAGAATCATAGAATTGTGGAGTTCGAGGGGACCCCGAGGGTCATCTAGTCCAACCCCCTGCGATGCAGAAATCTCAACTAGATCATAAATGACAAATGGCCGTCCAACCTCTGCTTGAAAACTTCCAATGCAGGAAAGTCCACCAACTTCCACGGAATATTCTGTTTCACTATTGGACAGCTCTTCAGTATGATACTGAGTGGCAGCTCCCACCATCTGCCTGTCCCCTGCAAAAACTTTCCGGTTAGGAATGCTCATTACTATGAGCAATAATGGGGTCTGTGGCATATGAGCTTTGATAGGCTGCCTTTACCTTACTTTTGCCTATCTCCTGTCAGGAGCTTATCCTACACTCAAGTAGGACCCTGGCAGAGACACATGCCCGACTGGCATGTTCCCTCCCTCCTGGTCTTTCGTTCGGGAGCTTCAAAAGCTTTCTTCAGCCCGAACATCACAGCGACCGATGCCAACAGACGGCACACTTAGGGATCCGCAGAGTCTTCGCAGCTTGCGTAACAGACCTCAGCAACTCAGCATTTTGGCTAATCTACTCTATTTACATATAAACACACACGGAGCACTGCAACATGGCTCCCTCTCTCTCTAGCAGACAGCAAAGAGAGAAAGAACAAAGGACAATAGTCCTACTTCACAGAACACAGTAACACAAACATCCTGTCTCCGTCACTTCCCACTTTGTGGAGTCAAAACATATACCGTCATGTGAAAGACAACAATCTCATGACTGCAATAATGGAGCAGGAATTCTAACATCTCCATTCCCATCCCCATCCTCCATATTTGACAGGAACTGGGTCAGACAGCCACTCCATTTTGATGTGGGACCGGTATCTTATGCTTCTCTTCCCTCTGAGTACTTCCCACGCTCTTGCATAGCAAAGAAACACAATCAGTATGTTTACAACAATGGCAGGGAACTACAGGCCTGAGGGCCGAATGTGGTCCTCCAAATCGATCTATCTGGCCCCTGGAATTCTATGAGTACTGCAACTTTTTCTGGAGCAATACACCCCTCTCTGACCCTGCTCTAGACCATCATGCTGTGCTTTCTCCTGACGAGAATGTGCCCACTCTCGGATTACAGGATCAGCTGAATGGCAGGATCTCCATGAATCGCTAAAAGGATTCTCTGCTAGAAAATAAAGCATTTCATAATAAACAGCAGAGCTAATCTGATACGAACCCTGTATTAGAGCAGCAACACAAGCAGGTTGACCAATAAACAAAGCATAAAGACTCTCTTCTTCTTCCTCCATTTCTTCCAAAAGACGAACAGTCTTGAGAGTCTATGGTGCAACTTTTCCCATTTACAGCTCCCAGCTGCAAGATCTTGCTTTCCCATAATGACAGTTACAGAAAGAGGGTCATTGTTTTTAGGGCTGGGTGGTCGAACCTGACAGGCTGCAGGACCCTGCGACCAGCAAGTGGGATTATCTGCCTCCTCAGCCGAAGGAAAATGCTTGACGTCAGTGTTTCATGTGTCCAGGGCCCCTCTCGCAAGTGGCAATGCTTTGCTTTGGGCTTAGCACCTGGAAGGGGCACCAGGTGAGGGGCAGGAAGCGGGGAGCACTCTGCCCTGGGAGCCCTGGTCATTTAAGACTGCACAGAAGGCAAAGCAAATAACTGTGTCTGCAGATTCCACACTCCAAAGGTCACCCGGAGTGTCACGAAAATCTTAATATTTAACTGCGGCAAAGGGAAAGACTTGAGATGAGGCACTGAATTCCAAATGTTGCCATTGATTCTATCTTCTTCTTTTTTGTCAGAAATTTAACTAGGTTAAAAAGAACTCCTCGCCCTACATATCAACACTGATGCATCCTGAATGCACAAAATCTAAAGGCTTAAGACAGGCTGTTGGTTTCCATTGGGAATTCACGGTTAGGCAGATGGATTTTGTGCATGCTCAGAGTCTGACAGAACATCTTTAGTTGCAGGCATGGAGGAATTTTCCTCTCAGGCTGGATCGGCAGAGGCCCTGGGCTCGTTTGTTTTATTTTTTAATTTCTTTGTTTTCTGCCTTGGCTCACTGGATGAGGTCACCTTGCGCAAATCTGCTATGTAAGCATCCTTCTATAGCACAAAGGCATGTAGGAAGCTATGGTTAACATAAGAAGAGTCATGCTGGACCAAACCACTATAGCATCCGGTTCTCACAGTGGCCAATCAGGTGTCCATGGGAAGCCACGAATTGCACACTTTCCTTACCTTCAAATGGAAAATAGTCCCAACCCCACCTAGAGATGCTGATGAAGGAACCAGAGACCTTCTGCACCCAAAGCACACCCACCAGCACTGAGCTATGGTCCTTCCCCATCAGGTGGCTATTTGAGCTGGACCAAGGAGAGCGGAGAATGACCCCAAAGCTACTTTGCCTGCCTGAAAAAGATGTCTCTTTCCCCCCCCACCAGTGGCCTTGAGCAAAATTGTGTGGGCATGGATTCCCTGTGGCAATAACCAGGAACAGATGGCCTGCAAAAAGTTGCAACCGGAGGAGGCGGTTCGCCTAACCCCCTGCTAAGTAACCGAGAATGAAGACCAAGTTTCTCTGCAGTTAGTCCCCTTTTTATCGCCAGGACAAGTGAGCTGCAAACCTCTTCACTCCACAAGCTGCCACTGCAGCACCAAATCACAAAAGCCCTTGGCACAGGAGCTATTGCGATGAGACCCAGAGCGGAGGTCACCGCTCAACAGCAGCAACAGCTCTAAAAAGGATGCTTTTATTTTGACAGGTTGGACGGGAGATTATAAAGAAGGACCTGCAAAATACATTGCATCGCCCATCAACATCGCCTTTCGCACCGAGAGGCTTGAAAGGAAGACAACAGGCTTCCCCTGCAGGCGAGTTACATTTGTAAGGCAGGAGGGGATCTAGATTGGTCTATAAGTCTACATGAGCCAGTGTGCTGCAGTGGCTTGAGTGTCAGACCTGGAGACCAGGGTTCAGATCCCCACTCGGCCATCTAGCTCACTGGGTGGCCTTGGGCCAGTCCCTGCCTCTCAGCCTAACCTGCCTCCCAGGGTTGTTGTGAGGATAAAACGGCAAGGAGAACTATTTACACCACCTTGAGCTCCTTGGAGGAAAGGCGGGATAGAAACGGAACACACAAGCACACAAATATTCCTGGTCTGCCACAGCTTCACACACGTTCGGTCTTCCGATTCAGCTACTCCACAACTGTACTTAGCCTTCATCACAAAAGCTCTCTGCAGGCTGAGAGAAATTCATCTGCGCAGCAATTTCGCCAGCTAACACAGGCAAAGTGAAATTAGCTCAGTGAACCTGAGGGAATGAATTTTTCCTTGAAAAGAAACCCCTGGCCTAGTTTCTCCCCACCCGCCCTTCTCTCTTTCTTCCCTTGAACATCCCTGCATTTTGTCATGTTGCTGCCCCTGAGTCTTGGGTGAGGGTGCTTTTGGGTAGCTGTTCCTCTGTGAAATTAAATCTAGGCACCAGAGCACAAGGGGCAACTCTTGCTATAGGGCTAACACGCAGCAAGCAGCATCCATCACCCTAGGTTTCTCTCATTTGACCAAAACTAGATCCATTCACATTTCTGTACCTTCTGTTGGGTGAACTAAATCACTGTGTAAAAGCTGTGGGGGGGGGGATAACTTCAAAACGTGGCTTTTTCCTGCTTGCCACTTGACAACACTCCCTCTGCAGCCATTGGATGAGTAGTTGTGATGTCACAGAATGTCAACAATAGAGCTTTTGTGACGCACAGAAAAGATAACTCTGTCTGTGGCAAGCCATCTGTAAACATCTATCGCAACACAAAGGATTTGGTTACTGGCATGCTGAGGGAATTGGTATTTGTTGAGCAATTGCCAGAGTTACCCACAAAGTGGCAGTTGTGAATGAGGTGAAGGCCACGCATGAGAGCTGGGAGGACACAGGAAGAGACTGGTTCATTTGGCTCGGTGTTTTCTATGCATTGAGTGGAAAAGGCTCTTAAAGTTTTTTGGGCAGGGCTACCTAGACGATTTCAGCCTCGCTACTGTGGCATTTCAATGCGCTGCTCTGGTTCTCCAGAAGCGGCTTAGTCATGCTGGCCACATGACCCGGAAGCTGTACTCCAGCTCCCTTGGCCAGTAAAGCGAGATGAGCACCGCAACCCCAGAGTCATCCGCGACTGGACCCAACCGTAAGGGGTCCCTTTACTGCGGTCCAAAGAAAAGCAGAGCAATAAGTTTGGCACTAGCTTGGCTACAGGAATTGCTGGAAGGTGGCACACAAGATGCTCTCAAACTGTCTTAGGGACTCTAGTTCGGATTTTTGTAGGTTTTACTCCTTAGCCTTTACTTCTCCTGAAGATATATCCTGAGAGGCAGTGGAGGTTTCGGATCAGAGTTTTCCTAGACTGGCTACCTTCCCAGGTTGATGAGCCCCACCTGCCCCTGACTTCCCTCTACAGAAGTGCAAAAACCGCCTTCTTGACTGATGGATCCACTGATGATGAAATGATGAAATACTTTATTGTCACCTGTACAACTTGTATACAGTGAGATTACACGAGCACCCCCCCACTCAGCTCTCTTAGTCTTAATTCCCCTGGTTAACTGACGCACACCCACCAAACCCAAAAGTCAGTTGCCCTGTTGTTATCTTTTCATTCAGCAGCCTAACAGCCCACAGATAGAAGCTGTTCTTTACCCTGTTGCTGCGACTAATCATGCTTCTGTATCATCTGCCCGAGGGCAGGAGATCAGGAAAGTGCCGGCCAGGGTGTGAATCATCCCTGAGAATTTTCCTCACTCTCCTGAGGCAACGTTCTTCTGCAATGTCATCCAGTGGATTCACGGGACAGCCCATAATATCTTGTGCTGTATTCATCACCCTCTGTTGGCACTTCCTATCAGTTGATGTCAAACCAGCGTACCACACCATGATGCAGTATGAAAGGACACTTTCTATTGTGGTAGAAGGAGATCATCAAATGTTGATTGACATAATTCTTTCGCAGTACTCTGAGGAGATGGAGTCTCTGTTGGGCTTTCTTAAGCACCTGGGTTGTATTGATTTTCCAAGTAAGGTCTTCACTGAGATAAACTCCTAGGAATTTATCTTATTTATTTATTTATTTACCCACCCCACTGTTAGTCTTGTCCGCTCCATCCACCCAAACCTGACTTCGCATGCAGAGGAAGTCCTCATGGAAGGTTTGGGACCTATCAGCTACCCTCACCTGGTTTAGCTGGCCATTCAAACCTGTTTCCTGGTGTGTGGCTGCTGCCACATGCTAACAGTTTCTAGAAGCCATAAGAGATTGCTGAGTGCAGGGTGGGAACTGAAGGTGGACAAACAACCCCAGAAGGAGAGCAATGTGTTCCCTACCAAAGGTACTATCCAACACCCCGTACACCCCACAGCTAATATAAAGCTGAATAAATGTGGCTTCAAAGAGATGCTCTATTTTCAACCAGGAATGGAAAACAGGACTCTTGAGCATTGATGCTCTGATATATATTCTTTGAAACAACACTTAATAAGTGCGCACACGCATTCAGCACCCAATTCATGTTCTCCAAAGGTACCGCTCTGCTATTATTCCATCACAAAAATTGCTCCTGTTCTGTCATACATTCAACAATAATAGATAGTTTCAGTACTAAAACTGTCAACATATCATCTCTTTGCTCAGTGCTCCGCACAGCCTCTATTGAACATGTTCAGCAAAATCACCTCCAAAAGGAAAATCTGGATCGATTAATCTGGAATAATGAGCAGACCTTACTTTTCTAGAGATGCACCTGATACATGGAAGCATCCACTCTCAACTGCTTTGATGGGGGAGCCCAGAAGAACAAACTACATGCATAAAACAAAACAACAACAGATTTGTATATTTCATATGTTCAGAACGGTTGGGTGGGTGTGAAAATAAAAGTTCAAGTGCTCATGATTCTGCCCTTCTGAAATATAAATTCATACTTGATGAAGGAGGGAGGCTTTTTCACTGGGTAGCAACAGGGCTGTGGCATGCTCTCCCCTCTGAAGTATGGGGCGCCCTATGGGCATTCTGCCAGCTCTTGAAGACATGTCTGTTTAGACATGCATTCCCCTGATCTCCCGACTTGAAGCTGTTCTTTTAATTGCTGGTTTAACTGTTAGCCAACACTTTACGTATCTGGGATGGCAACACATGAGTTCATATATACCTACTTGAGCTAACCCGCTCACTTCTTGGGGAGCTCACTTCAAATGCCGATAATATATAGGTAACTCCAATGCAGGTGAAACGGAACACTTGGGAGAGCAGGTGGAAGGGAATGTCAGCCGTGCAGCAACTGGTGCCTCCCACTCAAAAGTGAGAACTGCCAGGCAGTTCCAAGGAATAGAGTTATTGGAATAGACGAGGACCATCAAGTGCGACTTCTGGAGAACATCTGTCTAAGCAAGGGTGAATTAACATTTTTTTCCTGCTCAATCTTCTAGGGCAGCGGTTCTCAACCTGTGGGTCCCCAGATGTTGTTGGACTACAACTCCCATCATCCCCGAGCTCTGGCCTTGCTAGCTAGGGGTGATGGGAGTTGTAGTTCAACAACATCTGGGGACCCACAGGTTGAGAAAGGCTGTTCTAGGGCAGTGTTCCCCAACCTTGGGCCTCCAGCTGTTTTTGGACTACAATTCCCATCATCCTTGACCACTGGTCTTGCTAGTGAGGGATGATGGGAGTTGTAGTCCAAAAACAACTGGAGGCCCAAGGTTGGGGAACACTGTTCTAGGGGACACATGCCCATGGCAGGTGGAGCAATGAATGCACATTTTTACCTTTATACAGAGAGCTTGTTTTTGGACACCCCCCCCCCATTCAGGTAAGCAAGAGGCGTTACCAAAGTCCAGGGACTTTTTGCAAACAGGCAAAATAACTCAAGGAAGGTGCAAAGCACAACTGGTAAGGGATGTGACTTGGTGAGAGGGTGTGTAGTCAGGAGGGGAGTCTGAGGGTCAGACAAGAGAAGCTTGGAGGGCCAAATTTGGCCCCCCGACCTGAGGTTCTCCATCTTTGGCTAGGAGACTGGATGCAGTTATCTAGTGTTCTCCCACCGGGCATAAGAAACAACATTGGCCTGTGCCAAATCACTGCATCTTCCTGAAGCTGCTTATCTCAGCCTTCCTACAGGATGCAAAAGTGTCAAAGTAAAAGGGCTTCCCATACAGACGCTTAGGAGAGAATATGTAACATGTACACTACATAAAGATGGAGCACCAGAATATGGACCAAGGAAGGGTGTCCAGGTTCTTTATAATCCAGTTCAGCTTGTACATTAATGTGCATTTGGAATAGGGTGTGTATGTGTTAGCTGTCAAAAGGACACCTGATTTCCTAAGAAAAACTCAGCAGTCTCTGGAGAGTGACTCTGACACTGTACAGATTTGAATGAATCAAAATGAAGTCTAACGTATACTCTAATATAGGCTCTAACCAATAACTAATAAGGCGGAATTATGTCTGGATGGCCTGTCCACCACTAATACACTATTACTGTGCCAACAAAACAACAACACCCACAGAACAACAACAGTAACAACCCATTAACCCGGAGTGCAGACAAAAAGGAAGTCTTATGGGTTGAAGCTTTATGCTCGCTGCTAAAAAATAGAAATAAAACCTGCAGCTGGGGATGCAGCCATTCTGTTGGAAGTGCTACAGCATTAAAGGCTTGCACAGACTCTTAATTAACTTTCCTTGCCTAAAAAGCACGAAGGAGGCTTTCTCTTTGGCAAAGTTTCTGAGTAGAAGTGCATGCCATCCTTCTTTGTCAAGTCCTCAAGATTTGGGCTTTGTACAAAGCAGAGTGGATCTCAGAACGGCAGCTAACAAACTGGCCTTTTGTCAAGAGTTCTTTTGCTGTGATTCCTGCATTGTAGGGGGTTGGAATAGATGATTCTTGGGATCCCATATATATATATACAGTGGTGCCTCGCAAGACGAAAAGAATCCGTTCTGTGATTCTCTTCGTCTAGCGGTTTTTTCGTCTTGCGAAGCAAGCCCATTGATGGATTAGCGGATTAGCGCTATTAGCGGCTATTAGCGGCTTATCAGCTTATCGGATCAGCTGATAAGCAGCTTAGCGGCTTAGAAAAAGGGGGGGGACCAGCAGGAACTCGCAAGACATTGTCGTCTTGCGAAGCAAGCCCATAGGAAATTCGTTTTGCAAAGCACCTCCAAAACGGAAAACTCTTTCGTCTAGCGAGTTTTCCGTCTTGCGAGGCATTCGTCTTGCGGGGCACCACTGTATATATGCAGCAAATAAAGTGTGAGAACTAAAGTGGGGATGGAAAAATCTATCCATTTCAGTTTCTTATAAGACAAGCTATAAATGCCTATAAATAAAGATATCTCTATGCACACATATAGTTGCTGCCTGATGATGGCTGTAGCTCAATAACAGGTCATTTGCTTTGCGTGCAGAAGGTCTCAGGTCCCATCACCAGGTAGGGCTAATAAAAGATACCTGCATCAAGTCCTGGAGAGACACTGTTGGTCAGTATAAGGCATCTGGCTGATGTGCTGGACTGAAGCACCAGAACATTGTCAGAGGTAGCCTGCTTCTGAGCACACCAGTTGCTAGACATCACATTGGGGAAGAGTGCTGTTGTGCTCACCGGTCTTTGGTTGGCCACTGTGAGAACACGATGCTGGACTACATGACCCACTGGCCTGATCCCTCCTGAGCTATTCTTATGCTCTCATGTTCTCAAAGCAGTTTCCTATGCTCCTAAGACAGTTAATATGTATTTGTGAATGGAGGACTCGCACCAGAGGGGAACCAACTAACCCGTTCATTCACCTGCTGTGCTTTTCAAATAGAACTCTCTCCTATACTGACAAAGACTCTTCAAAACTTGGGAACAAAACAGGGAAGTCATTTTGCCATTTGCACACATTCCCCCCCCCCTCTCTCCTCCCCGCTCCCTCTCTGGCCGCCCCTCATTCTCCTACCGGTATTTATCCCTGGTGATGACTAACAGAACAACTTTTACAGTGATTGTTATGATGATGGTATTACGCCTTTACATGGAGGCTTTCTTTCACAATAGTCTCATTTTATCATCTCTGAAGAATCTCTTTCTGTCACGTTTGTTCCCAGAAGATTACTTCTATTCTGAGAGTTGTGTGAACTGCATCCAATACCCATTTCCTGTTTTCACATTAACCTGATCCATCTGCCAAGCGTTCATCAATTTCGCTTTTAATTAGCAGGGAGCAGGCTTTTATTGAGTCCACGCTTCCTTGAGTCAACTGTCTGATGGTTCCATTTCCCTAGGCTCTGAAGATCTTCCAATCGAGGTGATGCATCTGGGGGTTATGGTGTCCTTGGAAGAAAGGCTGGTGGTTGTGAGGGGCAATGAGTCATAAGAAGAGCCCCAGTGGATCAAAACGAAAGGGTGTAGTGGTCTCTTCTCAATGTGACAGCCTGATGACCCCAAGGAGAGACCAAAAATACAGGCAGCTAGGTGGTTTTATTACAGCTAAGTTGCATCAAATGCTAGCCATATTCAGACTAGACTGGGCATGTTCAGGGTAGTATGGCCATAGACAAATGCTGGGCATGGTCAGAGTAGACCTACTGAAGTTAATGGACATGACTTAAAAAGGTAAAGGGTCTCCTGACCATTAGGTCCAGTCGTGGCCGACTCTGGGGTTGCGGCGCTCATCTCACTTTATTGTCCAAGGGAGCCGGCGTACAGCTTCCGGGTCATGTGGCCAGCATGACTAAGCCGTTTCTGGCGAACCAGAGCACCGCACGGAAACACCGTTTACCTTCCCTCTGTAGCAGTACCTATTTATCTACTTGCACTTTGACGTGCTTTTGAACTGCTAGGTTGGCAGGAGCAGGGACTGAGCAACGGGAGCTCACCCCGTCATGGGGATTCGAACCACCGACCTTCTGATCGGTGAGTCCTAGGCTCTGTGGTTTAACCCACAGCACCACCCGCTGGTCCAATTCAGTGGGTCCACTCAGATTAGAACTTAAATGGATGCAACACAATATGTTCAAATAACAACAGCAATCTTTCACTTTTAAGGGTTGTTTGGTGTTAAGGGCTTCCCATATTGACTTGAAAATGAAGGGGAAATTGCACTACTTCAGCAATGCTGATATGGTACGGCATTTGGATGCTTTCAGCTTCATCACTCACTACCTTGGGGCTGGATGGCTGGGGGTGGCAGAGTGGTGGAGATCTGAGTCCAAGATTTGTGTTTTCCCTTGAACGCTGAGGGGAGTCATCCCAGACTGAACCTCCAGGAACAAGGTGAGGGGGCAGAGATTCTTCTCTCTATTCACTTTATCCACACCACTCGTCATTTGAACATGTCCCCACCTTAAAAAATGGAAACAAACAACCAAGAAGCCCAAGGGGTCTTATTCCAGCCCCCTGATCAACATTATTATCATTTTGGTTGCCCTTTCTTGAAACTTTTCCAGCTCTACTATATAGATAAAGATCTGGCGACCGGAACTGTACAGAATACTGTACAAAGGAAAACAAAACTCTGATTCCTCTGTGGGCTCTCATGCGGAAGGTGTGTTGATTGAAATCCTAGCTCCACAAATCAAAGCAACCTACAGATATATTACCCAACACCTCTCTGAAAACTAGGTTAACAAACTAAGTAGCATCAGCCTTGTTGCTATGCTGCTTGTTTTTGAGCTTAAAGGACTTAATGGTTTTCTTCTTTGATACATTAACATTCTTTCCCCTAAAGGGCTTGTAGCCTCCATATGAAATCATGATCTTTCGTTATGACTGGAGACAGATTATTAGCTCTTTTCAGAGGTGAATACATTACAGCCATCACTGACCGTTGGTATATACAACTCTCCATCTACCACCCCACTACAGTATTTCATCAAACGGTTTCATGGTGTATGTGTGCATACGCTGGTATATGTATTTCTAAAGAAATGTGTGGTGTCACCTTTTCGTCTCTCATTCCAAAAACGACTCTCTGAAAAATCATGGTCTGTATCCATTGCTTGAGTCCCTGACCCAGTTTAAAAAAAATGGTTTTGAGATGTCATTATATATGGTTTATGAAACTACGAATGAACACCAGGGCCCCAGCAGTCATCCACTTGCTCCTCTTCCTGCTGTACAATCCTGACTTGTATTAAGCAAGAGTTTGTGCTGCATCCAGACCAGGGAACTCTACTTTAATGCCGGTTAACAACCCAGGAAAAAAGCCAGGATCACTTGACTTCCTGGTCTGTTAAGTAACATTAAGCCAGTTTCCCCAGGACCTGCACACACAAAATCGGGCAAGTGGTGTGAGCAGGGGAAATTGAGAATGTGGAGGACTTAGCCCTGGCTTCATAAACCTTCATTCATTGCATAAAATTAATACACTGCTTGGTTGAAAAAATAACCCAAAGCGGTGGAAAGTTTTAAGCAACGGCCTCAGCAGACGGAGTACCATGGACAGCTCCGTCCAAGCTGGAGGCTCCATAAGAGCCAAGCTCAGATGTTGTTTCAGCAGCAGCAGTCACCATCAGACACAGCCTTAAATAGGAGATGCAGCAATAAATATCATGGCTGCTAGTTCTACAGTTGCTGACAATCGCAAACGTTCCAAGTGTGTTTCAGCAATCACAGAATGGGGGGAACTGTAGAAGGAAACACAACATCCTCAGGCTGAAGAAGCACTGACTCAACAGACTCCTCTTGGGCAAGTGTTTATGCTTGGCTAGGAACATCTGGGACTAGCCCATAGGGCAATTCCTTCTCCTTCTAACCCAGGCATTCCCAACCTTTGGCCCTCCAGATGTTTTGACTACAATTCCCAGAAGCCCTGACCACTGGTCCTGTTAGCTAGGGATCATGGGAGTTGTAGGCCAAAACATCTGGATGGCCGCAGGTTGGGGATGCCTGCTCTAACCCTAACCCCAGCATCATCCCCTGAACAAAGGGAACACTCTCTTTTTGAACAAGTCAAAGAGAACTCCAACGCAATTAACAACCAAAAATAGCTTATTGAAGGTGCAGCTTCTTTCTTTCTTTTTGCCCCCCCCCCTTTGGGGGGGCATTTTAGGGCTAAGGAAACACCACCATTCATCACAATTGCACTGCACACCATTATATTTTCCTTCCCACACCACATTCATTAACAAGAAGAGCATTATTATCGTCTGATCATAATCCCTTTTCACCGCTTTGTCACACTATTTCCTACAAGAGTTGAGTTCTCTCAACTGAAGTATGTTTCACACAGATTTATGTTGCCATATCATAAATCATGGTGGTGGTGGTGGTGGGGACGGACAAAAACACCTCCCAACTTTCGCAAACGAAGATTTATGGGCTCCTATGTATTTTTTAAACAGCCAAACCATGAAACTTGCCAAGAGACCAAAGGGGGAAACAACTACATTACGTTGGGTACAGAACAAGAGTAAAGAGTAAATCATTCTTTATATTTGGAATCACTAACCATTAAAAAGTACTGTATGAACAGACTGGCAAGAACAGAAATTTGCAGCTTTACTCTGGGTACCTAAGGAGCATTTCCTGAGCAGTCCTCAGGAACATCATGATCTGGCCACAACCATTCACACCTGGAGGAGAAACCCCTACAGAACATGCATTATGCAATATCAACTTCTTTTATAACATATGTGACACGTACGTAGGGAATGGATATCACAAACTATGTTGTTCATCATAAACCCAGATATAAAAGGCAAAGTTCAGCACAAAGTGTAAAGCATGCTATCTTAATTATTGGAACTGCCAAACATTTGACCACATACTTGCCAAGAACTTATCAGTTTTTCTTCTACTAGCCAGTTCAGTCCTTGATCATTCCCAGGGAAAGAAGAATGTAAAGGTGTCAGGAACCGTCAAAGGCTGGACCAGGAATTCTCAGCAGCAACCACATGCAGGTAGATATCACAATTGCAGCTTGATGCATTTCCTGGTGGTGAGATATTTTCATGTGCTTTGCTGTCCATGCCAACAAACCAACCATGGTCTAACTTAGCATTATGTACAAACCCAGGTTCATGGTTTGTTTCTCTAGAAAACAACCCCCTGCTCAAATGTTATAGCATAGGCTCTCACAGTCAAATAAGATAGAAAGAAAGCTTGACTCAAGGCTAAGTTGCCAAAGGCACGGCTAAAGCGTTTAAAAACAGCACCGAGGGTCCAAAAGAGGAGGCAAACATGTCTCAACAAACGGTCACGCCCCTCTCACCAGCTTTTATAGGCAAGTTGTTTCACACTCCCTTGCAAGACTATTTCTCCCAATGGAACTGGAGACGTGTGCCTTTCTGAGAGTGCTGGATCTGTTGCCAAAAAAGATGGTGCTGCAGTCTGGGCAATGGGACAGAGGTCAGCCCCTTTGGCTTCCCCTGCCCTTCCTGGATGTCGCCTTCACCCATTGTTAAGGAATCTCTGCACACCATGCATGGGCCAGGACAGCGAGCTTGCACAGCCTCTAAAGGCACAGGGGTGGGCAGACCACCCTCCCTCTTGGGCTGCTCCCTTGGCATCCCCTTCATCTGAAAGCATCCACCACTACAACCCTGAGCCAGTCAAGGTTGTGGGGCTCACAACATTATAGTACCACTCCCATCACCCCTGACCGCTAGCCATGCTGGCTGGAGCTTATTGGAGTCCAATGGTGTGGCGATCTCACAGGGTCCCCGGACGTTTGACGGTCTATTGATCCCTGTGCCACCACTGTGCTCGCTTCCCCGCTGCTACCAACCCGTTACTCTCTTACTGAGTCCAGACAGTTATTAAAATTGAACGAAATAAACACATTTATTTTATAAGCGTTAACAAGTTTATGGTTTCTCAGATAACATTCCTGTCAGTTTCTTAACTTAAGTTTCTTTACCAGCCTATACCTTCCTAATACCTTCTGACTGATTATTTCAACTGTTTGACCGACTCCTCTTAACAGATTCTCTTACTCTCTCACATCAGACTAGCCCAACCCACAGACCTAGCCTCTCCATGTCTTCTCTAACTCCACTGACTTCTTAACAACTCTAACTCCTCCCCTTGGGTTCCTATTGGTTAGGCATTTTACAATTAGTTAACCCTTTCCTTATGAACTCAGTATGATGTCACACACCTAGGAGGGCAAACACCACAAATGGGATCTGGAGCACAACGGATTCCCCTTCTCTGCTCTAGAAAATTGGATTAGGTGGAACAAAAGTACAGTGGTACCTTGGTTGTCAAACTTAATCCATTCCAGGAGTCCATTCAACTCCTGAAACCATTCAAAAACCAAGGCGGGCTTCTTATTGGTTGCAGGAGCTTCCCACACTCAATTGGAAGCTGTGGAAGCCAAGTTGGATGTTCGGCTTGCAAAAAAAGTTTGCAAACTCGAACACTCACGAGTTGTGGCGTTTGGGAGCCGATTTGTTCAACAACTAAGCTGTTTGAGAACCAAGGTATCACTGCACACTTCTTCAACCCTTATAAATGGAAAGGTGTACTAAAGATAGTTAAAAGACAAATGGAGTGGAAAAAGTAAAATCCCTGCTTCTCCTTCATAATACTGGTGACCAGCCCAAAAGATTATTATTTGAATAGCAGAGCCTGAAATGAATGTTTGACTCGCAATAGTTCTTGATTTATGACCAAACTTAGAACAAACTTTGGGCCTTCAAAGGGACGTTTCTTTCCTGTTTGGGGAATTAATTTTGTTAAAATCCCAACATGCTGCAGTCTTGACACTGAACAGATTTAGGACGGCATTGTTCAGGAAGTTCAACGGCGCTGTGTTGACAGCAGATCACATGAGTTAAATGTTGTCTATGGGGAAACTTCCAAAGTTTACTTTCTCATGTAATTCATCCGAACTAAGACATGCCTCTCCACCTTGCTAGAGGAACAAATGCAACCAGAAGAATGGAACTAGCTTTCCTCTGCCCCTCCCTTGCATTTCTGTACATCCAAGTGCAAAATTAATCTAATCCACGTAACAGCACATCAGGTAAGAGATTACCTATATACACATTTCTGCTCCCTGAAGTCGCACTGCCTACTAAAAAGGCTTTTGGGGGTGGGTTAGGGTGGGGGGACATGCCCAATGATAGCGCGTCACAGTATCCACCTAAAAGCTGGAGTTCACAGCAATTTTGCGCAACCAATGCAAATGTTTCCTAATTAAAGCCAGGGCATAATGTTTAATGGATTAAGCACTGAAAACACTGAGCCGAGTTGAAAGATTGTGTAGGCAGCAGAGACACTGAAGTATTGCTCTCTCATTTCCCGCAGCGCTTCTGTCAAATACTCGCCCCGGAAAACTTATGTAGATTAATCCTTCTTTGGCAGGGAAATGCAGTGGGATGATCTCACAGGCAGGGGTGTGAAGTCCTATGCGCCAAAAGGAAAGGAAACAAGGGGGAGGGAGGGCATTAGAAATCTATACTCTGTACTCATCCTGGAAATAAACCATAAGCTTGCAAAGGACCTAAGGCTCATTGCAGTGAATAATGCTGTTTTTGACCTATATATCCCACAAGGGTTGGGACACTGATACCTGGAGCAGCACCTCTTTTGACATGTACCTACCTTTGCCCTAAGATCATAAACAGAGGCCCTTCTCTGAGAGTCTCCTCAATCTGATGAATGGATTGAATGGTGGCTATGAGAGAAAGGACCTCTTTGGTGGTGGCCTCTGGGTGTGGAATGCTCTTCCCAGAGAGGTTCACCTGGCACCTACATTAATGTATTTCTGCCTCCTGTCAAAAACTTTAATACTCCCAGACCTTTAGCTACCATTTAACACCAACCAAATATTTTTACTATTAGCCTTTAAAGGTAAAGCCAAATGACGCCTGACAGTTAAGTCCAGTCACGAACGACCCTGGGGTTGCTTTACATCTCGCTTTACTGGCCAAGGGAGCCGATGTTTGTCCACAGACAGTTTTTCTGGGTCATGTGGCCAGCATGACTAAGCCACTTCTGGCAAAACCAGAGCAGCACACGGAAACGCTGTTTACCTTCCCGCCAGAGTGGTACCTATTTATCTACTTGCACTGGTGTGCTTTCGAAATGCTAGGTTGGCAAGAGCAAGGACTGAACAATGGGAGCTCACCCCATCGCGGGGATTTGAACTGCCAACCTTCCGATCAGCAAGCCCTAGGCTCAGGGGTTTAGACCACAGCACCACTCGCACCCCAATTGTTAGCCTTTGCTGTTGACTAATTCATCCACCCCTAGTTTGCGGACATGCTCACCTTGTTTTGCCAGCACGTTCAACATGGTGGAAGAAAAATGTGTCTTACGAATGGGGAGGGGGTGGATATTTGTTTTCAGAATCCACTTGTCCAAATTCATTTGTTGAATTCTGAATGTTTGTGATAACAGATACACACACACACACAGAGAAATGACTATATTTCAATGTGGCTTTGTTTAATTTAAAAAGAGGGGGGATATATCATTTCCATTGTCTTTCTCTAAGGAAGAGTAATACCAGTTTTTTTTTGGGGGGGGAGAGAAAGAAGTATCTGTGGCTCAGTGCTACATGTCAGATACTTTACTGGAGTGTCACTGAGTGTTTCATTCACTGGACAGAAAAAAATAATCAGGAAAACAATCATCTGTGTATGTCATCCTGCACTTGAAAACCTCTTCTGGAACTTCTGCTCTTTTCATTAAAAAGAACTGATGCAGCAGGACAAAAAAACAAAACAAAAACTCCAGCAAAAATATGAAAAGGGAGGGGGAAGTGGAAGAATCTCATTCTCTCTCATGAAACCAATGTTCTTCCAAAAACAAAACATTTATGCCACTCTCAAACAGGGATGGGCTGAGAAGCTAATTCTGCTAGGGTCTTGTGGGCACTCAATCATAAGCCCATTTCCCCACATTGGGTGCATTTTCTACACATGCTGTTGACACTTTTAATGCTCAAGGAACATTTTAAAATGTTTTGCAATGCATTTACTTCAACAATATGTGTTTAGTATGCATCATTTATGTAAAAAGGCTGCCAACCACTGTAGACAATACTGAGTTTGATGGACCAATGATCTAGCTTGGTACAGTTGTAATAATAATAATAATAATATTCTATGATTCTATGATAATAATAATTCCCCAGCCGCTCTGGGCAGCTCCCAACCAAATATTAAAAACCTGCAAATTATACCCTCAAATAAAACAACCCTTAATGTACAAAATCAGGTAGGCTAGCCTGATCTGCTTCTTCTCAGCTTGCACAGAAGAATGTTTTTTATAGGAAAGTGTTCCTCCCATCATATGACATGGGATATCCCATGCTTGTGGATATCCAAAAGTTGTCTGTGAAACAGAATTCTGGGCTAGATAGGGCCTTTGTGGTCAGATCTGGCAAGGGCCATGTTACGTTCTGAACACTGCTGATTACATGAATATATCTTCATTGCCCTTATAGCTAGATGGGGTATAAATACATAAATATATGGGACAGCAAAGGATATAATAGATTCTTATAGAATAGTAATATATTGTAACCAGAATAGTAGTTTCAAAGGGGAAGTAAATGTACTTTTAGTATTTTCATTATTGTAATAGTTATTATTATTTCTTATCTGTAGAAGGCAATGTTAATTTTGGCTTCTTTGTTTCGCTGTCTGTATAAATTTTTTTAAGCCAAAAGAAAGAAAGAAAGGAGGAAAGGAAAGGAAAGGAAAAGAAATCCTGATAAATAAATAAATAACACCCAAAAAACCCAGATTCCCTTTCAGATCAAGAGGATTTCTTTACATTGCATGCTAGACCGAGACTCCTCCTTGCAGACTCTCATCAGAATAAATACCTTCCTTGATGGGTTTAAAAATAAAATAAAAAATACATACATAGTAGAGCTCTTCTCTAGCTACAATACAACCAGAAACCTTACCGAAGACTCCTGAGTAAACCCAGCAGTCACGGAATAAGAGAAGTCCTCTTGTGGAGCAGGAACTGGGTGCAGAAAGTAGGGATAAATTGACAGTTCTCACAATGGAGGGATGTAGAAAGGGGAGTCCCCCAAAGGAACTGTGCTTTTAAACTTGTTCATAAATGATCTAGAAGTAGGAATGAGCAGCGAGGTAGCCAGGTTTGCCGATGATCCAATTGTTCAGGGTTAGTCAAACAAAAAGGGATTGCGGAAAGCTCCAAACTGAGTGAACGGGCAGTAAAATGGTAAACACAATAGAAGCAAGTGTAAAGTGATGCACGTTGGGGCAAAGAAATCTTAATTTCAGATATACTCTCATGGAGTCTGAACTGGCAGAGCCTGACCGGAAAATGAGACCTCTAGATAGCTTGATGAAGATGCTGACCCTGTCTGCAGTAGCTGCAAAGAAGGAGAATCCCATGCTAGGGATCATTAGGAAAGAAACTGAACATGAAACTGTGGAGAACATGGAAAGAGAGAGGTTTTTCTGCCTCTCTCACAAATAACACTAGAACCTGTGGACATTCAGTGAAGATGAATGTTGGAAGATTCAGGAGAGACAGTTAAATGATGGAATTTACTCCCAGAAGAGGCAGTGATGGCTATCTATTTGGATGGCTTTAAAAGAGAATTAAACAAATTCATGGGGGATAAAGCTATCAAGGACTACTAACCATGATGACTATTTTCTACCTCCACTAGAAGACTCAGAAATACTTCTGAAGCCATAGTTGCTTGAAACCATAGGAGTCGAGAGTGGCATTGTGATTAGGTCCAGCTTGCGAGCTTTCCACAAGCAAGTGACCACCGTGGAAAGAAAGATGCTGCCTAGATGGGCCTTTGGGCTAATCCAGCAGCATCTTCACAGACACATACAAAAACAGTATTTGTATTTTACTCTCAAATGTAACGAACCAGTAAACAAACAGTAAACAAGCAAACAAATGCAGATAGCCATATATGGTGCACTAAGCAAAATGCCAATGAAAGTCTGGTTCGACAACACTGAGTCTTTTTTCAAGTCTATGTGTGATTAACTTCTGGTTCACTGTGAAGA
The DNA here is from genome assembly GCF_965112155.1 of Podarcis liolepis. Classification (NCBI taxonomy): domain Eukaryota; kingdom Metazoa; phylum Chordata; class Lepidosauria; order Squamata; family Lacertidae; genus Podarcis; species Podarcis liolepis. The sequence continues at coordinate 14,453,177 of NC_139562.1, forward strand.
ATATGTAGAAAGTGCTTTGTTTTGTATGTAACCACAGCTGAAGACATCTTCCTTATTGGCGAACAAGAGAGCTACAGCAACTTAATTGGAGTTTGAGGGAAAACAACGCCTTATCTAACAGAAAACTACCCCATTTGAACTCTGCGCTCTTCACAAAGTGGGTGTAGTCTGGGAGGTGCAGTCTAGTCTAGAAGGGATAAAAGGTTTTAACAGGGCGCCAGTTCAATTTGGGGACAAGTTGTCTGCTTGGAGCTGTCCAAGGTACTGCAACTCTAGCCTAACTTCACTCACCACACAGCTGGGGAAACCTGCAGCCCTCTAGAGACTGTTGGACTCCAACTCCCATCAGTCTGAGTCAGCATGGCCAATAGCTAAGGATGATGGGAGATGGAGTCCAACAGCATCTTGAAGACCATAGGTTCCCCATTCCTGCCTGTGATTGGGACAGGAATCCGCTACACAGGTGAGGTGTTCAAAGAAGATGGTCCTTCCATGGTTACAGCCAACACTTCAAGCAGTCGCTGCATTGCAAACGGTAATCCGGTTCCATCTGATATATGTAGGTGAAAGGAAAGTAATCAAAGGTACGTAGCAGATGGAACTGAGGAGATGAAAAGAAGAATATAAAGACAGGAGGTCGCCAGTACAGGAAGTTTGCAAATTCCATTTACCCGATTTATGGGCAGGCTATTAAAAAAAACAACAACTTTCTGCAGACTGGAAGTTGCCCGTTGCCAGGCACATGCAGGTCAGCTGGAAGCAAAGGAGTTTAACTAACAAGTAATGCAATTAATTACCGTATTTCCCAGTGTATAACACGTCCCCGTGTATAAGACGCCCTCTATTTTTTTGGGTACTAAAATTTTAGTTGTTGATGAGCCCAGAGTTGAGCTTTTTTTGGGAGGATTGCCCAGAGTTGTTGAGTTTTTCTTTAGGTAAAAGGAGTAAAAATACACAGTCTTATACACAGAAAAGTACGGTGAAGCAGAACTCAAAGAGGGGCAGAATGAGATCCTGGAGGTATTCTGTTTAAAAGAAGTGGGAAACTTCCCTTTAAGCCTTAATGTGATAAGAAAAGAGGTAAAGTGACACCTTATATACTGGATCAAGCCTAACTACATATAAAGGCAACTGCAGATAATGAAGCCTTTATAGTATTTTGTTTGTATATGAAAAAGACACACTGAGCAAGACTGATTTATAATGGAGAAGTAGGGGAGGAGATAGGGATATCACTCATTTCCCATTTGCCTCTTCTCCATTCCAAATTGCCACAGAGAGTTGCATTTCTTCCCACTGCGTTCAAACCATGTATTCACCCTTTGCAAATATGTGTTTGGAACACATGCAGAGAGAGAGAAGAAAAGCAACACAAGGAAATGGGTACAGTGGCACCTCGGGTTACAAACACCTCAGGTTACAAATGCTTTGGGTTACAAACTCCGCTATCCCAGAAGTAGTACTTTGGGTTACGAACTTTGCCCCAGGATGAGAACAGAAATCACGCGCCGGCGGTGCAGCGGTAGCAGGAGGCCCCATTAGCAAAAGCGTGCCTCAGGTTAAGAACGGTTTCAGGTTAAGAACGGACCTCTGGAATGAATTAAGTTCGTAACCCGAGGTACCACTGTATTTGGTGCTCAGAAATGGCAGATAGGGAAAGGGTTAAGCATACCTTTCCCTCCTCGCTTCTTCCACTAATTGTGAGGCAGCTTTTCCTTCAAATAAACTATATTTTAAAAGGCATCCAGGGTTCTGTTGTTTATTTACTTGTTGTATTAATCAGTTGGCTCACAAAAAGGAGCAGTGAGGTAACGTACAATACATTATCAAACAAAAAGTAACGCATATCAAAATACCAGCAAAAACTCCAAACGATTCTGAATAGCACAACCAATCAACAAGTACCAACACCACTACAATCAAATAAGTACTTAAACCTCAAATGCAAGCAAAAACTAATCATCCTCAGATCAAGCAGAGACCAAATTTAAACACGTTAAAATAACATTAAACAACTTAAAAGAGGGCCTGGAAGAAGGAGGTGTTTGTCAGGCAACAACAGTACATTAAAGGAGGCATCTGGTGAGCTTCATCAGGGAAAGCATTCCACAAACAAGGGGGCCACCACTGACAAGCCCCCGTCCATTGCCACCCTCTGTGCTTCAGAATAAGGGGGTCCTTGGTGGAAGATCTCCAATAGATTTTCTTAGGGCACAAGTGGGTATATCTGTGCACAATAAAGAATTAAGCATGGGTACAATCCTGCGATTATATTATGCAGATAAAGGGAGATTGGGAGCAGGATAAGTGCTATCAATCAGGGAAATCAAAGGACTTCCCCAATAACAATGTACGTCAAAACTCTTTGCTCTGAACCAGACTGATACCAAAATTTCTCAATACTTGACGACATTGTTTCTGAGAAAGGCTAATTCTAAAGCACAGAGAACTAGCTAGATAAGATAAAGGCTGCAAGGGGGCTGTCATCACACCAACAGTTGCTCTGGACAACTTTGGCTTTTCAGTAAGAGAAATGGCCTTTGAGGACCCTTCCGACTCCGGGATTCCGTAAAACACATCTATGGTGCTTAAGTGCAGCAGAGAACATGTTCTTCTCCTGGAAAATTTCTCTGAAGGAAGAGAGAAATAAGGTGTCCAGTAAGTGGTTCAAGACTCCTGGTGCCTAGCGCTGAGACCGCCAACTTGCTCCCAAACTACGCTGCCACCATATTTCGCTTGACACATTAATCATGTGCTTTTAAACAAAAACGAGAGAGAGAGAGAGAGAGAGAGAGAGAGAGAGAGAGAGAGAGAGAGAATATCTCCCCCTACCCTCTGCTTCTGTAGTGACGACTTACTAAGAATTCCTGGACTTCAGAGCTTTAAATCTTTCACAATAACTCGTAGCAAAGATGTTGGAAGAACATTTTGTAAATTCATGATGCAGTAAAAATAGACTGTCAGGGTGTCTTCATAAAATATCCCGCTGTTCTCTTAGAATGGCTTCTGTGTGGCACTAGAAAGATCTAGAAAAAGTGCAAGATGTGGGGCAGATCAAACCCTCGCTGAAAGAAAGCAAGAAAGGATGCAATGGCAACAAAAAAAAAGTGTGTGTAGAAAAGGCTATCGAAAGCCATTGCTGAAAATTTCACCAGAACACTTCTGATTATAGAATTACAGAACTGCAGAGTTGGAAGGGATCCTGTGGATCAGTAGTTGGAAGGGATCAGTGGATCATCAGTAGTCCAACGCCCTGCAATGTAGGAATATGCAGTTGTCCCTTATGCGGATCAAACTTTCAACTTTGGTGTCATCAGCACCAAACTCTAACCAACTGAGCTATCTGCCAAGCTTATAGTGCATGCACATTTCAGACCATATTTAAAGGCTAGACTCCCCAGTTCACACTCTCTGAAACTATTTGAGAACTAAAGCACAGACATCAATCAAAATTTGCACTTCTCCAAATTCCATAATGCAGTCAAATAACATACACAAAAATGCATATATCGGAACAAAATGTGCATTAAAATGCATATATTGTGCAAATAACATACAGATATGCACCACATGGAGGATAACTTGTTTGCAAAAATGATAGAAAATTGTGTGTATTAGGAGAAATGTTGATGAACTTTCACAAGGGCTGCTTTTTTAATAATAATAATAATAATTACAAACTGATGTGGAGAACTGAACTTACGATCGGAGAAGAAACTGAGATAAACAAAAATAGACTTATATTATCCGGGACGATTTCTCAGGAAAGGGTGGAGAACTCCAGCTCCTTTGCAAGTTCCCTGAGCTGCCTCATTGCAACAGCTCCAAGCCATAGCCTTCCTGATCTCAGGAACTGGACAAGTTCCCTACAGCCTGCTGATACCTCTATCTGGCACATGGATGCCTGAACATTGGAAACAGAAGGAATAATGTTCCAGCAGCAGAGGAGGAAGAAAGCAACTTGATGTGAGACACTGTAAAAAGACAATCCAAGCAGCCAAAGGCACTATCGTAACAGAAGTCCCTGTTTTCAGAAACGCCAGCTTTCGTATTTGAAACCCTAAAAGTGGAGCGCCGTCTGGGGTGAGATATATGCTGCAGATAGCATGGTGGCATTTCCTGGCAACATCATACAAATAAATATTCAAGTCTGGTTCTGGTCAACCCCATATTCACTGCCTTGGTTACTACATACATACAGCCAGAGGCCTGACACACTGGTTGGCTCAGCTGGTTAGAGCTTGGTGCTAACAACACCAAGGTCATGTGTTTGATTCCCGTATGGGTGCATATTCCTGCATTGCAAGGAACTGAACTAATAATAATAACAATGATAATGATAATAATCTATTTATACCCCACCCATCTGGCTGGATTTCCCCAGCCACTCTGGGCGGCTCCCAACAGAATTAAAAGCACAATAAAAACTTCCCTAAACAGGGCTGCCTTCAGATGTCTTCTAAAAGTCAGATAGTTGTTTATTTCCTTGACATCTGATGGGACGGCGTTCCATAATCCACAAGGTCCCTTTCAATTCTATGAGTCTACAATTACCTCTGGCAGCATTCAAGGCTCCCAGAGAACATGCAGCCTTATTCAGACCCATGAGGAGGTACTGGCTGAAGAAACTCCACACAGGGACTACATCTTTCGCCTTGAAAAATTGCACAGGGGCCTTTAAAGAAGCACAACACAGTCATACAAACCACAGTGGCCATATGCATAGACCCCACGATGGAAGTTGTACTTCAGTGTTAACAGCATCTGTTCTACATGTAGAAGGTTTCAGTTTCAATCTGTGGCAGGGCAATCTGTGGCAACCCAAAGCCCTGGATAGCTACTGAGAGTCACTGAAGTCAATACTGAGTTAGATGGACCAGTGGTCTGACTCTCTAAAAAGCTTAGAAAATAACGATTTTCACCACATCACACCAGGACATGTGCTTCAGCACATGGCTGCATGGGAGCTACTTAATCAATCAACTCCTTTGTTAACCAAATTCACTGTGCATTCCAAGATGTTTCATGGCATCCATGAGTCTATTTAAATATGACTGGTTAATGACCAAGTTTCACATTATTTCTAGCAGGAAAATGTACAAGCCCTGTGCCCTGCACACCCTTCAAGCTGATTGCTTGATGGTCACCAGTTGTTTGAAACAGTCCGAAGAATGAGAAGTCTCATACAGAGCCCTGAGCTTTTGGGGGAATGGCAGGATAGAAATGCGCTTAATAAAACAAATAGACGCTCAAATAAATAATCTCAATTCTCTTGTTGATGATTTCCAGATTTCTTGGGTTCATTGTGCAGAAACAAAGACTGATCTTGTAGTAGACTTGTGTCCTACTCAATAATTGAGCAACTCTGTCTTCTTACACAATGAGGCCACGATCTGGAAAATACAACACAATAGGACATTTTCTTCTTCTTTTTAAAAAAAGGAAAAAAAGAGAGAGAGCTGAAGGCTTTATTTCAATTCTGCCTGATTTCCAAATCTCTATGAGCCTGTTCCAGTCAATTCATTTCCCCCCAGCCCCGCCCACTAATATTTCGAACACAGATCCATCATGACTAAGTCAGTACAAAATTGTGGCTTCCATCTACAGTAAAGGAGAACATCTGGTGAGAAAGCACAGCCCATCAGCCACAAGATCTCCCAACGGGCAACGCTTAAAAAAAATGAACTACTAGAGCCTTTGGTTTGTGAGTCTCTGGAGGGGGGGAGAGAAATGGTGAAAACTTTCACTCGTTTAAACTCTCTCAGCCCAAAGCAGCTATATCTGAAGAGTACCATCCACCCCCATCCCACCAACACAGGCCTCCAGGAAGCGGAGAACTATGTCTTGCAATAAAACCATTTCCAAAATGTTCTCCCATTTCCAAGAGATTGCTGTTCTTTGCCATTCTGAACTCTTAATTGTTCCTTGCTTCCCATGGAGCTGTTCCTGCTAACAGCAGCCCAGGCATGAAAGCATGTCATGTAGCAACGTGGCTGAAGCTAAGCAAGACTGGGAATAGTGTGAACGGTGGCCTTGGACCAGTGGTGGTGGTTGTCCACATGCCACAAAGCAAGTTCTGCTCCAAAAGGGGTACGGGGTCCAAATGTCTCTCCCCTTACCTGGAGACTGAAGAGAAGCAGTGAGAGGAGGGGGTGTTACTGGGTTGTTTTATCATGTATTTTGTGTTTTTATCTTGTATTTCTATGCTGTGAACCGCCCTGAGATCTATGGATGAAGGGCAGTGTGCTAATTTAATAAGCTACAACGAAAGGACTGGACAGGGTTTTATGGTTCGTACAAGAAGCCAAGGGGACATGGGTGGCGCTGTGGGTTAAACCACAGAGCCTAGGACTTGCTGATCATAAGGTCAGTGGTTCGAATCCCCGCGACGGGGTGAGCTCCCGTTGCTCGGCCCCTGCTCCTGCCCACCTAGCAGTTCGAAAGAATGAAGTGCAAGTAGATAAATAGGTACCGCTCCAGCGAGAAGGTAAACGGCGTTTCCGTGTGATGCTCTGGTTCACCAGAAGCGGCTTAGTCATGCTGGCCACATGACCGGAAGCTGTACGCCGGCTCCCTCAGCCAATAAAGCGAGATGAGCGCCGCAACCCCAGAGTCGGCCACGACTGGACCTAATGGTCAGGGGTCCCTTTACCTTTACAAGAAGCCAAAGGCATGGATTTCATTATTTCCCTTGGATTTCACGAGGAGAGACTACAAGGCAGGACCTCCAAAGAGCTTCCCAATGATGCAAAAGATGCAACTGGAACTGGTACTCCAAGTCTATCTGGTCCTCCATATCCTCTCCTTGTTACACCACTACCTGGCTCTGCTTTACTCCCCCCCCCCCCCAAGTGTTTTTGCCTGACTTGAATGTGCCCTTAATACCTCTCACTTGTCTGGATGGGGGATTGAGAGGGGTGTTTGAGTGTGTTTGGGAATCAACCTACTGTGCAGTGGTGAAATTTACCTCCATTACTCCACCCACTTTGGTCTCTGGCCCTGCCCACCACTGCCACCCAGTTCTCGGGATGTTGTCCACAACACTTGGCTGAAAAGGGTTCCTTGCCAGGGCCAATGATTCTTCGTGGACATGCTCCTCAAAGTGGGTATCTCCACAGTGTATCTAGGAGGCAACCCTGACAATTGCTTGTTGGCCCAGCATGAAATTATCAAGCTGCTTCCAACGACTATTCCCCAGGAAAAGCAACCCTTATCCTGCTATAAAAGTATAGTTCTAGCTAAGGTAAAATGATTGATGGATTTCTTACTTCAATGTCATATCAGAGTGAAGCCTTTTTATGGCTTTATGAACTGACTGCAGCAATTATTGATCCTTTACAGCATTCATTTAAACCCAGCATCCTGCTATACTTACACAAACACACACAAACAGAGAGAGTCAACAACAGTTTTCCATCAATGACTAAAGGGCAAAGATTCCGACTGGTAGTAAATCTTGTAAGCCAAGCTTTGATGGGAATATATAAAGGCAGGCACAGATTTTTAAAGATGCGGGGATGTGCGCTGGAAAACTGCAGCGCAATGAAATAACAGGCACCAAAGTGTAAATGAATGTCAGGTCAGAATGAAGCACGTTCGTAAATCCCTAAACACCTCTATGCTCCATGTATCAGTGAACACACTGCTGCTACAAGTCCTGTTCCAATTATAATAGTGGTAGATGCTGCTTTAACTGGGTCCAATATACCCAACAAATGTGGACACAACAAGGGCAAAGGCATTGGGGTCGTGGGACTGTGCCCGCTTGATTCGTTGTGCCAAAATAATGGTTTTGCAGAGGGAAAGACATGCATTCAAACACAACTGAACCCCAATACTTATTGGGGGCCTCAACCCATCCCATTCAATCCCCATGATACCTTTAAAAAAATCAACTTTGTCAAATTGTCATATCGAACTGACCTGATTGGCACATCCGAGATTAATTTGCAGACCAGAAGTGAGCTATCCAACAGTGTTGACACTTCCAGTACCTCCTCTGCTGGAAACAGTATGCCTCTGAATTCCAGTTTATCAATGCATGTTTATCAAAAGGCATGTTTGGGAGAAAATACCTTTAGAAATATGTATTTAAAATGAGAATCTTCATGCAACTTTTGCAAGCTGCACAGAGGACTCCTGCTCTGACCCAGTAAAATCTGTCATTTTCCAAAGTACCTGTTTTTTGTTTTGCCTCGCTTCCTGCTCTGATTTTGCCCATGAGCACCAAACTGCCCGTCACCTGGAAGCGCTCTTGGTGAGCCTCTTTAGCAAACAGGACAGCTATGAAAAGGAATTCCAGCCAGCAAGCCCGCATTTCCTGCCTTTTAGGTCCGTAATGCAAACCATTCATACAAAATCTCTCAAATCAAAAGACAGGGCCAAATGAAAACCACATTACTAATATTTCCCCTTTCTGTTTCCTCTTTCTGTTCTTTCACCTAAAAAAACACACAAAAAACCCCCCTCCTATGGGACTTTTCAGTAACAATATTCTTCTTAATGCCAACTTACAATACATTTCCACAGAACAGTAACATTGAAGTAAAAGCATAAAACTATATTGTTTACAATAATTTGAATTATGTTTACACACACACACCCCACTGCCAAACCTCTGTTCAATTTGTTGGATCAGTTTTGAGGGTTGCAATCAATTTATATTTTCAATGTGGAGTTCAAGAAGCAAATAAAGAAACATGCTTTTAAATACAGTGGAAGCTCGGGTTGCGAACGTGATCCGTGCAGGAGGCACATTCACAACCCGCAGAATTCGCAACCCACAGCGCCGCATCTGTGCACATGTGGGTCGTGATTTGGCGCCTCTGCACATGCGCAAAGCGCAATTCAGCACTTCTGCGCATGTGCGAGCGCCGAAACCTGGAAGTAACCCATTCTGGTACTTCGGCACGGTGCGCAACCCAAAAATGTGCAACCTGAAGCGTCTGTAACCCGAGGTATGACTGTACTTATTTACAAAGCTTGAGGAGATGGCACTATTTATGTATGGGGCCAGTTCAAGATATTTTGCTGCCTGAGGCAAAAGAGAAGATGGTGCCCTTCCCCAAGGCACATACAAAAGCAAATTGAACTTGTGTCAATACTAGTGATAGTGTTTTCCAATACACTTGAGGAGCCAGGCTAGAATAGAGGGTAGGTCTCCCTCGGTAAGGCATCCCAGATTCTGGGAGCAGCTGCTGAGAACCCATAATGATACAATTTCATGAAATGCAGACCTTCATAGAATGGTGTCCTTTGGAAGACACAAAAGTGGACAAACAATTCAGGTCGTGCCTGGAAACAAATGAGTTCACAACGGTCCTTAAATCAAAGAGGATCTGGAAAGAGAGAACCCGGCAACTGGCAATGTACAAGAACGGCTCTGGAAAGTAGGAATGCTGGGCATTTGCCAGGGCCCCAAGAGCAGTAAAGGACCCCATGCCCTGATGGAGCTACGATTCCTACTACTAATAGAATATTCAAGGAGATCAGCCTAAAAAAGCATTCTTGATTTCCATGTCCCTTCTCTTCCAGCTTTAGTGGGTTCTCTGGTAGCCCCTGAAATTCTGGGGCCATCAGTGGTTCAAAGAATCATAAAACTTAAGTGTTGGAAGGGATCATGATTGCCAACTCGTCCAACTCCCTGAAATGCAGGAATCTTGAACCCATGACTCTGGGATTAAGAGGCTCATGTTCTACCGACTGAGATACCCCTCCCAGAAAAATAGATGGGGTGCAGATAATATTAGTGAACAGAAGAGCCAATCGACATGGTTAGCAATTGCAATATATACCAAGCCACTTTAGAAAGATCTTTGACGAGGGAGAATTCAAACGTGCAATCTCATCGCCAGCATGAGGCTGCTGACTGCATGCTTCATCCCTTGGCTGAAGAGTTTGCATCAACAAGAACATTTGGGACATTAAGAGAGTAGCTCCACCGTCCACCATGTATGGAAGAGACTTACGGATTAGGCAGGGTTCTCTTAATTAAAACACAGACACACACATGCACATACCTTGCTAAATCCCGACTGCAGCAATGGCTGATATATCAAGGTATAATGCAACGATGAGTTTAATGTCAAGGCAAAAAAAAAAACCCTGTGACGGTGCCAAATAAAAAAGAGCTAATAATCAAAATGCAATTTTATGGAGCCCTCTCGCATGGCCAATTGGTATGAAAGCCAAGTATCTGTCTCAGTCCCTATGCGTGTGGAAGAACCTGATGTTGGAATGCAGCTATCTTCTGAGACCACGATGGTCTCGCTACAGCCTCTTAATGTAATCAAGATGATGAAGGAATGTTTACTCGACTCTCTTTTGCCAGGGAACCTGGAGGTAAGTCAGTAGGAAAAGGAACCATTTGAAAAATCCAAGCTACACGGCAGATAGTAAGAGCTTGATCTGTCTTGACAGCTTTAAGAACTGCAATTGCAGATCTCCTTTTCCCAAAGTTTATTATTTCAGGTGGCTTAAAATGCAAACATAGGTAAAAGAGGTCCTTGCTTTTTTACATTTTACAGAAAACACATTTGATTTAACTCTAAAAGTAGTACTAAGCAGATCCCAACAATTTAGGGACGACCCCAATTTTTTCAATGTCTTTTTAAAAAAATGGATCTGCTGTATTGGGTAAGGGTAGGGCACCCTCCCCCCAAAATTCACACAGCTCTTTTCCCTTGAAAACAAGCAATTATAAAAAATCTTGCTACCACCAGTAAGTTTCTGGGATCGAAGCAAAACACTTTACCCCTCCTCCTTACTACTTTCCTTCTCTTCATCTAAAACAGGGTTCAGCAACCCCTTTCAGCCATGAGCCATCCCACCATCCCTCAGACCATGTGGTGGGCCAGACTATATTGGGGGGGGGCTGGAAATGAACAAATTCCTATGCCCCACAAATAACCCAGAGATGCATTTTAAATAAAAGGACACATTCTACTCATGTAAAAGCACCAGGCAGGCCCCACAAATAACCCAGAGATGCATTTTAAATAAAAGGACACATTCTACTCATGTAAAACATGCTGATTCCTAGACCGCCCGAGGGCCGGATTGAGAAGGCGATTGGGCCGCATCCAGCCCCAGGCTTTGTCCTTAGTCCTTAGCATGGTCCTTAGTGCTCCACAGCCGGAATTACCTTTTGAGCAATCATCAGAGCTTAGAGCTGCCCCTTGAGACAAGCTTTGCGGGAGAATTACCCGTGATCTGCTCACCGTCGCTGCAATTCCTCATACGACTGCACTGATGGTTAAAACAAGTGGAAGAGTTATTAAACCCAGATCATTTCTCCATAAGAAAAAGAAGCATTTTCCCAAAGCTCTCAATCAACACTTTGCGGCTGTTCAAGAGAATCGAAACCTGCACACAAGTAGCTTTTTCAAGCCTTCTTTTTCCCCTCACGAGATACAGCGGATCAATAAGCAACATTCCGCCCCCCACTGCTCCCTGTGATGTGATTCTGTGCATTTAGATGAACAAGAAAACTCATTCAATTGTTTTAGACTGCAAGAGGCGGCGTCAATTACTACCCACACAAGAAGCACGCTCCAGAACAGGGTGGAAAAATACAAAGCAAAATAAATAAATAATAAAAAACCATCGTTTTCTACAGTATATTTTGGAGGTTCATTTGCCCCCAGTGGTGGCTGGTGCCCATTGGTCCATGTAGGGTCGAAAACATTAAGTGGCCACAGAGCCAACGATAGACAGAGCCGACTAGTTCTAATTTCCCCCCTATACTTCTCCCTGCTGAGTTCCTTAGTCTTAGTATTGACCCTTGCAGGACTTAGTCTCAGAGAAAGATGATTGGCAGTGCCACCCCCTGAACTGGTTGTAACTAAGAAGGCAGGCAGGTGGGGGTTAGCTAGAGGCGTTATCTAGGGGTTGGTGAAACCAGCCCACGCTGGGGGCATAGGTCGTGCAAAAATCACCCACTAGACTATGGAGTGTGTGACACATATTTGTGTGGCGATGAGACACCGCTGTTGCGAGAGAAACTGCCCATTCTTCTCGTGCCGTGGCACAAAAGTGTGCAAATTTTTCTGCCTTTCCTCCTCACTTTGCCCTCATTCTGGATGCTTCAACTACTCAAGTCACATAATATGTAGAGATTTCTAATGTGCCTAGTGTGGTAAACTGATTTTTTTTGGGGGGGGGGGAGAAACAGCTGCTTGACAAGGGCACAAGGGACCCTAGGGATGCCTCTGGGGTTAAACATATTAACACTACAATATAACTAGAGAAGTATGTGGGGGGGGGGAATACAAATTCCTATCACTTTATTCCTATCACTTCACTCCAGTATACCTGAAGGAGCATCTCCACCCCCATCATTCTGCCCGGACACTGAGGTCCAGCACCAAGGGCCTTCTGGCAGTTCCCTCACTGCAAGAAGCAAAGCTACAGGGAACCAGGCAGAGGGCCTTCTCGGTAGTGGCGCCTGCCCTGTGGAACGCCCTCCTACCAGATGTCAAAAAGATAAACAACTACCTGACATTTAGAAGACATCTGAGGGCAGCCCTGTTTAGGGAAGCTTTTAATGTTTGGACTACTGTATTTTAATATTTTGTTGGAAGCCGCCCAGAGTGGCTGGGGAAACCCAGCCAGATGGGCGGGGTATAAATAAATTATTATTATTATTATTATTATTATTATTATTATTATTATTATTAGTTTGTTTGAAAGTCCGCTCACCTGCATTTTTCTCCTGTGTACTGTAATGGCTGGTCTGCACCATTTCTGACACCACAGTAGGGCCACTTTAATAAAACTGCTCCATGAGATGGCTGATATTGCCAAGTGGCTGAGTCCAAGTGCTAGCAAGATCCAGCCCTCAAAGGGCAGAGAGATGGCAAATAATGGGAACAGATGGTAAACCGACCGGCAGGCAGCAGAGAAGCTGGCTTGCTTGCCATCCATCTGGACATGTAGAGAGACAGCCCCATAGCTTCCTTCGGCAAGTTGCCCCACTTTGACCAGAGGTCAGCAGATGACATAGTTGCACAGCAGAGACTCATAGAACTGTAGAGTTGGATGGGACCCCAAGGATCATCTATTCCAACCCCATGCAATGCAGGAATCACAGCTAAAGCACACCTGATAGGTGGCCATCCAACCTCTGCTTAAAAACCTCCAAGGAAGGAGAGCCTACCACCTTCCACTGTCAAACTGCTCTTGCCCTCAAAAAGTTATTCTGAATGTTTAGTTGGAATCTCCTTGTCATTTGAATCCATTGGTTTGGGCTGTACCCTAGGAAGCAGCAGAAAGCAAGCTTGCTCCATCTTCCAGCAGGAAGAAACACGGGATCATCAGCCCCCCTGATCAGAACAACTCTGTTGTTGTTGCGTCCAGGAGTCAACTGCCTGCAAGTCCCTCTTGCAGAGGGAGAGTGCCAGTGTGGTGTAGTGGTTAAGAGCGGTGGACTTGTAATCTGGTGAACTGGGTTCGCGTCTCCGCTCCTCCACATGCAGCTGCTGGGTGACCTTGGGCTAGTCACACTTCTCTGAAGTCTCTCAGCTTCACTCACCTCATAGAGTGTTTGTTGTGGGGGAGGAAGGGAAAGGAGATTGTTAGCCGCTTTGAGACTCCTTAGGGTAGTGATAAAGCAGGATATCAAATCCAAACTCTTCTTCTTCTCTGAACAGACTTGGTGGTGGTGCAGTGAAGCAGTTTTAAATGAAGAAGAGTTCCTAATTGACTCCAGGTCTTCCAGCTCATACCCTGGGAAGCCTTGCATGTAGTAAGCTACTGATCTGGTGCTCCTCACGCACACTGAATGTCCCCCCCCCCCCCGCGCCAGGCTGTTGAGAACCTTATACAAGAAAACTTTCTGATCAACTAAGCAAGCCGCTCCACAAGTATGGCTTACCACATGGTGAATGCCACCAAGTTACAGATCTGAAGAAGCCTCCACCCAACAGGTGTTAACACAGAAAGTGGAAGCTCAGTGGGTCACTTTAGATGTAATGTTCCGGGTTTAATGAACCATAACTCTGATGCTCCCGTTCCCCACTGATTGCCAGTGTTTTGATTCTGGTTTGCTTAAACTTCAGCTCCTCCAATAAATCCGAATCAGGGAGCTGTGGGAAGATGCTGGTTCAATCGTTAGGATCTTAAACTATTCAACAAACCAATGCCTTTTTCTGGGTTTAAGAATCTGGTTTGTCAACCAGCATTAAACACCCCAATGTGTGGTAGCACTGGGGTTAGGACATGGTGGGAGCAGCGAAGGAGGTTGAAGGAAGCCGGGGTTGTTGCATCCAAAAAAGGACGCCGTGCTTCCTTGTCTTCTCCTGGTCTATAAAATAAAAACTCCACTCCTTTGAGCACATATGCCCCGACACGCTTGCTGGCAAGAGTGATGCAATCTCCACCACAGAGCTAAGAAAGCTCAGATACTGATGAAGCTTAATGGAGCCAGGAGCAACTTTTATGAACCAACTTTGCACAGGGATTTTTTTAAAAAAGAAGTCAACATTCTTAGATGTTTACAGCAATATTTTAAGGGGGGATGACGAATACTTGGGATTTTTGCATTTGTACTAATGCCACAAATGTGCAATTATATTCCGCAAAGGATAATTGAGTCTGTCGTGCTGAGTTTTAACCAAAGGTCTGCATGCAAACTGACATCCTTTGAAGAATAACCATATGCAGCAAGTTTATTAATTTGTCACCATTCAACCACTACCAATACACTTTTCAGGATTTCTCAGGAACACATAAGCCATTAATTCACCGGCACCAACTATTCATTACTTAAATGTAGACATATATAAATGTGCAACTCACACTACCCCTAATATTTAGGCTGGGGTTCCTTTCCAAAGGCTACCCAACAAATCTAAAACTATTACACTATTTGCTGACTCTCTGCAACTCTCATCAGAACCCTGCTCTTCAGATCTTGCCTTGCAGATTTGCTATGTGCTGTGATGAACATGATCTTTTTCAGCACCCAAGGAATCTGGCTTCTACAGCTCTAAGAGAAGCACCAACTGCAATTTTGAAGCCAAAACCTTAATAACAAGCTTGAGAGAAACGACAGGCAATGCCCACCAGCTTCCTAGAACAATAACTGGCAGTTCTTTGTGCCGTTATCACCAAGAGAGGAAAATATAAAGAGAAGCCCACAGTACCTGTTCAGTAACAGGGATAGACTCCCATCGCCGCTTCAACAAGAGCAAAGGTCGCCGCTTCATGATTCCCAGTTTTGCTCAAGAAGGCTCTTCCTCAGAATAATTTCAAACCAGAAGCAAAAAATATTATTCCCGATCCTTACGTTGCATCGCTCAAGTCGACTTCAAGGATCCCAAAGTTTTGTGTTTGCAAAGGTGTTGCAAGGAAGCCGTGGGGGAAATGGTGGATTTGTTTGTTTGTTTGGTCCAAACTCTCCCCAGTTTTGCATGCCTTGATCTCTCTATAGGAAGCAGCCACGGAAGAGATAGTGGGGTGGAGAGGGGGGAAAAACAACCCAGCAGCATTCGATGATGAATTACCTCATAGACGCATGAAGTAGGTAGACAACACCACCAGACACACTCAATCTGAAAATAGCTGTTGCTTAGGAACTGGAAGGGTAAATTGCAGCACCTCAGCTATATATAATTGAGAGCTTTTACATTTAATGTGAATTAAAACACACCGGACCAGTGCGCCTGCCTGCCTCCCTCCTTCCCTCCCTCTCTCTCTCTATATGAGCATCATCTCATGGAAGTCTGCAAAAGGAAGGACTGCCTGTTCCCTGAAGACCAGGGGTTATGCCTCAACACCCACTCAACAAACCAACAGCACCAGAACTGTATCAGCAGCTAAATCCTGTCCATATGGCATCCTCAATAAACTGGCGTCTTTTTTCTATCTCTCACTTTCCTTTAAAGAAAGGGGGGGAAAAAAAGCAATGCTTTGCAAGTCCCCCACAGAAGGGGAAACAGCTTAGGAGTGGAGCATTACACAAAAGAACCAATGGAAAGGTGTACACTCTTGCAGGAAGCACACCTCTACAGGTGAAGATCTGTGCGCCTGCAAGCAACGTGTGTGATGAAAAGTTTTGGATTTCCAACAGAGGCAGCCTTGCTGGCCAGAAATCATAATGCCAGTATCAGAGTGGCACTGTACAAATCTTTGGTACGGCCGCATTTGGGTATAGTTGTGGTTGTCTCACCTCAAAAAGTGGGAAAGGGACATGAAGCCACCTCCCCCCGCTCAATGAGGAAAGGTTCCAGCGTTTGGGGCTTTTCAGTTTAGAGAAAAACCCAAGAGGTGATATGAAAGAAGTTTAGAAAATGATGCATGGCACTGAGAAAGTGGATAGAGAAAGGATTTTATCCTTCTCTCGTAACACACTGGACCTCCAATGAAGCGGGATGATGGAAGATTCAGGGCATCTGAACAGGGCAGGTTCATCTATGGAACAATTGACAGTTGAGGTGGATGATGACGTGGCTGTGCAATTGAGTCTCCTTGTGCACAAGCTCAACCCACATTGATCATGCTGTTACGAAAGGGTGGAGTAGAGTTGTGAAGCGGGGAGTCAACAAAGTCAAAGAGGTCTAAACTGTTCTGCAGTAAACACTGGCCTATCTGAAGACACACAATATATCATCCATGAAATGCCAACTGGGTCTTAAGATCTGGCCCTTAGCCTTCCCCATGATTAAAAAAGCTGGCACAGAAGGCTGGTTAGATCAGTAGCAGCAGAGGAAGAACAGCTGTTGGTGCTTAATTTCTCAGAAATGGCCCCACCAATCATCTGGCCTCATACAACCTCCTTCAGTCTCTGAGACTCAAACCGGGCCTTGAGTATGAGCAAGCCTTCTACATACATAACATCAGGTGTCAATTGTGCTCTTTAGGGCTCTTGAAGATACAACCATGCCTTTCTATCCTGTATAAGATGCATCTGCTCCACAAAGTCCTGGCTGGTGCCCAACCTGCAAACCAAGCTTCAAGCAACACAAGCCAAAGTCTCAGCTTGAGCTTAAGACCAGACTACCAGCATCTCAGAAAAAACCCAAGAAAAAGAGTAAGCTCAGTTTTTCCAATAACTGTTATTACAGTCAGCCCAGAGAGCCAGATCCTGAGATTGATGAGAAAGTTGATTTATGCCACTGGTCCTCACCTGAGCAGTTCCTGACCCATATATGGGTAACAGCTAGGGATTGGCGAAGCTGTCCATTTTGGTTTCTTGCATTTTATTTCTCTCTCTTCCTTTTCTTTGTCTCGAGGTCAGTTCACATTAATTTGCAATTCCTCCCCCGTTTTTAAATTCACATGAAATTTCATCAGCATTTAAGTCCACGTTGATCCCAATATATGCACATCTTTACATGAAATCATGACTAACATAGACATTTTTGCAGACTAATTTCCCTAATACAATTGTGAATATGCTATTTTCACAAACACATTCATTTTAATGCACACTCCCCGTTTTATGTACTTTTCTGTACACATTATGTGACTGGAGAACTGCATAGCAAAATTCAGAGAAGTGCGAATTTTGGAGAATGGCTGTCTTTCTGTTCCCTTGCTGTTTTCGAAAGTGCAAAATAGGTAGATTGGCCTTTAAACGCAAACTGGATGAGATTTTTCTTCCATCTCAAGTCACATCCCTACCCAAGGTGGATGAAGGGCACCATCATTCTATTTTGCTTTGGTTATTCCCCCCCCCCTTTGTTTTTTCTTCAAAGAAGAGTCGAAGAAAGGCTGATAGAGGCCAACAAATGGAAACCCAAAGGATAAAGATGACATACATGCTAAAAGTGAGTCTCACATTCTGGGTTGGAGGTAAAGATCCTATGTCTCAAAAAGCTGAAGACCACAGGTCTAATTTCATGGTAGATTAACCCAGCCTTGTGAAGTCCGAATTATTTCTCCTTGGGCACATCTTCAAGATTACTTAAATCTTTAACTTAATACTCAAAATTATTTAATATAGGTGATATATCCTATGAAACATATTAACTCAAGAGACAAATTTCCCACTTGCTTCGGTTTGAGGAAGAAGATTTCAACAGTACGACCATTCTGCAGTCCATGGTAAATCTCACAGCAGTCAGCATCATGGGGGAAAGTTCAGAAAATGGAAGAGCACAACACTTCTCTCTCTTCTCTTCCCTTTCTCCCTTCCTGACTCTCCCATCAACACTTCTTTCCATTTTCCTCTGCTCTCCTCCTTGCAGGGCTTCTCCTTCCATAGGTACTGGTGTTATTCTTTTCAAACAACCAAGTTCATTTGAATTTCACAAACCTGAGGAGTTTTTCACTCATCACGAAACAGACAAGCATAACACTAGTCTTTATAGTACTCTTTATTTTATTTTATTTCAAAAACTAAACCTAGCAACTCTTCAATCACATAGTAGTTGGAGATGGACCACACTTCTTTATATGCAGATGATTCAAATAAATATGGAATTGGCAACCTAATTGTGTGAAAAATCCCCAAAATCTGTTGCGTTTCCATGGCAGCAAAGCCAAACAAATAAATACAAATAAAATAAAAGCACACAATATGTCGGCGTTTTAATTCAGCTCAGTGTTGTGGCCGAAAATATGTTTATATTTCCTTGGGAATAAGCTTCCATTCTTCAGCTCTCATTCCCAGTGTCTGTCCTTTCAAAAACTAATCAAGGTATGCAGAAAACAAGGAGAAGCTGGTTCAACC
The DNA here is from genome assembly GCF_965112155.1 of Podarcis liolepis. Lineage (NCBI taxonomy): Eukaryota > Metazoa > Chordata > Lepidosauria > Squamata > Lacertidae > Podarcis > Podarcis liolepis. Next base: position 14,471,850 of record NC_139562.1, read on the forward strand.
ATTGGGCAATATGTCCTGTTCCCACTCGCTCAGTGGCCAAAGATTCTCTTGCATCTTGTGCTAACCAGATGTCTCCAAGGTCTTGTGCTGTTCTGTAGCCATTCTCTCTCCTTTCTCTATATGCTGCTCTTTCACTTGACACTTGCCAATTTTCCGCTGTGGGCTACCACCTCTTTCCCCTAAGAGCCCCTCACTCTTGTAACACCCTTTCATGTGACTTCTAACTCTTCCTTTGCTTTTACATTAAAATACTTTCTTAAAAGCATACATGTTTTCTGGTCACGTGCAAAAGCAAAGCAATTTCGGAAGACGCCGACGGATATTATGCAAGAAAATGGAATGTACTACTTTTTAACAAGCCTATATATATATATATATATATATATATATATATATATATAATATGAATTAATAAATAAGCAATAGCGCCTTGTATCCCATGGTAGGCCTACTCCGAGTAGACCCAGTGAAGTTAATAGACACAACTAACTTAAGATTCATTAATGCCAAGTACAACTTAGTTGGGCAGAACCCATTATCCATATCTGTCTGTATTATAGGACTAACAGCCCAGTCCTATGGATGTTAATGCAATCGTCCCAGTGAGTTCAACAGGACTTAGTCCCAAGTAAGCATTTTTAGGATTACAGCTTTACAGCACAATCCTAACCATGTATATTCAGAAGTAATCCCACTGAATTCAATGGTGCCGGCTCCCAGGAAGGCTGGGCTAGGGTTGCGCAGCACAAACATATGCTAATATTGCAAAGCAACACTCAAATGCAACAGCAGATGTCACCAAGAAGTCAACAGCCTTAAACAATTGAAACATCCGTGATGACACTTCGTTATTGATTAATTAAAAGCGTGTGGTTCTAGCTCCTCAGACTAAAAACGTAAAAGCAGAACTGTTTTCACCAAGAGATGCATGAGAAACATACACAGCATTTCCGGTATAAATTAGAGGGATAAATGCAAAGCAAATACGCAAAAACCAACCATCTAAAGGCTTACAGATGGCCACGTTTAAAAAGCTTTGAAATTATTCGATTCAAATAAATTAAAACTGGTAACTTGACACCATGTATATAGCTTTGAGGAGAAGTCTAACCAGCTGATTGGCCAATAGTTACGTAGATAATTCATCTCTGTATCCTTTCTTATACACATTGGGAAAATGACAGTCATTTTCCATGCAGAGGACATTTGGTCTGTGTTGTTAATGGTGGTAAATAAATATCCAGTCAGGATAGGTATTCACCATTCTATATATTCCTTGTAGAGCTCAAGCGGAACTACAGTCATACCTCGGGTTACAGACGCTTCGGGTTGCGTTGCGCACCGTGCTGAACCCGGAAGTACCGGAACGGGTTGCGCATATACAGAAGCGCCAAATCGCAACCTGTGCATGTGTAGCCACAGGGCTGCGGACGCTGTGGGTTGTGAACGAGCTTCCCGCACGGGTCATGTTCACAACCCGAGCGTCCACTGTATATATTCTGCAGGAGCTTTATCTGATTTCAGGAAGGAAATAAGGACCGATATCTCATTACAGGTCACCATTCAGATAGGTTTGAGAAATCCCTACACACTGCTGGTACGTTTGATTGCCCAGATTGACCACCAAATATATTGGAGAAATATTTAACCCAACGTAGACTCACATTCCCAAACAACCACATTCCCCAGCCCTCCTTCAAACCAGCTGTAGAAAAACCTTGCAAAAACTCACCTGAGATCCTCTGGGTCCTCGTTTGTGATCCCAATCAGAATGTCCCATGATCTGCAGAAACATAAAGGAGAGATTACCATTAATATGATCACAGAATCATAGAGTTGGAAAGGACAGCAAGAGTAATCTAGTCCAACCCCCTACAATGCAGGAATTGTTCACCCAATGTGGGGCTCGAACCTACGACCGTGAGAATTAATAAGAGTCTCCTGCTCAACAAACTTACCTCGGTATTAGGAGCTTTAGAAGAAGAATAAAAAAGAGAGATCTCTGCCCCAAGGAGCTTGCAATTTTTGGTAAAGGGGATTTGCAATTAGTTTATGGTGAAATAAAAGGGACTGGTGAACTTTCCTCATGCTTGCTAATAGTAAAAAAATGCATGTTACAGTATCAATGTGTATGTTTTATTATTTTGTTCTAAGTCAGATTGAACATTTTATATAAAGGGGGATTATAAAAAAATATTCTAAAACCATTCAAATGCCACCTAACATTAAAAAAAATGGAGTAAAACAGTTTACAACACACACTCATTAAAATCGACACAATAAACTACTGTGAATAAATATGGCCGAATCCATAAAATCAATACAGTAAACAATGAATAAAAATGCCAAAATCCATAGCTGAGTAAAAAGAAGTAAGTCAATCTAACAGGCCCCGAAATCGGAGGTGGTTTTCGAAGAGTGGGCACCGCAACAGAAAAGACCCACCCCCTAACCACAACACTATCAAAAATAGTATCAGAAGCAGCTCAGCAGCCACGATGCCCAATTCTCAGCAGGTGGACTGTGACTGCTTACCCGGAAATAGAGAGGGAGGAAAGTTCTGCAAGATGCAAACTCAATCTAGTACAGTGGTACCTCGGGTTACAGACGCTTCAGATTACAGACTCCGCTAACCCAGAAACAGTACCTCAGGTTAAGAACTTTGCTTCAGGATGAGAACAGAAATTGCACGGCTGAGGCGCAGCGGCAGCAGGAGACTCCATTAGCTAAAGTGGTACCTCAGGTTAAGAACAGTTTCAGGCTAAGAACGGACCTCCAGAACGAATTAAGTTCTTAACCTGAGGTACCACTGTACTGTATTGGCTCTGTGTTGAACTCTCTGCCCCCTCACCTCTCTCAGAAAGCAACAGTGACCCACCTGCCTGAAAAATAGCATGGCAGCTGCATCCCATCTGGTGAGCAGCTTTGGATAAATAATTCTTAAAGTAAATTACTCAAGTTTTTTTTCTTTTTTCTTTCAAAAGCCGCCTTTACAAATGGCGTTTTGGTGTGCAACTAGAAACACTGAATTCTCGTGCAGGTAAGCTTCTTGCAAAATACCAAATAAAAAATAAAACGAAACAAGTTGCAGGAGTTTTAACCAATGCAGCACTTCTGGTCCACAACTTGGTGTCCAGAACTTACTAATGAACTGCGCTGGCACCAAGCACATTTCAAATTCCTACTTCGACGATCAACCCACAAGCAAACTGCTTATGTAAAGCATCCAGCTGTGTGATCTGAGTCTACCTTGTCAACGCTGCATGTTTAACATTGCCACAATCTGACCGAGAGGCATTTTTGCCTTAATGCAGAGATTTCGCAAATTGGAAGACCATCCTTCTTTGACATTTTGTGAAGGCTGCAATCAAGAGACTCCCAGATGAAGTCATTCCAGTCGTGCATCATCCTTAACAAACGGCTTAATGCTGTCCGTCCAACTCTCAAAGGAGACACAGGGGGTTCAACCGAAGGACTGTTTTGTAGATTGTCATAAGCAAACATTACACAGACACAGCAAAAGCGCTTTGTGGTCACCATCCATACAAGCACACTGAGATTTCTGCATGTGAAAATCAACACAACTACCAACGAAGTTGCCCCACACTTATCGTTAGCTATCCAAAAGACATTTGAACTGAGGAAATCACTCTGGATGGACATTAAATGGTTACATTTTCTCAAATATGCATCTCTCTTGTGTTATTTTCATTAATCTGTGTATTTTTTAATGTACACTTTACCCTAGTCTATGTATTCTTTTACTCATGACATGGCTGAAAAACTGCCTTGCAAAATTCAGAGAAGTGTGAATTTAGGTTGGTTGTGTTGGTTCCGGTAGCGTTTCGAAAAATCAATACAACTCTATATTTTGTGGTTTTATATTTTGATTTTTAGTATGAACCACCCTGAGACCTCTGGGTATAGACAAATGACGTGCGCTCCCAGGGGTGAAGTCAAACAGATGCATTAGCAGCACTCATGTGGGCTATATGGACATCCTGGGCTGCCCAGATGAGAAGACCCCTCTCTCGGCCTCACTGATGTAGTCCAACCAGGAGTTGCCAGAAGGAGGCATATAAGGCGCCATCCAGCCATCTTAGCATGGAATATCTAAATAAAGGGAAAGACTTTCGGCTAAGGATCGCGGAGACCCTCTGCTAGTCACCGCAGACAATGCTGAGCTTAATGGGCCAACAGAATAGCTTAAGGGGCTTAGTGTATTTGGAACCAAAAAGTTTGACACTTTTGCTTTGGAACTGGAATATTTTGGAGTCTAGAGACTCCATCACGTTTTTGTGAATAAGATACAAAGCCGCACCCACAGATTTCTTCTCGGATTACAGGAAAAAGTCCACTGCCGTGCATTCCACTAACAACATATGCACTTACATTATTTGTTATTAATGTATATATTGATAATGCCCACATACCTCCTAAGCAGCTAAACACTAAACAAACTCTGGTACCCATTTCCCAGAGATAGATATCTCTCTTAATAATCGAATGTGGTTTCTCACCAACCCCTTATGAGAGGAGCATTTCTGTACTCTTTGTTCTTGCAAAAGAACAAGTTCCCCCTCCTTTGTTTTGTCCTGAGACCATCTCCCTCCGCTCTCACAACATCACTCTAAAGTTTGTTTCCTGAATTTGGAACACATTTCCCAACCCAGAAAAAAATAAAACTTTTAAAAGCCCATTGAGAACAATGCTGCTGCTGCTGACGCCAGCAATAAACTTGGCACAGAGTCTCTTGCTCAAAACCATCATAATAACTCATAGTAGCAAGCTATAGCACCCATATGTCTTCCATTTCTCTCCCCCCACCCCCGGAAGAATCATGTCTTTTGTGAAATCTGGCATAGCCATCGCCTTTTGTGGCTGCAAAGCAAACAGTGGAAAACACTGGGGTTTAGCCACACCCTCAGAATATAATCTGTTATCGCCAATCACAAAATTAACACAGTAGGGCAAACCCAAAGGTGTGAGACGGAATTCCGGAAACCAATGTATTATATATGAGAGGCTGATACCTTTCTTTTGGAATTAAACCCATGTCCAAACTTTAACACTGAAAAACTTTACTTGCAGAAACTTATAGTGATAACCAAATTAAAGCCTAATAATTACAATCACATGCTTCTCCAAGCATGCGTTTTTAGTCTCATCTTCTAACTTCCAAGCGACTGTATTTTCCCCTCTTTCCAGAGCTCAGCACTCCGCCTTCTGTATCTCGATTAGGCCATGCCTTGCAGCTCCTATGAGAGATTCCTACTTTTCCTTTCTCCTGCAGTTTGGCTCTCTTTCTTCCAAGCAGAGAAGAAACACCCCAACACTCTATTCAATTTAGCAGTGTTCACGGTGGATTCTAAAACACAGTAATCTTGCTGCACATAAAATGGAGTCTCTTCTTCACTAAATACCTCCCATGTGAGCCTTCAAATGTGCAGGAGCTCACTCAGTAAAGTATTCCTTATGCAATCCGACCAGAATTGTCTACTGCAACTGATATCGCTTCCCTAAGTCCTTGGCTCTTTCCATTAAAATGTTCAGCCATAAGGTATATTCACGGCAGATGTGGTGGGGTTTGCACCCTAGGGAGCTAGTCAACTGGCTGGTCAATTGACCAATGTATTATTGTCATTATTATTTGATCAAATTATGTGAGAATGCAGTTTGCTTTACTTTTAATTAAATATTATTTATTTACTAGTTACCTAAAAGGTCTCCTAACGTAAACTTGAATTTTAAAAAGTTCATTAGTTTAAAATTCATTTTGTTGTTGTTGTTTAGTCGTTTAGTCATGTCCGACTCTTCGTGACCCCATGGACCAGAGCACGCCAGGCACTCCTGTCTTCCACTGCCTCCCGCAGTTTGGTCAAACTCATGCTGGTAGCTTCGAGAACACTGTCCAACCATCTCGTCCCCTGTCATTCCCTTCTCCTTGTGCCCTCCATCTTTCCCAACATCAGGGTCTTTCCCAGGGAGTCTTCTCTTCTCATGAGGTGGCCAAAATATTCATTAGGCTACCTTTATGTGTAAAACACACCGAATGCAGCTTACACAAACATTGTGTAACTTTATTCATTTTCATGCAGTATAAACAGGGTTGCTTGTGGAATTCAAATTGTGAATTCTGATGCATCTACACCTCCTGAACTAATGCGAAAATTGGAACAAACGCTAGAATCTGGGAATTAAGTTCCACTGAATTCAATGGGACTTACTTCTGAGTAGATATGCATAGGATCGAGCGGTTACTGCCCCATTAACACTTCCTGAATGTTTCGGTGCAATTATTGACTTAAAAATGTGTTGCTGGTTTTTTAAGTGTTTATTTGGAGAGAAAACATGCATAGATTATGCATTTTAGGATAAAAGAGATTCTGGAATACATATTTAAATACAGTGCCTGTGCTACTGGGCTTTTTATTTAAAAAAATAATGTCCACATGTGTGAACATATGTGAAATTGGCATGGTCCAGTTTGTCCAATGCCTACTGAATTTTTGTGCTCCACAGGGAAACCTAATAATTCAGGCACGAATGTTAAAGCAAGCTGAATGTTCAAAATGCTACATGAACAACCCAAATTAAAAACAAATAGCATCAACTTGTAGTTGAAGATGAGGAACAATATATTTCGCAGCGGGAAGAATCCTCCTCCATCAGGAGGGTTGTTATTTTTAAGAATCTGGGCTACAGCAGTAACATATAAGCTAACTTTCTACGTCAAATCAAGAGAAATTATAATGTATGAAAGCAAATTTGTTGATCGATGGGTGATTTCTATTTCCATGTGGAATGAGGAATTTGGTGATGATGTGAGACCATATTCATTGTTTTCTTTAGTCTCATAAGATGAGATCAAATCCATGTTTCCGCCCCTTGGTTTAATGATTTTTACTCTTCTGTTTTTTTATTATTATCTTAAGTGTTCAATTAAAAGAAAAGCAATATATATATATATATATATATATATATATATATATATATATCTCAGGAACAAAAATCAGGCACATGAGAAAAGGCTCTGGTTGGGTCCAGCAGTTCATGAGAAACAGCAAAAACAAGAAATGCAAACATTTGTATGCTTCATGGTGAAGAAATTGTCTCCAGCTCCGAACTGTGATCTTGGTTCCAAAGAAAGTCAAGGGATGAGATCATATTTGGTGCTGGAAGAGACGGGAACAGGGAGGGGAGAGGGGAGAGGAAGAGAAGACTACATATTTTAGGACTTTTCTCATGGCAGCATATGACCTTTTTATCCTATTTCCAAGACGTAAACTGTGTTTGACTTCAGTAGGAATCCGAGTTCCTGTGCGCGGGGGTGAGAGACACCAAGAAACATTTGGAGGAAGGCATGAGCTGTCTGCAGTAAACTGTTTGAAGGGGGTGTGCTACACTGATTGCTCAACCCATTGCTTGCAAAAAAAAACCCACATGCGTGCGCACTAAACTATGTATGCTTTAAATAGTCTGGATGATCGACAGAGCACTAGCAGAGCCTAGTGCATTACCTGTCAAGCTTCTCTGTCCTAGGGTATTTCTTCAATCCCAGTTTTCTGTATGGGACCCACTTTTCATCCTTCTAGCCTATATCTGCATTGCTTCCCCATCTCTCCCCAGTTTGATACCCCCAATTTCTTCTTATCTCCATCCCTCCAGTTTTCTGTTTTACTAGAGACGCCCAAAGGGCTGAATTCGGGCCCCAGGTATAATGTAATAATAACAAACAAACAACTAAATATAATTAATGGAGGAGGGATGAAAGGCATATTAATTCTTACTAAGCTCAAGTGTATCAAAAGGGTCTCTGTGTGTGTGTGTGTGTGTGTGTGTGTGTGTGCCAGTAATCATAAGAGGCTAAAAAAATGACATTTCCAGATGTTGCAGTTGGGCATTGCTAAGTGTTTACTGAGCTTCAAAACAGTCAGCAGAGACGCCCCCACTCAACATCATTTTCATTCATGATGTGTAAAGGTTATGAAGCGCTGAAGTATTCAGCACCAAATAGAGATATTCATTTCTGGAACTTGTGACAGCAAGAGTGAGGGAAAACACTGAGGGAAAACTGTGGCACTTTGGTCCCATTCCTGCATTTGAGAAAGTTGTCTGAGGCCCACGAAAACGCTGGGCTGAGCAAACCCCACTAGTCTTGGAGGTGCCCTAAAGTCAATTAATTAATTAATTAATAATATAGTTATACCCCGCCCATCCGGCTGGGTTTCCCCAGCCACTCTGGGCATCTCCCAACACATTAAAAACAGAGTAAGACATCAAATATTAAAAACTTCCCTAAACATAAAGAATCTAGACCAAAACAATTCTTCATCCCCACAGGCATGCTGTTTCTGACGTGGAACAAAGTCTACTGCAGAACTCTTAGATCAGTATTGTAGGACTGTACGGATGGCAAAACGCAAAAACAAAGTCTCTTCACTGCCCACTTCATGTTGTTATTTCCAAATCAATGAAGACTTGGTATTTTCTTTCATTCATCAGAATTCATTCATTAGAACATGGGAACGGGCCTTTTCTGTAGTGGCTTCCTGTCTGTAGAATGCTCTCCCCAGAGAGGCTCACCTGGCACAATCATTACATATCTTTAGGTGCCAGGTGAAAGCATTCCTCTTTAACGAGGCCTTTGGCCATTAAATAATCTAAGGCCTGTCAAATGATGAATTATGCTTTTATTATTAAGCTATATTAATTATGTTCCTAATGTGGTACACCACCCCAGGATCTTTGGATAAAGGGTGGTATATAAATTGAATCGAATAATAAGAATAAAAATAAGAGCCCATCTAGTCCAGCATCCTGTTCTCACAGTGACCAGCAAGATACCTGTGGGAAACCCTCAAGGAGGACCTGAGTACAAGAGAACTCCCCTCTCCTGACATTCAAAAGCATTCCTGCTTCCGACTGTAGAGGCAGGGCAGATAATTCTGTGTCTAGGGCAGCTGTCTACCAGCTCCATTTGGTACACAGGCTGAGACCCTACCTGCCCGCGGACTGTCTTGTCAGAGTGGTGCATGCTCTGGTTATCTCCCTCTTGGACTAGTGCAATGTGCTCTACATGGGGCTACCTTTGAAGGTGACCCGGAAACTACAACTAATCCAGAATGCGGCAGCTAGACTGGTGACTGGGAGAGGCTGCCGAGACCACATAACACTGGTCTTGAAAGACCTGCATTGGCTCCCAGTATGTTTCCGAGCACAATTCAAAGTGTTGGTGCTGACCTTTAAAGCCCTAAACGGCCTCAGCCCAGTAGGGCTGAAGGAGCATCTCCATCCCCATCATTCAGCCCAGACACTGAGGTCCAGCTCCGAGGGCCTTCTGGCGGTTCCCTCCCTGAGAGGTTGCAGGGAACCAGGCAGAGGGCCTTCTCGTAGTGGCACCCACCCTGTGGAATGCCCTCCCACCAGATGTCAAGGAAATAAACAACTATCTGACGTTTAGAAGACATCTGAAAGCAGCCCTGTTTAGGGAAGTTTTTAATGACTGATGTTTTAATGTATTTTTAATCTTTTGTTGGAAGCCTCCCAGAGTGGCTGGTGAAGCCCAGTCAGATGGGCAGGGTATAAATAATAATATATCATCATCATCATCATCATCATCATCATCATCATTGCTGTTGTGACTGATAGCCTTGCCCTCCATGAACCTGTCTAATCCTCTTGTTAAACCATCCAAGTTGATGGCCATCACTGTGGCTGCAAGTTCCGTGGTTTGACCATATGCCCTGTGATGCGAGACTTTCTTTTAACTGTCCTGATAAAAGGAGTTGCCCATCATCGGTTAGCACCTGGTAGCAGGTATGCAGCTCACCTGGTCACACTATGGTGGGAAACACTGCATTTCTATTTAAAACATGGCAACCATTTCTAAATATGCATTTGCACATATAAAATAGCCTATTCACAGTTTATGCAAACATGTGCCCTCTGTTTTGTGGTTTATTTCCAGCTTTGCGGCCACCCTAGACTTGCTTGGAGTCATCGGGGTCTCAGGCAGATAATGCTCTTTTCCCATCGTCTCCTACCTGAGATTTAACTGGGGATGCCAGGTATCAAACTTGAGACCTCCTGCACCGCAAAGTACGTGTTATGCTACTGAGCTACGGCTCATCATTTGCTATTTCCCATCCTGAATGGAGGAACCGTCCTGCTACAAGCCCTAATGTTTAACGGCTGCCTGCTAGCTCGCTTTAAACCCTCAATGTCAAATCTCACAGTACATTCAGTTCAAACGTGCCCTCGGGGGTATTCCCTGCTAAGTACTTGCTATTTTGGTCCACTCACTTTCAAGTTCAACCAGCAAATACTGCATCACTCTTGGGGACGGGGACAAGCTCGCCTCTCCTCCGTTCAATCTCAATCAAAACGACCAAACTAATTAGCACTCTGCACAGAGAAGCATCTGGCTGCGTGTAGCATTGACCAGAGCAAAAGTGCATCCCCTGAAACACAGCTAATAAAATCGGTCCCGTGATTCGCCTCTAGTGTGACACATCGCTTCTTCGTTTTCTTGAGCAGAGAAGCCCAGCCTTCCAACTCCATGGGCTACACAAAAGCCCTGTGACTCAGAGGGATTTCTGATTGTGCTGAGCCTGTACATTAGGGGTGAAGGAACTCATGCCCGGGGAGCAAATGCAACACCTCTCTCTGCTCAATGGGCATCTTCCTATACCTCAGCCACAACCCCTCTAGCCAGCCTTGCTTTGCACCCTCCTGGCTCAAATACCCCTTTGATCCTTTCTTTCATAATGCCTCTTGCTTGTCTGGATGGAGTACAGTGTGTGTGTGTGTGTGTGTGGAAACTAGCCCACTGCACCAAGGCAAATTGCACTGGTTGCTGTGTCCACTTTTGTCTCTGGCCTCTTCATCCACTGGCATGCAGCCCCCGGAAAGCTGTCCAGAAGAGAACACAGCTCGTTGGCTAAAAACGTTGTAGGGGACCTTCCCTCCAAATTCCCAGCTGCATGTTGGCTTCCACACTCTGGAATAAGAGCCTGTGCATGTTATGTCCAATCTGCTCAAGCGTTACCCCACAAAATTACTGGGAGGCCATGTGTGCAGAAATCAGAGCTATACAAGCTGGAATTTCTGCATGTAGGCACACATTTCAGTGTAAGGTCAAAGCGGGGCCAGCCTACCATTAGGGCAGAAGGTGAGGGAAGGTGGCTTTCACAGGTGACATATGTCAGGGTGTGGGAAGCAGCAGTGTTAGAAACTCAGATGTATAAGCTAGATGCCAAATGGCTCCTTAAACCAGACTGACCATTAGGTCCAGCCGTGGCCGACACTGGGGTTGCAGCGCTCATCTCGCTTTATTGGCCGAGGGAGCCGGCGTACAGCTTCCGGGTCATGTGGCCAGCATGACTAAGCCGCTTCTGGCGAACCAGAGCAGCGCACAGAAACGCCGTTTACCTTCCCACCACAGCGGTACCTATTATATCTACTTGCACTTTGATGTGCTTTCAAACTGCTAGGTGGGCAGGAGCAGGGACTGAGCAACGGGAGCTCACCCTGTCACGGGGATTCGAACCGCCGACCTTCTGATCAGCAAGCCCTAGGCTCTGTGGTTTAACCCACAGTGCCACCCGCGCCCCTTAGAGTTATAGTCTCTTATAGTTATAGTTGCCCAAATGGAATGTCTAGTTCCCATTTTGGGGCCAGATGGCTGTCGCATTTTTCAATATGACCTTTTGGTTCCTTAAATTCATTCTGATGGTCCAGATAAAATATAACTTGACAGAATTCTACAGGATGTGTTGCCCAGGCACGCACTTCCAGGTGGTTCACCTGGCGCCCCTGGTAAATTTCAATGCTGGCAGTTAGGTGTTTGAAAACAGAGGTGTGTGTGGCACGCAAAAGCCTGCCCTGCAACTCCTAAGCTGGCCTGTTGCACACAGGCCTGGCGGGGGGTGTTCTTCCATCCCCACTGCAACTGCCTGGGTGGTCAGATCCTGTATGTGGAAGGGAGTAGATGGTGAGACCATGTCCTCCTTCCAGGCAACCAACTGTCTTGGGGCAGCTCTGACGGTCTTCATAGAGGCTGGGAGGTAGGACAGATGTACAAAAGGGTGGGAACTGCACTCTCAGCTCCCACAATGCATAGGCTGAACGCATGCAAAATTGTGTGTCATCCGCAGTGACTAAAATGTGTGTCATCTGCAAGGATAATAATCATTTGCTGCACAAATCTCTCTCTAACCAACAGAAGAAAAAAAGATAATCTGTGCATGCTTCCTATAAGGAGTCATGCTTGTTCTTACTGAGAACAAATTCAAAACAGCTATGTTTGCTTCCTGAGGGGAGCAGATTCAAAGAACTGTGCCCTGGTCCCTCTTGTAGCAGGCAGTAATATATCTGGGATGGGGAAGCAGAGGTCCTCATGGCGATGAAGATAATAATGAACAGAACAGCTATCACCCCTAACCAGTGGCTGGAGACCCAAGTTTGGGAAATTGTGCTCTAGACAATGAAAATCCCACCCGCAACCAGTGTCTGTTCTGGAGTGCCCCTATCTGGTTGTTTTGCCCTTGGAGGCATTGCGTGCCAAGGCCTTGTGACCCACAGTTCCCTAGCGGATAATAAACACATGGACACAAGTATTTAGGTTTATGGGTTCAAATAGGCCACAACTTAATTGGTTACAGACGTGAGCAGTTTGGCTTAGGCATTGGGTGAAGCCAGGCTATATCTTGACTCCCGCCCGTCTACAGGAAGTCCATCTAAGGGTAAACCACCAATAGGGGGAGCCCTATGACTTACATCAAATAGGGGCACCCCGAGGGGTCACCATTGGGGTTGTGGAATTACCCTAGCCAACGCCCGGGCATCGGACATGATCCACACCCCTGGATCCCTTTAACAGGATATCCTTAATGAGGATGGGCAGGCGGAGGCTACAACCTCCCTTCCATCCAAACAAAGGCTTACCCAATGCCTAACCTCACAAAGTTGTGACAATTGCTACAGCCCAGGCAAAAAACAAATGGCTGGTGCCAATTTGCCAAGTGGAAAAAAATCCTACCCAGCCCCAACAATATGGCATTCAACATTTGTCCATAGCAATGTTGTGTCATAGACATACCTCCTGCCAGCACTGATTGGTCACTGGGGCCACCCATGGGCAGGTCCCCACCCAGTGCCAGTGACGTAACCTGAACAGTGATGTGGAGGGTGCCGATACCTGCCTCCCGCCAGATCACTGCAGGGGCCTGGATGCCTGGCCACAACGCAGCCCACCTGGAAAAGGTGAGCAGACCTGCCGGACACACTCTGCCGCTAGTCCCCACAATGACATTTCAACCTGGTTGAATGTTCCAGAAATAAACAGAGCTAGGAGGATTTCTTGGTACTGATACCAAATGGAAAGTGTGGACAGGAGATCAAATGCCAGAAGAAACGCCCAACTCCAGCAGAATCTTTTCACTTGCTCATTTACACATCAGCAAACCGCCCTGACAATCTACCAAGTTAGGTGTCCGCAGGGACACAATTCACACCAAGCTGTTTCTCTTCCAAGAACGTTTGTTACCACCACGTGGATTCCAGCTCAGCTGAACTGCACGCAGCTCCTTCGATATCAAGAGGCAAATGTCAGGAGAGCAAATACTAGATATGCACCCAGGGAATCAACAAATCAACACCCTCCCCACTCCCTTCCTAGAATTAAGATGAAGTAGGCAAGTGAAGACTGCTGTCAAACAAATTAACAACAGACTACAGGCTTGGAGCCAATGATCCGCGCTGGAAACCAACATGCGATTTGCCACCTCTGCAGCTTTTGGTCATGACACCTCTGTCTATTTCCCTTTCAGATACCTTGCTCCAGCTTTCCGCACTACCCGCCCTCCTATTTATTCGCTTAGTAATATGTACGCTGCTCCAAATCTCCACCTCCTTGCAGGACTTCTTCAGAGAAGAAAAGGCTCAGGAATAAACCCTACACAAATCCGGAGTTGAGTCCCTAAGACAGTTGGACGGTACCTTGTATGCCTCCTTCTGGCAACTCCTGAAGCCCATCTATTGCCAAACCTTTGACACCTGGGAAATTGTTATTGTTGTCTTAGCTAGCTGACAGTACGCTTGTTCAGACACTACACTGAAAACAGGCGCAAGTGCTTGTGTGAAAGAGTGTACACTTGTTGGTTTGCGCAACTATTGTGTTCAGAGGTGCAAAGAATGTACACTCGTTGAATGTTACTATGAATAACTGTGTACAGCTCAACGAGTGGTGTACACTCGCTGAATGCTATTTGTGGACACCCCTCTATTAACCTTCTTATCCATTAAGAAAACATCTCAGGCTTTATCACAGGGAGGCTTCGAAGAAATGGCCACTGTCTCCCCCAAGGAGAAATTGGAATCTCAAGAACTTTTTGCTGTCCGTACAGAACATGGAAACAGGTAGATCAGTGGAACAGGGACATAGCTATCTTCTGGCACCACAAATCAGAGATGGGGAGGGAAGAGGACTAACTCTGAGGGGCTAGAAGTGCAGAATACTCTGAAACGATTGCAACCAAAACACCTAGAATGGTCCTTCTTGAGTGCTTCCAGACACAGGACCATAGGAATATGCCTTCTATTGAGTCAGACCACTGGTCTATTGAGCTCAGTATTGTCAGCAGTTCTCCAGAGTTTCAGGCATGGGGCATTCCCAGTCTTTCCTGGAGATTCCAGCGAATCTTGTTGAAGCTGGGACTTGTTGCATGCACAGCAGATGCTCTACCTCTGATCTACGGCCCTTCCCATGATGGTATTTTTATTCCGGGATGCTGCATGCAGGTTTCTGCAGCATCCACATAAAAATACGCTGCAACATTTTGTTGCAGGCTCAACCTCCCTCCCACTCCCTCTGTGTGTGAGAGAGAAAGACAGTGCACACACATCAACATGCAAAAACATGTTCCTTAGTATTTCTGAATCTGGCGGCAGCAGAATTCCAAAAAACTTCCACCAACGTTTCCACTTCCCATTTTTAAAAACTGCACAGTGGTCACACCAGTAAGCAGGAATGCCTGGGTAGACCGCTCCGTTTTGCTTCCTGAAGCACTACTGTTCTGCAGTGGCGTCCAAACAGAGGGCAGCCTCTTAATGCAAACAGGATGCCTTTGGGATGGCGAGAGTAGAAGGGGAGTTAAATTCAACAGGGCTGCCTTCAGTGCACCCACATCCAAGATAAATATTGAAAGTTTCCCTTCCTCCCAGATGTCGGGCATTCAGATGTCCCACCACTCTTGTTACCCAATTAGAAGGTTTAATTAAGGAGACATATTTTCAGTCAACCCAGGAGTTCCACCCAAACCCTAAAGTGAGGATTATAAAAGAGTTCAATCAACTCTGGCTACGCAATTATTGGCTGCAGCTTTCAGTCCTGAACCATTAAAATGCCACTGGAAATGTTACTAATAGAGGGGTTATTATAACCACGTCGGTCAAAAGAACTTGATTGTCTCAAAATTCAGAACCCCCAAACCCTGTGGAACTAAGAGTGTGCATCTACAGTCACGCACATCACATATTATTTCAGTTTTCATTTCCCTCCCTGCACCAGTACTGTTCTTAGGGCAGCGGTAGCCAATGTGGTGCCATTCAGATATTGCTGGACTACAAACATCAAATCAGGCAAAAGGTCTGTTTAGCTTAGCACTGTCCATATCAGAGGTGGGCAATCTTATTTTTTTCTTCCTGTTGAGAGCTGTGTCTCCTTAAAATAATCTGTTAAGTGGGCTGCATGCCAGTGCTGGGCGGAGCCAAAGTCATGAATGGGTGGAGTCAGAACCAACAATGGAAGGAGTCAAATACATAAGTGTTCCAGATTAGCCAATTTGGAATAAAGGGTGTTCTGATTCAATTTGCACCATGACTACTGCCTCAGATTAGTGTTCACAAACACATGAAGCTCAACTCAGAAATGAGCCCAGCTGCATTTGAGAGGGTTACTCTCAAATAAGTATATAAAGGATTGTGGGGGGGGGGGGGTACAACTACTAGTATAACTACTTTTCAACTGGTGACTCCAAGCTTCTGCCACCCCATCACCCATGTCCAGGTAAATCCACCAGGATCTCCTGAGTTGGTGGGTCCCCACCAAAGAGCACTAGCAGAGGGGTTGTGTAATACAACTAAATCATGGGTAGGCAAACTAAGGCCCGGATCCAGCCCAATCGCCTTCTAAATCCGGCCCTTGGACGGTCCGGGAATCAGCATGTTTTTACATGAGTAGAATGTGTACTTTTATTTTAAATGCATCTCTGGGTTATTTGTGGGCATAGGAATTCGTTCATCCCCCCCCAAAAAATATAGTCTGGCCCCCCACAAGGTCTGAGGGACAGTGGAGCGGCCCCCTGCTGAAAAAGTTTGCTGACCCCTGATTACTAGATTGTAGAGCGGGAGCCACCTTAGTGATCATAGATGGACTTTCTACTTAACGGTTAATTTACTAACAACATGACCATTCAGCAAGTCTTCTGCTTTTACCTTCCTACAAGAATTAATTAATTAAACTCACCAGGCACTTGCTACCTAAAAGATCTCCTGGCGACCTGCATTTAAAAGAATAAATGCATTACACCATAGGGAGGGAAATAATGCAAAACAATCATGTTTTCATTGAACACCTACAATTCATTCACATATGCCACATGAATTTAGCAAGCCTTCCACACCTGATGAGAAGAGTGGGATAAAGTTGACCTCAACCTTTGGTAGATGATACGATGATCCCACCTCCTACCTACTTCCAGTAGCATCAGACCTGCTCCAACAGAGGATGCCATGAATGCAACCACAAGGGTGGAACTGGTGACCTTGGTTCCTTCCCTACAGTTAGGTCTGCCTCCCTTCCAGCTGAGCGCATGTGGGGAAGACCCTTGTGATTAGGCTCATGCGTCGCATTCCCATTACCCTCCAATGCACCCTGCAAAGAAGGATCGCAGTCCATAGAAATGTCAGGATAATGTCTCCAGGAGGCTGGCTTCCCCAGTAGTTATCTACCTCCAGTGGAAAGTTACCAACGGGTAATCAAGCAAGTTGCTATTTATAAGTTGGATTTACTAATGAATTTTTATATATAGATATATATAGATCATCTTCAGGGAGAGAAGCTTCACACACACACACACACACACACACACACACACTCTTTAGGTCAGAAAGAACTAACAGAAGCATTGTGCTTGGGCAGGTGGGCTAGTAAAATCCGTTTGTGGGCAAACACTTAGCCGCATTGACCCTGCACAACCTTCCCGTGTGATTTTCCATAGCAAAACCACTGGCCTCAATGCACGCTAAGACACTCCGTAAACGTACAGTCTGGTTCACAAACCACCGGGGCTCTGGAGCATTTGGTTCCCAGCCCAGCAGAGGGACTTGCACAATGGCTTCTTTCGTCATGAGGCGACTTTTGCATCTGTCTCACGGGCAGGGAGGGGCCCATGTGCGGAAACCCAGCGGACGAGACACTCGACATTAGCACAAGCAGAGGTTATGCATTGTAAAAGGAGGTTTAACAAAACCGAACCGGCCGTTCTATTTCTCTCTCACACCCATCCCAGCGACGTGTCCCAAGAAACAGCCACTACAGACAACCAACTCACGGCTACAGCAGCACAGCCTAATTTTATAGGAGACTATAAAAACACTTTTGCAAATGTGTATTTCTGGATCTTCTGGCTGAATGGCAAATCTAGATACAGGCAAATTTGTCCATTTCTCAGTTTCTCATTTTTTCTAAACTTCAGTTCAGTTCTCCACATCGGGTTGCTTTATTTCGTTTTATTTTATTTGAAGCCCTGAAAATTCATTGGCATTTCGGTGCGAATTTTTCATAATCTGGACATTTTGGGAAAGAGCTTTACCCGAATATAATGCACTTCCCCCTAACATATGTATTTTATGTATCAGCCTGAGGAAGATTCCTGGCTTCTCCCCCACCCATCTCTCCCAGCAATTCTCATCTCCCCAAGTCCTCCCTGTCAGGCCACCACCTCCCGGAAGTAACCTCCCCACAATGTGCATATCAAAAAGTAGACCTGGTGTCAGAAGTAGGAACAGAGAAGGGGTGGGGTTCTCCACCTTTTCTGCAGAACAGAGCATCATGACTTAAAGAGTGGTGATCAAATCCTAAAGTCAAAACACACCAAGTAACTTACACTGAACTAGACTTTGGTTCACTGAGCTCAGTACAGTGGTACCTCAGGTGAAGAACTTAATTCGTTCTGGAGGTCCATTCTTAACCTGAAACTGTTCTTAACCTGAAGCACCACTTTAGCTAATGGGGCCTCCCGCTGCCGCCGCCGGAGCACAATTTCTGTTCTCATCCTGAAGCAAAGTTCTTAACCCGAGGTACTATTTCTGGGTTAGCGGAGTCTGTAACCTGAAGCGTATGTACCCTAAAGTGTATGTAACCCGAGGTACCACTGTACTGTCTACACTGCAGCTATGAAGAGTTTAAGACATGAAGTCTGTTATGTACTGAAGTTCTCACCCTGGGCCAGCAGGGGGAAAACTGTAGATAGTTTTCACTCAGGTCCACATATGCAAATAAGGGATTGAAAGTGACGTTCAGTGATTGGATAGTTACAGAAAGTGTTACAGTTGCGTTGTAGTGGAGCTCTATATAAGCAGGCTGGCTGAACCCTTCAGTTCAGTTCTGCTCTGGCTTGTGAATAAACAAGAGCTGTTTGAAGAATCGCTGTGTTGTCTGATATGTTCACCCACAACTTAATGAAGTCTTCTTCCCAGAGATGCCAGGGATTAAATCTGGGAGTTTCTGCATGCAAAGCTGATGTTCTGCCCTTCCCCAAGTTCTTATGTAGCAGGAGAGGAGGTCTTACAAACCCTTGTCTTCCCTAGTGCTGCTACGGAAAAATAGAGAAAGTGGGTTGGTGAGTAAGGACTCTTTTTGTACTTTTTGAGCCTTCTGCATCAAGCCAGGAAACAAACTCGGTGCACTGAAGATTTTCTGCGAATGGCTGCAAAGAGGTGTGCTTAGGTTCACCACTGTGGGGGGGGGGGAGGAACTTCCAACCTGCCTGTATTGATCCTGGTCGTAATGGACCAAGCCTGCTCCTGCTTGCAAAGCCCCAACCTGAGCTTTTCTGCCTGGGGTGGGTGGGAAAGAAGGTTGAGAGCTGGTGTTTATAGATGCAGATAAGCCACTAGAATATTCTAACAAATGGGCAAACTTTCCTGAAAGCAAGATTCTGTGCCCAGAAAGCCAGATGCCACGATCTGAGTACAATATTCAAAACAAGTCAATTTGCATATATTTGCTTTTGTTTTTGTGGGCTGAATTTATATTGGTTCCGATAGTGCTGGGACAGGCCCTCACACCGTGCTCCCTGTCTCCTTGGACACAGCTCTTGGCTTCCAAGGTTCCTCCAGGTTTCACCACAGACTTTCCAATTTGTCTGTGCAGCCTTAAGAGCTGGTTTGCTTGTTGACACAGAAGCCATGATCCACCCAATGGCAACCTATAAGCTTCTAATCACAAAACTCTGAAGCATACACACACAACCCTGGCTATTGTTTCTGAATTATTGTAGATTGGGGTGTAGGATCCTCGACAGAGTTGTCCCATGGATTGCTCTCCTGTCAATCACTTGATGCCACAAGTGCAAACAAATCAAACCACACACTCAAAGGCGCAGCGTTTTGCAAGTGAATAGCAATCACAGAATCAAACCTATCCGTTCTGAAGGAAATCAGCCCTGAGTGCTCACTGGAAGGACAGATCCTGAAGCTGAGACTCCAATATTTTGGCCACATCATGAGAAGAGAAGACTCCCTGGAAAAGACCCTGATGTTGGGAAAGATGGAGGGCACAAGGAGAAGGGGAAGACAGAGGACGAGATGGTTGGATAGTGTTCTTGAAGCTACCAGCATGAGTCTGACCAAACTGCGGGAGGCAGGGGAAGACAGGAGTGCCTGGCGTGCTCTGGTCCATGGGGTCACAAAGAGTCAGACACGACTAAATGACTAAACAACAACAGCAATCACAGAAGCACTGGCAATGAGGACTTTGAGGGGCCTCTGAACAGCTGATTGCTGGCCACTGCACACCTTCCCTTTGGCCCACTGCCACACACACAATATTATATGTTGTCTGTCGGCACACCTGACATCACAGATGATGCCCAGCGTAGGGCAGGTTGGTGTGACTTGACCCCATGGGCCAAATGGGAAGTTATAGTTATTGCTTGCAGGACTGATGTTTGGCCATCAGCGATGTAGACACAGCCTGCGACAAAAGGGCACATCTTTCCAAACTGCAAAAAAAGCATTCATGCTTTCTCTGCCCCTCCCCTCCCCCCAACTTGAACACATGCGGCAAACTGTGGCTCGAGTTATGTAAGCTAATGTGTGAAGGATCTTGGATTTTCTACCTTGGGCATGGGGCTCAGTGGCCTTCTGCTTCCTTCCAGCATGATGATTCCAACCATCTGTGCTGTGGGCACATGGCACAGCAGAACAGAAGCGCTCAGTAGGAGGGTGCAACAAACGTGTGTATTTTTAACACTGGGTGGCAAGCATCTAGTACAAGGCTGCGTCTATGTCAGGATGCTAGAGAGGCACAGGAGGAAAATAGTAAGACTCGCCGAGGTGTGGCATTGGGTAAGGAGCTGAGACTCCAGGAAAAAAATCAGCTTTCATTCCAATAAAGTTACTAGGGCTAAGATGAGTTCCCCCCTTCTCCAAAATACCCCCTCCCTGGTGAAAACAGGAGACAATTCTCCCATTCTTTCTGAGGAAAGGGCTTTCTCTGAAACATCAGGAAGCTGCCTTATATTGAGTCAGATCATTGCCCCACCTAACTCTAGCAACACCGACACTGACTGGCAGCGGCTTTCCAGGGTTTCATTCCCAACCCTAGCTGGAAATCTGCCAGGTACTCTGTCATTGAGAACTTTCAGGCTGCTTACGTCACTATGACACACTTACATTCCACTCGCCACACTTCTGGAATGAAGCAAGACACAGCATCACTCTCAAGGCGTATCTGGAGGGGAGGTTAGTTGAAAACTGCAAAGAGAGCCTTGCGCCATGAGGTTATTTTTTGGGAGGGCAGTTTTAAAAGTTTTAAATATTTTTAAATATTTTAAAAAGTTTTAAATAGTTTTAAATATTATTAGATTTATAGCCCACTTTTCCTCCAAGGAGCTGAAGGTGGCATACGTGGTCCCACTTCCTCGTTTTGTGTTCACAACCACCCTGTGCGGTAGGTTAGAGGTAGGTCACCCAATGAGCTTCATGGCTGAGTGGGGATTCGAACCTTCTCCTTCCAAGTCTCTCTTCTTCCATGTCCAGGTTAAAGGTAAAGGGACCCCTGACCATTAGGTCCAGTCGTGGCCGACTCTGGGGTTGCGGCACTCATCTCACTTTAGTGGCTGAGGGAGCCGCCGTACATGCTGGTCATGTGGCCAGCATGACTAAGCTGCTTCTGGCGAACCAGAGCAGCACATGGAAATGCCATTTACCTTCCCGCCAGAGCGGTACCTATTTATCTACTTGCACTTTGATGTGCTTTCGAACTGCTAGGTTGGCAGGAGCAGGGACTGAGCAATGGGAGCTCACCCCGTCGCAGGGATTCTAACCGCCGACCTTCTGATCGGCAAGCCCTAGGCTCAGTGGTTTAGACCACAGCGCCACCCGTGTCCCATGTCCAGGTTAAGAAAGTGGAAATTCACTCTCAAAATCTCCCCACTTGAACTACGCTGGTTTGGGGTGTTTTGCTTTGTTTTTGGTGGGGAGTGTTGCCTACCCACCCAACAAATGGTAAAAGAGAAGCTCTTGGCAGTGTTTCAAAAGGAAACTGCATGTGCTATGCAAAAGAAGTGTCTCAATAAGATTTGAGTGAGTTGTGGCCTTCATTCTATCTCCCAAACTGAAGCTACTATGTAAAATAGTAAACACTGCAGGATGATGTTAACTTTAACGGTTTAAGAACCCAACATTTCATGGTATCTAATATGAGCTAAATGAGTGCAAAATTGTGCCAGTTTGTATATGGCTATCTGGATAGAAAGATAGGTAGATAGGAAAATGAGCTTATACGGCAGTAAAAGGAATTCTCGGGGTCCTTCTAGAACCAATAAAAGCTATACAGCTAAAAAAATCTGCCTGATTAATCTGTAAACCAGACATCGAATTATGCATTTTAATACAATGATCTCAGGCCTGCAACTGTACTTTATATTTGCAAGGATGTTGAAAAGGACAAACAAATAGCATTCACCACAATCAAAGGGCAAAATTAAGTGGTCACTAAAAATAACAGCAACTCCTCTCTCTCTTTATCAGTATCTTAACAGGACAAATTATCTCGACTGCCCTTTGAGAAGACAAAAAGCAGGAGCCACATTACAAGGCCAGGGAGCAATTGTACCACATCCAGAAAGCTATCTGGCATGAAGATATGCACTGCTGTAATTGTACAGATTGGGATGGAAACAGCCTCAAGCTATGGCAATCCTACGTTTACAAGGATGGAGTGCAAATAGGCAACCAGAGACCATACTGTAGAATGCAGATGTTGCATGGTTCGGGGGTCACGGGTGGGTTAGGGGTCATGTGGGATCTTTTTGAACACTCATCCACGCCATGCTAACTGCAAGGGCCAGAATCTTGTGACCAGTGTAGGCATCTGGTTTACTTACACACACACACACACACACACACACACACACACACACACACATTCCAGTGAGGCTAAAGCATGGTCTGTGAGCACAAAATGTGGCAGAATATTTAGCGGAAAGGAAGAATGGAGTCATCTGGATGAGTTCGTGGTTGGCTTGATGGCTGCAACCCGACAGGAGCACAGCCGTTCTCTGAATTCAGCACTTCTCTGAATTTTGCGTTCCAGCTCTTCAACCAAGTACCATGTAAAAAAAGACATCAACCAGGGCAAACTGTGTGTAAAAATAGCCGATATGAAAATTGCATTGTATTAAGGAAAGCTGCTGAGCAAAAAATGTATTAGGCAAAAGTACATACAAAATTAAGCATTTCTTATGTAATATTGATGAATATTCACGAGGAATTCTTTTCTGGGGGGGGGGGGAATCCACAGATAAGGAAATGTGGAGAACTGAATTTGAGATCTGGGGGGAAATGAGAAGCTAAGACGAACAGGAATTGACAGGTGGACTTGCCCCTACTTAGGTACAAAGTTGATCAGAGGCAAAGTGCTGCACTTTCCCTGCTCAGAAGCTGTCAGCTGACACGGTGTGACCACGGCCTGCTATGTAACACCTCAAACTCTGGCTCAGGTCTTCAGTTCCTGTGATTTATGGTATGGGCGAAAACCAGGCTGCTCAGACAAGCCATACTTGCCTAGTGCTTGTTTTACCTTCAGATACATCATGATCCGAAGACACTCTTCCACCTTCCTCTTTCTTCTCTTCCCCCTTTTGTGAGTTCTGCCTCGGAAGCAAACATCTGGTTAGCAGATGCTTTGCGTGCCAACTATACATAAAGTAGCAAGGGGAAAGATTTTATTTTCATGGGCTGCTCTTAATTCAGTCAGGCTCGCAGCTGGAGCGTCACAGTCCTCACACATAACACGGGGAAATTCCCAATATTCGACATGGCCTAGCCACTGGGGTACACACAATGGCACTGGTACCAGCCGTGGTGTTTGTGGCAACAAAGCCTTTGGCACTGGTTGGCCAACCTCATTCCTCGGTCCATCATTTTTGTCCCTGGCCCTGCCTAACACTGGAATGTGGCCCCCGGAAATAGTCACACACTGTGATAGTCACACACTGTGCAGATTCTGTCAAATTGATAAGGAAGAAAGGTGCTCTGGAGGAATATAATGCCATGAAAAATAAACACATGGTCCATTTGAGCAGATATTTCTGCCCTTCTCAAATAGGGTTGCACATAGCAATACAAGGGCATAGGGCATGAGACTCTTAATCCCAAGGTTGTGGGTTCAATCCCCACATTGGGTGAAAAATTCCTGCATTACAAGGGGTTATGGCCCCTTCCAACTCTACAATTCTATGATTCTCTGTTTTCCATAGCAGGTAGATCACAGAAAGCCTGGTTGTCTGAACGGACAGGGGGTACATGAGTTGAGAAATCCTGGTCTACGGTTGTTGTATTCCACAATTTCACGGGTCTCCACTTGGAAAATTAGCAAGCTCCCCTGTATGTTGCCTATCTTCCCATTTTTGCTGAGTCAGGCTTACCTGCCTCTGTGTAGGCAGTTTACTAGGTAGGCAGAGAAGCATCTCTGACAAAGAGTATTTCTGTTGAGCTAACTGTCCCGTTGGCCGAGGATGCCTGACCTGGGAAGGGTGGGGTATATTTGCAGAGGAAGAAAGCATGCAGGATTGGCAACAAGATCGGGGAGCCGTGAATGAAGTCAATCTTCTTACAGGGCGATGTCGCCTATGTCCCGGCTCCCAGACCACCAACACCTGAAGGCCTACAACTGGACCTAATATAGGGCAGATGGTATTTAATAAGGACAACTTGGACCCGACTGAAGTCAAACAGGGGAAGGCTTTAATGAGAGGACACTGAGTTGCTGGTGAGACATTTAGGGGAGGAAGCCGGATGGGAAGACAAGGAAATTTAGGATGGGGGTGATAGAAACTGCCAGATCAAAATTAAAGCAGAAGACTAGAGACTCTTCGGAAGCAGAAGAGCATCAGAAATTAGAAATGTAGATTGATTAATGACTATCATTTGTAATCAGACCCTGAAGAACTAGTGCAAAATTCACAGTCAATCAAGATGCCCCCAATTCAAATTCACCCTCAGAAAACTATTGAAGGCCCACTTTCGCTGACTCCACTGTCCTGGGTCTCCAGAATTCCAGCGTCCTGTTTTGGCCAATCTGATGTCTACAGGAAGACCAGAGTAGATCTCCAGGCATCTACCATGGTAAATACTGAGATGCTATATTATTCCAGGGCCCTGTGGCCAAATGCAATGGTAGCTGCCCATCAGAGGAGCTTCACTGTGCTTCTACTCTGCTGGTAAGCCCACCTACTGGCCCCTATGCTGAGAAATAAGATAAACGGGGACAGGGTACAGTGAGCGGGTGCCACAAGTTTGAGGGCATGCAAAGCCCTCCCCTTCTGCCCTGTCTATGTTCAGCCCTGGTTTCATCTCTCAACAATACAGTCAAATCTCGTTGTGCATCTGCCTCCGCTTCAGTGAATGTCCGCGGCAAACCACGAAGTACTGGAACGGGTTACTTCCGGGTTCACCACTCACGCATGTGTAGAAGCGCTAAATCGCGCTTCACGCAGATGCGGCACTTCGATGTGCGTCATTTTCGGGTTGCGGCGGGGCCTCCGGAATGGATCTTCACCGTAACCTGAGGTTCCACTGTATTATCCTTTCTGCTTTGCTGATCTCCACTGCAGTGATTCTGCAAGAACTGCTGAGATAATGCTTTGAACGCTCAAATGCTATATAAAGGCCAAGCATATTACTCTCTTATATCAATCGTCTGAATTTGAGAAGCTACAACCCCAAGCAGTTTCACTTGGAAACAAGTTGAAGTGACTCTGCTTTGGGAGCAGGGTGTAAATGCAATGCGTGTAAATATCTAAGTGGGGGGGGGGAGTTAAGTTAGTTTGGTGCAAGGGAATAGTTGAAGGCAGCCCTGTATGGGGAATTTTAATGTTTAATTATGTTTTTATATATGCTGGAAGCTGCCCAGAGTGGCTGGCGCAACCCCGTCAGATGGGCGGCGTATAATAATAATAATAATAATAATAATAATAATAATAATAATAGGACATCCCTATTTTCATCGGAGAAATGTTGGGAGGAAATGCAATTCACGGAGGATAAAGCTATTAATGACTGCTAAGAGACAGTGCATAGCAGTTTCTGGGAACAGCAAGGAGGTTGAGAGGTTGCTTGTGGGTTCAGGTTGTCCACTGTGAGAACAGGATTTGGACCATGGCAGACCACTGGTCTGATCCAACAGGGTTCTGGTTATATTCTCTGATAGATAGCACAGGTGGGGGGGGGGAATCCAGAGGTTTTCTGGAAGGGTTATATGGATGGTTTGAAGAAGAGACACTTTTCCTTCCGTAGGATGTTAAGTCCCAGAAACTAAGCTGTAAAAGAAGCCAGTCTGCAATTCTACATTTATAAGATGTGCAAAGGAGTCCCAGGTTCAAGCCAGATAAAACCAAAGGCAAACTTTTTAATTAAAAAGAAAACCCCTCCGGCTCTCACAACTTCCCCCCTGAGTTACGCTCTGGGCGCCAGCCTTTTCGAGACAAAATAAGGGGTGTCTTTCAAAAATGAATCAGACACACCGTGCATAAAAGAGGCCCAGTCACCGTGTTAACTATAGAGCAAAAGCAGGGACCAAAGATAATAACACCTTTGCATCCAGAGGAATCAATAAAAATAAAAATAAAAAAAGTTGTATGAAGTGTAGATTTCTCTCCAGCGTCCCGTCCCCCCCATCCCACACTTTTGCCAGTTTATGGTGTTTCCACTGCCAGTCCTACCCTATGAATCTTCCTTCTGAGGGGGGAAAGTCTCTCTCTCTCTCCCCTCCCAAATTCTCACAAATCAAAGGGTATGCAGTTTTTTTTTACATTCTGGCTACGAAGACAGCACTCTGTGGAACTGAATCTCGCTGCACAGCTGGAACGGAGAAAAAACTGAATAAAACAAAACCCCCAATTAAATCCAAGTTGCCCAACGCCACCCAAAGCCTGGCTGCTGAATGCCAGCCTAAACAGAGGACAGCTTTAGCTGTTTAGGAGAACGTATTAAGGCTTGGACTTTGATGCATCTCTGCAAAAAGGGACATCTGTATATTACAGGGCAGTAGCAGCTGCATGAGGTATCTCTCCCCCCCCCCCGCCCTAGTCAACCTTAATTTTAATCTTTTCCAAGCCTTTTCATCATCATCATCATCAACATCATTTTTCACCATTGCATTAATATTATGATAAGATTTCAACTTGTTCAATTGGGCGAGACTGTATTTTAGGTAGGATATATGTAAGTGTGTAATGTGGATATTAATGCAGAAAGACATAAGAATAGATTTATGAAGGAGAACATGCAAAACTGGAAATAGACTGATATATAGATACACACACACACACCTCTCTCCACGTGTGCACAAGTACATTGTGGAAATAAACAGTAAACTTTTATTAAAGGAACAGCAATAAATTTAGATAACCTTTATAGTAACATTGAATTATTCAATACTACATTTTCATAATTTGCATTATCTCTCTATCTCTGGGATTGCACTGCAACTACCATAATAAGTGGAGATAACAAAAGTATCTTTCCTGAATTCACATTTATTATCTTGCTCAATCCCGGTAAATAGTTATACTATTGAAAATGGTAGCAGAGGTAGGATTTATTTTTCTAAAAGTAAAAAGGTGGCTACGATATTGGCCTATCGGGGGCGGGGCGGAATCCACACACATCTCAAACCCCTATTGGGATGATGCCTTCATTTGACCAACCAAAATATCGTAAAGTAGCATGTAAGCTTTTGAGTTGAGTGTGTCTGGCTGTTAACCAGAAGGTTGGTGGTTCAAGCCCACCCAAGCGTCAGGAGTCCAGGTCCCAGCTTGATAACACAGTAAGTGCACATAATTAAAAAGGAGGATTTATTGCAAAAACAAAGCGATAGCTCTGGACGGCTCCAACAAAGCACCCAACATTATCACTCAAGATGACCCTTCTGAAGACTCGTTCCAGTTCCTACAGAAGATATTGAACCTTCGCCCCTTACATCTCTTGTTTTGCTTCCTGTCCAGCAGCCCTCCCATTCGCTGACTCTTCAGACTTATTGGATCAGCTCCAACCTCTTCCTGTTCTGAAAGGCTGTGTCTGTTTGCGCCTGCTTGAGCTTCCTGAGAGCTTTGGCTGTGTTTCAGCCTGATCTCAGTTGTTCCCTTGGCAACCGGCCATCCAAGGTCAGAGGGATTTGATGCTGGCAGCTCTGGCCTCTGCTCAGCCTGTGTCAAATCTAAACCTCTCTGCTCCTGCCTGTATTCTGCAGCTGACTGTAAAGTTCCACTTGGAGCTGGCTCATTCCTGACATCAGGGAAGCATTGCAGGGGGTTGGACTAGATGACTTTTGGGGTCCCTTCCAACTCCACATTCTACAGTTATACGATCAAGCTAGATGGCAACATAACAAGTAGTGGAAGGGGGGGAACTGTATGATGGTGAAAGCCTGATGGAGTCTGCATTTGGCTGTAGTCTCCTGCTCTTCCTTTTTAAGATGCAATGAGGGAAAGGTGTAACAAATATTTAAATGAGGCTCTTTTAGGTGGTATGCAGATATTGGGGTGCTGTCAGGACTATTGCAAAGAAGTAAAACAACGTCTGATTCAAGAAAGCATGCAATACCTAATAAAAGTATTGCCTTAATATAGATTTTGGAGTTTATTTTTTTCTAATATTTCACCATCTGTTTGAAGAGTTCTGCAGAATCCCAAAGCTTGCAAGCTATTTTGTAGGATTTTGGTTGGTCTAATAACATTTTCACCCTAATATGGAATTTGGGATAATATTAAGAACCATAGCTTCCATTTCTGAATTCTGACTTTGAGCTTCATGGACTTTAAGCTTTCACAAACAGAAAGAAGAGACTCAATATGTTGATTTGCCCGTGGATTTTGTGCATGTGCATATTACGGTGTGTATAAAGTTTTCAAACTTTAATTCTCTTCACGCCCGAGACAGAAGAATCCAAGGCCAGTGAGAAGCAATAGCAGTTAGAGGCCTTGTCTCCATACTGCAGGAGCAGCAGACTTAGCCTTGGCAAACAACCAAATTGCCCTCTTACATAAAACACCTGGAGCCGTTCCGTATTCTGCAATATTTAAAAGCAATTTTTCAACACCACGTCCTAAGAGTGTTGCTTGTTTAGCAACGCAAAGGGAATGCAATCACTGCTAGAGCATGGCTGCTTTTGAAACTTGGATCAAAGAGATTTACAGAAGCATAAACTGGAGGTGGCCCTTAAAAATAATAATGTAAGAACCACGTTACTTTGACAAGCTAACAGCACAACTTTATAGGAGGAATGCAGTAACAAAGTTCCTTAATTTTGCTCCTGACAAAACTCTCCTTTGATTGCTAAGAACCGGATAAGTGCATCACCAGAACAAGAAATTGTCTGTTTTGTGAGCATCTTGTCTCCTTTGGGGTCATGTATCTGAGTTGTTGCTTGAAAACATTTAATGTGATCCTTTCACAGAGGATAAGAAGAAGAGGAGGAGGAGGAGTTTGGATTTGATATCCTGCTTTATCACTATGCACCTTATGGAGCAAATTGCCCTGGAGCCGAATTGCCCAAGGGCAAAAAGCAGATCATGCTGTTTTGTTTTTTGTGTTTTTTTTTGAAAGAGGGAAGTGTGTGTTGAAAGGAAGCAGCTGATCGGCAAGCAATCAGGGAGGGAGATAAGGGACGCTAGAGATAAAGGAGGCTGCATGGGGGGGGAGAGCCGATGGATCCTCAGGATTTTTGCACTGGGTCACCCCAAATTCACCATTAGATCACATAGCATGTCCATGGCTACAGCTTGAACCACAAAAATCATACATCCACTGTTTCGATCAGAATATTTTTTTTTGTTTTCCTCCTCTAAAAACTAGGTGCGTCTTATAGTCAGGTAAGTCTTATGGAGCGAAAAATATGGTACTTGTGTGGCTTCAGCAACACAGATGTTCCAAAAAGCTGGGAGAGGACTCTCAGAAACTGACAAGCTTTTCTCTTTGGAAGACATGCCGAAAAACAACGACACTCAAGCCAATTCTGAATTAGGCAGAGTTGAGCCACCATACTTCTGCATATCTCTTGAATCTGTAGTTTCTTTCGAGGGAGAAAGGGGGTGGAGGGTGAATTTTAAAGTAGCAATACTTGAGTTTTAGGAGTGAAGATTTAAGACAAACAGTGAATACTCTAAGAGATAGGCGAAGTTTATAAAAGGGCTGTGTCTGGCCTTCTTATAAAGGAGTTATAATTACCAGAAAGCAGCTGTTTAATGTCACATCCCTAACAGGAGCCTTAAATTTTCTTGTAGCTGGCTTCCAGTGGGAACCCAGGAATATTCCTTTGCTTCCAAGTATAAATGCCCCGTTATTCTGCTCTCGTGGGGATAATTTATTCATTTCATTTTTAAAACTTGCATTCCACCTACTCTCTGAAGAACACAAAGCGGTCAACAAGTCAGAATAAAAAAAATATTATTTCAAAATATAAAAGAACCCCCTAAATTAAAATGTGTGTTAAAGCTATGGTTTTATGGTTTTCCCAGTAGTGATGTATGGAAGTGAGAGCTGATCTCCGAAGAATTGATTCTTTTGAATTATGGTGCTGGAGGAGACTCTTGAGAGTCCCATGGACTGCAAGAAGATCAAACCTATCCATTCGGAAGGAAATCAGCCCTGAGTGCTCACTGGAAGGACAGATTGTGAAGCTGAGACTCCAATACTTTGGCCACCTCATGAGAAGAGAAGACTCCCTGGAAAAGACCCTGATGTTGGGAAAGATGGAGGGCACAAGGAGAAGGGGACGACAGAGGACAAGATGGTTGGACAGTGTTCTCGAAGCTACCAGCATGACTAAGACCAAACTGCGGGAGGCAGTGGAAGACAGGAGTGCCTGGCATGCTCTGGTCCATGGGGTCACGAAGAGTCGGACACGACTAAACGACTAAACAACAACAAATTAAAATGTGTCATCCTGGGGTATGGTCTGAAGCTAGAGGCCACAAGGGCTGGGCAATATCTGGTTTTCAACGTTGTGATATATCACCAGCTAAACAATGCAATATACTGATATATTACAAAGTCTGAAATAAGGATGGAGCTATGTAGAGGCACTGGCTGGCTTCATGGATGTTTTTCCCCACCTTGTGATTTTTGTATAGCTCACACAAACACAAACACACACACATACACCATGATTCACACTATATTGCCAGATCAAAAGTTATGAAACCGATATAACACTACGGACTTCAAACTGGTTTTGGACAATATATCAATATATTACCCTGCCCTAAAGGCCACGCCATGTTGCTGAAAGTAAAGTAGATTTGGGACTTGTCGGTGCCTGGAAAAGAGGACACTTGAGAATCACATATGTGCCACCTTGGGATCCATGACTGAAGAAAAGGGGGTGTGGATGGATAGAGAAATAGAGAGAGATGAAAACAGAAGGGTGAATAGCCTGAATGAAGTGGTTCTCAAACTTCTTCCTCTGGGCCACACTTTCAGAATGAACTTTAGGAGGAGGTACCAAAGGTTATTAAAACACCTATTCAAATTTCTACTCCATTATCCCTTCTAGTATGTGTGCTGGTATTATGAAGACCCCCTTCATGGATCACTGCCTTGCCGTGGCGAAGGGGCTCGAATAACTCAGAGAAGCTATGAACTATGCTGAGCAGGGCACCCAAGATGAACAGGTCATAGTGGAGAGTTTTGACTAAACGTGATCCACCTGGAGGAGGAACCGGCAAGCCACTCCAGTATCCCTGCCAAGAAAACTCCATGGACAAAGACAACAGGCATATAAAAGTTATGACGCTGGAAGATGAGCTGGACCATAAAGAAGGCTGATCGCCGAAGAATTGATGCTTTTGAATTATGGTGCTGGAGGAGACTCTTGAGAGTCCCATGGACTGCAAGAAGATCAAACCTACCCATTCTTAAGGAAATCAGCCCTGAGTGCTCACTGGAAGGACAGATTGTGAAGCTGAGGCTCCAATACTTTGGCCACCTCATAAGAGAAGACTCCTTGGAAAAGACCCTGATGTTGGGAAAGATGGAGGGCACAAGAAGAAGGGGACGACAGAAGATGAGATGGTTGGATGGTGTTCTTGAAGCTACCAGCATGAGTTTGATCAAACTGCGGGAGCCAGTGGAGGACAGAAGTGCCTGGCGTGCTCTGGTCCATGGGGTCACAAAGAGTCGGACACGACTAAACGACTAAACAACAACATTATGAAGACATTTTGCCAAAATGAACTTTTGACATGGCTGCTAGCAGCTCCCAGGATCTCTACAACACAACAATGGAAACGGTTAGGGGGGAAATATGACCATATCTTTTAGGTATGAAAATATCTGGAATTTACTTATTTCATGAGGATAAAAAAACACCACCACATAATCTACAGGCCTCTAAGAGACAGGATGAACCTGATCACTTCTATTCCATACCGGCAGCTCCCAACTGACGTGGGGTTTATGCTCCAAGGCACCATGCTTTTAAGTGAAATATATCTGAATATATCTGAATATATATATTCAGGATATATCTGAAACACCACTGAAAAAGCCTGCAAGTGCCCCATTCTGCCCCCACCTCTTTTCATGAAGTTTTTGGGTCACTTCCAGGGTTTGGCGAGATTGTGCACATATTGGACATACCTAAAACAGTCTCTGCCTGTATGGTGGGCTTTTCTTTCTTTCTTATAGTTTAGTTTCAGATTTGCAGGTTATCACTTTTTGGATGTTGTGTGAGGTTGACAGCTATGCCCCCATTTTCCCTTCTAGCACCCAACAATCAAGAGGTACGCTGCCTGTAATCAAGGAAGCTATTGCAAAATACTTAAGTCTTGCAAGCTGAAGACACTAGTCAGAAATTATCAATGCCCTGTTTGTCTTCACCCTTTTGGTGGCTTTCAGTACTGAACTCAGTCTCATTAAGGGCTACGACAGACATTTGCAAACCACCCTGGCAGCCTTTCTTCAGATGAATTGTAACGGTAAAACACACACACACACACAGACACACACACACACACACACACCCATGCTTTAAATAAAGAATAATAAATATGTGATACTTAAAGCTAAAGTGATGTTAAGAATTCCTGAGGAATTATTGGTGCTGTTTTGGAACATTGTGAATATGACTGAACTAACACACTAGACCGTGTTTCTGTTGGAGCATAAAGCATCTTTTCATCCATTTATGGGACCGCTTGGCTATTCACTGAAAAGATCACCAGTCATTCTGTGGTACAGTATCTGCTAACTGAAATTAGTGAATCGATTTAATTCAGCCTTTTGCCTCGCATCTTGGATTGTAGATTTGTGCACAGTGACCCTAGAATAATATATTTTTAAAGAATAAATAAATGGAAAAATATATGAAAGCTGGTACACTCAGGGGGGGGGGATGCAATCTTCCCTTAAAGAGATACTGCTTGTCTTGACAAGCATATTCAGTCATCCCAAATGGAAGCAAATTTAAGTCCAGAGTTGCAGTTGAATTTGGACCAAAATAAACACTTTGGAGATCAGTATGTAGGCTTCCAACCTGGACAAAACAGGCAGGGGCTGCTGAGATCAGAGAAGTAAGCCTTCGGATTGCCCAACATGAATTTTGAATACTCCCGATCAGAATCACACACCGCCCCAAGCTGTCCCCCAAAGCAAAATGAAAGTGAAGGAAGAGAGTCTATAATCGGATCATGACCACAGTGGGAGGAGGGGAGGGAAAAGTCTTGCACAAGACTTCCATGCCACAGTTCTAATCCAGCCCCCCACCCCATGGCAGCTTCCTTACCCCCCCACTCAAAAAAAAAATCTATATAGCACTAAACTGGGTGATGAACCTCAACATCTCTTAAGCTATTATAATCAAATTTTGGGTTCCTGAGATAAAGGAGCAGGCTTCTCTTCTAGGTCTGGATACAAGTGGATCAGACACTGTTTTGAACCAAGATGGTGAATTGAGCCTTTCAAAACTGCCCTGCTTTTAGCCACCAATTAAAAAACTGCCCTGATTTCTTACTATTATTTTGGTTTCTTTGAATTCCCGAGAAAGGCTAGGAACAAGGTATTTTATTTTATTTTTCAAAAAAGGACTTCCGAACGAAAAACAAAACAAAAACCCCCTCCTACATCTCAACATAAGAACTGACAAGGTTTGAACAACTATATGAAGCATAAGTGTATCTGCGCACGAAGCCGGGGGGGGGGGGGCTGGGGGAGACGCACGAAAGAGAAGAAATGAAAGAAGCCATGCCCCTGGCACCCTCTAACATAAACAGAGAGAAGTGCCAGGATAAACCTTGATGGAAGAGACTGGGTTCTTTGTCAGACGGAGCCTTTTCTTCCAAAACTTCCTCGCTGCCATATGTCTGTATGCAGCCAGCTGCAAGATCTAATAAGAAAGTTTTTATTCACAGTGTATAATGTTCTGCAGGTTTGCCACGAGGGTCAGTCGCAGAGAGGCATTGACGTCACAGTTCCAACAGACGAGGAGCTGAACCAAGCCAAGAAACGTAGGAGAAGGGGGGGAGAGGGAGGCTGGGGGAAGTAGGGAGGATGGGGAGTGAGAAAGAAAGAAAGAGAGAAAGAAAGAAAGAAAGAAAGAAAGAAAGAAAGAAAGAAAGAAAGAAAGAAAGAAAGAAAAGAACGGAAGGGCAAGCACATCATATTCAAAGCCGTACAGATGATGTTAACCCTAAATGCTAAAAAGATTGTCTCACCCTTTATATATCTAAAGGAATACTGTGCTCTGCAGAAGAAGGATGTATTTACTGTATTTCTGAAGCCCACTAAATGCCATTTTTCAACAAGCAGAAAATTTGTGCCCATTCCAAATTTGGTACTGGTTTTAATAGACACGAAATCGCCTCGGGTTGTTGCTTTTAAAATATCTGACATCATTTTGGGTTTCTTTGTCTTGTGCATGTTTTTATTCTTGATGTTCCTGTTATTAAACTGCTCAGAGATGCTTTATAAGAAGTGTGTCATAGAATCAGAAGGGACCATCTAGTTGAATCCTCTAGCAATCAGGAATCTCAGCTAAAGAATTCCTGGCAGGTGGACATCCGACCTCTGTTTAAAACCCTCCAGCGCAGAAGAGCCTGCCACCTTCCGAGGCGAAATGAAATGGATGAGATGAAATGCATAAGACGCAGCCCATATTTTCCATGTGAAAGAAAGACTTGTTTCTGAGCAAACCTCAGTCCATGAAGCTTCAGAACTATGATTGCTCCAGGTCATCCTGGAGCAAAGGAGCTTCAAAGGCAGCCGGCAGCCTTAAACCACTGAATTACAATTCAGCAAGAGGTTCTGTGCTATTGCTGGTGGACTGAACTGATGCAAAGGATGTTTACTACATTACATTGGCTCGCTAATGCCAGGATGCCTGTGCTATCGACAACCGTTTTGTGAACTGCCCTTGTTAATTAAGTGCTTGCCTCTGTCTGTACATCTCTGTATTTCATTTTCACACTCTTCACAACCCCCTCCCCACCCCCCAATACTAGTAACTTCGGGAAACACTTCCTGTGTCTAATGAAGTGGGCTGTAATCCACGAAATATAATGCCATCATCAACCTCAATCTTTAAGGTGCTACAGAAGTCTTTATTATTTTTCCTGCAAGACTAACTTAACCATATGTCCCACAACACATGGGACATGGTTGGGTAGAATAGACAACCACCTTAAGGAAAAGACAGGGCTCCCCATTCATTTCTTTTTGGAATAAATATCTAAGCAAAGGCATAATTGAAAAGCACCTTTCCCCTCCCCCCCCCTTTTTAATTGGATGGTAGCTTGCTGTTTTTGTGTTTCGGCACCACATTGTATTTTTAATATCTTCATATTAGGTTGCCTGCATATTTGGTCTTCCCTCATTCAGAATTTCACTTGCTGGTTTAGGAAAACACACCACAAAATTCCGACAGCAGGGAAGTTCTCCATTGGGCAATGGGTGATGTGTTCTCCTTTGAAGAGGTCACTTGGATGTTTAATGACCTTTAGGTGAAGCCAACGAGGAGGAAATGATCCTTATATGTGCTTTTGCAATACATCAGGCTGAATGATACAGATTTATAAACTTATGCACAGTGTAGAGATTCGTGTCGCACTCGTAGCTCAATGAAAGTGATTTCCTATAGATCAGGGGTGGCTCCGGTAACAAATTCTTCTAATGTGCAAAGTTGTCTCTCCTCCATTGACTGCCTTCACTACAACTTTGCAGGGCAGGCCACTTCGACAGAGAACGAGGAGCTGAGTTCCGGAAACACAACTCACCAGCCCCTTTCCAAGCGACCCATGGCTCAAACAAAGATTTGAAATTATTTTCCTCAGTGCCACATCTCTGTGTCCTCTAAACGGCACCTTCTCTTTGTACCACCAGAAGCCAGAATGGGCCCTGCTGCAAAGCCCTTAAATTCAAGTGCTTTTGTCACCTAATTTTGTCCTTGTCACTGAACCTGGCATGTGTCAATAGCAGGGTACATACTGACGGCGCATCCATTTAAGAATGCAGAACAACAAAATAACCATGCCTGCATCATCCGCAAAGCATATTCAGCTGGCGATGTACAGTAATTTCAAAGCCATTTGGACTATTTCTGACCATCTCTTGTCAACTAAAAATAGGCCTTTCGGTAACGTATTGCCACAATCACATTCAAGATTTGCAATCCTCCCAGCGAAAGTTAAGACGTTCAGATTTTTCATGCTTTAGGACAGTTGTTCTTATGCTGGTGGCCACCTGAAGTTGCGGGAAAATGGATGGGGATGAGTGGGGACAATCAAATCGAAATTTAGGGGAACAATGCTTCCATAGTCACATCAAAAGTCCCCAGATATAACTTTTACGCACATTTTTTGCTAATAGGTGCATTTTAATGCAGATTATCCAGTTGGAGAGCAGCACTGCAAAATTCGGAGGAGCGCAGATTTTAAAAGGACAGTGTGTTTCGAAGGGTTCGTTGGTTCGAGAAGTGCAAATAACGGTTGTTTCTCCTTAAAACACCAAACAATAAATTCCCTGCCTCATCCCTGCAACATGCACACCATTCTCAGAACAGACCGCAGCTTGGAACCTATTGACGCCAATAAGCCTGCTAAGCGAATAGCCTGCAGCTAGAAAGCCTTTCTCAAGGCGATGGAGGCTGCCAAGCTGCAGAAGAGAGAGACAAGCCTCAGGTCACGTGGTGCCCCCGAAGGGGTAGTCTCCAACGGGGTCATGCCCCTGCCCCAGCTCCTCCAAAACAAACACTGCCCCCCCCCCTTTACAGGGAAAATACAGAAGGCTTTATTGCTTCACAAGCAAAGCCACTAAAAAGGGCTGCTGCTGCCGTTTTGCGGCTGTAACCAACCAAAAGACCTACAGCTGGGAGCACACAAGGGTTTTGGGAGGAGTTCAGTACGTGCAGTTCTGGTCTCCGCCACCGAGAACACAAACGATGTAAAACTAAATAAAACACAGCAACTTCCGGAAGAACCCGACGCAGCACTTTTCCTTGGGGGCCAGCACATTTTAAAGGAGAGCACTGTTTTCTCCTGAAGAGCAAATTTCAATGCTCATTTCTTTTGGTTTCTCCCCCAATGGCTTTCCCTTAGATTTTCGCCAGTTGCCATAAGCAATGTGGGCTACATAATCTCATTACTCTGTGCAGAGGAGCATCAGGCAAATCCAGCGTTCTCATAAAAAACAGAACGACAATGCACTAAAATTCTGAATGATTGCACACCCTGGTTGCAGTTACAGTCCCCACCCCTGAACACGCACACACAATCCAGCTAAAGTTAGCCAGGATTAAGTCCCGGTGCTTACAAACGTCTTAAGCACTATGCAGAAACAAAAAAGGGGGGGGGGAACCACAGGTTGTACACTCAAGAGTTATGAGCAAAAAGAGCACAACAAAGGATGGGGAAATTATACAGAGAATTTACAAAGCATGGCAAAGGGAAGGCAAGTCAGCGAGAGGCAGCAATGAAGGAAATATGTCTCGTCGTGCAAACTGTCAAAGCTGAGCTGAGTTTTTACTAAAGAATGCCTGCTCGCGCCCACTTTTGCCATACCACATTGCAACAACACACACCAAATATCTCCAGCCAAATTCAAGACCGACTATTCTGAGCAAACGTAAGCAAACCAGAACTCACTTTTGATATTCTACTGATCTAGGACCCGCCAAGGGAAATCTACGGCGTGTCATTCCAAGAAGGGCTCTGCTGGTTCAGACCAGTGGCCCATTCAGTCCAGCATCCTGCATTTTGGAAATGCACGAGCTGAACTGGAGTGGATTAGCTCTCTCACGTCCCATGAAACTGGTGCTCAGAGGCATTTTGCCTCCAAAGGTAGTTTGGAACATAACCATTCTGGCCTGTAGCCACTGATAGCCTTATCCTCCATGAATCTGACACGGAGGGCAAATTGTATTCTTGTCTTCTTTAACTGATGCAGCACAGAAAACACATCTGAAGACTTCAATAACGCTTTTGGTTTTAAAACGAGAACGGGCCTTTTTTGTAGTGGCTCCCCGTCTGTGAAATGCTCTCCCCAGGGAGGCTCACCAGGCGCCTTCATTATACAGTGGTACCTCAGGTTA
Organism: Podarcis liolepis; assembly: GCF_965112155.1. Taxonomy (NCBI): domain Eukaryota; kingdom Metazoa; phylum Chordata; class Lepidosauria; order Squamata; family Lacertidae; genus Podarcis; species Podarcis liolepis. The sequence goes on from NC_139562.1 coordinate 14,510,221, forward strand.
AGTACTTAATTCGTTCCGGAGGTCCGTTCTTAACCTGAAACTGTTCTTAACCTGAAGCACCACTTTAGCTAATGGGGCCTTCCGCTGCCGCCGCGCCACTGGAGCACGATTCCTGTTCTCACCCTGAAGCAAAGTTCTTAATCCAAGGTATTATTTCTGGGTTAGCGGAGTCTGTAACCTGAAGCGTATGTAACCTGAGGTACCACTGTACAAGTTTAGGCACCAGGCAAAACTGTTCCTCTTTAACCAGGCCTTTGGTTGATTGACATCCAATGCCCTTTTAAAATGTGTTGGGGGGGTGATTGTGGGATTATTTGGTTGCTTTCATTTTTACTTTTACTATATATTTTGTGTTTTTATATTAGGATTTTATTTTTTATCCACCCTTAGACCTATAGGTATAGAACAGTATACAAATTCAATAAATAATAACACTATTATTCTTATTCTTATTCTTATTATTGTTTACATCAAAAATTCTGGCATATGCATATATATTATTAGACCTAGGCAGGATGCTTCGCTTTCAGCAAAATTGGACAATGGGTTAGGGAGGTGTAAACTTTTGTAATTATGTAAATCTTGTTGTGTTGTAAGCTGCCTTGAACACTGTTTTTAAGTGTGGAAAGGCGGCATAAAAATTAAATCATGATGATGAAATTGGACAGTGGATTAGGGAGGTATAAACCACCATCTGAGAAACATTGCTAACTTTTTGCCAATGGTATTTTCACTTTTTGCAAATTTTGCACGGGCATTATTATGTGTACTCCTACGGTGTAGGCCACAGAGGGGCGGCAGTGGCGGTAGGGGGGGAATGCATCACAGCTCACACTTATAAACAGTTTCCCCAACAGATGCAGTGTTTGGATTATGATTTCACGACAGCCTGCCGTGGTTTCGCTAGCATCTGTGTGCAAGCACTGATAGTTCAGAAGGAGTGCTTCGCTCCTCATGACCCTGCAAGACACTGTCCTATCTACCAAACACACACCATTTGGAGGAGGAACCCCGCCTAAGTTTGCATTTACGCATTTCCGAGATCACTGTGGTTTCCACCGCAGGAAGCCAACGACGTACAACGCTTATGCAAAACCACCAGTATTAAGTCACTTTAGGTCAAGTAGCTTAGCTGCTATCAGGGAAGCAAAGTTGGAGGAAGTTCCACTGCTAGGCCACAGCTTGCAAGCTATGCAACTAGAAAAAGGCTCTCGAGTTCTTGAACTTATGCAAAACCCTGATGTGTATACTGATGCAAACATTTGTGATCAAGTGGGTTTTATCAAGCCATGAGTATAAGCAATGGGCAAATTGGTCAATTCTGGTTTCCCTCAATTGCTTATTTTCCCAGTTTTAAATTCAGCTCTCTACTTCCGTCTGCGATTTTTTTAAAAAAACTTCACAAAAATTCATCAGCACTTTTGAGTGAATTTCTCCTAATTGTACGCATTTCTTCATGCAATTTTGCCTAACATACACACTTTTGCAAACTAATTTCTGAATGTCATGTTCATGAATATATACATTTTAACGCACATTTTGCCCTTGTATATGCATTTTTAAACACCTTCCTCGGCTTCAGAACTGCACTGGAAAATTTGGGGAAGTGTGAGTTTTGAAGGATGGCTGCATTGCCGTCTGCATGTTGTTTGGACTGTGCAAACTAGGTAAGTCCGCCTTTAAATGCAAATTGAATTGAATCTCTCCCCTCCCCCCCCACCAGATTGGCTATTTATTGAGCAGTCATGCTGACATGTTTGCACAAAACATGCATGGAGGTTATACAGTGTGGCCTGTTTACTGAGCATTCATCCTGATACATGCACATGGAGGTTATATGACATTGCCAGCTAGTGTCTGCTATTTTGCAATGAAAATTCTCACTACTTTTCTTATAGGATAATGACCCCCCCCAAAAAAAAAAAACAGGGAGTGCGCGATAGCAACCAAATTTTGTGTGAATAATCAGCTTGTCTGGAAGCACCCTTAGACTTTTCTTTTTTTATGCCACTTGGAGATCAGCCCAGATCCAATGCAAAATTCAAAGTAAGTGCAAATGTCAACAGCCATGCTCCTTTTTCCAATTCAGAATGTTGAATATTGGTAATGGAACTTCAGATGAACAAGCATCTGCTTCCTTCCGATAAGTTATGAAAGGGATTGCATTGATGGCATAGGGAGATCGAAATGCTGGGGCCCTTTGCACAGTGGAAAAGCTGGAGGTGTCAGATATTGAATCTGGGACCTCTTGCATGGAAAGCATGTGCTCTTACCACTATGCAACTTCACTCCCACCCCCGGGGCAAAATAAAACAAAAAATACACCAACCATCTTCTCAGAAGATGAAATCGGTTTGTAGCAATCCTGGTGAGAAAATTTGGTTTCTGTTCTCCAGCAAGTGTTTCTTCAAAGTCCACCACAGCGCAGGGTCTGACAAAGGAGATTTGCAATGCAGAATGCATACAGGTGTTACTAAAAAGAGATGTATTTTCTGCAAAAGAAGAAGAAGAAACCACCCTTGTGCTGCAGAATGAATACCCTCCCGACTTTGGCTTGCATTCCGTGTTAATCCTACGCAGCGTAGACCCACAGAAGTGAAAGCGCATGAACTCTCAGGTTCACCAACATCAGTGGGTCTACTCGGAAGAGAAATTAGTTGGAGACAACCCAATGCACACAAAATGAAGCAAATGGTATAGCTGAAAGAGAGAGGGAGGGAGAAGGCAGCACAGGAACATTTCTGGAGAAGAAATTCACAACTTTCCAGTATAGGCATTGTTTTATTTTTCTTCCTCCGAATCTCCTCCGGTGCAGAGTGGGAGGGGCAGGCGGGTAGGGAGAGAAAAGAGTCAAGAGGCATTTGCAATGTGTCAAAAGACGCCAAGGTTACGCCGAGTGCTTCTGGCTGCTGCCGGTGCACCTGTGAATATATAAGCCTGAACACATCCTCTGAGCCTTTTGTGCAGGCTTGGCGCACAAGCCAGGAGCGAGGTTTTGAAGAACGGCACATCCACATTTTTCTCCTCGCTACGTCACCCGCAAGCAAACTCTCGCAGGGCAAAAGGAGGTTGAATGATGCAAGCTCAGCTCTGCAAGAGGAAGATCCTGTTTCTCTTGGAGCTTCCAAGGCCAATATTTCCAGGCCAATAAGGAGAGAGCAGGGAAGGAGAAATGCAAGTATGAATTACAGCTGTGCTCAGCCAGCCATTCTCGCTATCCAATCATCTGGTGAACTTCCTGAGTCCTGACTGACTGGTTTGGAGGCAGTACAATCGGCTTTTCATCTCCTACTTGACACCCAACAGACGTTTGAGCCCCGAGAAGGGATTCAGAAAATTTATGCTCAGGACTCACATTTCCAGGAGTGTTGGGTTCCGAAGTCTGTCCCGCGATCTTCCCATAGCTCCTTCGTCCACAGCACCAGGGACTTGGGGAGAGTTCAATCTCTTCTCCACCCTCTCCTCCTGCGTCTGTTGACGCAAATGCCTTTGAGCGAGTGTGTCTTATCAGGCCACAGATACTCAAAGGGAGCTTCCAGATCAGCTCTCAAATGAGGATCCCCTTTGGCCGAAGGGCTGTGATTCAGTGATAAGGTTCAATCCCCAACATTTCCTGAGAGAAACGCCTATAACCGTGGAGAGCTGCTGGCAGAAAGTGAAGACAATATTGAGCTGGACGGATTAATGGTCCGATTCTCCGTAAAGCAGCTCTCTTGTGGTCCTACGCTTCCTATCCATATCAGCTCCAACACAATTTGTTTCCACCACTGCTAATTTCACTATAGTTTCTGCCTCGGGCTGCTTTTTCATCTTGCCACTGGCTTATTCATTCACTTATTTACACTGAATTTCAACTGAGGGTCGCAGGGCGGTTTACAACATAAGAACACAAAAATGCACAACGCAGTGACAACAGCAACACCCAACCAACAACAGACACAAACACACACTAGATTTCCAAACTGCATGCATTTGTGGAGCAAGCAGTAGAACAAACAGGGTTTGCCAATTGCAAGAACTACAGAAAATTAACCCCATAGCAAATATAGGCAGATGGGACTATGGGGTCATGAGCCCCATGGAAATATATTGGTGGGAGTGGTGAGATGAGGAGAATGAACAGAAAAGAGATCAGGAGATCAGTTCGGCCCAGGGGAGGGGCCCTGCGGGATGGCAGACAGGGAGCAGAACCTCTCAGAGGAAGGGCTGAAAAAAGTCTCCTCAGCCCTTCTTTCCACAACAGGTAGGTCAAGGTAAAGGTCCCCTGGACGGTTAAGTCCAGGCAAAGGCAACTATGGGTTGAGGCGCTCATCTGCTTTTGGGCCAAGGGAGCTGGCGTTTGTCCACACACAGTTTTCCCAGTCATGTGGCCAGCATGACTAAACGTGGCGCACAGAGGACTGTGACGAGTGCCAGAGCGCATGGAAACACTGTTTACCTTCCTGCTACAGCGGTACTTATTTATCTACTTGCACTGCTTTCAAACTGCTAGGTTAGCAGGAGCTGAGACAGAGCAACGGGAGCTCACCCGGTAGCAGGGATTCGAACCACTGACCTTCTGATCAGCAAGCCCAAGGGGCTCAGTGGTTTAGACCACAGCACCACCCGCATCCACAAGAGGGAATAGGTTCTCCATGTGGGATGAAAAGAGGATGAAGGAGCCCTCTTTGTGTAAGAATAGGGGAAGTAAGAAACATTTACACAGCTCCACTAGGAAATGCCCCAGACGCAATAAAACATTTCTCTCCAGTGCTATTTTTCTAGAAAAAGAGGTGCCAGAACTCACCATGAACGCCTTCCTTGCTCTCTTATAATGACAATAGTGTCCACCTGAGAGGTGCTGGGGGGAAAGCCCAGTCTCTCTCATATGGGCCTCCACAGCCACAGCAGGCGCTGCAACCTTCCAACAGTTTGACTTCACCCACAAAGGTTCACTCCTCCACTGTCTCCCAAGACAGACGGATGCCAAGAACCACCCCACCTTTCCTTCATGTACAAGATGGCGTACCATGGTTCTCTTCCCCACCCCCGTTTTACACTCAAAACAACCCTGTGAGGAGGTAGGCTGTGAGACAGTCACTGACCCAAGGCCATCCAGCAAACTTCACAACAAAGGATCTGAACTCTGAAATCCCAGGTCCTCATCCGACACCCTAACCACTAAGCCAAACTGGATATTCCTGGACTCACTGCCTCCTGAGAAGGTGATTCTCCTGGGAGTTGTGGCAACTGCTAAGGCACCTGCAGGAGTCGAAGTGGTTAAAGACATAACTGTGAGGTAAAACAGAAGCAGGTGCCAGGGATGGATAGGCCTGAGGTCTTCTTCTGGATGGGAGTTCTGAGCAAAATTCAATAACATTGAATCTCTGGTGCAAGGCATTCTGAACCGATAATCTGGAACAGTCCTCCGAACAAGATCGGGAGGGGACAGTGGGCTTCTGGAGTTCTGCTGGTCTTATTAACACAAAAACAGATCACCTGACAGCTTGATTCATGTACGGTTCTTCCTCAGCAGTAGCAGCTGCTGAAGGGTTTTGGTTTTTTTAAGTGCCCTGTGTGCCCATACTTGGCTAGCTCGTAGCCACTGCAAATGAACACAAGTACAAACAGAAGTAAAATATAAGGACAAAGAAGTCACGTGGCTTACACCGAGAGCAATATAAGCACAGACGGCTTGGATCTTTTCCCACTAAAACAGAGCTCTTTCGCAAAGGTATTTATTTCAAACAGCAGCAGCACATATTCTGTGTGTGTTTGCGTTTAATAAGAAACGCGACTCGCCAGTAATTGCATATCCAGAAGCTACACAGTAAAGAAACATTCAATACGGCAGGTCTCGGAAGGCTCGCTTTTTCTTTTTTCCTTTGCAAAAGCATTCAATCATGTGCCTAGTAATTAAAGTAATCCAGAATTACAGTTCTGTCACATTTTCGAAAAAGAATACTTCTCACAGTACAGAGGAACCTGCCAAAATCGCAGATGTCGCTTTTCAATTCCAGTGGCTGCCTGCAGTGATCTGAAAATCAAATGTGCTCTGATGCTTGCTGGACCTGTACTGTACTGAGACTTGTTCACATGGGTTTTTAAAAAATAAAAAAATGCACACACACAAAGAGTAAAATGCCATGTGGCAAACCACTGGGTTGCAGCCCTCTCCGACATAAACTGAGAACACCTTCTTGATAACAGCATCTGCATGCATCTATTAATTCAATCAATACCATAAGGAAACCATGGTTAGCAGACACATGGCCAAATAAACCATGGTTAGCAGATACACCAACAAACCCTCCAAATCATGGTTAGCAGGTACATGGACAAACCACAATCTCTCTCTCCCTCCTTGTGTTTGGCATTTCTCTCAGTATCACATTACTGCTCCCCATAGCTTGCCACAGTCAAGGTTTGTACACTGAACCAGAATAATAAAATTCTGATTTGGAGGGAAAGTGCTAAGTCAAGTCCAGCCATTTGGACACCACAGCTTTGGGACCCTTGGACTAAGCGCACTTTCTGGGATGAAAACAGCCGTTTAATTTTATGAACCTCACTAAAGCGTAATATGATGGTGAGGATTATTGCATGGCTGGAAAGATAATCAATTTAGCAATTCAGGCACCCCCGCACCCCTCCTCATCTCTTCAGCCCCACGGGGGTGGGGAGAAAAGGCATTGTTAAGAAATTACAACATCTTGAGTCTGTACAGTAAAAGCTTGCCTTTGAAGGGTGTTTTTGCTAAGCTCACAACACATGGATGGACTCTGCAGCCGTGCTCCTTTGCTCCAAATGACCTGCCACCGAGAATCAGCCAGTGGTCCCACGCTGCAGAAATAATTACAAACACAGCTTTTTTAATTCTTCCATGAAGATGTGCCGGCTGACGGCTCCAATTCTGGTTTTTGCTTCTCTGTCTCCTTTTTTAATTTCCCCTTTGGTCCCAGTAACTAATTGAGATCTAACTTCAAAGTTAGCAGGGGTAGTTTAATAAGGTGATTTTAGTGACCCAACAGAACTCAGTTTTGCACACCCAAGCGGAAGTATCATGAATTTATTTATTTCAACTCTCCACAGCCCTCTCCGACATAATATTATATCCACAAAATATTATGCAGCACAAGCCCCTTCCTTGATTTTTAGCTCCACAGGGTCCTTACAGCAAACCTTTAATAACAAGTCCAAATTTAATCGTTACTTGCCCTGACAGAGAGGAAACACCCATTAAAAAATCCCCTGATCTTCAAGGTCATTCATCATGGTTTAATAGTTTCTAATGCGGCATGAAAGGGACGCGGGTGGCGCTGTGGTCTAACCACTGAGCCTCTTGGGCTTACCGATCAGAAGGTCAGCGGTTTGAATCCCCACGACGGGGTGAGCTCCCATTGCTCGGTCCCAGCTCCTGCCAACCTAGCAGTTCGAAAGCACGTCAAAGTGCAAGTAGATAAATAGGTACCGCTCCAGCGGGAAGCTAAACTGCATTTCTGTGCGCTGCTCTGGTTTTGCCAGAAGCGGCTTAGTCATGCTGGCCACATGACCCAGAAAAAATGTCTGTGGACAAATGTCTGCTCCCTCAGCCAGTAAAGTGAGATGAGCGCCACAACCCCAGAGTCGTCTGCGACTGGACCTAACAGTCAGGGGTCCTTTACCTTTACCTTTTTTAATGCGGCATGACCCACCAGACCGAACACAGCCCTTGATGTCCAGTGATTCAACATGTGGTTCCTGAACTCTGCAGAACTTCACTTTGCAGTCTGCCTAGGACACTCAAAGGAGAGAAGCTGAGAAGTATATGCAAGGCTCCACTTCCAGGCTTGCGAGTTGCGCTCAGATGAAGTGTCCAAGGATGGATCAGGTCGCAAGTGCACCACTTTTCGCCTCCATCCTACTATTGCTTGAGAGGGACATAGGAAGCTGCCTTGTTCTCTGCCAAATCACTGGTCTATCCGTCTCAGTCCTGTCTACAACAGGAGTGAGGAACCTGGAGCTCCCCAGATGTTCCTGAGCTGCAACTTGCACCATCCCTGGTCATGCTGGTCCAGTTCTACAATTCTATGATTCTAGCAGAGGACACTATGCAACCACCACAAGTGTCCTGTCACACTTCGGCCGCAGGATTCGAAAAGGTGTAGTCCACAAAGACCAGATGCATTGGGGTAAAAAAGACCTTGCCAACAAAGGTCCGTATAGTTAAAGCCATGGTTTTCCCAGTAGTGATGTATGGAAGTGAGAGCTGGACCATAAAGAAGGCTGATTCATTCTTAAGGAAATCAGCCCTGAGTGCTCACTGGAAGGACAGATCCTGCAGCTGAGGCTCCAATATTTTGGCCACCTCATGAGAAGAGAAGACTCCCTGGAAAAGACCCTGATGTTGGGAAAGATGGAGGGCACAAGGAGAAGCGGACGACAGAGGGCGAGATGGTTGGACAGTGTTCTTGAAGCTACCAGCATGAGTTTGACCAAACTGCGGGAGGCAGGGGAAGACAGGAGTGCCTGGCGTGCTCTGGTCCATGGGGTCATGAAGAGTCGGACACAACTAAACAACTAAACAACAACAAAAAAGACCTTCAAAGAATAAAACTTAGGAACCCCTGAATGACATCAGTAGTCCAAGGGGGGAGAGGTGGTGGTTGAGGGCCTCTCCAGACATCACCAAAAACACAAATAATACAAGAAAACTCTGGATTCAATGGAACTCCATAAAGAGACCTGGTAGTAGAATACTGTGCAGTATTAAGAGTCCTGAATTGACTATCAGGCTCTTAAATTCGCAGCATTTGGCTGTACACATTGATCGTCACTTCTGTAGCTGCAAACTTTCGCAGCTATTATAAAGCACTCTGCAACGATTAGCTGCTCATGTAATTTAATACCGATTTTCTACAATGAAACAACCCCTTCAGTAATAACAGACTCCTTTGTTCTAACGGCTTCCTCCTTTGTTGTAACGAGGAAACAACCCCTCCAGTTGTGTGTGCGTCTTTCTTAAGCACAACACAGCCAGAATGCAGGATGAGGGTCTGGTTTTTGCACGTGCAGTCTTCACAATTTACATGCATCAGGCATGGCACATCTACCATGAGAGACAGAGTGTCTGGATCACATCAAGCACCATTTTTTGCAGGTCCTAAATATAAAGGTGAAGGACCCCTGACAGTTAAGTCCTATCGCGAACGACTCTGGGGTTGCGGCACTCATCTCACTTTACTGGCCGAGGGAGCCGTTTGTCCGCAGTTTTTCTGGGTCATATGGCCAGCATGACTAAGCCACTTCTGGTGAAACCAGAGCAGCGCACGGAAACGCCGTTTACCTTCCCGCCGGAGCGGTACCTATTTATCTACTTGCACTTTGACGTGCTTTCGAACTGCTAGGTTGGCAGGAGCAGGGACCGGGCAACGGGAGCTCACCCTGTCGCGGGGATTCGAACCACCAACCTTCCGATCGGCAAGCCCAAGAGGCTCAGTGGTTTAGACCACAGCGCCACTGCCATTGGACAAAACGAGGTAACTGCTTTAGGCAGCAGATGCTAGGGGAGTGGCATCAATCCCCTTTGAAAATATGGGACCATTCACCACTTATGGAGGACAGAACCATGGCCTGTTGATGCAGTACATGTTTTGTATCAGTGGTACAGACTCTCATATTCAATCCACAGTATCTCCAGTTAGGGCTTGGATGGAAGCATGGTTGAAACCCTGGAAAGCTGCTGCCAGTCAGTGTTGGTAATACTGAGTTGATGGACCAAAAGTCTTATTCTGCACAAGGCAGCTTCCTTTGCTCCTGGAAACACTGGGCTGGGATGAGGGGGGGCATTTCAGCTTCAAAGGATTCCCTCCTGCTCAAAAGTAACAACACATACCCTCCAACATTTCTCCAATGAAAATACGGATGTCCTATTACTGTACATCATTATCATTATTGTTTTATTTATACAGTGGTACCTCAGGTTACATACACTTCAGGTTACAGACTCCGCTACCGCAGAAATATTACCTCAGGTTAAGTACTTTGCTTCAGGATGGGAACAGAAATCATGCTCTGGTGGCGTGGTGGCAGCAGGAGACCCCATTAGCTAAAGTGGTGCTTCAGGTTAAGTACGGACCTCTGGAATGAATTAAGTACTTAACCTGAGGTACCACTGTACTCCACCCATCTGACTGGGTTGTCCCAGCCACTCAGGGCAGCTTCCAACCTTTATAAAAGCACAATAAAACATTAAACTTTACAAAAAAAAACTTCTCTTTACAAGGCTGCCTTCCGATGTCTTCTCAAGGTTGTACAGTTACTTATCTCCTTGGCTTGGTGGCCACATAATTCCATACCTTCCAACATGAAAATTGGGACGTCCCACAGAAAAGCGGGATCAAATCAGAAACCTGGATGGCTCCTGTAAATCCAGGACTGTCCCTGGAAAATAGGGACACTTAAAGGGCTGACAACAAGCCGATCCAGCCCATTTTAGGGAATAAGCTAGAAGATTTCTTTTTAAAAAAAACAAGATGGTTTTCCCAGCGGCAGAGAGATGCCCGTTCATTTTAGTTTCCAACCTGAGCCATCCCTGATGCTCAGGATGATTAATACAATGTCAACACACCATAAAACCTGTAACGGGATATTTCTTTATTTATTGGCAAGGTACCTGCTCATTAAAAAATGCTCAGATGAATCACAGGCATGTGAGTTCGCTTACCTGAGGAAATTAAATAAATGTGGGGTTCTCCTAAATCTTACACCCTGTTTACATCTGCCGCCAGTGGGCATTTGAAGTGCCTTTCCCCGCAGTGTCTTCCGCACAACAGAGTGTGTATGAATTAGGCCTAATCCAAAAGTTCTCCTAAGAGAACTTGCATTTGTTGCATCCTCAAACTATCAAAAGGTTCTCGAGAACTTTTGAATCGTTTCAACAAATGCCAGTTTGGGCCTTCTGGCTTACCTTATTTATAGTCACATCCATTCCTGTTTCTCCTGTCTCAATGCAGAAACGGGGCTCCTGGAAACATAGGAAGCTCCAGACTAATGGTCCATCTCACCCAGTAGTGCCCGCACTGACTGACAGCAGCTCTCCAGGTTTTCAAACAGGTTCTCTCACAGCCCTACCTGGACCTACCATGGATGGAACCCAGGGGCTTTGGCATGCAAAGGAGATGCTCAACCAATTTCTCCTCCTCCGCCAGCCTCTAAGAAACACGACATCATTAAGTAGCACAATGGCACGGCCTGCTGAGAAACGCTCAGAAGTGGGAGGGGCCTGTGAAATAAATGGCACCCCCAGCCACCAATGGTTGGCCATTCATTCTCCTCGACAGGAAGGGCTACACAGGAGGGAGCAAGGTGGGAGATTTTGCCTCGACAATTATAAGCTTCCTTGGCAACGACTCCCGGTCCCAGCTTGCTTTGAATCCTGGGCTCTGACTTCCCAGTTAGACCTCCAGCTCTCAGCACCCACAAAGGTTTTCTATGGCACAGATGAAAACACGCCTGGATAACTCACTTGGTTAGAGCGTGGTGCTGTTAACGGCAAGGTTGCAGGTTCAATCCCTGCATATTCCTAATGTAAAAAGAAGGAGGGTACTTTTTACCATATGTGGTGGACGTGTACATTGGTAAAGGCTTTCTGGGAAATGATATATAATGAACTAAAGAAAATGTTTAAAAATACATACCAGAAGCCTTTTTGCTAGGTATAATAGGTGAAGAGTTACCAAGAGAAAATACTTTTTATGTACGCAACGGCGGCAGGGAAAATGCTACTAGCCCAGAGATGGAAAGAAGGAGAAGTACCAACAAAAGAAGAATGGCAGATGAAACTGATGGAGTATGCAGTGATGGCGAAACTGACGGGGAAGGTCAGAAACCAGGAGGATCAAGTATTTTCTAAAGACTGGAGTAAATTTGTAAAATTTATTTAAAAGACCACTGTAAACTGTTAAAATGTTTGGCAGGGATGTAATGACTCTTGCAATGTGGAACTATTCATGATAATTATGGTTATTTAACAGATGGATAATGGTAAAAGATGCAGCAAATTTAATCTTAAACATGGAACCCATGAAGGGAGGTGAGGCGGTCCGATGGTTCAAAAGAACCTTGTACTTTAATGTTTGAAATGGTTATGTTAAAATGTACAAAATAAATAATAATAATAATAATAAATTATGTTTTTTAAAAATCCCTGCTTAGTCCTGCATTGAAGGGGGTCGGACTAGATCAGGCGCCGGCAAATTTTTTCAGGTCCACTGTCCCTCAGACCTTGTGGGGGGCCGGATTATATATATTTTTTTGGGGGGGATGAACGAATTCTTATGCCCCACAAATAACTCAGAGATGCATTTTAAATAAAAGCACACGTTCTACTTGTATAAAAACACCAGGCAGGCCCCACAAATAACCCAGAGATGCATTTTAAACAAAAGGACACGTTCTACTCATGTAAAAACACGCTGATTCCCGGACCGTCTGCGGGCCGGATTGAGAAGGCGATTGAGCCAGATACAGTCCCCCAGGCCTTAGTTTGCCTCAGGGTCCCTTCGAGCTCTACGATTCAGCTCCGACACGCAACTGTTGGGCACAGAGGGCCGGTCACATGCACAAGCGATGGCTTTTCAGCAAGTGCTAGGATGCTTGGGAAAGTGTGGCCCTAACCAAACACCTCTTTCCCTTCCACCCCACTCCCCAACCCCTTTCAATAAACCCTGCCGCAGTCTCCCCACAACGGTTAAGCATGCAAAATATGTCACCTGAATCCAGGTTCTTTGCAATCGAACGACTCTGGAGCATTCCCTGCACCACCTGGGGCAATAAAATTTCTGCTCCCTTTGAAGAGAGGCTGTGGTGTTTCCGACACAAACTCTGAAAGGGTCTTGTAAACTGTGAATGACCTGACATAGCATCTTGCATTGTAGCTCCTAAGTGTGTTGCCAGGGTGAGCTAAGGACAGGGTTTAAGCCTCCGCTCTGAATTTACTCACTTTTGTCAGCTGACGTCAGCCCTTGGTAGCTATTATTTCCACAGAAGAGGGAGTCTTGCAGCAAGAAAGAAAAAGGAGAGTCGTGCTCTTATTCCTTCAACGCCTCCACCAGCAATTCCAAAATGGCGTGCTTGGGGGCACGATGGTGTGCCAAGAAAGAACTAGCAGCGTTTGTTGATAAGTATATTTATTAAGTAATTTAAAGCCCCAAATACCAGCCACATTGGAGGTTCCAGCCATCTCTGTATGATTATCTGGCCCAGTCTCCTTCCAATCAGCTGTGGGTAATTCTGTCCAATCGGTATCAACCGACTGCTTGACTGACTGCTCTCAATCCGCCCAATGGGGAGGTGGCGCAGAATGCCCCACCCTCTGAAGAGGTTGCCTGTTGCATCCCTGAATGAGTCAGGGAAGGCTAATCAGAAAGAAACATGACGCATAGAGAAACAACATGGTGGCTGGGACAGAGCAGACTTCTTATTGTTATACACCTAGAAGTTAAGGGTTTATTGTTTTGTTTTGTTTTGTTTTGAAATGGGTCCAGTTCTAATTCAGGAGAGGGTGTGAAATGTCTCAACATAGGTTCAGAGAATGCTGACTTTCTGAGTGCATGCACTTTGCAGAGATCCCTCTTCTTGGGAAAAATAAATGGTCCAATGAATAAATCAATAGCATGCAGGTAGAATATATATATATATAATGTGTATAATATATATATATATACATATACACACACACACACACACACACACACACACCGTATTTTTCGCTCTATAAGATGCACCAGACCATAAGACGCACCTAGTTTTTGGAGGAGGAAAACAAGAAAAAAAATATTCTGAATATTCAGAAGCCAGAACAACAAGAGGGATCGCTGCGCAGCAAAAGCAGTGATCTCTCTTGCTGTTCTGGCTTCTGGGATAGCTGCACAGCCTGCATTCACTCCATAAGACGCTCACACATTCCCCCTTACTTTTTAGGAGGGAAAACGTGAGACTTATAGAGCAAAAAATATGGTATATATATATATAAACTTTGCTTCAATCTCAGATATGCTACATGAGTTAAGGGCCAGTTTTTAAAACAGTGGTGTAAGGGGGGGAAATCCAGTTTCTGATACTTGCGAAATTTATTCAAGGAACAGCTTTTCTTTAAAAAAAGAAGAAGAAAACCTCTGGTGTGACACAAAACTTCAAAGCCCCAGCTAATCACACAGTGTTTGCAGAACATACCATGTTTGCTAACTTGGGGGGGGGGGGAGAAAAGAGAGAGAGAGAGAATAAAAAGGTGAAGTCACTGGAATGATTTATTACCCCACTGATTATGTTTAGATTAGGAGAATTTACTCAAGATGGCCAAAGTAAACCTCGTGGCCTTTGTTTGGGATACTTCAGTTTATGAAACTGTCATTTAAGCGAGCCATTAGAAATAAACAGATATGCAGAGATACAATCCGCTTGACAACACTATATATATATATATATATATATATATATATATATAAAATCACACACAAAAAGGGTGCAATTGGATGCTCGCCCTCCTTACCAAATTATAAAATGTCTCATGTAGCTTGTTCATTAAAAGATCATTAATTACAAGTGCAAACACCGTGGGGGGGTGACCATTTGCTTTTAATAGGCACGTCTATTTGGAGACCTGTCCAAAAAAGGCCCTTTAAAAACACAAATGGTAGGTTGTGGGAAAACACAGCCAACACATAGTTTCGGCAAGAGATGCAATCTAAAGCTGACTCGTTAGAACAACAGGCTGGGGGCCCGTTTAAAAAAATAAAATAAAATCAGGATTAAGGGCCAAGAAGAACGGCTGAATTTTGCATCGGAACTGAAAGAACCGATAGCAGAAGATGGGACTGCCGTTTGTGGAACTCCACTGACACCTTCCTGCTTATTATTATTTCCAATTATTTATTTATTTCGCAAAATTTACAGGCCACTTGATTGCAGGGGGAAAAAACAAACCCGAAGCAATAAACACAAAAAAGAAAAGAAAAAAGAAAACCCACTAAAAAGTTGAGAACCATAATTCAAATCATACAGAAAGCTGAAACCGCAATAGAATAGACTAAAACAGATTAAAACTCATGCAAGCTTTCTAACCATCTGGGTTGTCTTGTCTAAATAAGGACGTCTTCAGCAGGCGCCAAAAGGAATATTACAACTACTACATTTCTCTCCCACGCTTCCTCTTAGGACCAAAAGTTGCCATACATGGTTCTTTCCCGTCCCCCTTTTATATTTTGTCCTCACAACAACCCTGTGAGGTAGCCTAGGCTTGGTAGAAATGGTGCTTGGGCTCAGCTTCATAGGTGAACGGGGATTCGAACCCAGGTCTCCACACTGACTCCTCCATCAGCTCACGCAGTGGTGTGGGTAGGCGCCACTGCAGCTTTCTCGCTACTGCAATCAGAAGAATATTTCACTCACTTTCCCCCCTTTCATTCCACTTTCAATTTGTATGGCACCTTTCCATATTACGATACGCAAGGCGTTTTAAAAGCTAAAGAAACAGCAAAATAAGGCAGAAAAGATCACACCTGAAAAAGAATTTAAAAGTCATAATAAAAACACAGCTTAAAAATAAACAACTTATACCGAATAAAGCAATATTCAATCATTCATTGGAATATAATGGTAAGCATCAAAATTAAGTATCCGCAAATACTAATTGAATGGTTTGCACTTAGCAATTGCAATAGAAAAATTACTAAACTATATAACAAAAATTATAAAATGAAAATAATGGCAAGTCACAATGCACAAAAAACCGCAAGAAACACAAAACTGTGTAAAAGGATCAAACTGAGAAACAAGGACACACAACTTATTATATATATATATATATATATATATATATATATATATATATATATATATTTGGTAAATACCCCTGAACTCATCTTCAAATACAATGTCATTTTTCATCTGCAAACCTTCCACAACCAGGCGCCCTTCTTAAGTTTTCAGTTACAATTCCCATAAGCCCCAGCGGTCAGGGGCCATTTTTACGGATAGTGGGAACATTGTTCAGGAAAAGCCTTGCCTAAAGATATTACTCTGTCTGTCTGTCTGTCTGTCTGTCTGTCTGTCTCTCTCATAGCGATTAAAGGCTATGCTATTTTCTGCGCTGTCCAAAACTTCCTAAACAAAACAAAAAATAGTAAGTTTGAGCCCTGAAAGTTATAAATACTTGAATTGGGAAGGAGAGGGGAGAAGAATCTGCCTCAAGACTCCTTTAAAAAAATAACGAAACAGAACTATTGAGAAGTTATAACGGGGATATTTGCTCTATTGAAGCCCTGTATAATTTGGCCCCTTTCCATTTGACGGCCGAATCCTGAGTTTTAATTAAGTCAGCAAAAGTAGTGCAGGCTTCAAACGGCTGATTTTTGTCCCAGATTATTCTGTCTTCTTCTTCTTCTCTCTCTCTCTGTCCCCCCCCCCCCCCCCCGTTTTGGAGCCCATCCAGAAAAAACATATGGAGAACAGGATGTAGACCAGAAAGTGGACTTGTTTCTGAGAAACAGTTCGAAACAGTGCTACGTAGGCCATTCAGAAATAAGTGGCTGGAGGCTGCTGAGGGAACATTTGAATCTAATAATAATAATAATAATATTAATAATAATAGCAGCAATTCTTGCTGGTTTATCATTTTCATATGGTTTAGTACTATTTTCAACAACAATTTATTACTGCTACTCATGTTACAATTTTTAAAGACTTCACTCCAGGGTCTACATTGACCTTGCAGTTTTTATTCTGGTCAGAAAGGCTCCCTTCTCTATCTCCAGCTGCCTTGCGAGTGATTTACGGTCCCGTTATCTAACACTTGCCATTAGCAGGCGAGAGGATTTCCAGAGGGACCAGAGATCAGTAGTGAGAATCTACTAAGCAATCCCAGATGCAACAGTCACCAGTCCAAAGCAGCCACTGTGTAATCGGAATCTCTATCTTTCTCTCTCCAACCGCACTTCTTTCAGGTTGTGGGCCAAAATAGTAAATGTGAGATGTGCTCGTTTTTGGACATACAACCTGGGAACGGCACGGAGCAAGGAGAAGCAAATGGTAAGGTTCTCTGTGCATGCCCCCCTCTCTCTAAAGTAGAGTGGTTCGCCATGTCGTACAGGAAAATCGCTTCTTAAAAATATATATACGCTGCCGTGACAGCAGCCAAACAATTTGGATACTGCCTTGGGAACATGAGAACATAGGATGCTGTCTGAAACAGAGTCAAACTATCGGTCTCTCTAGCTCAGTATTGTTGACCAAGAATTACAGGCTGGTTTTGATCCTTACTTGGCGATGCTGAGGATTGAACCAGTAAAGTAGACGCTCCACCACTGACTTATAAACCTTCCAGATCTTCTGTCTCTACCACTTGCCTTGCAACCCCATGACAGACACAATTAGGGATGGAGTGTAGGGGTTAACATGACTGCTAAGAACGTGAATTTATTTAAAGATAACTATGAAAAATGTTGGACTGAAGTGAAAAAGGACTTAGAAATATGGTCAAACTTGAAGTTATCACTGTTAGGCCGAATTGCTGTGATAAAAATGAACGTATTGCCAAGGATGCTGTTTCTGTTTCAAACATTGCAAATTTTGGACAAAATGGACTGTTTCAAGAAGTGGCAGAGAGACAGCTCTAGATTTGTCTGGCAGGGCAAGAAGCCTCGAATAAAATTTAAGATATTAACTGATGCTAAAGAAAGAGGTGGATTTGCCCTGCCAGACCTTAAACTTTATTATGAATCAGTCGCCTTTTGTTGGCTGAGAGAATGGATGCTTCTTGAAAACACTGATGTGCTGGATTTGGAAGGTTTCAACAATGTATTTGGTTGGCATGCATATCTGTGGTATGATAAGGTTAAAGCACACAAAGCGTTTAAAAACCATATTGTCAAAAAAGCACTGTTTAATGTCTGGATGAGATATAAGGACTTGCTAGAAAATAAAACCACAAGATGGCTGTCACCAATGGAAGCAAAGGCTCAGAAAAAACTCAATATGGAGGCCAAATGGCCGAAGTATTGGGAAATTCTGGAACAAGAGGGAGACAGATTAAAACTGCAGAGTTTTGAAAAATTAAAAAACAGAGTGCGAGACTGGCTCCATTATTATCAAATAATGGAGGCATATAATTTGGACAAAAAACTAGGCTTCCAGGTGGAAAAATCAAAATTGGAAACAGAATTGTTAGACCCCAAAGTTAAGAATCTGTCAAGAATGTATAACTTGCTGTTGAAATGGAATACTCAGGATGAAACGGTGAAATCTGCTATGATTAAATGGGCACAAGATGTTGGACATAACATTATGATGGCTGACTGGGAACAGTTATGGACCACAGGTATGAAGTTTACGGCATGTAATGCCTTAAAAGAGAATCTAATGAAAATGATTTACAGATGGTACATAACACCAGTCAAGCTTGCAAAAATCTACCATTTGCCCGATAATAAATGCTGGAAATGTAATGAGACTGAAGGTACATTCTTTCACCTTTGGTGGACATGCCCAAGGATTAAGAATTTCTGGGAGATGATTTATAATGAAATGAAAAAGGTATTTAAATATACCTTCCTGAAGAAACCAGAGGCCTTTCTCCTGGGCATGGTTGGCCAATTGGTGCCAAAGAAGGATAGAACTTTCTTTATGTATGCTACAACAGCAGCAAGAATACTTATCACAAAGCATTGGAAGACACAAGATCTACCCACCCGGGAAGAATGGCAGATGAAGCTTATGGACTACATGGAATTGGCGGAAATGACTGGCAGAATCCGAGACCAGGGAGAAGAGTCGGTGGAAGAAGATTGGAAAAAAATCAAAGTATATTTACAGAAATATTGCAAAATTAATGAATGTTAGAAGGATGTTGGAATGAAGCTATATGGCTTTAGCAGAAATGTTATAAAGAATTAAGTAAAAATAGATTGTTAATGGGCCAAAGTGGAAAATTTAAGGTTAGATTGTGTTAAGATAAATTATAGAACAAAAATTGAGAAAGATGGAAAGGATTTGCTGAAATAGCTAATTGAACTAGAATACAAAAAAGGGAGGTGTGAGGAGGTCGATGAAACAAGTAAATGAAAGGTAAAGATACGGAAATATTGGATGTGTTTTTAAATGTTTTTGGGGTTTTTTTGTTTTTTGTTTTGTTTTGCTGTATTGTTTTTTGTTTTTGTTTTTGTTTTTATTTTTGATGTATTGTAAAGTATTGTTTTGTTTTGTTTAACTTTTTATTGTTTCTTTCTTCTTTTTTCTGTAACTTTCAAACCTCTAATAAATATCATTTAAAAAATAAAAAATAAAATTAGGGATGGAGTGCAAATTCAATGCAGGCAAACCTACCCGCTTTGCAAAACAATATCTACCTGCTTTTTCAAAAGAATACGCAGACTAAAACACTGCTTCTCTTTGAACACATCTGTGTTTAGGGGGAATCTGTCAAATATGCCGATTCAAAAACAAATAAAAATTCTCCGAATCTGAACTTCAAATTTCAAAATTAAATTGTACTTCCAGCTG
This sequence comes from Podarcis liolepis, assembly GCF_965112155.1. Lineage (NCBI taxonomy): Eukaryota > Metazoa > Chordata > Lepidosauria > Squamata > Lacertidae > Podarcis > Podarcis liolepis. The sequence goes on from NC_139562.1 coordinate 14,529,736, forward strand.
TGTGTTCCAAACCCAATTCTCCTTTTAAAAGCCTCTTCCTGTGCTTGGAAGATGAACCAGATTTCATATATATATATATATATAGAGAGAGAGAGAGAGAGAGAGAGAGAGAGAGAGAGAGAGAGTGAGTTGATGTGTGCATATGTTCCTGCTATTCCTGCCTTTTCCTTGAGACACTAATTCCTCCAAGGATATAAAACGGCTATTAAATTAATGTGATACAGCACAATACACAAATGGTGGAATTTTAGCATGCACATTGAGCGTCCTGCTTTTCTAACTAACGATAACAACATCACAGTAAAAAACTGTTTTCAATTAAACACACACACGGAAAATAATTGAATCAGGCCCTTGCACTACAGCAGTGTTCCAGTTAGCACCCAAAACTAATATTAAAACTCCCCTTGCAGAAATTGCATACCTTTCTTAGGGACCAAGCATTGCAACATCTGGAAATGTACAGTCAGCTGCTTCCATCCGGTTTTACACACCATATTTCCTGCTAAGGATGGATTTTTCTCAGTTTTATTCATTACTTAGCAAACGCGTGGCAGCAACTTCAAACAGGAGGAACTCCCAAGGAGCCGGGCTGCATAACCTCTCCCTTATTTCCAGTGTGTCACAACTGGAAGAATCCCAGCTGCAACTACAGAACGTTCTGATCGGTCCCACGTCGGCAGAACCTGAGCCAAATTTAAGGCCTGTCTACCGATAAATCTATGCTTTCCTCTCTGACAATGGTCACCTACAAGGATGGGGGAAGACACATAGCCAAGCTGAGAAGTTGGCATCTTACCTCTCTCGCCCTGACCTAGCCACTGTGATCCACGCAACTGTCACCTCCAGGCTTGATTATTGTAACTCACCCTACGTTGGGGCTGCCCTTGAGACTGACCCAGAAACTCCAGTGGGTGCAGAATGCCGCGGCGAGACTCCTTAAGGGGTCTTCGCCGCGGGATCACATTCGTCCAGTGCTATACCAGCTGCACTGGCTCCCGGTGGAGTACAGGACCAGGTTTAAGGTGCAGGTTTTAACCTTTAAAGCCCTATACCGCCTAGGACCCTCATACCTATGGGACCGCCTCTCCTGATATGTCCCACGGAGGACCTTACGGTCTTCAAATAAAAACATTTTTGAGTCCCAGGCCACAGGGAGGTTAGGCTGGCCTCAACCAGAGCCAGGGCTGGTGGAATGCTCTGTCACAAGAGACTAGGGCCCTGCGGGACTAGACATCTTTCCGCAGGGCCTGCAAGACGGAGCTGTTCCGCCAGGCCTTTGGCCAAGGCACAGTCTGACCCCCTCTCTCCTTCTGTAATCCTCATAGAACTATTAACCCAATGGCTGGCATTAATTTGATTCTGAATTGATTTTAGAATGTATTTTAATTAATTGACTGTGTGATTTTATGTACACTGTGCTATTTTTACTTGTTGTTAGCCGCTCTGAGGCTGGGGAGAGTGGGATACAAATAAAATTATTATTATTATTATTATTATTATTATTATTATTATTATTATTATTATTTCTTCACACAAGTACGCACCCTGCCTTTCTCATTCCAACCACCCAAATTTGACCTTCTCCCTGAAATCTTTTATGGTACTGCACATCTGGGCAATAAAGAACCCCTTTAAAATAGATCCCTGCCCCAAAGCTAATTGTATGCAAATCATTTCCTTACATCTGCCTGTCAGCGGACTCTCATCCATACTGATAGCCGAACCCAAATCCATATATTTTTTTTTAACAGAGGTGCAATAACACTCAAGTGTGTGCTATTCTTTTTGTCCAACGAAAGCTGAGACTTAAAAAAAAAATGCCCTAAACTTCTCACAACTAAGGAAAGAGAGGAAACATGAAACGATTACCACACCATAAATTTAAAGCATTTTTCTACCACCTTAAACAGCTGTGGCTCCCCCCCCCCACAAAGAATCATGGGAAGTGTAGTTTAAGGGTGCTGAGAGTTGCTAGGAAACCCCTCACAGAGCTACAGTTCTCAGCGCCCTTAGCAAACTACAGTCCCCAGGATTATTTGGGGGGAAAGCCACGACTGTTAAAGCTTTAAATATGTGGTGTGGCAGGACATCCGATAAGCCGTGGTCTCCTGCCACCAGCTCTCCAAATTTTCTTCCCCTAGGAAATACGGCCACTCGCTCCACATCCCAAGAAAAACAAACGGTCGCCATTCCGTGAGCTGAAAAGAATTTGCACCATATTATAAATTTGACAGAGGGGCCTATCTTGCATTTCACACAACGGTTAAACCCGGCACTGCAAAACAAATCCCGCTGCAACAGTTGGGATGCTTTTGTTGATGTTGGCCAGTTCATGTCGTCACTAACGTACTGAGCCTGTGTTTTATGTCCCAATTCCTAGAAACCGATACCTTGAGAAAGGAAGAGGGGATTTTAATCTCTGCCTAATGTATTGCTATTTTGACCTCGTGGGGGCAAAGCCAAGTTGAGGAGCTGGAGCCAGGCTGCTTATTATTTAACTTAATTTATTACACTTACACTCCATGCTTCCTCCAAGCTCCTCAGAGAAGCTTACAGACAAGCTCCCTTGAATTTTCCCATCCCAATGGGCTTTTTCTTGTGTTCCTATTGGTGCAATTTTACCCACTACGGTCCCAAGGAAGGCTGCAACAAGAGACTCTTGAGAACCACCAAGGCTAGGAGATATCTGGTTTTCAAAATCATGATATATCACCAGCTAAATATCGTGATGTACTGATACATCATGTCTAGAATGAAAAGCCTTCCCATGTCAGCTGAGCAACACCCCGTGCTGCTCACACCAGAGGGGCAAGGAGGGGGGGGCTTCCTTAAATGGACTACAGTGGTACCTTGGGTTACAGACGCTTCAGGTCACATACGCTTCAGGTTACAGACTCCGCTAACCCAGAAATAGTACCTCGGGTTAAGAACTTTGCTTCAGGATGAGAACAGAAATCGTGCTCCGGCGGCACGGCAGCAGCGGGAGGCCCCATTAGCTAAAGTGGTGTTTCGGGTTAAAACAGTTTCAGGTTAAGAACGGACCTCCAGGACAAATTAAGTTCTTAACGTGAGGTACCACTGTAATTCAGTTTTATTAGCAAGCTAGAAAAAACTAACCCCTTTTCCAGCCCTGGGAGGAGCACAGGGAGCATTTGCACAACACACCTACACCCTGCAACCAACATACTAATGGGTGGCGACACACAGTTTGGAAAGCTGTGGGTTACAGTGTCAGGCTAGGACCTGGAAGATCAGGTTAATAACAGTTTCAGGTTAAGAACGGACCTCCGGAACAAATTAAGTACTTAACCTGAGAGCCAGTGTGGTGTAGTGATTAGGAGCGGTAGTCTCGTAATCTGGTGAACCGGGTTTGATTCCCCGCTCCTCCACATGCAGCTGCTGGGTGACCTTGGGCCAGTCACACTTCTCTGAAGTCTCTCAGCCTCACTCACCCCACAGAGTGTTTGTTGTGGGGGAGGAAGGGAAAGGAGAATGCTAGCCGCTTTGAGACTCCTTCGGGTAGTGATAAAGCAGGGTATCAAATCCAAACTCTTCTTAACCTGAGGTTCCACTGTATACCAGAGGTCGGCCAACCTAAGGCCCATGGGCCAGAAGCAACCCATGAGGGTCGCTTAATCGGCCCATGAGCCGCCCCCGAACTGAGCCACCAGCACAGGGACTCTCTTCTGCGGCTCCAGAAAACGTTTCTGCACATGCCCAGATTCCGGAAATAGCTTCTGCACAGGTGTGATTTCCGGTGTCTGGGCAAGCGCAGAAGCAATTTCTAGCACCACGGACATGCACAGAAGCAATTTCCGGCGTCGCACTGCGCTGGCCCAGCCCACGGAGGATGTCTGCAGGAGTGATCCGGCCCATGCCCGGTAAGCCTTGCCGACCCCTGGCCTATACCCAGAAGTAAACTTCGCTGGAGGAAAAGAACCAGGTTTGGGGAGACTGCAGGAAGTAAGGCAGGAGATGCAAGGAGGGTGCAGCTCCCCACGCCAACTTACGTTTCTGCTCAATAAACTGAACCCACACAGCTGTACTTGCAAAACCGGCTTCCACCATCACATCTGGCCTATGCCTAGTTCACTCAGCTCGACAATTAGCCAAAACCGTCATAACATCAGATCCGCTTAATGTACACGCCAGTACAAAATTTCCCGTATTGGTAATGTAAACCAGTGCCACATTTCATACAGGATCTGGGGTTACCTTTGTGCATTAAAACTAAAATAAAGAAATCACAACGCATTAGGCAGGCTGTGGCTGAACAACACGCAGCAGTTACATACGCTAGGATTTTCAACGTATAGTTTAATCAGTTCCGGCACTTTTCTGCCCACAGATTTGCAGGAATTTAGCAAGGGCTGTAATTTTGTTGCTCTACGCCGGTTCTTGTGTGGGAAGCCTCACTGCCCAAACCTCAAGGCTTCTGGTTTGTGTCCCATGTGAGCATCAAACAGCATCTGCATCTCCACCCAACTACTGAGTGCAATCTGTTCTGGGAGGCAAAGCAGCCCCATATAGTCCAGACTTCACCAACATCACACAGAACAGACATTTTGCAGTGCGATGCACATCAGCTCCTATAGGCTGTGGAGGGTAGTCCAGTTCTGGAGTGGAGGACTGATTGCCTGATGTAGACCTAAATAATCGATCTCCTCACAGTGTCCAGAATCTGCCTAATACACACACAAAAAGCCAAGAGCCCAATGACAAACATACTATTTATTTTTAATTTATTAAAACTCCCACTTTTAAAATATCTGCATTGCTTGTATTTGGGTTCCTGCTGTCTTCCCATCAAACTGTGAGAAGCTAAGCGTGCATTGTTACTGGGAAATTTCCACTCTCTAAACACACACACACCCACCCCAAAAATGCTTTGGGTCACCTTGGAAAAGTTTCAAGAATGAAAATTCTGGCGAAGGGGGCAGAATAAAGGAAATACCAACTTGCATTTGTAAGGTTCACCTAAACATGAACTTCAAATTTGTACAGCATCCTGCTTGATTGGGCAGCTACACTTTAAATCGAAGGCCAGGGCCTTTTACGCACTTGGTCACTGACTCTGGGCATATTCCCTAAGCAGCAGAGATTTCAATACAGCCCATTTATCTTGACACAAAGGGTCGACTGTACAGCACCTAGAAAGGCATTCCAAACCAGGTTTCCCCTCAATTAAAATTGGACAGAAAGAGAGAGAGAGAGAAATAGAGAAGGAGAGAGAGATCACCATCTGAAAAACTGCAGTGCAATGGTCAGGGAATTCATATTTTCCCAAGTATACCCAAAAACAGAAGGAAGTGGGGATCAAAATACTGTACACATGAGGAATGGCAAGTAGCAGTGGCAGATTAACAAAAAGGCAGAATAGGCACTGGCCTCTGGGCCCCATGCCTTCTAAGGGCCCTGAGAAAATGGATCAAAATAATATTGCATAATAAAATTGGCTTAATAAGATGGCTGGCTGCTAAAATATAAAAAAAAAGTATTAAGAGATAATTCATGAGTCCCCAAGATTTTGACTGCCTAGAGGCCTTCAGAGGGTTTAATCTGGTGCTGGTGAGTAGTCCACAAAAACACATTGCAGCCTCTCTTGGCTCTAATTCTCACTGAGGTTTTGGTTGTGCAGCTTAAGACTGCTGATACAGCCCCATATGATTTTTCCATAGCAGCGAATAGTTGCTGAGGAACCCTCCACATAGGATGCTATAATCCTGAATGGGACATGGGTGGCGCTGTGGTCTAAACTACTGAGCCTCTTGGGCTTGCCGATCAGAAGGACGGCGGTTCAAATCCCCACGACGGCAGGGAGTTCCTGTTGCTCTGTCCCAGCTCCTGCCAACCTAGCAGTTCAAAAGCACGCCAGTGCAAGTAGATAAATAGGTACCGCTGCGGAGAGAAGGTAAACAGCGTTTCCGTGCGCTCTGGTTTCCGTTGCGGTGTTCTGTTGCGCCAGAAGCGGTTTAGTCATGCTGGCCACATGACCCGGAAAGCTGTCTGTTCACAAATGATGGCTCCCTCGGCCTGAAAGCGAGATGAACACCAAAACCCCATAGTTGCCTTTGTCTGGACTTAACCATCCAGGGGTCCTTTACCTTTTAATCCTGTTGTTCACATGTCAGAGTCACCTTTTTCAAGCAGGGATAGACAGGTCCAACTCAAAACAATTGGCTCTTGGTCTCTTCCTAACACATCTCCTTAAGCCATTTCCGAACTGGAGAGAGGAGAGGGGGTTGTGGGCCACCCCCTCCCACACACGCAGGGGCTGGCCTTTTGCCCCCGTGAGAATGAGGGAATCCCCGGGCGTGCCTGCGACCCTGCCCGCCAATCGGCGGGCTGGGGAGGCATGGCCTAGCCCATTTAAGGCCAGGCGCGCCTGGGGACTGCCCTCTTTGCCCTGTTCCAGCTGACCAGTTTTCCCATCCCACCCACCCTTGAGGCTTAGCTAGCTATGACCTTGATATGGACTTCGGTTGGTCGCCGCAAAGGGCCTGGTAGGAATTTTTCCAACTTGGCACACTTCCAGCCTTTTGGTTTTTTCGCCTACCTCGTAGCAAACGTCACAACTTCCTCAGTATTGGCGGTTAGGCATTGGCAGGGGTAATTGTTATGCAAATGAAGGGGGGAAGGAAGCGCCATCACCTTCCCCCAATGAAAAGGGTAGTCTGGTAGAGGACTCCAGGGGGCGTTGCCCTGTCCGAAACCTAGGGAGGTGAGGGCCACCGGCACGCCCCCGAGCGGTGACACCCGTGGGATCCTAGTTGGCGTACTTCAACAGGACTTCCACAGCTTGTGGATAAACCTTCCCAGTCTCCATGCCGGGTAGTCGATAGGAGCCAATGCCTAAGGCCAATACCTTTCAATTCCTGTAATCAATAAAGTTGTGGCCTTTTTATGCCCATTAACCTTAAATAATGTGTCCAGTGTCATTTCACATGGGGGGAGGGGACTTGCCACACAAACCATCTCCACTGTAGCGTAGTGGCATCGCCATCTACTTTGCATACAAAAGGTCCCAGGTCCAATCCCCCAGTATCTCCAGCTCTTGTCTGAAACCCTAGAGAACAGTGACTATTTAATGTCAACAATACTGGGCTAGATGGACCAATGGCCTGACTTGGGTTTCTTTTTCTTCAGAATATCTAATAAGATTTAGCAGCAAAACCAACTAGGGTGCAAATATGCAACCACAAAAGTGTCTGCGAAACCTTCACATTTCTTCATTTCCCCCTTGTCTTGCTAGAAGAGCAGCAGCCAACATGGTGCACTCAAGATATTGCTTGACTCCAGCTTTCATCAGCCCCAACCAGCATGGCCAATAATGATCAGGGATGGCAGGAGCTGTAGACCAATGCCATCTTGTCGGTACCATGTTGGCTAGAAATTCAAGATCAAGATAGGACGCACTGGATCTGAATTTCAATCCCACGTGGCCACAGTCCTGACTCACTGCATCAACAGTCCTCAGCTGCCTTTCCGAAGATAAGTCCACAGTTCTAGACGTTTGTTATGTACTGAGCTGAATCCCAGAACACTAGGATCCAGAATGCAGCAGTCTGATTGGTCCGCAGGAGCCACCCAATCCAGCTCCAGGTGGATGTGAATCAGCGACCTGATTGGCCTGCAGGAGCAGCCAATCAGGCTCCTGGATAAAGTGAATCAGCAACCTGATTGACCTACAGGAGCAGCCCGGAATTTGCCAATCACGCGGGGCCCATTGTGTAAATAATGTATACATAGCTAGACGTTTTGGGGAAAGTTTCGTTCATTGCTACTACAAGCTGAATAAAGAACATGAAACTCACGCTCGACTCTGAGTATATTTCAATGTTCCTCTCCAACTGGCTTTTCCTCAATTCCCATCTTTGCCTTGTTTGTTTGGCAGGTTTATGTAGTAGGGATATGTTTGGGGGGGGGGGGTATAAAAAAAAATCCTGGAAAATTTCAATAGTCGTAGCAAAATTCATTTTACTTTCAAACTGCCTCTGCAACTGTCCTCAATTTTTCCTTCCAATGAAATTTGGTGGCTGCTCTCTTCCTAGAGAGGATGGGGAGGAGAAGGGGAGAGGTCACATACTAGAACAAGGGCTGAATGTCTTGTTTCTCTGCTGTTTATCTGGAGGCTTTTTAAAAAGAAAGGTAGGAAACAGCATAAATCAATAATGACAACACTGAGTACATTTTAACACAACTCTTTCATCCCAAGACATGAAAGTGCTTTCAAACATTTATTTAATAAACTCCGCCACACCTCGAGAGATAGCTCTACAGCTTGATAAATGAGGTAAAGACTGCGCTCAAGGTCATAGAGGGTCCAGCTCTGGGAATATCCAGCAGATGTACAACATTACACACAAGTGTCTTGTATGATGTATCCAATCCTAATATAGATATGTAAGGGGGGGAAATGGGAGAGGGGAAATAGGAGTTCAACACTGGTAAAATAGTTTTTTTGGGTGGGAAGAAAGAGTGGAAATTGTTCAGCTAGGTTGTGTATTTTTTGACGTTTTATTGTTTATGACCGCTTTTGTCATGTGGCAGTTGTGTATTGTTAATAATAATAATAATAATAATAATAATAATAATTTATTACTTATACCCTGCCCATCAGGCTGGGTTTTCCCCACCACTCTGGGCGGCTTCCAACAAGAGATTAAAAATACATTAAAGCATCAGTCATTAAAAACTTCCCTAAACAGGGCTGCCTTCTGATGTCTTCTAAACATCAGATAGTTGTTTATTTCTTTGACATCTGATTGGAGGGCATTCCACAGAACGGGTGCCACTACCGAGAAGGCCCTCTGCCTGGTTCCCTGTAACCTCATTTCTTGCAGGGAGGGAACTGCCAGAAGGCCCTCGGAGCTGGACCTCAATGTCCAGGCTGAACAATGGGTGTAGGGACGCTCCTTCAGGTATACTGGGCCTTTGAGGCTTTAAAGGTCAGCACCAACACTTTGAATTGTCCTCGGAAACGTACTGGGAGCCAATATAGGTCTTTCAAGATGTTTTCATGTTGTTAGCTGCCTTGGGCAGGGTTTGAAATGTGGAAAAGCAGAATTATGCATGTACGCATGATACAGGGCACACTTTACAGTGGTACCTCAGGTTAAGTACTTAATTCAATCTGGAGGTCCATTCTTAACCTGAAACTGTTCTTAACCTGAAGCACCACTTCAGCTAATGGGGGGCCTCCCACTGCTGCTGCGCCGCCAGAACATGATTTCTGTTCTCATCCTGAAGCAGAGTTCTTAACCCGAGGTACTATTTCTGGGTTAGCGGAGTCTGTAACCTGAAGTGTCTGTAACCTGAAGCATATGTAACCTGAGGTACCACTGTATTTATCTGTTTAGAGATGACCATAAGAATTTACTGTTTAAAGACACACTAATCTTTTTCATTTCTGCAGCCAGAAATATATTAACACAGTTTTGGAAAACAGTTACTAACTTAACTCTAGAGGCATGGTGTGACAGACTATGGAACATAGCTCCTTTGGATAAACTAACGAAGCATCTTAGAACACTAAGGAACACAAAGACAATTGTAAAACTGTATGGTACATGCTCATTCAGAACACTAGAAAGGAGAAAGTTGTCCCCCTGCCATCGGGTACCATAATATGCATTTATTCTAGAAAAATAATCATTAACACCCTACCTTCCACATCTCTGTTATCGCTGGAAAGAGAAAAACCTATCTCATGGGATCACATATCTCTCCCCTATAAAAAGCTCTCCCAGTTTCATCAACTGTCCAGCCACAAGGGTGACCCGACTGTCAGCAAACCATCGCAAGCCAGAGGCTCTCTCAAGTCACACGCTGTGCAAATTATATGTAGTAATACTTTTTCATGGAGTCAGGCTGCTAAAGAAGCTGAGACAACAGCAATGAAGGCAAACAAACCCCATATTCCATTTTAAGAATCCCATCTTCAGCACAGCAGAGGTGAAAGGCATATGCATTATTCATGTTACACAAATTTCAACTGTGCTTTTTATTGTGTGTTTGTTATCTGCATTCCAAAGCCCTTCTCCAAAGACAGAGGTCTTTGGAGATGGCTCAAGGGTTTCACCTGGCCTACCAAGGCTTTCTGAGTGGCCCAACAGACCCCAAGCCATTACCCTGCCAGTGGCAGCAGTACGGAACTAGGAATCGTCTCTCATCTTGGCAACATCACAAAGGATGGTAGGTCAGTGTTACAGCATCTGCTTTCATTTCATTTCACTTTTGATTTGTATACAGTGGTGCCCCACAAGACGAATGCCTCGCAAGACGAAAAACTCACTAGACGAAAGGGTTTTTCTGTTTTGCGTTGCTTCGCTAGACGAATTTCCCTATGGGCTTGCTTCGCAAGACGAAAACGTCTTGCGCTATTTTTTAAAAGCCGCTTGAAGAGGCGCAGTTGCGACAGACCGTGCTTCGCAAGACAAAAAACATCGCAAGACGAAAAGACTCGCGGAACGAATTCTTTTCATCTTGCGAAGCACCACTGTACAACCTTTCTATATTACTGTACAGGAGGCGGTTTTTAGCAACAAAGTATACAACAAAGAGCACACATAACGATCGGATCCAATACAAAAAGTCAAAATAAAATGTAACTTTAAAAAGGAACGACATATCAAATAAAGTAATATCTATTAGAATGCAATAGGGCACAATAAAATTAACTCTCAAAACATCAGCAAATAATAATTAACGGTAGGCAGAAGTTCACTCTTAACAATTACAGTCAATAATTACTAAACTATGATGAATAAAATATCACAACACATACAAAATCATGAAGGCAGCCCTGTTTAGGGAGGTTTTTAATGACTGGTGTTTTAATGTATTTTTAATCTTTTGCTGGAAGCTGCCCAGAGTGGCTGGGGAAACCCAGCCAGATGGGTGGGGTATAATTTATTATTATTATTAGTTTTGCATGCAGAAGTTCACAGGTTCAATCCCATGTGTCTCCATCTTTGTCCCCTACCTGACACCCTGGAGAGCTACTTCTGTCCAGTGAAGACCAGTGAGACCCACATCTGACTCCCAAGCTGCAACTTGGCACCCACAATTTCACTTCTGAGTCATACTTAACACTGCCTAACACAATGCATGTAATTAATCCTAAAATGGCATTTCACAGAGCAATATGTATTGTGTCACCTCAGGATTGCTGCTAAATGCAAACTGGTCCTGCGAAGTGACAGGAGAAAGACATGAGCTTGCGTTTGGTCAGAAATATATTTTTTTAAAATGGCTTGTGTCTTTTTCTTGCCATATTGCAGCACTCACGGAAACTGATAAAACGAACATCTGATCAGAAGAGCATGTCGTAGTCCAGACACATAGTTGTACTTATTTGGTCTGAATAAAAAAATTCCTTCCAGTAGCACCTTAAAGACCAACTAAGTTAGTTCTTGGTATGAGCTTTCGTGTGCATGCACACTTCTTCTGATCGTATCTGAAGAAGTGTGTATCTGAAGAAGTGGGTATCTGAAGAAGTGTGCATGCACACGAAAGCTCATACCAAGAACTAACTTAGTTGGTCTTTAAGGGGCTACTGGAAGGAATTTTCTTATTTGGTCTGGTCAGCTTAAGCTGGAATGAAACATGGGGGCACCAGATTTGCTGAGAGCTACCTGGTGTTGCAGCCACTTGTGGGTCCCGATCCACTAACTGAAGGCCTATGGCCCAGACAATACTGAGCGAGATGGACTAACGGTCTGACTCAGGACAAGCCAGCTTCTTGCATTCCTTTAGAGAACTCCAGAAAAAGGAAAACACCATAGCAGATCAAAAGACGCTATAAAGAAATTCACAGCTGGGCCACCATTACAGTACAGTGGTACCTCGGGTTAAGTACTTAATTCGTTACGGAGGTCCGTTCCTAAGCTGAAACTGTTCTTAACCTGAAACACCACCTAAGCTAATGGGGCCTCCTGCTGCCGCAGCGCCGCCAGAGCCCAATTTCTGTTCTTATCCTGAAGCACAGTTCTTAACCTGAAGCACTATTTCTGGCTTAGCAGAGTGCGTAACCTGAAGCGTATGTAACCTGAAGCGTATGTAACCCGAGGTACCACTGTATGTTTGTTTTCTGTAAGCTAAATAATATAGACAACTGATTTTTATTTTATTTTTTTACTTTGTTGGCTTTCATTCTGGGAGGCAGTAGCCAAAGAGGGCTGTCCTCTATGTACACGGCCCAGACATGCTTTATCATAGACCAGGGGCCAGCAAACTTTGTCAGCAGGGGGCCGGTCCACTGTCCCTCAGACCTTGTGGGGGGCCGGACTATATTGGGGGTGGGAATGAATGAATTCCTATGCCCCACAAATAACCCAGAGATGCATTTTAAATAAAATGACACATTCTACTCATGTAAAAACATGCTGATTCCCAGACTGTCCACGGGCCGAATTTAGAAGGCGATTGGGCCAGATCTGGCCCCCGGGCCTGAGGTTGCCTACCCATGTCATAGACTCACCAAACACAAAGACATCAGAGCCAAATCTGGCTGAATGGGAGTATACATCTTCTCCAGTAATGCTGGCAAGAATTGTGGTGTTTTTTTTAACTACCCAATCTCCACAAGCCATCCTGGGAACCTTTTCCCTCTTCTTCTAAAAATGCTTCAGATAAGTAAATATTCATTTATATAATGTTTACAGAACCATATGCAGTAGCAAGTCTAGAGTGCCTTGTGTTGTGCCACTAGCATCCATGCCAAGGCTCACCAAGCCTTCCTTCTGGGTGCAGGATTACAGATGCAAACATTTCAGCAGCCGAAGTCGGGGACGAAGCCCAGGCCAACAACGGCACCGTCTCACGACTTGGTCGTTTGCCTAGAAATTCCTGGCTGTTACAGCAACGTGGGAACCCTTGATACTGGCCAGCAACAGAGCTTTATAGCTTAAGTGCATCCTCTTCCCCCAGCCCTATTCTCTTTAGTCTTTGTATTTTATTACAATGGTTATTATTATTGTTACTTAAAGACGACTGCAGTCATTGTGAATAGGAGGGGAAAGAGGCAGTCAGCAAAATCAGCCTGCACTGATTATTTGGTGTATGTGTGTGTTTTGATATACTCTTCTTGGTTGGTGGATGGAATGAAAATACAGTCCCAGTGTTTATCCTGGCCTAGTCAAAAAGATAGTGCCTTTTGGTTGAAGAACTAGCTGGGATGGGTAGTACTGTAAGTTCTGGGAAGGTTTCATTCTGGCAATATTTTGATCCATGAGGTGCTTAATTGCCTGGGCTATGATCACTATTGAGAATCCCATGGACTGCAAGAAGATCAAACCTATCCATTCTTAAGAAAATCAGCCCTGAGGGCACACAGGAAGGTCAGATCCTGAAGCTGATGCTCCAATATTTTGGCCACCTCATGAGAAGAGAAGACTCCCTGGAAAAGACCCTGATGTTGGGAAAGATGGAGGGCACAAGGAGAAGGGGACAACAGAGGACGAGATGGTTGGACACTGTTCTCGAAGCTACCAGCACGAGTTTGACCAAACTGCGGGAGGCAGTGGAAGACAGGAGTGCCTGGCGTGCTCTGGTCCATGGGGTCACGAAGAGTCGGACATGACTAAACGACTAAACAACAAATGATCACAGTTAAGCTAAAAATCTATGGAAATCATAGATCACCCCACCTCAAGGATAATCCAGCCTCAGGTAGTAGCTACTTTCCCAAATGATTTCCTCACCAAAAATAACACATTTCAATGGCAATGATTCCTTAATTCGCTCTAGTGCTGTTTCTCTCTGATGACTTATAGGTCTGTAAGTTTCCCATGTATAGGAGGCAGCTATTGTACAAAAGCTCACATACTGTAGATGCCACCTGATATTTCTCATTACAAAGTGAGTGTTCACAGACACAAGCCACGTACAATTTCAGGGTCTGGTGGAACATGAGACCACCAACTTTTTGAAGCTAAGTAGGTCTGGGTATGGTCAATATCTGGATGGGTGACCGCCCGGGAACCACAGGTACCCTACCTTGGATTCCATGAAAGAAAAAAAAGAAGCTGTGGACCTCTTTTCCTCAGGTGCTGTTCTAGCCTGATGGCTTAATTCCTGGCTATGCTATCTGCCAGTACATATGATCTGCAATCACTGGTACCTGCTACCATAACTCATCGCTGTTGTGCTGCCCTCCTGCTGCAGAAATGCTTTAAGAATGCAACAGATCTACAATGAAATCATTCAGTTTGATTTGACTAGGACTGCATAGATCATGGGCAGGAATCCTTTTGCTATATTACTTGGTTGAATGGAGGCTGGGGACAGAGATGAACGAGGATTTACGAAATTGATTTGTACATGAAATTTGGTAGTTCACACCTGGTTGAACTTGGACTGCCTTGGGTCACTTTTTGTACCCATCCCCCATTTGTATGCAAATGTAATTGTATGCAAAAAAATTTCTGCGTGTGTGCGCGCGCGCATGTACGTGCAACATATTAAAGAATCAAGTCCCATGCTAAACTATATTTGTGCAACAATTTAATGCATACAAACTTTTATATAGCCATATGCATTCTTGTACGTTGTATGCAATGTATGTGTTGGATACTTTAGGAAACCTGGGGTGTGGGGTGTGTAAGGTAAAGGTAAAGGGTCCCATTAGGTCCAGTCATGGCCAACTCTGGGGTTGCAGCACTCATCTCGCTTTATTGGCCGAGGGAGCCGGCGTACAACTTCGGGGTCATGTGGCCAGCATGACTAAGCCGCTCCTGGCGAACCAGAGCAGCGCACGGAAACGCGTTTACCTTCTCACCACAGCAGTACCTATTTATCTACTTGCACTTTGATGTGCTTTTGAACTGCTAGGGTGGCAGGAGCAGGGACCGAGCAACGGGAGCTCACCCCGTCGCGGGGATTCGAACCGCCGACCTTTTGATCAGCAAGTCCTAGGCTTGTGGTTTAACCCACAGGTCCCTGTGGGGTGTGTATATTATTATAAATGTACTAATGTGCATAATAATCCACATAAAATAATACCCTAATGCATATAAAATGCAGGAAATGTTTTTATTTTTAGTGGAATGGGGGTAAGAATCACAAATGTTTCCCTGCCTACTTTTGCCTCAGGCTACACTCGCCTTTTACCTATGGCCCCGTCCACCACTGACAGCCCCCCCCCCCGACTGGACAGTGTACGGGCTGCATTATTTGGATCCCTATACTGTTACAACAAGGCGGTCAAGTCAAAACCACTTTCTGATATGGATATGTGGACACAACCCCTGGAAAGTGGGGCAAAGAAGGCGGCAAATGAATGTCCTGTGGGGTCCATGGTAGAAACATCCCTCAAACACACACACACACAGGATCAAGTCTAGACCTGATCTGGATCCAACCCACACTGGACCACAAGCTTCTGAAGGAAACTGACGCAAGACATAAGCCACATGGTCCCGGCTGTTCTCCTTGATAAGATGAAAGTGCACGACTGTTGTCGTCATGTGACTGAGTCACTGGAGACCACTTATCTGTTCCCACTTCTTCAGGCAGTTACACATCATCAGAAGTCAATGTGTGGTGGTGTGGGGAGATGACACAAAACTACCGCCCTTTCGCACGAGCCCTTAAACTTAAACACATATAGTGCCTCCCCAAACAATGAAAAGGTCTTTAGATCTTAGAGAGGAACTAGTATCTCGCTGCAAACATTATATCAGTAGGCAAATAAACTAAACTGTTAGTGTATGAGTTGCTGTGAGTGAAATTTCAATTGGTGAGGGCACATTCATTTGTTAGAGATTTTTGTTTCAGTCTGCTAATGCAAAAGAGAATGAAAAGGACAAGGTTGTGAGGCAGCCATTCCACCTAAGAGTGAATGGTTATATGAAACTGGAAGTTATCTTACACTTCCTTCCAATACCTTAAACAGGCACTCATACTGAAGATTCATTAAGATGCATGTTTGTTTACATTTCTCAGCCAGATAACTAAAATATAGCAGCTCTCCTACCCCACTCTTAGGGGTACAGTGGGCACTTGTGTTGCAAACATGATCCGTGTGGGATGCACATTTGCAACCCAAAGTGTTCGCAACCCGCAGCGGTACGTCTGCACAATTGCGGGTTGTGATTCAGCCCTTCTGCGCATGCGCAAAGCATGATCTAGCGCTTTTGCACATGCACGAACGCCAAAACCCGGGAGTAACCCGTTCCAGTACTTCCGGGTTTCGGCGGGTCCATAACCCAAAGAAAGGCAACCTGAAGCGTCTATAACCCGAGATTTGACTGTACTTTGCCCCAAGTTACTACTCTAGCAGCTAAAAAGCACTGTGTGAGTGGAGAACACGGCCATAAAAAGAAGCAAAGCAAAACAAAACAAAACAAAAACCTCAACATTTAAAGGCAGCATAAAACCACAAATAGAATCAACATGCTTTGCCAGAGACTTCTGGAAATCAAGGAAGGTTTTTTAATGTTCTTCTTAGAAAGGACTAATTGTGTGGTCAAATGTGAGGCTTTTCCCACAGCGAAAGTCAGGGATGCAGACTACCTCCCCCTGCACAACCCAAAGCTTGATGGTTTCAGCTCCTCTCAGCCTGCTGATGTCACGTAAGTGCAAACATGGTTTTCTCTGCACACGCACAGAACACACTCCCTCGTGGGTTCATGACCCACATTCTGACACAGTAAAAAAAAAGTTTTGTGCTCAAGTGCATGACTGTACTGTTTACTTAAAACAGCACCCTCTTATGCACCCATGCACATCCCAGACACTTAAAAGATAATCCACCGCGTATCGCGCTGGAAGTCTCAACAGCTGCAGACTTAGCCTTACAGCAGGCATAGGCAAACTCGGCCCTCCAGATGTTTTGGGACTACAGTCCCCATCATCCCTAACCACTGGTCCTGTTAGCTAGGGATCATGGGAGTTGTAGTCCCAAAACATCGGGAGGGCCGGGTTTGCCTAAGCCTGCCTTACAGCATTGCTGTTGCAGCACCATGGAAGCAAATCAGATTTGGATCATTTACAAAGGTGTCGGTGCTTTAAACTGTCTTAGCATAAAAATAATCCAAGCAAAGTTAGAAAAAAATACTACCCAATTTACCAAGAATAAAAAATGTCAATGTCATCCAGAAGAAGAATAAGAATTTGCATTTGATATCCCACTTTATCACTACCCTAAGGAGTCAGAAGAAAAAGAAAAGGAGGAATTTGGATTTGATATCCCGCTTTATCACTACCCTAAGGAGTCTCAAAGTGGCTAACATACTCCTTTCCCTTCCTTGCCCACAACAAACACTCTGTGAGGTGAGTGAGGCTGAGACACTTCAAGGTCACCGAAGGTCACCCAAGGTCACCCAGCAGCTGCATGTGGAGGAGTGGGGAAGCGAACCCGTTCACCAGATTACGAGACCACCGCTCTTAACCACACCACCACGTTGGCTCGTCCCGTCCCCCCACCCCAATGCTCAATTTTCTAATTACGGCAGCAGAGAAAGTAATGACACGTATCAGATTTGCACAAGCCCCAATCTGAACCAGAGTGTCTCAGAAGTGCTTTGGGCTTGTCAGAGGTGATGTGAGATGCGTGCGAGGTGACACAAGTCAAAACGAAGACCCCTGAAGGACTCTGTGGCACTCCAGTAGTCGAAACAACTGCAAGATGCTGGAGACAAACATTTTCTAAAAGTAATGTTGCTAAACTTACCATAAATGGAATAATGCCAGGGTAGGGAGACGGACGAACAGACAGCAAACACCAGAGTGGGAGTAAAATTGAATGAGAGCTCCCTTGCGACTGAAAGATCAGGCTTGTAATCAGAGGGAAGAATTTTACATGCAAAACAAATTCAGTTTAGTGTTTGTCCACCCCCCTGAAAAGCCAAACTTTAAAGAGGTGCCTGTCAAAAGCCCCTAAACCGGTTTGTCTGCCATTTCTCAGGTTTCTTACCTAGGTGTATGGCTATCATTCCTGCAGTTTTCAGGGCAATTGCCCATAAAACAGAAAAGATGAAGTGATTTTTTTTCCCCACCCGCAAACTGGCTGCCCCTTTTGAGAAAGCCACTGCAGATGTTCAACTGAAATTTGACAGGATACCGGCCTGCAGAAAAGGTGCAAATTTCACCCAATTATGTTCAAAACTTTAAAAAGTTGCAATGTTTTCCTTCATTCTCACCTTATTCTTCTCCATTCTGCCAGCTCAGAGCAACTGAAAATGTGTTTCCTGAGCATGAACGTGAGTCATTTCTCACGCCAGAGGTTGGGAACCTATGGATCTCCAGGTATTCTTGTCTATTGTCTCCGACCATCAGCCATACTGGCTGCAGTTGATGGGAGTTGGACTTGAACCGCAACTGGAGAGGACCACAACAGCTATCTGTGATGCAGGCCAAAATGAATCCCCCAATTTTATTATGCATTGCATGCTCTCCTTTCTTTTTGTCTGCCCTACCCAAATCTGTTTCAGTGGAAGACCCTGATGTTGAGCGAATTACAAAACATTCCATAAATATTTTTGCAATTTTTATGCAACTTTAAGAGGAGACAAGGAATAGTAGTGGAAATCTCCGGTTCCCAAAGAAAAACACACACACACACACACACACACACACACACACACACAAAACGGGCCTCTGCTTGCCTACATGGGCCATTTTAAAACACAAATGCAAAAAGCAGTCAATAAGCAAGTTTAACTTTGCACGTGTCTAATTCAACTAACATGCATAAAACAATCAATGGCTTTCCACCCCTCTGGGGGGAAATGGATAGCTATAGTTTATAGGAGTTTGAAAATAAATCCAAGTCATATTTCATTGCGTAAGTGGTTCAATCTCTGGGCTCAAATTACATTGTCCAAAACATTCAGCCACTGCTGTTGAAGGAAACAGCCACATGTCTTATTCTCCGTCCTCTGTAATTTTTACTGCAATTCATATTGTGTTTTGATTAGACAGGTCACCAAACTTTCCCCAGCTTGCTACGTAAACCCCAGTGGCTTGGAGTGCTCAACATTTTTCAAACAATAAAACAAGGTGAGTATTACAACCCTCAAGTTCTTCTCTGACTTGGATTTTAAACAGGGCCAGAGAAAACTTCACCCTTCCTCCCACAACATGTTGCACTACTTGTTCCGAGCAAATAATTTGATTGCTCTTGGCACATTTGTTGCAGGCTACTAAATTAAAGGGGGCTTAGTAACAAGGCTGCTGTTGTGCCCCTGCATCTTCCATCCTTGAAACTCTTTTTACCAGATAAGCCAGCTTCGCATATTAGGCTTTGCCATCTTGACTCTGAACATATATCATACATTGTATGTGTGTTTGTGTGCTCAAAAAAAAAACCAACCTGCAACTTGGATACATTATACAGATGTGCTTGAACCTCCTATTCTACATAACACATTATGAGAAGAAGCAAGGAGATCCTTCTGGTCCATGTAAATTCAAATATATTTTTGCAGTCATGAAAGTCAGAAGCTTGCTTTAAAAGATCAAATGAAAGCTCACATTCTCCAAAAGCTGAACTTTGCACCCAGACTTGAAACCCTGCCCTTTTCCTGTACACCTGTGAAATCGAAAAACACACACAGCACCTTTCATCATTTCTATGTCCACAAACAGCTTGCACTGATATTCTTTCCAGGTCAAGGGAGTACCCAGGTGGGATGGAGGTTTGAGCTTCTGCTACAAGAATTGTGATTTTGATGCTTGTTAACCCCCCCCCCCAGTGTCCCACTTTCCTCCTAAATCTACCAATAAGAAAGAGAGAGAAAGAGGAGAGTTCAACATTGATTCCTGAAGCTTCCACAAGTCAATTACTACACCGGGACTTAGCCCAATTTGATGCCGTTTGCTTCTATTTTAAACTAGAGCCCAGTCTTTCCCTTGCAATCCTGCCCTGCCTCCCCCCATGCATTCTGAGGGAAGATCGGTCAGCGGAAACTCAAAAAAGCTGCTTACTAAAAAGTACAAAAGGGTATTTTTAGCTCCCGAGTCCAAAAGGTGGGAACCTCGGTCCACACTGCAGCGACGGTGACCCTTCCCAGGGAATGTCAAGCTGAAACAGGACTTTTTCAAGATTCCTTCGGTCCCAAATGGCAGTCTGGAGAGATCGCTGCCAAGACAAGAAGGAGAAGCAGCTGTGCTCCTCCAGCACCGGGTCACTGCTCTGCCAGCCACCACCATCTCCAAAGCGCGTCCCTGTAGATTTCCCTATGACCTCGGTCCTCCGCAGGCACTGAGAGAGTTCACCCAGTGGGAAACGGCAGCCTTCCCTGCTTTTTTGCACGGTGAGTGAGGCAACTGAGCCACGAACTAGGGAAGGGTTGCCAGCTCAGTGGATGAAAAACTGCTTTACATTCAGGCTTCATCTCTCACGTCTCCAGGTGGGCTAGGGAAAAACTCCTACCTGCAACCCCAGAGAGCATTACTGAGCTAGAGGGACTAATGGTCTGACCCGGTACAGAGCAGCTTCCTATGTTCCTCTCTTCGAGGGAAGGAAGCTTAGTAACAAAGGATGCTCAAAGAGGCTCCTGTAATTTTTACCATCACTGAATCCAACTGCTATCAAGCCAACTGCCTCTTGAGAAAACTGTAGGGTGCGTGTATAGATTATTTGCAATGTCCAGACTCTTTATATTCAAAATAACTTTACTTTCATAATCATGTAACTGAGAAGAACATATCTATGATCACATGCTTATTAATTTTGTTCCGAATAGAGAGCACAGGTTTATCCCTATTAACATTTAGGGATCTTCCTCTGTCTGCTTCACCCCAGACAGACCACACTGAGAAACACCATCCTTAGCAGCCTCCAGAGAAACCTCTCTCAGCAACCGTTCTCCCTCTCAGAGAGAGAGAGAGAGAGAGAGAGAGAGAGAGAGAGAGAGAAGACGACAAACACAGCTAAAAACGACAGTTACTGGAATAACAGTCACAACAGAATGGACTGCCTCTCTCATGTGACTCACAGCCAATCACATGAAAGAGCTACTGTCAAAGGGGAAACCCTTTGCTAAAAATACACAGCAATTCAAATTAAGCAACATTCCCATTTCAGGAAATTAAACCATTATCCTTAACAAACTGCACCAGCACCATCAGCCTTGTCCTCCAGGCCGGATGTTGTTTCTGCTCTGTTCCTGGATATAGTAGGGACCACAGGCTGTTCTGGAGAGGAATACCTGTTTACCCACCACAACCAACATCAAGAACCTTGAGTAGACATCTGTGGAGGGTGGGGAAAGCCAGAAGATCTTACACCAGGGAAGATGGAACCTTTTCCAGCTCACAGGCTACATTCCCTTCATAAGTAAAACCTTCCAGGTACGGGTCACATTCCAGAGATGAAGCAAGAACATAAAAGAGCCCTTCTAGATCAGGCCAAAAGTGCAGCTAGATCCAACATCCTCTTCTCAACCGTCCTCCACCAGATGCCTATGGGGAGCTTCAAAGCAGGACGTGAGGGGAACAGCGCTGTCCCCATGTGCAATTCCCAACAACTGTTTCTCGGATGAACGCACCAGTGATAGTTGAGGTAAAACATAACCATTGCAGCTTCTAGTAGATTGTATACCAGCCGCACAGAAGCCAAGTAGTTTCCACAGACGTACACACGCCACCAAACAGGCAGGCAAAAGGCATCATCGCAGCTTGAGACATACCGCAGCCACGCAAAACGTTAGCAGGGCCCAGTTCCTTTTTTTTACTTTTCACCCTGGAAGCAGTGGTGGACCTTGGCGTCTCAAATTTCAGTGCCTGCCTCTGCCTCTCACCTTCCATTCTACAACACACCTGCAGCACCCTTGAGGCTCTGCATTCAGTGCAACGGAACAGCTCATGCACCATTCAATCCGCCTCTGATGAAATGTGGTGGACTTCCCTCGATGGCAGGTTCTTAAACAGAGGTTGAGTGGCCCTCTGCTATGATTCCTGCATTGAAGGACTGGATTCCCCTTGGGATCCCTCCCAGCTCTCCAAGTCTACAAAGGTTCTCTCCCATTAGAAAGTCTTCCTGTGTATGTGTGTGGCAGTTGCTCTGGGATCCTGGATGATTCACGTCCCAATGCATTCATTTGTTGTTGCACCCCAATAGCAATGTGGGAAGCAGCCTTATAGGCCATGGGTCCATCTAGCTCAGCGTCTCTGGCTGTTTTTGGACTACAGCTCCCATCTTCCTTGACCACTGGTCCTGCTAGCTAGGTGCTGATGGGAGTTGTACTCAAAAAACAACTGGAGACCAAAGTTTGGGAAGCACTGGTTTAGAGAAAAGGTGAGTAATAAGAGGTGATAGAGGTGTCTTTCATAACACTAGAACTTGAGGACATGCAATGAAGCTGAATGTTGGAAGATTCAGGACGGGCGAAAGAAAGTCCTTTTTTGCTCTGCAAACTATGGAATTCTCTCCAGAAGAGGCTAGTGATGGCCAACAACTTCATTGACTTTGAAAGGCAATTAGACAAATTCATGGAGGATAAGGTCATCAACGATTGCTAGCCACGATGAGTATATTCTACCTCCACTGCACAGGTAGAGTATTATATACTGTATTTTTCGCTCTAGAAGACACACCAGACCAAAAGACACACCTAGTTTTTGGAGAAGGAAAACAAGAAAAAATAATAATTCTGAATTTCAGAAGCCAGAACAGCAAGAGGGATCGCTGCGCAGTGAAAGCAGCAATACCTCTTGCTGTTCTGGCTTCTGGGATAGCTACGCAGCCTGCATTCACTCCGTAAGATGCAGAAACATTTCCCCTTACTTTTTAGGAGGGAAAAAGTGAGTCTTATAGAGCAAAAAATACGGTATATTTTTAACACCAGTTGTTGGGAATCACAAGTGGGGAGAATGCTGTTGACCTCAGGTTTAACTTGTGTGCTTCCCATTGATAACTCGTTGTCCACTGTGAGAACAGAATGCTGAATTAAATGGGTATCTCCCAAGTTTGGGGAAACCCTGATCTGGCTCCACACTGTGGGTGCTGCCTGGCAGTGGCCCTCCAAGGTTTTCGGCAGGGCTTTCTCCCAGCCCTACCTGCAGATGCTGGAGATCAGATCTTCTGCACGCAAACTGAGGCACAAACCCAATGACCCTCAAATGCGCTCCGTTCAGGACTTACTGCTCTAAGGTACCTAGCAGCAGTCCTGCACGTGCACCGTCCTCCAGTTTGCTAAGAAGCGGGAAGACTCTTAAATGCCTTCAGAGTCTCGTGGCGGCGGCTGCTTTACTTAGTATCTTCAAAGCTTTGTGACCTAGAAAGGAGATGTACTGCATGAATGAGACTCACGGAGTCTGGGGAGCGCAAAGCGTCACTGTGCTATTTATACCTATAGGCTGAGGGGAAAAGTGGAGAGGGTAATATCTTTATACTCCATTTAACAGAAGCCTCATATTTGTTCCATGCAAGGCTAAGAGGGATTATCATCGTGTGTGTGTGTGTGTGTGTATGCGCGCGCGGCATAAAGAAGCCACAGATGCTGGCCACAGCTCTATTTCCGCACTTGTGGCAAAGGTCACCGACCTGTTCTGTTCCCAGGAAGGGTCTCAGTGCAGTGGCAGAGAACATGCCTTGCCTACAAATGTCTCAGCTGCAAATCCTGGCATCTCCACATGAGCCAGGGAGGCACCTCTGCCTGGAACCCTGGAGAGATGCTGCCAGTAAGTACAGACAATGCTCAGTTTGATGGCCCAGTGGTCTGATTCAGTAGAAGGTAGCTTCCCACACTCCAGCAACCAGACAGGTGCCAAAATCAGTAGAGACTACTGTGGCCTGAACCAGAAGCCTTGATCGGCCTTCCTACTGGCGACAGCCAATGGTCAGCCTGGGTGGGAAGAGCCACGCCGATACTGGCTCCAACCTCCAGGCACCTGGGCACTGAGCTGTGGCATGCCTGCTCAAGTCCTGGCACTACCTGAAAATAAGGTTGGCCACCAAAGTGAGAACATAACAAGAGCCATGTTGAGATCAAGAAGCTAAATGCAACAGTGCTCTCCTCACTTGTGATTCCAAGCAACTGATATTATTCGCACTCACCCCTCCTTGGTTTCTGGCCCAGAGATGCCTCCACTGCCATCTTCTGTTCCACAGCATGATCTCGAGCTCCAGCGGCCAATAGGAGAGGTTCCAACCTCTCCAGTCAGCTGCAGGATTCAAACATGCCCGCCTGCAATTTGGACCAATCGCAGGTGGGCTTGGAGGCGTGGCCACTGGAGTGGGCAGGCAGGCCTGAGGCAGGTTCCTGGGGAGTCTTCACTCAGGTCTTCTCGGGAACAAAAGCTGGCACAGCGTTCATCCGAGACTGCGGTCAGCTTCAGAGCTCCCTCCCCCATTCCCATAAACCATTTATGATGTTTATAATGTTCTGCTCTGTAATTATGCTGTATCTTGGTGGACGTTGCTATGGTTCTTACGGTCGCCATATTCAGGCCAGGGAGAATTCCCCCCCCCATCAGACGAATTGGGCCTGTCTGAGGGTTTTGCCTACCTCGTATCAATCATGACAACTTTGGTGGATGCGGCATTGGGTAAGCTCTTAGTCTTTGGTGAAAGGGAAAACCTTTGCTTCCATCTCCTTGGGGGTGGGGGAACCAATTAAAGGGATCCATGGGGAGGTGCTTCTGTCCACATGGGGGCTGAGGGCCATGGCTCCACCTTGATATGGCAAGTCTGTGGGGGTTGCATTTATCTGTGGGGGTTGCAGGTCTGTTATCCCTCCAGCACATTGGCTGCAGGAGAGGGTGGCTACCCCAATGCTAAGCCAAACTCACTTACATCTAAATAAAAAAATTCCTTCCAGTAGCACCTTAGAGACCAACTAAGTTTGTTATAGGGACACGGGTGGCGCTGTGGGTTAAACCACAGAGACTAGGACTTGCCGATCAGAAGGTCGGCGGTTCGAATCCCCTCGACGTGGTGAGCTCCCGTTGCTCGGTCCCATCTCCTGCCCACCTAGCAGTTCGAAAGCACGTCAAAGTGCAAGTAGATAAATAGGTACCGCTCCGGAGGGAAGGTAAATGGCATTTCCGTGCACTGCTCTGGTTCGCCAAAAGCGGCTTAGTCATGCTGGCCACATGACCCGGAAGCTGTACGCCAGCTCCCTCGGCCAATAAAGCAAGATGAGCGCCAGAACCCCAGAGTCGGCCACGACTGGACCTAATGGTCAGGGGTCCCTTTACCTTTACCTTAAGTTTGTTATTGGTATGAGCTACAAACTTAGTTGATCTCTAAGGTGCTACTGGAAGGAATTTTTTTATTTTGTTTCGACTAAGGCAGACCAACACGGCTACCTACCTGTCACTTATATCTGTAATCAATAAAGTTCTGGCCTGATTTCAACCCCACTAAATGTTGCCTGTGGTCCTCAGTTTCACCATTGTCACCCGATAGGTCCTCAGTGTCCGGGCATGTAAGCAGAGGCGCATCAGCTCTGAGAGTGGAGGCAGAACATCGCCATTGTGAGAAGATTTCCTGAGCAACCTTGTGGAATACTGCACTCAAGTATGATTCCTGCTACTGCAGGAAGAGAAGATGTTACTAAGTTTGAGGAAGAAAACAGATTATGGGAGGTGGGGGGGGGGGGGAATAAAACCCCAGAAGTCAAAACTCAAAACACGAAGCCCAAATAGCAAGATAATTCACTTATTTATTGGATCATTAGTTCACACAGCTGTGACTCTGCTCTCCAGATCTTCTGCAGAAAACATGGGCAGGAAGAAGCCAGTCAAGGGACCCCAACGCACAAACACACAGCCTACAACATGTTAAGGAGACAAGGGAGCTGTTTTGGCCCCACTCCCCAGGAAAAAACACAGCCACATGCAAAACCAATTATCAGCATTGCCTTTCTGAGCCTCTGAATCTGAGTGGACACGGCCTCCAGATCCCCTCGTGTCGCGACGGTTTGCATGAGAACTCTTAAAACGCACCAGCACTTTGTCATGGTGAAAATAATAATAAAAAAGGTGGGGGAGAGTGGAAAACATTTGTTTTCTGTATCAGTTGTCATCAGGAAAGCTTTTCTCCTGGTTTGTGGAACTGAAAATCTCATTGCTTGGTTTGGCTCCAGATATATTTCCCCTTGTACTTGCTACTGGCTTTCAAGCAGCAATTCCTTTTAATGGACCAGACTATCGCTTCTTTAAAAATAAGAAACAGAATGGAGAAACAGGGGTATCTTGAAACTTGCAACCCTTGCTTTCAGGTGAAAGCTTCCCTAGGCTAGCAGCTGTATTCTGGGCCAATTTTACAGTGGTACCTCAGGTTACATACGCTTCAGGTTACATACGCTTCAGGTTACAGACTCCGCTAACCCAGAAATAGTGCTTCAGGTTAAGAACTTTGCTTCAGGATGAGAACAGAAATTGTGCTCCGGCGGTGCGGCAGCAGCAGGAGGCCCCATTAGCTAAAGTGGTGCTTCAGGTTAAGAACAGTTTCAGGTTAAGTACAGACCTCCGTAACGAATTAAGTACTTAACCCGAGGTACCACTGTATTAATATTATTATTACTCTGTGTATTTATTTTTGTGTTGTTATAAGGTGTGGCTGTATTTGGAGTTTTAAATGGTATTTTATTACCCTTCAGTCTTAGCCAGGTGCCAGGCACGTTTTGCGACTGGCACGGGTCCAATTGCAACCACGTGGAGATGCCGGGTTGGCAACTGGCGAAAGCAAAATGTCACTTAGAGAAGGATCTGAAATATTTTTCCTTGAAGCTTGAATTAGTTTTATTCTGGATTGTTTTATTTTGTGTTTTAACATGTTGCAAGATTGTTTGAGATTTGTTCTTTAAAATATAGAGTGGTGTAAAAATGAACATACAGTCATACCTTGGTTGTCAAATAGAATCCGTTCCGGAAGTCTGTTCGACATCCAAAAACGTTCGACAAAAAGGCGCGGCTTCCGAATGGCTGCAGGAGCTTCCAAAGAACATTTGCAAACCAGAACACTCACTTCCGGGTTTGCTGCATTCGAGTTGCAAGGCGTTCGGGATCCAAGGCATGACTGTAACTGTCAGGGGACTGCCATCAAGAGGGGGGAGGGAGGAACGTACAGAGAGCCTCCCACTTTGATCAGCAGTAACACTTCGTCAGAAACTGGTGTCAGCGAAGCCTCAGGGGAAACAGAAGAAGGAAGGTAGGGAGAGGGGAGGCAAAGGCTCACAGACTTATCTGCGAGCCCCAGCACCGATCCCAGGGAGGCGATAGGGATGCAGAGATACAACTTCCGTCGCCTAGTTTTGGCAGGGTTCTCAAGCGTAAGGGAAAAAGGCGGAGACTGGGCGTGTCAAGGTGTCACCACCCGCACTGTACATAGTTTGCACCAAATAAAACCTGTAAAGAGGAAGGAAAAGCCCACTCTCGGAATCTGATAGCGACTGATGGAGACATGAACTTTGGATGTCTGCACTGTACATAAAGGGACCCCTGACTGTTAGGTCCAGTCGTGGCCGACTCTGGGGTTGTGGCGCTCATCTCGCTTTACTGGCCGAGGGAGCCGGCATACAGCTTCCGGGTCATGTGGCCAGCATGACTAAGCCGCTTCTGGTGAACCAGAGCAGCGCACGGAAACGCCGTTTACCTTCCCTTCAGAGCGGTACCTATTTATCTACTTACACTTTGACGTGCTTTTGAACTGCTAGGTGGGCAGGAGCAGGGACCGAGCAATGGGAGCTCACCCCATCACGGGGATTCGAACCGCCAAACTTCTGATCGGCAAGTCCTAGGCTCTGTGATTTAACCCACAGCACCACCCGCACTGTACATAGTTTGCACCAAATAAAACCTGTAAAGAGGCAGGTCGGAGTCCTGGCTGTTTACTCGTGAGCAACCATACTCAGCCCTCACAGCAAAAATAATAATACCCCATGGGGGAGGGACAGAATGCATGACTTAGTGTGGACTACTTTATTTACAAACTGGTTGGACTTAACCTAACTCATGGAGCAGCTGTAAGGAAAATAATAGGAAGGTAGAGAGCCACAAACATACCTTGAGCTCCTTAGAGAACCACACATGCCACCTTGGGAATGCCTGCAGCTCAGTGAGAGAGCATGTGGTTTGCATGCAGAAGGCCCCATGTTCAATCCTAGCATCTCTAGGTAGGGCTGGGAAGCACTTCCTGTCTGAAACCCTGGAGAGTCACTACCAGTCAGTGTAGACAATATTCAACAAACTTTCAGCAGGGGGCCAGTCCACTATCCCTCAGACCTTGTGGGGGGCCAGACTACATTTTGGGAAAAGATGGTGCAAGAGCACCACCAGCCCCGGTAGCTGCTTACCTGTGTCTTGCGAGCGGCAGGGGCTGGCGGTGGGACGATGAGCGGCGCGCGAAAGGCCTCCGGTGAGGGGCTGCTAAAAAGGGCGGCTGCTCAAGCGCTGCTGCTGGCACCAACAAAGCCCAGCCCCCTTCCTCCTCTAGGCGGGGCAGGGAGAAGCCAGGAGGAGGGAGGGAGGAGGTGCCGGTGCCACTGTGTGAAGGAGAGGGAAAGAACGCGTGTGCTGGCAATCCACACGGTGATTCCCAGACTGTCCGCAGGCCAGATCCAGAAGGCAATTGGGCCTGATCCAGCCCGCAGGCCTTAGTTTGCCTACTCATGAGCTAGATGATCTGACTCAGCTCAAGTCAACCTCCCATGTGGGATCTCAATGTAGTAATTAATTCAATAAGCACCATGATTGCAGGGTCCTGCTTCTTTTGGCGTGACTCTCTGCTTTTGTGGGCTTTTACAACACTAGAACAACAACACTGGGAACAAATGGCCTCTGTCCAGAAGGAAGTCTCACAATTAAAACCTTATTTCATTGTTTTGCCGAACAGTAACTTTCATCAATAAGTACCAGCTCTGACGCATCTACTCACAAATTGTTTTCCCAATCGAAAGAACTGCACCAAGTAGCTACCCCCATCCAAAAAAGAAGGGAGGAACACTCCCTAACAATATACTTCAGCACAGCTAAAATATTCCATTAAAAATATCTGAACACCAATTAAAATAGGAATGCAAGAACCTCAGCTTTGCTATTCATTAAGAAAACTAATACAGCTTCAGATGAGCACCAGGTAACAAACCTGAGTCCAGGATCTAGCTCTACACAGACTTCACCTGAGAAAGCTAACACAGTGTCCTATAGCTTCGTTGAACTTCAGCTCCCATCATCTCTGACCATGCTGAGACTAAAGGGAGTTGGGGTCTGACAATGTCTAAAGGGTACCTTTGGTCTACCCCAGCTTACCCCAACCTGGTGCCCCCTCCAGATTTTTTGGGGGGAGGGGGATTGCAACTCGTATCAGCCCCAGCCAATGTGTCAGGGAAGATGGGATCTGTAGATCAACAACATCTGGATGCTATCAGGCTGCGGTCTATACAGTGCTGTCAGAGGTGATCTATGGTTTCCAATAATTTCCATCCTGAATTGGATGGGGTTTAATCCAGGATCTTGCAAGTTCCCCATTCCCCCGCCAGCATGATACAAAGCTGTCTCACTGAAGTGCAGCAATACTCTATTAAGACAGTGGGGCTTCCTCTGTGATTTCTAGCACAGTGGGGGGAAACTCAAAATACTACATGCTCAGACTATGGAAGGGGGGGGGGGAATTGGTTCAGTTTGCCTTTAAAGGTGAATATAAAATTCACACTTTCCCAAAAAACTTGAGAATCTAGACATGGCCATCTTTCAAAATCCAGACTTACCCGAATCTTGTGATGGAGTTCTCCAAACAATAAATGTTTACAGAAGTGCATATGTTGGAGGGAAAGTGCACATAAAAATTAGAATAACTAGTGAAAATAACATACAGAATACATTTGTTAGGAAAAATGGACCGCAAAACATGTGTACATTTGTGAAAACTACATTAAAAATTGGATAATTTTGCACTCAAATGCTGATGAATTTTCATGAAGAAAAAAGAACAAGTAACTCATAAAATGTATCAGGAATCTGGAGAATAGAATAAAAGGCTGGAAGGAAGAAATAACCGGGAAAGCAAAATTTAAGAGATCCTTCCATCTCTAGAGTCTGGCTTACTCTGCTGTTCATATTATTATTTTTATTAATCCCATGGCATGCCCAGATAGTTCATTTTTAACAAATGGCAACCATAGCTTTTCAATGCAAGGCTAGAAGGTCTGGTACCATGGGTACAGTGAATCTGCAGTTCTTCCTACCATGAAAGCCTGTGGTCCACTGGGACGCTGTTTGCAAGCCAGGTACTCTAGGAAGCAAGCCTAACCCAGCTGGCCTCCAGTGCCATCATTTGCACCTCCAAGCAGAGCAGCATTAAACAAAAAGAGAACCATCAGAGTGGCACTCATATTATGAAACGGAAACAGCAGAATGTGGCAATCCTGCTCTGTTACTAAGAGAGTTTATGAGGAACGCTGAAAAATTCTCAAGGAACTCACTGAGCCCCATGTAATAATTAACCAAGCGGTATCTTTATTGCTCAGAAAGAAACAAGGCTTCAAATCTGAGTTTATTTTAAAAATATTAACAGCCCCAACCTTAAGCCAAACACACAGTTTTCCAATCCAGCTCGTTATGTTTTATTCTCGGTTTCCATTACGTAGTAAATGCCATTCTTCCCAGCTCCACTTTCCATCTACCTTCAACATTTGTTTGTCCCAATCTAGCAGGAATACGCAACTCCTGTGCTTTCTAGAAGAAATGTTTCTGGGAGAAAGTAAGGAAAGCCTCATCCTCTCTCTTTTTTTGAACCTAAAACCCTACATCACAGAGGGAGAACTGGGACTTTGCATCATGAATAGCGCATGAAGCCCTCAGAGATTACCAACGGTTAATAATAATAATAATAATAATAATAATAATAATAATAATAATAATAATAATAATAATTTATTTTAAATTGTTGGTAAACTCTAAGGGTTTCATGTGCTATTCATGATGAAGAGTCTGGAGACAAGCAGTAAAACCATGGCCATCACAACAATGTCCATTCCAGGGGTGCCTGGCTGGTCTCTGCCGAAGAAAATATGCTATACAAGAAACATACGTGATCTGACTTCCGCCCTTACACTCTGTAAACGTCCGAACCTGAATAACCACCAACAGATCTAAAACCTAGAAGATGAGAAACACAGACCCTCCGAGTATCCTTATTTTCCAGAGACAGTCCTGGATTTACAGAAGCCGTTCCAGTTTCTGATTTGATCCTGGAATGTCCCACTTTTCCTTAGGACATCCCTGTTTTCATCGGAGGAATGTTGGAGGGTATAGAGTTATGCAACCCTTGAGCCAAGGAGATAAGTAACAATACAACCTTTGGTATCTGAAGAAGTGTGCATGCACAAGAAAGCTCATACCAATAACAAATTTATTTGGTTTCTAAGGTGCTACTGGAAGGATTTTTTTAATTTTGTTTCAATTACAGCAGATCAACATGGCTACCTGCCTGTATATACAACCTTTAGACTGCCAAGAAGGGGATATGGAGACCCTCCCCTTACAAGTACAGATGTAAGGTCATTAAGGCAGATGTTTAAGAGTGCTAGTTAACCTCTTTTCCCATATGGACATGGGCTCAGTCCATATTTTCCACAAGTCTATGTATTAGTCCCATGCCCCTCACGCAAAGCTTTGCAACTAACACCAAAAAATACAAAAGAGAAGGCAAAGATCCATAAGGTCTAGAGTCCAGAAGTGCTGGGCTTCAGATTAAGAAAAAATAAATAGACACTCCTTGTTGAGGTTAAAAGGTAAGATACAAAATTCAAAGTACATAAATAAATCAGAATTGCCACCTTCCCTATAAAGAAAAGCACTTCTTGCCAAGGCAGCAATATGTCATTTGCCAGTGAGTGAATTATGGAGGGAGGGGTAGGGAAGTCTCCCACAAGCCTCACCCCATACTGTACTATCCAAGTTTTGATCCAAAATATGTCCCCTGTAACCTTCTAACAAGCAGCAGCTAACAGGGCTCTCAGCATCCCCAGTGATCTTCATCAAGATCTTCCTAATGAAGACCTAACCATCCACAGCAGCAGCTAATTCTCTGTCCTGAAATCACCAAGTTGAGAGCCCCTCCAGAGTGGAAGAAGATTAGGCAAGCTTGCACCTGTAAAACTCTCGGGACTTAAAATCCCCATGCAAAGATGACTGCTATTACGATTACTAATGTTTACACTGCTGTCAGACTACAATGGATGGATGCTGGAGGCAAGGAAGAGAGTTGAGTCAGAGTTCTCTGCATGCAGAAATTCAACAGGGGAAGGTTTCGTTGCTGTTTTTTAAGGGTGAGAGGTGCACTTACAAGGAAGTCTTCCCTTGTTAAATTGCTCTCTGTCATCCAGCAACGGGAACACTGCCAGAAGAGAAATGTGTCAACCTTAGAGATAAGCCCTTATCTCCAAGGGGAAGGAAGGGCAGCAATTCAGTGGGAGTACATGCACTCTGCATGCGTTGGGTCCCAGGTCCAAACCCCTGACATCTCCAGCTGGGGGCTTGGTCAGACCCCTGGCTAAAACCCCAGAGGGCCTTAGCTGATCAATGCAGACAGTGATGAACTAGGTGAGCCAATGGTCCAACTCGGAATAAAGGCTGCTTCCAATGTTGAGAGCATGTGCATCATTTTGGCAAGTCCCTCCTCCCCACCTGAACTTTGCCACTCAGTATCTAATCCTTCTATATCCCTACTTCCTCACAGAGACAATTCCTACAGCACCCACATTCTTCCTAGAGGCAATTCACCCACACCAAAGTTGCCGTTTGCACAAGCTTCTATGGCCAGTATCGTTGCCATGCTCTGAAAACCTGACCTGACTCAGATTTCCCACTGGGAGAAATTCACTTGGTGCATTTGCACCTCCAGGGTCTGTCATAGACCATGGGGAGGAGGAAGAGGATCCCCATGAGGGGTTTAGCCAGGACTGGGACACAACGGGGCAAGCTGGGGATGGGGAAGGAGAGGTTGGTGTAGGGAGTACTCACGGGGTGATGAAGGATGATGGGAAGATAGGGGTCAGTGCACAGGAACCAGAATA
The DNA here is from genome assembly GCF_965112155.1 of Podarcis liolepis. Lineage (NCBI taxonomy): Eukaryota > Metazoa > Chordata > Lepidosauria > Squamata > Lacertidae > Podarcis > Podarcis liolepis. The sequence goes on from NC_139562.1 coordinate 14,562,708, forward strand.
GCAGGGCCCATCGCCAGAGGGGTCCCTGTCTCCATGATCATGGTGGGCTCTGAGGCATAGGGAGCAGCAGACAAGGTGCTCCAGGAGGCTGAGACAGGCAAGGTCCCACAGCCCAGCTCCCTAGCTGGCCAGGTGGGGCTCGCTAGCTCTGGGAGGAGGGGTTTGATTCCTCAGCTGGAGTAGGCTTGGAACAGGTGAGGGTCACCTGCCTCATCAAGCCCAGATGCTGCAATTGGCAGGCAAAGTCTAACAGGACAGCAGAGCTGAGGTGCTGTGTCTGCTCAACTGCCCATGTTGATGGACCTCAGTTTGGATGCTCCAGAAACTCTGCAGGACTGTGCTTTGGTTTTGACTTCGGACACATGGATTGACCCTGTACTGGGGACTTGACATACTGACTTGCCGCCAGATCAGCCAGGGGTTCAGGACAAGGTCGCTGCTGTACTCACCTGCAGGATATGGACCTTCACAAAGCAGAGCAGCTCTCCCAACCACTCCCTGATTGGCAAAGCCCGGATGACCTCACAGAAGTGCAGCCTGCTCAGCATATCACCAGAAGTCACGTTCCTGGTGTTGCCACCCACTTCAGAGGGGAAACTACTTCCCTTTGACTCTTGCATGCTTTTATCTCTCTCAAACCTTCCGTCTCCCAGCAGGCCTTGTTTCAATATTATTTCCAATGGCTCGTTTCCATTGTCCCGAAGTACAAATTCCCTCGATCCACAGCAAGGTATGCCTTTCTTGGGAGCAGCTTTCTCTCTATTGTGCTTTTTCATGGGCAAGATCACTAAACTCCTGTCTATGTGCTTCAGCTGTGAGAACAGGAGACACCTGAGGTGAAAACCTTAAAGGCTCTGGCCTTTGGAGCACCTGAAAACATAGGCACCGCCACTCCCACCACTGATTCAGAACTATTCACCCAATCCGAATCAGTAGACGTTCGCCTGGGACAACTGTGGCAACGCAAGAAGTGGGAGGGTATTTATACAGATAGGACTTTTATCAGCAAAATGGTCGGCCTTGAAGAGATATTTCACAGGCTCAATCCGTAAATCACAACCGCCTGGGATTGCTTCCCACAGCAGGTTATAAAGGTGTTTCAGCGACCCGCCTCCCTTCCACAGTAACATTTGTTGACCTACCTTCCAACAGAAAAAAAGAGAGAGGGAGAGATCGGTCACCCCACAATCTCTCTTGCAGTTGACATAACTTCAATAGGAAGGCCATAAAATAGGCCCACAGAGAGATAAGATAAGGCTCCCATGCAAACCAGGATGTTTTAAAACATATTGTTCTCTCCTCTTAAGCCAGGGCACTAAATAAATGAAGTGTCTGTTGATATTCTGCTATCAGGCGCTGATTTTCCCCGCCATATAAACATTCCTCTGGGTGTTGTGTAAGCTCCCAAGCTTCTTCCCGGGCAGGGGCTCTCCTTCATTTGCACTTGAAAGGGAACCAGCCTCTGGAGTTTAATCCCATCTCTGTGGGTTGGCTTCGTGTAAATAAATAAATAAAGCGACAAAGGATGTGGTGTGCATTTCTTTGTTCAGTGGTCCAGAAAGATCCTTTGGCTTCTGAGCCAGGCAGGCAACAAGAACGGAATGTCGATGGCAGAGGTTCAAGGCCAAGTATCCCAACTTATTTATCGGTGTCACCACAGCCTCTCATCTCAGGGAACAAATGTCATCAAGAAACGTCTCTGAATCTGGCCCTCCGGCACTCTCTCCAGGCCACACAGGCCCTCGCCAGTTCTGCTTCATGCCTTCCTGGAGTGCTTTCAGCCTGGCTGGATGTGTCGTTGGACTTTTGCCACGGGCCCCACCCAACAATGCCAGGCGATCCCCAGAAGGTTGCGCTGGGAAGTGAGATGGCTGGGAAAAGGTTCCTCAATCCTGCATTGCACCCAAGGCTGCTTAAAAACAAACTTCTGCTAGTGCAACTGATGAGTTGGCTTCATATTGCTCAACCACAGACCCTCCAAGTGTCCTTATTTTCCAGGAATAGACCTGCATTTAAAGAAGCCATCCCAGTTCCTGATTTTATCTTGCTTTTCCTTAGGATGTCCCTGTTTTCATCAGAGTAATGTTGGAGGGTATGGAGTTGTGGAATCCCAAAACCAAGGATATAAGTAACTATACACCCTTTAGAAGACATCTGAAAGCAACCCTGTATTAAGTTTTTTAATGTTTAATGTTTTATTATGTTTTTATATATATTGGAAGCCACCCAGAGTGTCTGGGGCAACCCAGTCAGATGGCCAGGGTATTATTATTATTATTATTATTATTATTATTATTAGGCATTCCTATTTTCATTGGAGAATTGTTGGAGGGCATGCAACCATAATTCCCACTTTACACTAGCACAACAGCTTTTTTGCTGGCAGTCAGGGAATGTTAAATCTGGGTCTGGGATTTGAATTCCTGCTCATCTGTGAACCTCACTGGGTGACCTGGGGCCATTGACAGCTTCTCAGGCTAACCTACATAACAGGGTTGTCGCGAGGATAAAAGTGGGAGAGGCAAAAGCATAAGTTGTAGTCAACTCACGTTGACTCAGAGTCGACCCATTGAAATTACTGGCCATTCATTTCAGTGTGGGGTCCACTCTGAGTAAACATTGCTTTGAATACATCCTCCACGAGTACCACCTTGAGCTCCTTCATTATTTAATGAAATAATTAACCAAATGTTAAGAACGTAGCATTTTGCTCATCTCGTCCAACATCCTGTTCTCAAAGTGGCCAACCATTTTGGGAAACTTGCAAGCAGGATTCGAATACAAGAGCACTCACCCCACCTGTAGTTTCCAGAAACTGGCATTCAGAAGCATTGCAGTCTCTTAACTTTTGAGGGCAGAGCCTAGCACCATGACTAGTAGCCATCAATGGCCTTCTCCTCCATGAAGGCCTTGTCACAGAATAGGCAAGACACATCAAAGCACTTTTATAGGGTGGAAACTGGTTTTTTCATGGCTTAGCTGGAGCTTAAACTGGAAGGAACACAGAGATCCGGGAGGACCAAGGAAACCTATGAATGGCATCAAGTGACTTTACACCATGCGCAACTTTGATCTCAGGGTTTTTCCGGTTTGAACCCCACATTGGGCAAAAAGGATTCCTGCATTGCAAGGGGGCTAGATGATGCTCGCGGTCCCTACAACTCTATGTGTCTGCAGAGAAAGCCACTGTTAAGGCAGCTACCCCACTCCCATTTTGTATTCTAAGCACACACCGAAAAAACCAGCCATGAAAACTTCGGCCTTTCCTTAAAAACAACAACAAACAAACAGAGTATTAGGAGCTGGGATGGAAAAAGAAGAGACACTCTCACAGCAAAAGGTCAGAACAGGCATTTAGAAAACACCCTCCCCCCACCCTTCTGCTTTTCATGGAAGAAATACAACAAGGGATGAAACCCGAATCTCTCAGTTTTGTCAGCAAGGCTGCAATCCCGTGCCTGATAACCTTGCAGCAAGTCTCACAGGAGTAAATGGGGCTTACTTCTGAGTAAACATGCTGCACTGCATGATATAAACTGGTTGCGCTTTACCGTTTACTCTGGCTCCAGTATGTTTCCTCGGAAGGCTTCTGAATCAGTGTACAGCATGACCTATCATGCAGTTAAGCCGAGGTGTGGAAATTTCATACAGCTACTGCACATGTGTGGATGACAACGCATGCACGGGTAACAGCTTCATGAATAGGAACCGCAATCTCTTCTTCTTTTTCTCGGCACACAGTTTGGGAGTAAACTAGAATACACCTGATCTGGACTTTTGTAACGAAGAGTGGTTACAGTATACCAGCATGGTTTTACTTTAATTTTTATGGAAAGACAAGTTACAAAACATCGCTCTAGGACATGAGGATTAGGGGGGAAAGAGAGGGAAGGAGTAAAAAAAACAAAAACCACGAGGATAAAACAGCTTAGGCGAGACTTTACTGTACTAAAAGCAAAAGGCAATAAAAAATGTCTCTTTTATTCAATTATCCATCCTTAGACAGGCATCCACTAAGCATCGCGTGTCGCCAGCATACCCAAAAAATGAAAAGCCATTTATCCCAGACAGCTGCGAAGCAAGGAATCCATATACTAAAAACCACTATCCTTGCAATGATTATTCTTCACTTCTCGGTGCCCTGTGGGAGGTAAGATGGCCAAGTGCATACCTGGTTTAAAGGATGCACTATCTATCTCCATTAGGACACGGGTGGCGCTGTGGGCTAAACCACAGAACCTAGGACTTGCCGATCTGAAGGTCAGCGGTTCGAATCCCCGCAATGGGGTGAGCTCCCGTTGCTCGGTCCCTGCTCCTGCCAACCTAGCAGTTTGAAAGCACATCAAAGTGCAAGTAGATAAATAGGTACCACTCCGGCGGGAAGGTAAACGGCGTTTCCGTGCGCTGCTCTGGTTCGCCAGAAGCGTCTTAGTCATGCTGGCCACATAACCTGGAAGCTGTATGCTGGCTCCCTCGGCCAATAAAGCGAGATGAGCGCCGCAACCCCAGAATAGGCCACGACTGGACGTAATGGTCAGGGGTCCCTTTACCTTTACCTATCTATCTCCTGCTCTGACACCAGATATCTTGATTTCGGCCTGTGCTCCAAGTCCAGCTGAGCTTGCAACGCAGCTGAGTTCCTCAGCAGGAGTTGAGCAGTGGTGCAAAGCGCAGACTAATTAAGTTGCAAATAGATCAGCTCCCTTCCCCCTTTTTTCTGATTTTCAAAAGTGGGCAGGTACACTTGAGGCACCACATGGCCAGTTGAGGTGAGTGGACTTCTGGGATGCTGTTATAGCCAGATGCTTTTTGTAGAGAACAAGGCTTTTGCCCACCTATCAATCTGGCTGCCTCTTTTAGGAACCAGAGAGAGATGAGACGAGCACAGCAGGATGCTCAGTGCTACCTAGACATACCTTTACCTGGTACTGTGATGATTTTTGAGATAGGAAGTCCAGGAATGGACTGCTTCAAAGGGAAAACTGGAAAAATCAAGTGACCCAGTCAAGGCTTGGTGTGTGTGTGTGCCCATTTTCAGCCAATTTGCCACCACGGACTGGTGCATCTTTGCTTAGAGATAACATAGTTGATATATGAAGATTGCATCTCTAGGTGTCAAGACAATCCAGCTCAACATTGTAGAAGCCAGAAAGGCGTAGTGCCAGGCTATTTTTGTTGCAGTTGTATGTTTTCAATAAATGATATACATATGTAGGTATAGTTTTAATTCTATTGATGCTTAATTTTTTGTTTAATGATTGTTTCCACCCCCACCCCCATGTTTTTTAGCTATTCTTATTTTATCTGTAAGCTGCCTTGAGACCCTGTCAGGGGGAAAGGTGGGAAATGAATTAATGAATAAATAAATAAATCCCCTTTACAAATATTTGTACTTTATATATTTATATAAAAACGCATGCTTATTCTACTGCTTGTTTTGTAAATCAGCTTGACCTGAAAATGGACCTTCCTTTTTAATAAGTGATATATGTGTGTTTTTGTGTTTGTGTGTGTTTGTACACACACACACACACACACACACACACACTATTTTAAAAGGGAAAGCAATGGCATTTCAAAACCTCTCTGCATTTTTAACCCACTCGACAATTAGTCTGGCCCTGTTACTGTTTATCTCGGAGCCGGGCATGGAAATTTCCTGGAACGTGATGTCTGCCGTGCCCGTTAGAGGGGAATGCCTGGGAACATTTGTTTGGTGACATATGGTATTCAGATGAACCACTGACAGAGAACAGAAAGGCCCTCTGGGGCCTGCAGAGGAGCACACGGCTCACACAGCTTTCCTGGCATCACTGTCCACTCGGCTTTCCTTCTCGCATGGTCCCATGCCGACACGCACAAGGGCCTGCTCAACACTCTGCGAGCCGTAAGCCCAAGGGGGGCCAAGTCGGTGGGATGACCGAAGGCGAGTGGGAGCAGCAGCAGAGACCGCCCAAACCACCACCACCACCACCCCTATCCCTTTGCGTGCAGTTTAGTTCGCCGTACTCTGTGTCCTCTGATCTGATGCAAATTGCCGCTAGAGGAATACTCCACGCACAGCAGTTGCCTTTCCAAATAAAGCAGCAATTAAAAAAAATGATAACATCAAAGCAATGCCAGGAGGCAGGCTAATGCTCCAAAGTTGCAGTTATTTAACAGTTCCGGTTGCAACCGCCGCATTGTTCTCTTACAAAGGGACGTCATAGGGCCCAGACCTACTTGCTCTTTGGCGCATTTTGCTTCCAACTACAATACAGTTAATCCCAGGCGTGAGCGGCAGGTCCCAAGTGCGTACGCTGAAGTGCGTACAGTATCAGGCAAAACTGCTTAGAAACAAGGGGGGGGCATCCAGAAATCCACCTTGTCCGAATTTAATTGCAAAAGTTAACGTTTTGCTCCCGGCACAAGAGGTGGACTTCCTCACAGCTGGAGCATTGTTTTTCCGCAATCAGCTGGGATTCAAAGGGAGCTTCTTTGTGACTCGCTGCTATATTATTATCCAGAGATGCCCTTCCCCCCAGGCCAATGTCCTCCTATAATATATAATCACCAATACGATCCATGCAACAAAAGGGCCCTTTTTAATGCTGATTGAAAGCCTCCGGTTTGCAGCTCTATCCCACTCCCGTTTTTCGCTTCCTGTCGGTGCAGGATGGGTGGCGAGTGACGAACACCCTCCCAGAACTGCCCCTCGGAACAAGCATTCTGAATTGTAAAGTGCTTTGGGGTTTTATTACAATTGGGCTGTAAATAAGCGCTGCAAAATACAGTGGTACCTCGGGTTAAGTACTTAATTTGTTCCGGAGGTCTATTCTTAACCTGAAACTGTTCTTAACCTGAAGCACCACTTTAGCTAATGTGGCCTCCTGCTGCCGCCGCGCCGCTGGAGCCCGATTTCTGTTCTTATCCTGAAGCAAAGTTCTTAACCTGAAGCACTATTTCTAGGTTAGCGGAGTGTGTAACCTGAAGCGTATGTAACCTGAAGCGTATGTAACCCAAGGTACCATTGTAGATAAAGATAAAAAATGCCTTGATATTACTTAGCTCACCGGAGGTGGGGCGATGGAATTTAATTATAGGCACCCCCCAATTTGCATGGGGGTTGCATTCTGGGTCATTGCGCAACGCCAGAGCATGCCTAAGTCTGCTTTGCCCCGCCTCATTCTGCCTACTTCCAAGTCACCACAATGCGCACATGCGCGATCGTGCGCCAATTCGACATCTGCAAATCGATTGTTGCCCATACTGATTTCTTTTTACCACCACCTCCAAAGCATATGCATGCATACATACATACACACAACAAACACACCTATTTTAAACAAAACACTGTTTTAAGCAATACACAGACAGCAAATGAATGCATTCACCAACATGCTCAACTTGTCATTGTGGCACCCCTGACATCCTCGTTACTACTATAGCGGGGAGTCGGATTTAGATGGATGCAAGCAAAAATTTCCTTACATTCTCTAAATGTATTGTTACACGGAACCCCTATTTCCATGAGCGGTGCAAAGATTCCAGGAGTTGCAGGCACACTTACTAAAGCCTGTGTTCGCTTTGGAAACAATGAGGCACAACAGAGACCGCAGTGTTTTTATGATGTATGGTTTTATGCATATACCCAAACTGTACCTAGATGGAGGGGCTGCAGAGCATGCGCATCCAAGAAGGTCTGGCTTTCCTCATAAAGGCAGCATTGAATTCAAAGGACAGCAGAAAGCCATCCTCTGTGTCTCTTGGTTTCAGCTTGTTACTACCAGCTCACATGGAGCTCTGCCCATCCTCTTCACTGCTAGCAGACTCCAAGGACCTCCTCCCAGCCTATGTCATCCAAAGTTCAATCCCTAAACCACGGCCTTTGCCTCTGCCCAATAGGGCCCCCACTTCCTCTTGCCTGGCGGCCTTGCCCTCTGATGGTTTCCTTGATGTGCCATTACTGGCCTTTGTCCCCTGCTAATGGCCCGTCCAGTTAGCTCTGCCTAAATCCAGGGGGGTTCTGTGTTTCTATCTCTTTTTATTTTTACACACGCACACAATGAGGAGCAAAATCACTTCTCCAGAGCAACCTCCTACTGGTCCAAGTGGGAACAGGTGCAAGTGTAAGCAGGGAGGATATTGAACAATTGATTGTCTGCCATTGTCTCTGCAGACACTGGGGCCGCTTGACATAATTGCAAAGAACAGTGAATAGAGCAAGTCCCTCTTTTATCAATGATTTAAAATTAACACAGCCATTGTGGAAAAGAGGAGCGCTTCCCCCCACCCACCCACTCTCGGCCACCCCACTCAGCTTCAAATCCGGCTGTGCTAAAGAGAAGGCAGAATTGCTATTGCCACACTATGTAAAGTTACAGCAGAAAACCAGGAAGAGAAGTAAGTAAATGCATGCAGTTACAGTTGGTTAGTTTTGCCATTTCCAAGGGTTGTCAGCGAAGTTTTCAAGCTTTTAGGGGAGGGAAAAGGCAGTGGCAAACTACCTCCTAGCTTTGCTTGTTGCCTCTGATAGTTATGCAGCCCTTTATTTTTTGGAGGGATCTTAGCACAGTGGTTAGAGCATCTGCTCTGCATGGAGAAGGACACGGGTTCTAATGCTGGCACCTCCAGGCAGGACTAGGAGAGATTTCCTGTGTGAAACCCTGCAGAGTCGCTGCCAGTCAGTGTAGACAATACTAAGCTAAATGGACGAAGGATCTGACTTCATATAAGGTGGCTTCCTATGTTCCTACCAGCAGCTTTTTTAAAAGAAAAAAAAAATACTGTAAAGACATACCGTCTTTTTCGCTCTATAAGACGCACCAGACCACAAGACGCACCTAGTTTTTGGAGGAGGAAAACAAGAAAAAAAATATTCTGAATCTCAGAAGCTAGAACAGCAAGAGGGATCGATGCAGCAGTGAAAGCAGCAATCCCTCTTGCTGTTCTGGCTTCTGGGATAGCTACGCAGCCTGCATTCGCTCCATAAGACGCACACACATTTTCCCTTACTTTTTAGGAGGGGAAAAGTGAGTCTCAGAGAGCAAAAAATACGGTAGGTTTTGGTTAATCTTCTTGTTCCTCTTCTTGTTCTACAAAGAACAAAGATGGAGATTCTGGCGAGGCGCAGAAGTATTTTTTTTCACCGCATGTTTACAGCATTCCGAGGAATCTGTTTCAAGAACAGAGAATG